>NC_055988.1:82507006-83208799 GCF_018446385.1 Zingiber officinale
GAATACCTATAGGTTCCTTTGTGCAAAATTTTGTACAAGGTCTCGACCTTTTCTAACTACCATGTGTTCTTTTAAATTAAATTTTGGATCGCTGAACTTAACACGTTTGATCAAAACTTAATCTTTGTTCTTTTAGGTTTTGACTTGGATCTCTGAGGAACTTTACACGTTCGACCCAAGTCTACTTAAGTTATTAATTCCATTAAATATTAATTTCCATAATTGGTTCCCGATCTGCATGGCGAGGCACATGACCTTCTTGGATATGGGAGCAACCACCACCGACTAGACAAAACCTTTTATAGAAAGCTAATATTTAATTTCCTAAAATAACTTTAGGTTAACAAAAGAACAATCAAATCACAAGGGAAAGAAAAAACAAAAGAACACGACATCGAAAAACATTCGAAATTCTAAAACGTAAGCCTCTTGTATTTGGTATTATTTCCATAAATAACTAGCATGATCGGAAATAAAATTACTAGTTATACCTTGTAGAAAAACCTCTTGATCTTCTACCGTATTCCTCTTCTAACCTCGGACGTTGTGTGGGCAGCGATCTCCGAGATGAGAAACCACCAACCACCTTCTTCTCCTCCGAGCAAGGTTCGGCCAGAAAACTTCACCAAGGAGAAAAACCAAAATACTAACAAGCTCCAAGAGATGCTAGCTTTCTCTCCTTCTTCTTCTTCTCCAAGTAGTATCCCAAGAGCTCCAAGGAGAGAGAGAGGCCACCATAAGAAGGAGAGAGGATGGCGACCACCAAGGAACAAAGGAGAGAAATAATAGATGTTGTATCTCTTGAAGGCACCCTCACCCCTTCTTTTATATTCCTTGGCCTAGGCAAATTAGGAAATTTAATTATAATAAAATTTCCTCAATTTCCTTGACATGATTTAATTGAGAAAAATAAAATAAAATTCCCCAATTAAATCTACATTGGCAGCATCATTGGAGAACAAATTGGACAAGTTTCAATTAACAATTAAAACTTCCTAATTTGTTTCGAGAAATTTTAAAAATAAAATTTCTCTTCAAAATCTCTTCATGGTTGATAAAAGGAAATTTTATAATTTTAATTTTATCAACATGTGAATAATTTTAAAGAAAATAAAATATCACCAATCTACAAATAAGGAAGAGATCTAATTTCTTTCTTTATTCTTTTGTAGATCTTTTATAAAGAGATATTTTAATTTAAATTCTCTTTAATAAATTATTTCTTACACATAATAAAAATTAAAATTAAAATTCCTTTTAATTTATTTTGGCGGCTCCACTAGCTTGGGTTCAGTTAGGGCCGGCCCCAATCTTATAGGCGGCTGGCTTGTTTCCCAAAGCTGGCCGGCCCCTATGAGTGGTATAGAAGGTGGGTATAGGTGAGTATAGAACTCTATAAATAAGAGGATACGATAGGGACCGAGAGGAGGAATTGTTTTGGTCTCTGATAAAATTAAGCATCCGTTACCCCGAACACACAACTTAATTTTATCAATGATAATTCATTCCACTAGAGAACTATCATTGAACTACACCAATCCCAAATTACATTTTGGGCTCCTTCTTATTATGAGGGTGTTAGTCTCCCTGTGTTTAAGATATCGAATGTCCACTAATTAAGTGAGTTCTTGACAACTCATTTAATTAATATCTAGTCCAAGAGTAGTACCACTCAACCTTATCGTCATGTCGGACTAAGTCCACCTGCAGGGTTTAACATGACAATCCTTATGAGCTCCTCTTGAGGACATTATCAACCTAGTATCTCTAGGACACAGTTTCCTTCTATAATCAACAACACACACTATAAGTGATATCATTTCCCAACTTATCAGGCTTATTGATTCATCGAACTAAATCTCACCCTTTGATAAATTAAAGAAATAAATATCAAATATATATGCTTGTTATTATATTAGGATTAAGAGCACACACTTCCATAATAACTGAGGTCTTTGTTCCTTTATAAAGTCAGTATAAAAGAAACGACCTCAAATGGTCCTACTCAATACACTCTAAGTGTACTAGTGTAATTATACAGTCAAGATAAACTAATACCTAATTACACTACGACCTTCTAATGATTTGTTCCTTTCCATTTTGGTCGTGAGCTACTGTTTATAATTTATAAGGTACTGATAACATTATCTTCTGCATGTGACACCACATGCTATGTTATCTTCAATATAAATTAATTGAACAACTACAAACAAATGTAGATAATTTGACCAAATGTGATTCTTTATTCATAATGAATGTTTACAAAGCTTAGGCTTTCGGTATACACTCCAACAATCTCCCACTTATACTAATGACTAAGGTGTCATATCTTCTACCATACATCGATTCTCATTCCCTCCACATGCCGAAAGCTTTTGTGGGAAGGGCCTTAGTGAAAGGATGCGCGGGTTGTCTGCGATGCAATCTTGGCGATGACAACTTCTCCTCGCTTCACGATATCTCGTATCGGTGGTACTTGCGCTCTATATGTTTACTTGCCTTATGAGCTCGTGGTTCCTTCGAGTTTGCAACTGCACCGCTATTATCACAATAAATTGTGATAATTTTGGGCAAACCAGGAATCACATCTAAGTCCATTAGAAAGTTCTCGAGCCATACGCTTCTTTAGGCTCATCTCATAGGTCGCTACATACTCCATGGTTGAGTCCGACACGCATTGCTTAACACTCCTCCATGAAATGGCTCCACCTCCTAAAGTAAACACATAGCCCGATGTAGACTTACTATTGTCCCTATCCGATTGAAATCTTAATCCTGTAACCCACAGGGATCAAATCGTCTGCTTGGTAAATTAGCATATAATCTCTAGTCCTCCGGTACTTTAATATATGCTTTCTTGCAGTCAATGTCCTTGTCCGTGGTTACTCGATATCACCATGCCCACCAAAACAAATATCGGTCTCGTACATAGCATTGCATACATAAGGCTTCCCACAAGAAGCATAAGAACTTTCATGTCCTCTATCTCCTTTGATGTCTTCGGAGACATCTCTTTAGATAGAGCTATTCCATGCCTAAAGGTAAGAAACCTTTCTTGGAATCCTGCATACTAAAACGAGCAAGGATTGTATCTATATATGAAGCTTGGGACAGACACAACATTCTTTTCTTGCGATCCTTATCACTTTGATCCCAAGAATGTGTGCACACTCTCCTAAGTCCTTCATATCAAATTGTTTGGACAACCGTACCCTTCGTCGATAATACCTTGACATTGTTGCCAATTAACAAAATATCATCTACGTATAGTACAAGAAATACCACCACGTTCCGTTACACTTCTTGTATACACAAGACTCATCAGGACCGAATAAATCCATACTTTGGATTACTTCATTAAACTGGATGTTCCAAGACCTTAAAGCTTGCCTCCATAAATGGACCGATTGAGCTTGCACACTAGATGCTCTTTGCCTTTTCAATGAACCCTTCCGGTTGCTTCATATGAATGTTCTCTTCAAGACTTCCATTAAGGAAAGCCGTGTTGACATCCATTTGCCAAATCTAATAATCCATATGAGCCAATGGATAAGAGTATCCGGATAGACTTAAGTATGGCTACCGTGAAAAGGTCTCCTAATAATCGATTCCTCTTTCTGAGTGTACCTTTCGCAACAAGCCTAGCTTTGAAGGTCTCTACCTTCCGTCTGTCCCTCTTTTCCTTTTGTAGATCCACTTGCATCCAACGGCTTTTACACCATCGTGTGGTTCTACAAGCTCCGGACTTTATTAGAGTACATAGACTCTATTTGATTCATTGCCTTTGCCAAGATCTTGCATCTATATCTTGAGTGCTTCGTCATATGTTCGTGATTCGGGTTCATGTTTACCAGGGATCAAGTCCAAGACTCTCCCAAAAACATGAATCTTTTAGGTTGCCTTACAACCCTCCCACTCTGACGAGAGGCAGTCTCGTGGTTGTGTATCATGTGTGACACGTGTTGCTCTCTTGTGGTACTTCATCTTGTATCGTTAGTAATGAAGTAGACATGTCCTCTCTAAGTTCTTCTAAAACAACTTTGCTCGGGCTTGTGATCCATTATATAGTCTTCTTCTAAAAGCGGGCATTGGTGCTAACAATGATCTTCTGGTCTTTAGGACTATAAAATAAACCACCTTTCGTTCCTTTGGGATATCCTACAAACACGTGAACTTCATGCGGATTCTAACTTATCGGATCTGGTTTCAGACATGTGCTGGACTACCCAAATCCGAATATGTCTTACACTGGGCTTTCGCCCATTCCACAATTCTATGGGAGTAGAAGAAACTGATTTAGAAGGTACTAAGTTCGGAGCATATCTTCTGTTTCGAGCATATCCCCAAAACGAATTGGTAATTCTCAATAACTCATCATTGATCTAACCATCTCCATAAGAGTCCTATTCCTTCGCTCGCTACACCATTACGCTAGTGTTCGGTCGCAGAACAATTGGGATTGAATCCTCCGATAAGTAATTCCTAAACTCTCCTAAGAGGTATTCGCCACCACAATCGTAGTAGTGTCTTGATACTTTTACCTAGTCGTTTCTCCACATCACCTTGTATTCTTTGAACTTATCAAAGCACTTGGACTTGCGCATTAGGTAAATGTATCCATATCTTGAATAATCGTCATGAAAGAGACAAAATATTCAAAACCTCCTCTTGCCTGGAGACATAGGACCACACAAATCAGAGTGAACCAACTCTAACACTTCTTTGGCTCTATACCCTTGGCCTTGAACGGCCTCTTGGTCATTTTACCTTCCAAGCAAGATTCACAAGTTGGAAAATTTTCCAACTCAAATGAACTCAAAGTCCATCGGCTATAAGCCTCAATCCTACTTAAGTCAATATGACCAAGCCTTAGATGCCAAAGATATGCTTCGTTTCTGAAGGTTCTTTCTCTTATTAGAGTTAGAAGATGAGTTATAAATTTCCATGTTTTGCTTTGTGGAAGAAATTGGATTTAAAGTATACAAATTGCCAACTAATGCACCGGAGCAGATAATCACTTTATTTCTTTTAATAACTACATCGTTCTTGAAAGAAACGAATATCCATCTAAAAGCAGTTTAGAAACTGAAATTAAATTCTTTCTAAACTGGGTACATAAAGATAATTTCTTAAAATCAAATTTCTATTTCTACTAAAAGATAAGTAGACGTCTCCCACTGCAACAGTTGCCACCTTAGTAGCATTGCCCATGTAGACGATAATTTCTCCTTCGGATAGTCGTCGGTTTCCTCGAACCCCTGCAAGGAATTGCGGACATGATCAATGGCCCGTATCTACACACCGGTCTTTGGTAGATAATACCGCTAAACATGTTTCAACAACTAGAGTATGAGATATACCTTTGTTTTAGTTCCTACGAGGACGGTCCGCCTTCCAATGTCCTGCCTGCTTACAAATGAAGCACTTGCCCTTCGGCTTCTTCATTCCAGCTTTAAATCCCGTACTCTGAGATTTATTCACTTTCTTTCTGAACCGACTTGTTTCTTCTTCTTCTTTCCTTTCGGTTTAGAAGTAGAACCATTTTCGACATAGTGAATTTGAGCATTGTGACGAAATAATCCTTTTGCTGCTTGAACAAGTAGTTCCGCTAATGAATAAACCCTCTTATTCATATTATAGTTCAAGCGAAACTGCTCAATTCTAGGTAGCGTTGGAGGATCATATCGATCTGGGTTTCCATCAATTTCTCCTCCAAGGATCCGTATCTCGTTCGGATAAGCCATCATCTTTAGGATATGATCCCTTACGAGTACCCTCTTGCATGGTGGTGTCATTATCTTTCTCATGGCTTCTTGCCTGAAGCCCTATCCCGATGACCAAAGAGTTCCTTGAGATTGTTCATAATATCATAGTCGTTGGTAAATCTTGATCTTGATGTTGCAATACATTTGACATTGAAGCCAAAATGTAACACCATGCCATCATCTGCTTTACCCATTTCCTATGATATTCAATCTCCTCTTGTAGATTCACCAATAGGTGCATCAGGGCACTGCTCGGTCGAGACAAATTTATAGCTTTCAGTAAGAAGAACAATGTCCGGGTTTCTTTTCCAATCTATGTAGTTTGGTCCAGTAAGTCTATTCTGTTGAAGTATGATGGACAGTGGGTTGAAAGACATCCTAAGAATCACAAATAACTTTTGGTCAGAACTCTAAATTTAGAATAATATTAATTCCTCAAACAATACTATTTTAAATTAACCAACACCTCAAAACACCGTGAATTTTGTATGCCACGTTAGTGTGGATGTATACAAATTCAACATTTGTAAAAGGAGGGTTTTATCCCATTAATTTTATTATCTTGTCAACCTAACTTTTTGATAAATAAAATTAATAGTTGGTGTCTTTTGGTCACACAAATAATAGCAGTGACTCCGATGGGGAGGATACTATTAGATGTGTCTAAGTGTATACCATTACTTGACACTAAGTTCATTAATAAGATTATGCCCCTTCCGTTGGGGAAGATCACACGCTCTTAATTAACTTCCTATAGTCATCCAAAAATGGAAGTCTGTTCTAGTGATCCACAAACAAGCTCATCCGTTATGGAGGAAGACACTCAGAGCCAACGCGCAAGCTTGTTTGCATCACTTACAAACCAGTAATGGAGACCATGGGATTTATTTAAAAATCCCTCTCCCACTTAGTTATTTATAAATGAGGAATTTTAACTATGCTAGCCTACTAAGCATGTAAACTAACACATACACACAGCACAATATAAAAGCAATAAATAGAAAATCTAATTTTCAACTATTATGGCTTTTATCTCTAGTTGTCCTCCGTGTGTTGTCATCCCAAGCCGCTGCCATATTTGGCCACCGCCACCGGGTCTAGCTCATCCATCTTGCTCCTAGTTCCACTGCGCCTCTGGTCCTTAGAAGGTTCCACGCTTTGCAATATTCGATCCATGACATAAATAGAATTTTACATTTTGATCCTATATTCCATAAAAGGAATGTACATGTATCTAGATCAAAAATAAAATCCTAATAAAACTAAATCCAGTATTTTGATACAATCATGCACACACATATAAATGCCCTTGACATGTCCAGGGTCCAATCACACACATAATAACTAAAAGCCATAATAGTTGGATCCGCGATCCACAAAGTTAGCACATCCTACTATTAACGCCTAAATTATGTATGACATGTGCATAATTAACCTAATACCAAATACGCAGGGCAAACCCTAGCTCGATACCAATTGTTGGTTGCTACTCGGAAAACCTATAGGTTCCACCGTACTAAAAATTTTGTATAAAGGTCTGAACCTTTCCGAGCTACCACGTGTTCTTTTAAATTAAATTTTGGATCGCTGGAACTTAACACATTTGATCCAAAACTTAATCTATTTGTTCTTTAGGTTTTGACTTGGATCTCTGCGGAACTTTACACGTTCGACCCAAGTCTACTTAAGTTATTAATTCCATTAAATATTAATTTCCATAATTGGTTCCCTATCGACGTGGCGAGGCACATGACCTTCTTGGATATGGGAGCAACCACCACCGACTAGACAAAACCTTTTATAGAAAGCTAATATTTAATTTCCTAAAATAACTTTAGGTTAACCAAAGAGAACAATCAAATCACAAGGAAAAGAAAACACAAGAACACGACATCGAAAAACATATTCAAAATTCTAGAACGTAAGCCTCTTGTATTTGGTATTATTTCCATAAATAACTAGCATGATGCGGAAATAAAAATTACTAGTTATACCTTGTAGAAAAACCTCTTGATCTTCTACCGTATTCTTCTTCTATCCTCGGACGTTGTGTGGGCAACGATCTACCGAGATGAGAAACCACCAACCACCTTCTTCTCCTCCAAGCAAGGTTCGGCCACAAAGGAAAACTTCACCAAGGAGAAAAACCAAAATACTAACCAAGCTCCAAGAGATGCTAGCTTTCTCTCCTTCTTCTTCTTCTCCAATAGTATTCGACCACCACAAGAGCTCCAAGGGAGAGAGAGAGGTTCGGCCACCACAAGAGGAAGAGAGGGAGAGGATGGCCGACCACACCAAGGAACAAAAGAGGGAGAGAAATAATAGATGTTGTATCTCTTGAAGGCACCCTCACCCCTTCTTTTATATTCCTTGGCCTAGGCAAATTAGGAAATTTAATTACAATAAAATTTCCTCAATTTCCTTGACATGATTTAATTGAGAAAAATAAAATAAAATTTTCCAATTAAATCTACATTGGCCGGCCACATCATTGGAGAACAAATTGGACAAGTTTCAATCAACAATTAAAACTTCCTAATTTGTTTCCGGAAATTTTAAAAAATAAAATTTCTCTTCAAAAATCTCTTCATGGTTGATAAAAGGAAATTTCTATAATTTTAATTTTATCAACATGTGAATAATTTTAAAGAGAAAATAAAATATCTCACCAATCTATAAATAAGGAAAGAGATCTAATTTCTTTCTTTAATCTTTTGTAGATCTTTTATAAGAGAGATATTTTAATTTAAATTCTCTTTAATAAATTATTTCTTCCACATAATAAAAATTAAAATTAAAATTCCTTTTAATTTATTTTGGCCGGCCCCACTAGCTTGGGTTCAAGCTAGGGCCGGCCACCCAATCTTATACCTAGGCCGGCCCTAGCTTGTTTCCCAAGCTAGCTTGGCCGGCCCCTATTGGGTGGGTATAGAAGGTGGGTATAGGTGGGTATAGAACTCTATAAATAAGAGGCTACGATAGGGACCGAGAGGAGGAATTGGTTTTGGTCTCCTGATAAAATTAAGCATCCCGTGTTCGCCCCGAACACACAACTTAATTTTATCAATGATAATTCATTCACTAGAGAACTATCATTGAACTACCGCACCAATCCCAAATTATATTTTTGGGCTCCTTATTATGAGCGTGTTAGTCTCCCTGTGTTTAAGATATCGAATGTCCACTAATTAAGTGAGTTACTGACAACTCATTTAATTAATATCTAAGTCCAAAAGTAGTACCACTCAACCTTATCGTCATGTCGGACTAAGTCCACCTGCAGGGTTTAACATGACAATCCTTATGAGCTCCTCTTGGGGACATTATCAACCTAGTATCTCTAGGACACAGTTTCCTTCTATAATCAACAACACACACTATAAGTGATATCATTTCCCAACTTATCAGGCTTATTGATTCATCGAACTAAATCTCACCCTTTGATAAATTAAAGAAATAAATATCAAATATATATGCTTGTTATTATATTAGGATTAAGAGTACACACTTCCATAATAACAGAGGTCTTTGTTCCTTTATAAAGTCAGTATAAAAGAAACGACCTCAAATGGTCCTACTCAATACACTCTAAGTGTACTAGTGTAATTATACAGTCAAGATAAACTGATACCTAATTACACTACGACCTTCTAATGATTTGTTCCTTTCCATTTTGGTCGTGAGCTACTGTTTATAATTTATAAGGTACTGATAACATTATCTTCTGCATGTGACACCACATGCTATGTTATCTTCAATATAAATTAATTGAACAACTATAAACAAATGTAGATAATTTGACCAAATGTGATTCTTTATTCATAATGAATGTTTACAAAGTTTAGGCTTTCAGTATACACTCCAACACTCATAAGGATTGTCATGTTAAACCCTACAGGTGGATTTAGTCCGACATGATGAATAGGTTGAGTGGTACTACTCTTGGACTAAGATATTAATTAAATGAGTTGTCAGTAACGCACTTGATTAGTGGACATTCGATATCTTAAACACAGGGAGACTAACACACTCATAATAAGAAGGAGCCCAAAAATGTAATTTGGGATTGGTGCGGTAGTTCAATAATAGTTCTCTAGTGGAATGAATTATTATTGATAAAATTAAGTTGTGTTTTCGGGGCGAACACGGGATGCTTAATTTTATCGGGAGACCAAAACCAATTCCTCCTCTCGGTCCCTATCGTAGCCTCTTATTTATAAAGTACTATACCCACCTATACCCACCTTCTATACCCACCTAAAGGGGGCCGGCCAAGCTAGCTTGGGAATCAAGCTAGGGCCGGCCTAAGCATGGTTTATGGGTGGCTGGCCCTAGCTTGAAGCCAAGCTAAAGGAGGCCGACCCTAATGAAATTAAAAAGAATTTTAATTTTAATTTTTCTTATGTGGAAGATATAATTTATTGGAGAGAATTAAAATTAAAATATCTCTCTTAAAAGGATCTACAAAAGATTAAAGAAAGAGATTAGATCTCTTTCCTTATTTGTAGATTGGAAAGATATTTTATTTTTTCTCTTTGTAAAATTATTCACATGTTGAAAAATAAAATTATAGAAATTTCTTTTTATCAACCATGAAGGGATTTTTGAAGAGAAATTTTATTTTTAAAATTTCTGGAAACAAATTAGGAAGTTTTAATCTTTTGATTAAAACTCTCCCAATTTGCCCCTTTTGATGTGGTCGGCCAAGACATGGAGTTTTAAGAAATTTTGTTTAATTTTTATTAATTAATTCATGTTAAGGAAAATTAAGGAAATTTTATTGTAATTAAATTTCCTAATTTACCAAGACCAAGGAATATAAAAGAGGGGGTTGGGGTGCCTTCAAGTGATACAACCTCTATTATTTTTCTCCCTCTCTTATTCCTTGGTGTGGCCGGCCATCCTCTCTTCCCCTCTTCCTCTTTGTGGTGGCCGAAACTCTCCTTGGCTTGGAGCTCTTGTGGTGGCCGGATACTACTTGGAGAAGAAGAAGAAGAAGGAGAGAAAGCTTGCATCCATTGGAGCTTGGTTGGTGGTTTTTTCTTCATCCTTGGTGGAGCTCTTTTGTTTTGGCCGAACCTAGCTAGGAGGAGAAGAAGGTGCATTGGTGGTTTCTCATCTCGGAAGATCATTGCCCACACAACGTCCGAGGTTAGAAGAGGAATACGGTAGAAGATCAAGAGGTCTTTCTAGAAGGTATAACTAGTAATTTTTCCCTTCCACATCATACTAGTTATTTTTGGAAATAATACCAAATACAAGAGGCATACGATTTTAGTGTTTCAAATTTGTTTTCGATGTAGTGTTCTTTTTTTTTCTTTTCCTTGTGATTTGATTGTTCTTTTCGGTTGACCTAAAGTTATTTTAGGAAATTAAATATTAGCTTTCCTTAAATGATTTTGTCTAGTCGGTGGTGGTTGTTCTCATATCCAAGAAGGTCATGTGCCTCGCCACGTCAGTACTGGAAACCAATTATGGAAATTAATATTTAATGGAATTAATAATTTAGGTGATTTGGATCGAACGTGTTAAGTTCCGTAGGAGATCCAAGTCTAAACCTAAAAGAACAAATAGATTAAGTTTTGGATCAAATGTGTTAAGTTCCGCAGGCGATCCAAAATTTAATTTAAAAGAACACATGGTAGCTAGGAAAAGGTTCAGACCTTTGTACAAAAGTTTTGTACAGTGGAACCTCTAGGTTTTCCGAGTAGCAACCAACAATTGGTATCAGAGCTAGGGTTTTGCCTCTGTGTATTTGGTATTAGTTTAAATTATGCACATGTCATACATAATTTAGGCAGGTTAATAGTAGGATGTGCTAACTTTGTGGATGCAAGATCCAACTATTATGACTTATAGTTATTATGTGTGTGATTAGACCCTTGGACATGTCAAGGGCATTTTATTGTGTGTATATGATTGTATTATAAAATACAGCAGGAGCTGTATTTAGTTTTATTAGGATTTTATTTTTTGATCTAGTTACATGTACATTCCTTTTATGGAATATAGGATCGATGGATGTAAATTTTATTTTATGTTCGATCTAGTTTACATGTACATTCCTTCGAGGAATTTAGGATCGAAAAATGTAAAATTCTATTTATGTCGCGGATCGAATCTTGCAAGGTGTGGAACCTTTTGAGGACCAGAGGCGCAGCGGAACATGGAGCAAGATGGATGCGACAACTAGACCCGGTGGCGGTGGCCAAAGATGGCAGCAGCTAGGGTTGGCGACACACGAAGGACAACAATAGATAAAAGCCATAATAGTTGAAAATTAGTTTTTCTATTTATTGCTTTTTATGCTGTGTTGTGTGTGCTTGTTAGTATACATGTTAGGTAGACTAGCATAGACAAAATTCCTCACTTTAAATAACTAAGTGGGAGAGGGATTTATTTTTAAATAAATTCCACGGTCTCCATTACTGGTTTATAAGTGATGCAACAAGCTTGCGCGTTGGCTCTGAGTGCCTTCCTCTATATCGGATGAGCTTGTTTGTGGATCACTAGCTTAAACTTCCATTTTAGATGACTATAGGAAGTTAATTAAGAGCGTGTGATCTTTGTTGGTTGCTACTCGGAAAACCTAGAGGTTCCACTGTACAAAAATTTTGTACAAAGGTCTGAACCTTTTCCTAGCTACCATGTGTTCTTTTAAATTAAATTTTGGATCGCCTGCGGAACTTAACACGTTTGATCCAAAACTTAATCTATTTGTTCTTTAAGGTTTAGACTTGGATCTCCTGCGGAACTTAACACGTTTGATCCAAATCACCTAAGTTATTAATTCCATTAAATATTAATTTCCATAATTGGTTCCCAATACTGACGTGGCGAGGCACATGGCCTTCTTGGATATGGGAACAACCACCACCGACTAGACAAAACCTTTTATGGAAAGCTAATATTTAATTTCCTAAAATAACTTTAGGTCAACCAAAAGGAACAATCAAATCACAAGGAAAAGAAAAATAAAAGAACACAACTTCGAAAAACATATTTGAAATACTAGAATTGTAAGCCTCTTGTATTTGGTATTATTTCCATAAATAACTAGTATGATGCGGAAAGAAAAATTACTAGTTATACCTTATAGAAAAACCTCTTGATCTTCCACCCGTTTTCTCCTCTAACCTCGGACGTTGTGTGGGCAACGATCTACCGAGATGAGAAACCACCAAAGCACCTTCTTCTCCTTTCTTCAAGTTTCGGCCAAGCACTATGCTTCCAAGAGATGAAGATCTTTTTCCATCAATCAAGCTCCAAGGGATGTAAGCTTTCTCTCCTTCTTCTCCAAGCTAAAATCCGGCCACCACTTGATCTTCAAGGAGGAAGAGAGGTCCGGCCACAAGATGGAGAGAAGAGAAAGGAAGGAGGCCGGCCACACCAAGGAAGAAAAGAGGGAGAAAATAATAGAGGTTGTTCACCCTTGAAGGCTCCTCTACCTCCTCTTTTATAATCCTTGGTCTTGGCAAATAAGGAAATTTTAATAAAAACTTCCTTAATTCTTTTGCCATGAAAAGAAAATTTTATTTTAATTAAAATAATTTTTCTTCTCACTAAAACATGGCCGGCCACTTATTTCCTCAAATCAAGGAGAGTTTTAATTAAACAAGAATTAAAACTTCCTAATTTGTTTCCGGAAATTTATAAAAATTTCTCCAATAATTTTATCCCTTCATGATTGGTTTATAAAAAGAAAATTTAATAAATTAAAATCTTTCTTTTAAACATGTGGATAAAAAGAAAGTTATCTCTAAAAATTAAAATCTCTTTTAATCTACAAATAAGGAAAGATATCAAATCTTTTCTCAATCTTTTGTAGAAACTAATAAAAGAGAATTATTAATTTTTAAACTTTCTTTTAAATCATGAACATGGTTAAAAAGGAAAGTTTTCTTAAAATTTAAAATCCTCCTTTAATCAACAAATAAGGAAAGATTTCAAATTTTAAACTCTCTTTTAAACATGTAGATGATTTACAAATAAGGAAAGTTTTTACCAAAAATTAAAGCCATCCTTTTAAACTACAAATAAGGAAGGAGATTAATCTCTTCTCTTAATCTTTGTAGAAAACTATAAAAGGAAATTTTAATTTTAAACTCTCTTTAAAATCATTATATCCACATAAGAAATAATTTTAATAAAATCCTTTTAATATTCTAGTGGTCGCCACCTAAGCTTGGGACCCAAGCTTTGGCCACCTCCATGGCTCATCCACTTGGTCTTGGCCGCCCTAGCTTGGGTTCCAAGCTAGCTTGGCCGCCCCATTGGATGGGTAAGAAGGTGGGTATGGTGGGTATAAATCTCTATATACTAGAGGCTACGATAGGGACCGAGAGGAGGAATTGGTTTTGGTCTCCCGATAAAATTAAGCATCCCGTGTTCGCCCCGAACACACAACTTAATTTTATCAATAATAATTCATTCCACTAGAGAACTATTATTGAACTACCGCACCAATCCCAAATTACATTTTGGGCTCCTTCTTATTATGAGTGTGTTAGTTTCCCTGTGTTTAAGATAACAAATGTCCACTAATTAAGTAAGTTACTGACAACTCACTTAATTAATATCTTAGTCCAAGAGTAGTACCACTCAACCTTATCATCATGTCGCACTAGGTCCACCTGTAGGGTTTAACATGACAATCCTTATGAGCTCCTCTTGAGGACATTATCAACCTAGTATCTCTAGGACACAGTTTCCTTCTATAATCAACAACACACACTATAAGTGATACCATTTCCCAACTTATCGGGCTTATTGATTCATCGAACTAAATCTCACCCATTGATAAATTAAAGAAATAAATATCAAATATATGTGTTTGTTATTATATTAGGATTAAGAGCACACACTTCCATAATAACCGAGGTCTTTGTTTCTTTATAAAATCAGTATAAAAGAAACGACCTCAAATGGTCCTACTCAATACACTCTAAGTGTACTAGTGTAATTATACAGTCAAGATAAACTGATACCTAATTACACTACGACCTTCTAATAGTTTGTTCCTTTCCATTTTGGTCGTGAGCTACTGTTTATAATTTATAAGGTACTGATAACATGATCCTCTGTGTGTGACACCACACACCATGTTATCTACAATATAAATTAATTGAACAACTACATTTATCACAAATGTAGACATTTGACCAATGTGATTCTTATTTCTAGATAAATGTTTATACCAAAAGCTAGGCTTTTAGTATACACTCTAACAATCTTCCCCATCGGAAGGGACACAATCTTATTAATGGACTTAGTGTCAAGTAATGGTATACACTTAGGCACATATAATAGTATCCTCCCCATCGGAATCACTACTATTATTTGTGTGACCGAAGTAAACCAACTATTAATTTGACAAATAAATAGGTTGACAAGATAATAAATTTAAAACCTCCTCTTACAAATGTTTGATTTTGTATACGTCCACACTATCGTGGCATACAAAATTCATGGTGTTTGAGGTAATTTTATTTGTCATAAAGATTTATTGACAAGATAATTAATGGGTAAACCCCTCCTCTTACAAATGTTTAATTTTGTATACGTCCACACTATCGTGGCATGCAAAATTCATGGTGTTTGAGGTGTTGGTAAATTTAAATAATATTGTTTGAGGAATCAATGTTATTTTAAATTCAAAAGTTTTGACCAAATATTTGATCAAAGACAGATCAACTATTAATTTTATTCGTCATAAAGTAAAGTTGACGAGATAATAAAATTAATGGATAAAATCTCCTTTTTGATTTTGTATATGACCACACTATCGTGGCATACAAAATTCATAGGGATTTTAAAGAATTGATCTTGACCAAATATTTTTGTGATTCTTAGGATTTAAAATGTTTGTCAATCCCTTAGTTGTTATATTATAGAAAAGACTTAGTAGTCCCAATTGTAATGATTGGAAATAGGACTTGGACATTAAGGTAGACTGTCTTCTTAGAACTAAGAACAATTTAGGTGTATTTAATTCATTAGTTGAAACATGTCTAGTGCTGTTATCTACCAGAACATGGAGTGTAGATACAGATGCCATTGATCATGTTTACAATTTATTGTAGGGTTCCAGGAAACCCGACAACTAAATGAAAATAAAAAACACCGTCTACATGGGCACTACTGCAAAAGTAGCAGCTGTTGTAGTGGGAGAGGTTTATTCTCTAATAGGAATAAAATTTGGATTATTAGAAATTGTCTTTACATACTAAGTTTAGAAAGAACCTGATTTCAGTTTCTAAACTATTATAGAATAGACATTGTATCTATTTTGATAACAAAGTTGTTATCAAGAAAAATAGGGAAGTTATCTATTCTGGTATGTTGGTTGGCAATTTATAATCCAATAACTCCCACGATGCAACAAATGGAAATTAGTAACACATCTTCTAACTTTAAGAGAAAGTAACCTTCGGAAATGAACCAATTATATCTTTGACATCTAAGGCTAGGTTATATTAACTTAAGTAGGATTCATTGGTAGCTGATGAACTTTTGGGTTCATTAGTAGCGAAAATCTTTCCAATCTGCGAGTCTTACTTGGAAGGAAAATAACCAAGAAGCTTTTAAGTCTAAGGGGTATGGAGCCAAAGATATATAGGAATTGGTTCATTCTGATTTGTATGATCCTATGACTGTAACGACCCAATTTTCCCCATTTCAAGTTCCAAATGTCCATAAAAATATTTGGAAATGCTTTTAAAATATTCTAGAGATTTTTAGAAATTTTTAGAGTATTTTTATGCAATTTTTGGAGGTCGTTTAGTATGGTTACAAAAAGAAAGAAGTTTTGACCAAAAATTTGTGGAAGGTGAGACTCGAACCCACGACCTCGACCCGAGCCGAACCTCAGCCAAGCCTAGCCAACCAATTGAGCTGCAGTTGATTTGTGATTAAGAAAGGGAACGAAGTATATTTAAGTTGTAATTGGAACAAAATTTAAATCGAGTTATAAAGGGATTAAGTTTTCCCTTTCTCACCGAAAAACCCTATCTGCCTTTTCTTTCCTCTCTCGACGGCGGTTTCGCCTTCTCGTCTCGGTCGAGAAATGCAGCAGCAAGTGAAGGTCCCTCCGGCGCCGGCGAAGGCTTTTTCCGGCCGATCTTCACCTGCGGTGGTGATTCCCTCGTCGAGGAAGGTCTGTGGGCGCAAGGGAGGTTGAAGATCCAAGCTAACCGAAACCTTAAAGCTTCCTCCTTCGGTTGTAAGTCCAAGAAAGCATTGTAAGTACTACTCACCTGTGGTAGGAGTTGCTCCGAAATTAGGGTTTCGTTTTCTTGTTTTCGGATTGAAGTTCTCCTTGATTTGAATCTGCCGTGAGTTTCCCTATTGGATGATTTCTGCGGTGAGTCTTGGATAAGTAGTTCTTCTTGTTTCCGAAGCTTGCATGAGTTTCCTTGCTTTCTCTGCTTTCGGATTATATGTACAGTCGGTTGGTTGTGTTTGCTGCTGTGAATCAAAGAAGAAAGAAGGGGTTTCGGTTGGAATAGGTTTCCATGGGTTTGGCAAGTAGTTAGGCTTCTTAATTCTGATAATAAGTAAGCTTGATTCATTAGGTTACAATTCAGCAAGCTTTGTTCCTTAGTTTTGGATTTTGTTTTCCCTTGCTGTGTTAAGGCTTGCTGTACTGAGCTTGATCAATTAGGGCTGCAGTGCCATTTTTCTTTATGATCCGGGTCTTTGCTAATGATGTAGTATTTCATGATCTATGATTCTGTGTACTAGATGTTAGCTTACAGTAGTATAGTAGCCAAATTCTAGTGTGTGGTTCCTTAACAGTAGCTTTTAATTGTTATTACTGTGTGTGTACAACTTTTAAGTGCCATTATTTGAACACAGTAGCTTCTATTTGATTCCATGTGCCCGAGTATAGCCTTCAATGCTATTAGTGGAACATAGGTAGCTTTTATTTGCTTTATTTGATAGCATGTTTAGGAAGTTCAAATTAGCTATCTTTTGCTTTATTTTGTAGCATGATTAGCAAGATCAAATTAGTTTTCTATTGCTCCATTTTGTAGTATGATTAGTAAGATTAGATTAGTTTCTTTGCTCTTATCACAGCATGTTTAGAAGGCCAAGAAATTAGTTTCCTTTACGCTTCGTTTATAGCATGGTTAAGAAGTTTAAAGTAGCATGTTACCTTATTTTGTATAGCATGTTTAAAGGCCTTAAAGTAGTATTCTTTGTCATGTTTTAATAGCAGGTTTAGAAGCCCTTAAAGTAGCATTCCATGCTCTGTTTCTACAGCATGATAGAAAGTGTAGAGTTACATATATTGCTTTTATTACAGCATACTTAGAAAGCCCAAAGTTAGCTTCCTTTTGCTTTATTTATAGCATGATTAGAATCATTCCATACTTGATTTTACAGCATGTTTAGAAGCACTAAAATAGCATCCTTTGCCATGTTTTCATCGTATGATTCAAAGACTTTAAATTGCTTTCTTTAGTTTAGCTTATAGCATGATCAGTAAGCTTTAAGTTACTTGTTTTATTCTGTTGTATAGCATGGTTAGTTGATTATACACCCATACTTGTTAAGTGTATTTAAAGGACCCCCACAATCTTTAATAAAAGATAATAAGGAAGATAAAAGAATAAGAAAGATAACAAGTAAGTCAAGCAAGAGGCTAGTACCCGACATCCAAGAGCTTGTCGTTAAACAAATCCAGGTGACCATTTCCGAGGTCTTGGCCCTGGTAGACCGAGGTCTGCTCTTTTAGGATTGGTGGCTCGCAACCCCAACCTATTAGGGAACGCGCATGAGATGGTACTAAGCCTGGGCCCAAAGTAAAGAAAAGTAAAGAAGTAAAGAAGTAAAGAAAGAAAGAAAGAAAGAAAGAAAGAAGAAGAAAGTAAAAGATAGAAATTAAAAGATTAATTTCTAACACAAGGATACAAGAAATGAAACAAGTTACATGCTTAGAATAAATAAGAATGGTTAGTTTCTTTAATTCTAAGTTTACATAGTTAGTTTCTTGTTATTCTGCTTGATACTGAGTATGATTTGTATCTAGTTCATTTTCTGTATACCATGAGCATATGCAGATAGTTTTAGTATTTCAGTTTCAGTACTTATGCATTTCATTTATGCATTTCGAGTTTTGTGAGATAGATTAGTACTTACTAAGCGTTTTCGCTTATAGATCTTGTTTTCTTTCCTCCTACTGCAGATAAAGGAAAAGCTAAGATATGAAGGGAGGCGACAAGGTGGTGGTGATGATGGATGTGTGTGGTGGCTGAACTATGGAGGGATCCAGAGGGGACTAGCAAGACTTATTCATTTAGAGTTTATGTCTAGTTCATTTTCCTTATTTCCATTATGAAACCATGAGTTTATGCTTGAGTTTGAAGTGCATTGTAGCTTGTTATGCTTTGTTCTGAGAGTTTTGAGTTTAATTCTTATTGCTAGTTTAGTTTTTGATTAGAATATGATTTATTAATGCGTGGTTGTGAAGAATATTGTGATCCAGCCGCATGTGGCTGTGTATATCTTTTATGTATTGTGGATTTGGTCACCGATACAGGGGAGACTCTGCCGAATTTTTCGGTGGGAATCCCTCTGAACTGTGATAAAATCTACCTGACTCTAATTATAGAGTCAGTGCCACTAGGAGTGAAGTTATAGTTAGGTAACAATCTCCCTTAGAGAGTAGTAGTAAGAATGGGTGGTTGTTACAATGACTATCCAGACTAGAGGTATTTTCAAATATTTCATCTATTTTATAGATAACTATTTGAGATACGGATACATTTACTTGATGTGCCGTAAGTCTAAGTGCTTTGATTAGTTCAAAGAGTACGAGGCTGATGTGGAGAAACGTTAAAGTAAAAGTATCAAGACACTACGGTGAGATCGTAGTGGCAAGTACCTTTTTGGGAGAATTTAGGAGTCACTTATCAGAAGTAGGGATTCAATCCCAACTAACTACACCTGGTATACCCCAACAGAATGGTGTAAAAAAAGGAAGGTATAGGACTCTTATGGAAATAAGTAGATTGATGATGAGTTATTTAGAAAATTACCAAATTCATTTTAAGGATTTACTCTGGAAACGGAAGTGAACATAGTACCTTCCAAAGTCAGAACTCTCTACTCATATAGAATTGCTGAATAGGCGTAAGCCTATTTTGAAGCATATTCGGATTCGGGTAGTCCAGCACATATGCTGAAGAGAGACAATGATAAGTTGGATAGGAATTCACTTGTTTGTGGGTTATCCTAGAGAAATGAAAGTAGATTTATAGTCTTAAAAATCAGAAGGTCATTGTTAGCATCAATGACTGATTTTTAGAAAAGGACTATGTAATAAACCACGTGCCCATAAGTAAATTTGTTCTTAAGGAACTAATAAAGGACATGTCTAATCTAGTACCAACTGTACAAGATGAAATACCACAAGGAAACTGCAACACGTATCACAAATGATACACAATTGCAGAAAGTGTCTCGTCGTAGTGGGAGGGTTGTTAAGCAACCTAAAAAGATTCATGTTTTGGGAGAGTTTTTGGACTCGATCCCTAGAGGACATGAACCTGATCTCTGGACATATGACGAAGCACTCCAAGATAAAGATACAGCATCTTGGCAAAGAGTAATGAATAACAAAATTAGAATATATGTATTCTAATAAAATCTGGAAGCTTGTAGAACCACCAAATGTTGTAAAAGCCTTTGGGTGTAAAAAGGTCTATAATAGGAAAAGAGGGATAGACAGGAAGGTAGTAACTTTCAAAGCAAGGCTTGATGAAAAAGGAAACTTTTTCACTGGCAACCATGCTTAAGTCTATCCGGATTCTTTTATCTATTTGGCAAGTGGATGTCAAGACAGCATTCCTTAATGGAAGTCTTAAAGAAAGCATCCATATAAAGTAACCAGAAGGGTTCATTACAAAGGGCTAAGAGCATCTTGTGTGCAAGCTCAATCAGTCTATGGACTGAGGCAAAGCTTCAAGGTCTTGGAACATCCGGTTTATCAAAGTTATCCAGACCTATGGATTTATTTAGTAATCGGATAAGTCTTGTGTATACAAAAGGTGTGATGGAAACGTGGTGGTATTTCTTGTACTATACATAGATAACATTTTTGGTAGTTGGAAACAATATCAAAATATTGTCAGAAGTAAGGGTATGGTTGTCCAAATAATTCGATATAAAGGACTTGGGAGAATGTATATATTCTTGAGATCAAAGTAATAAGGATCGCAAGAAAAGAATATTTTACTTATCCCAAGCTTCATATATCGGGAAAAAAAATCCTTGCTCGTTTTAAGCATACAAAACTCCAAGAAAGGTTTCTTACTTTTTTAGCATGGAGTAACTTTATCTAAAAAAATGTCTCCATAGACATCAAAGGAGATAAAGGAAATAAAGGCAGTTCTTTATGCTTCGGCTGTCGGAAGCCTAAAGTATGCTATGCACGAGATCAGAAATCTGTTTTGCCAAGGGTATAGTTAGCAGATATCAAAGTAACCCTGGACAAGGACAGTGGACTGCAGTAAAGTATATATAGAAGTACCTTAGAGGCACTAGAGATTATATGCTAGCTTACAAGGCAGTTAATTTGGTCCCGGTGGGTTGCACGGATTTTGACTTCCAGTCGGATAGGGACAATAGTAAGTCAACCTCGGGGTTTTGTGTTTACTTTAGGAGGTAAAGTCATAACTATGGAAGAGTGATAAGCATAGGTGTTTTTCTGGACTCCACTATAGAAGCTTAGTATATGGCAAGCCTCTGAGGTAACCATAAAAGCTGAATGACTCAATAACCTCAAGATAGACTTAGATATGATTTCTGGTTTGTCCAAAGATTATTACAATTTATTGTAATAATGTTGGTGCAGTAGCAAACTCGAAGAAACCTTAAGTCTATAAGACAAGTAAACACAATAGAGCGCAAGTACCACCCAATATGAGAAATCGTATAAACGAGGAGAAGTTGTTGCCACCTAGATTGCATCAGGTGATGACCTATAGATCCTTTCACTAAGGTCCTTAAGGCAAGAGCTTTTGATGGGCATGTTGAAGGGTTAGGAATCAGATGTATGGCAGTAGATATAGCAGCTTAGTCTTTTAGTATAAGTGAGAGATTGTTAGGATGTATACTAAAAGTCTAGCTTTTGGTATAAACATTTATTTAGAAATAAGAATCACATTGGTCAAATGTCTACATTTATGATAAATGTAGTTGCTCAATTAATTTATATTGTAGATAACAAGGTGTGTGGTGTCACACACAGAAGATCATGTTCTCGTTTCCTTATAAATTATAAACAGTAGCTCACGACCAAGATGGAAAGGAACAAACCATTGGAAGGTCGTAGTGTAATTAGGTAGTAGTTTATCTTAACTATATAATTACACTAGTACACTTAGAGTGTATTGAGTAGGACCATTTGAGGTCGTTTCTTTTATACTGACTTTATAAAGGAAGAAAGATCTCAGTTATTATGGAAGTGTGTGTAATCCTAATATAATAACAAGCACATATATTTGATATTTATTTCTTTAATTTATCAATGAGTGAGATTTAGTTCGATAAATCAATAAGCTTGATAAGTTGGGAAATGATATCACTTATAGTGTGTGTTGTTGATTATAGAAGGAAACTGTGTCCTAGTTATCTAGGTTGAGAATGTCCCCAAGAGGAGCTCATAAGGATTGTCATGTTAAACCCTACAGGTGGACTTAGTCCGATATGATGATAAGGTTGAGTGGTACTACTCTTGGACTAAGATATTAATTAAATGAGTTGTCAGTAACTCACTTAATTAGTGGATATTCGATATCTTAAACACAGGGAGACTAACACACTCTAAATAAGAAGGAGCCCAAAAATTTAATTTGGGATTGGTGCGGTAGTTCAATAATAGTTCTCTAGTGGAATGAATTATTATTGATAAAATTAAGTTGTGTGTTCGGGGCGAACACGGGATGCTTAATTTTATCGGGAGACCAAAACCAATTCCTCCTCTCGGTCCCTATCGTAGCCTCTTATTTATAGAGTACTATACCCACCTATACCCACCTTCTATACCCACCTAAAGGGGGCCGGCCAAGCTAGCTTGGGAATCAAGCTAGGGCCGGCCTAAGCATGGTTTATGGGTGGCCGACCCTAGCTTGAACCCAAGCTAAAGGAGGCCGGCCCTAATGAAATTAAAAAGAATTTTAATTTTAATTTTTCTTATGTGGAAGATATAATTTATTGAAGAGAATTAAAATTAAAATATCTCTCTTAAAAGGATCTACAAAAGATTAAAGAAAGAGATTAGATCTCTTTCCTTATTTCTAGATTGGAAAGATATTTTATTTTTTTTCTTTGAAAAATTATTCACATGTTGAAAAATAAAATTATAGAAATTTAATTTTATCAACCATGAAGGGATTTTTGAAGAGAAATTTTATTTTTAAAATTTCTGGAAACAAATTAGGAAGTTTTAATTTGTTGATTGAAACTCTCCTAATTTGCCCCTTTTGATGTGGCCGGCCAAGACATGGAGTTTTAAGAAATTTTGTTTAATTTTTCTTAATTAATTCATGTCAAGGAAAATTAAGGAAATTTTATTGTAATTAAATTTCCTAATTTACCAAGGCTAAGGAATATAAAAGAGGGGGTTGGGGTGCCTTCAAGAGATACAACCTCTATTATTTTTCTCCCTCTCTTATTCCTTGGTGTGGCCGGTCATCCTCTCTTCCCCTCTTCCTCTTTGTGGTGGCCGAAACTCTCCTTGGCTTGGAGCTCTTGTGGTGGCCGGATACTACTTGGAGAAGAAGAAGAAGAAGGAGAGAAAGCTTGCATCCCTTGGAGCTTGGTTGGTAGTTTTTTCTTCATCCTTGGTGGAGCTCTTTTGTTTTGGCCGAACCTAGCTAGGAGGAGAAGAAGGTGCATTGGTGGTTTCTCATCTCGGAAGATCGTTGCCCACACAACGTCCGAGGTTAGAAGAGGAATACGGTAGAAGATCAAGAGGTCTTTCTAGAAGGTATAACTAGTAATTTTTCCCTTCCGCATCATACTAGTTATTTTTGGAAATAATACCAAATACAAGAGGCATACGATTTTAGTGTTTCGAATTTGTTTTCGATGTAGTGTTCTTTTGTTTTTCTTTTCCTTGTGATTTGATTGTTCTTTTCGGTTGACCTAAAGTTATTTTAGGAAATTAAATATTAGCTTTCCTTAAATGAGTTTGTGTAGTCGGTGGTGGTTGTTCCCATATCCAAGAAGGCCATGTGCCTCGCCACGTCAGTTGGAACGACCCGCCTTCTACTAACTAAGCTGTAAGGCCGGACCGTCACATTATGCTGTGCTAAACTATTCCATGACCATTACTAAATCTAGGTGCGGAAGCTGTACTAATTAAAATTTTGCTAAACTATTATCATTTCTTTCTTCTATATGTGCTAAGGGGTGTAATCTAAAGTATACCTAGCATATACTACATCCCCTATGGTCAAGGAACTAAAATAAACGTTTTCCAGCTGTTATCAGACCTCCCAATCGATCCACGGATCGATTGGAATGGTCTAATCGATCCAAAGATCGATTCAGCATGCTACTGCGCCCGGGGGTCCCGTCGGATCGATCCACCGATCGATCCAGCACGCTACTGTGTTCGGGGCAATATTCTGGATCGATCGGCTGATCGATCCAGACTGGCCAATCGATCCAGTGATCGATCCCAGGGCTTTCTGTTCGCGACAGAAGGCATCCGGATCGATCGGCTGATCGATTCAGGAGCTTACTGTTCGCGGTATGAACTTCTCAATCAATCGGCTGATCGATTGAGAAGCCTCCAATCGATCGGCCGATCGATTGGAGTTTCTGATTTCGTACCAAAACTCTGATTTCAGCACTGTTTCGTGCCAAATTCATACACATGAGTTCTAACATGGCTATACACATACTAACAACATTTAACTGACATTCTAAGCATGAACACTAACAATCTAAATAGGTCTTTCTTGATTCGTAGCATTAAAATAACTGAAATGAGGAAAGTAACAACTTAATATAATGCTAAGGTTTCAGATTTATTTCTAGTTTCTCCAAGGTCTTTATTCCAGGTTCCATCCACACACATCTTCATCATTGCATTGACCTCCAGCCTCCGCTAGTCCATTTTTCCTTTACCTTTATCTGCAGTATAAGGAAAAAGTATCTGTAAGCTTTTGCTTAGTAAGAAACCATCTACCTCACTAAAACATGCATACGATGCAATTCATGATTTTAAAACATGCTATTTGAAATGTGTATTGATTAAACTAAAACATGGCATGCTATCATAAAATACATGGAAACCAAAAGCTAGTCATGACATACTATCATCTAAAGCATGTGTAACAAAAGCTGAACATAGAGCTATCTTACATAATCATAAGAGTGAGCTGAACTGAAGCATGAACTGAGCTAATTCTAGCAAATGCTAAAGCTATACTGATTTCACCTACTATTTTATGAGAGTTTAAAACTACATATATAATAGATGAAAATACTAATCATGTTGCTGTTTGGGCCCGGCAACTGTACGTGCTATGCACGCATCCCTAACTAGGCCCGGGTTTGCAAGTCCCGAATTTAGTAGGGTTACTAGGTTATCTGAACCTAGGGACGACTGTGGGAGCCCAACCCAATGGATATCTAATCCAGTACAGTACCACTGAGAAAGTAAAATACTGAACATAAGCTAATAAATTCTTGTCTTGCTTTTACTAGATTATCTAAACCCAGAGCTAGGTTATCTAAACCTAGAGGCGACTGAGGGAGCCCACCCATTGGACATCTAGTCCTGTAAAAGCTGTAGCAAGACTATATGAGCTGTGAAATGCTTCTATTGTATTTAACTAAGCTATTAAAATGCCTAAGTTGCATTTTAACTGTGCTAGTAATTTAATCGAACACTTGGTAGGCGCTAATTCGCATCCTTTGTGCCGAAAAGCTATATACTACTAACTAAAACATGGAATTCACATGAAAGCTACTTATACTGCAGGTGAGGGGTTTCTTACCTCCTGTTCGGATTTTCTTACGATTCTAATCGCTAGATTTCCGGAGGAGACGATCCTTTCGACGATCTTCTCGCGTCTATACGTTCCTCTCGCAGAGAGGAGCGTCCTCGTATCCTTTGTGTTGCCGGGAGGTGCTCCTAGAACCCTTGGCTTGGTGCGCCGAGAGAAGGAGAGGAGAAGGGAGAGGGGTCGGCGGAAACTAGGGTGAGGAGGAGAAAAGTTACGTTAAAGGAAATAACTCTTCACTTAATTCCTCCCTATTTATATTAAGTGGTACTCTCGGCCCAACTTGAATATAAATTTAATTGTTTCCCTTTCCTTTCAGCACGGCCCTGCTGGGTTCACTTGGTTACTAAGGTTCACCATAAGTCATAGGACCCATAGGTCTCGGGTTCAATTCCCGCGTACGCTATTTTCGTTTTCTGTTTATTTTTGCTACTCCCGCTATTCTAAATATTCCATAAAAAATATCCTAAAATTCCAGAAAAATACTAGGATATTTCTAATAATTATTTTGAGAATTTTCGGGCGTTACATCAGTACTGGAAACCAATTATGGAAATTAATATTTAATGGAATTAATAATTTAGGTGATTTGGATTGAACGTGTTAAGTTCCGCAGGAGATCCAAGTCTAAACCTAAAAGAACAAATAAATTAAGTTTTGGATCAAACGTGTTAAGTTCCGCAGGCGATCCAAAATTTAATTTAAAAGAACACATGGTAGCTAGGAAAAGGTTCAAACCTTTGTATAAAATTGTTGTACAGTGGAACCTCTAGGTTTTCCGAGTAGCAACCAACACCTTCATACCCATGTTAAAGGGCCCGGCCAAGCTAGCTTGGGGACCAAGCTAGGGCCGGCCAAGCCTTGGTCCATGGGTGGCCGACCCTAGCTTGAACCCAAGTCTAGGTGGCCGGCCATAAAAAATAGAAAACGAATTTTATTTTAAAATTTTTTCTTATGTGGAAGACATGATTTAAAAGAGAGTTTAAAAATTAAAATATTTCCTTTTATAAGATTCTACAAAAGATTAAGAGAAGAGTTAAATTCTTTCCTTATTTGTAGATTTAAAAGGTTGATTTTAATTTTGGTAAAAACTTTCCTTATTTATAAATCATCCCCATGTTGAAAAGATAAATTTTAAAATTATAAAATTTCCTCTTATAACATTAACCATGAAGGGATTATTAAGAAGAAATTTTATTTTTAAATTTTTCCGGAAGCAAATTAGGAAGCTTTAATTTTTCTAGCGAAAAATTTCCATATTTGCTATTTTGATGTGGCCGGCCATATACACTATGAAAAGGATTTTAATTTTAATTAATTAAATTTACCTTTTCAAAGGCAAAAGAATTAAGGAAGTTTTTATTAAATTTTCCTTATTTGCCAAGGCTAAGGAATATAAAAGAGGGGGTTTGGGTGCCTTCAAGAGACACAACCTCTATTCTATTTTCTCCCTCTTTTCTTCCTTGGTGTGGCCGACCCCTTCAAGTTCTCTCCTCTCCTTGGTGTGGCCGAACCTCTCATCTTTCCTATAGATCAAGCGGTGGTCGGATCTTAGCTTGGAGAAGAAGGAGAGAAAGCTTGCATCCCTTGGAGCTTGGTTGATGGAAAAAGAACTTCTTCCTTTGAAAATCTTGCTTGGCCGAAATTTGAAGGAAAGAAGAAGAAGGTGCCTTGGTGGTTCTCGTCTTGGAAGATCGTTGCCCACACAACATCCAAGATTAGAAGAGGAATACGGTAGAAGATCAAGAGGTCTACAAAGAAAGGTATAACTAGCAATTGTTTTCCGCATCATGTTAGTTTTGTTTCTTTGTAAAAATACCAAATACAAGAGGCATGCAATTCTAGTTTTTCGAATTAGTTTTCGATGTTGTGTTCTTTTTTATTTTTCTTTTCCTTGTGATTCGATTGTTCTTAGTGGTTAACCTAGGGTTACTATGGGAAGGTTAAATATTTAATTTCCTTAAAAGGCTTTGTCTAGTCGGTGGTGGTTGCTCTCATATCCAAGAAGGTCATGTGCCTCGCCATGCAGTACTGGAAGCTGATTTTGGAAATAGATATTTAATTATCTTCGTAACCTAGGTGATTTGGATCGAACGTGTTAAGTTCCGCAGGAGATCCAAGTCAAAACCTAAAAGAACAAATAAGTTAAACTTAGGATCAAACGTGTTAAGTTCCGCAGACGATCCAAGTTTAATTTAAAAGAACACATGGTAGTTAGGAAAAGGTTCAGACCTTTGTACAAAAATTTTGTACAGTGGAACCATTAGGTTTTCCGAGTAACAACCAACAATTGGTATCAGAGCTAGGGTTTTGCCTCTGTGTATTTGGTATTAGTTTAATTATGCACATGTCATACATAATTTAGGCAGGATAATAATAGAATGTGCTAACTTTATGGATGCAGGATCCAACTATTATGGCTTATAGATATTGTGTGTGTGATTGGACCCTTGGACATGTCAAGAGCATTTTATTGTGTGTGCATGATTGTATTATAAAATACAGCAGGAGCTGTATTTAGTTTTATTAGAATTTTTTTTTTATCTAGATACATGTACATTCCTTTGAGGAATATAGGATCGAAAAATGTAAAATTCTATTTATGTCGCGGATCGAATCTTGCAAGGCGTGGAACCTTTTTGATGGACCAGAGGCGCAGTGGAACAAGGAGCAAGATAGATGCGACAACTAGACCCGATGGCAGTGGCCAAAGATGGCAACAGCAAGGGTTGGAGACACACGGAGGACAACAATAGATAAAAGCCATAATAGTTGAAAATTTGTTTTTCCATCTATTGCTTTTATGTTATGCTGTGTGTGCTTGTTAGTATGCATGATAAGTAGTCTAGCATAGTCAAAATTCCTCACCTTAAATAAATAAGTGGGAGAGGGATTTTAAATAAATTCCACGGTCTCTATTACTGGTTTGTAAACAAACTTGCGCGTTGGCTTTGAGTGACTTCCTCCATATCGAATGAGTTTGTTCGCGGATCACTAGATCAAACTTCCATTTTGGATGACTATAGGAAATTAATTAAGAGCGTGTGACTTCCCCATCGAAAGGGGCACGATCTTATTAATGGACTTAGTGTCAAGTAATTGTATACACTTAGGCACGTTTAATAGCATCCTCCCCATCGGAGTCACTGCTATTATTTGTGTGACCAAAGGAAACCAACTATTAATTTTATTTGTCAAAAAGTTAGGTTGACAAGATAATAAAATTAATGGGTTACCCCCTCCTTTTACAAATGTTGAATTTGTATACGTCCATGTTGGATAGTCCTAGGAAAATGTACCGGTTTCACTGTACAAAATTTTTTGTACAAGTGTCGAACCTTTCCTTAAATAACCTATTGTGTTCTTTAGAAGTTAAATTAGGAATCGCAGACGGAACTTAACATCATTGATTCCAAATTTAACTTATCTGTTCTTAATGGTTTAGATTTGAATCGTAAGCGGAACTTAACACTATTGATTCAAATTTACCTAAGTTATTAATTCCATAAATATTAATTTCCAAAATTGGCTTCCAGGACTGCATGGCGAGGCGCACGACCTTCTTGGATATGGGAGCAACCACCACCGCCTAGGCAAAGCCTTTTAAGGAAAGCTAATATTTATTTCCTTAAATAACTCTAGGTTAACCAAAAAGAACAATCGAATCACAAATTCGAAAAAGAAGAAAACACAAACTCAAAAAAAACTATTTCGAAAACTTTAGAATCATATGCCTCTTGTGTTTGGTATTTCCATAAATAACTATACAAAGAAAACTAGTATGATGCGGAAAACAATTACTAGTTATATGTTTCTTTGTAAGCAAAATAACCTCTTGATCTTCTACCGTATTCCTCTTCTAATCTCGGACGTTGTGTGAGCAACGATCTTCCGAGACGAGAACCACCAAGCTCCTTCTTCTCCAAGCTAGATTCGGCCACCAAGAATTCTCCATGAGAAGTAGAGGTCCGACCACCACCACCAAGCTCCAAGGGATGCTTCCTTTCTCTCCTTCTTCCAAGCTAGAATCCGGCCACGTTCAAGCTCCATGAGATGATGAGGTTCAACCATTGAAGAAGAAATAAAAGGAAGAAGAGAAAACCAATATGGCCGGCCACCACCAAGGAAAAAAAGAGAGGGAAAAAAATAATAGAGTTGTTCTTAGCCATGAAGGCACCTCTACCCCCTCTTTTATATTCCTTGGTTTTGGCAAATTAGGAAATTTTAATAAAAACTTCCTTAATTCCTTTGCCATGAAAAATAAATTTTAATTGATTTAAAATCAATTCCTTTTTTCAATTTCAATGGCCGACCACACTTAAAATTCTCCAAGCAAATAAAATTTTAAACACAAATTAAAACTTCCTTATTTGCTTCCGGAAATTTATAAAAATTTCTCCAATAATTTTTCCCTTCATGGTGGATTATAAAAAGGAAATTTTATAAATTAAAATATTTCTTTTAAACATGTGGATAATTTTTCAAAAGAAAAGTTATCTCTGAAAATTAAAATCTCCTTTCAATCTACAAATAAGGAAAGACATCAAATCTTTTCTTAATCTTTTGTAGAAACTTATAAAAGAGATATTTAATTTTTAAACTCTCTTTTAAAACATGAACATGGTTTAAAAAAGAAAAGTTTTCTCAAAATTAAAATCTACCTTTCAATCTACAAATAAGGAAAGATTTCAAATCTTTTCTTAATCTTTTGTAGAAAGCTATAAAAGGAAAGATTTAAATTTCAAACTCTCTTTTAAAAACATGATATCCACATAAGAAATAATTTTAATAAAAAACCCTTTTTAATATGATGTGGCCGGCCACCTAAACTTGGGCTTCAAGCTATTGGCCGACCACCTTAAGGCTCAACCTTTAGGCTTGGCCGACCCTAAGCTTGAACTTCAAGCTTAACTTGGTCGGCCCCTATTGGTTGGGTAAGAAGGTGTTGGAGTGTATACTGAAAACCTAAGCTTTTGTAAACATTTGTATTGAATAAAGAATCACATTTGGTCAAATTATCTACATTTGTTTGTAGTTGTTCAATTAATTTATATTGTAGATAACATAGTATGTGATGTCACATGCAGAAAATGATGTTATTAGTACCTTATAAATTATAAACAGTAGCTCACGATCAAAATGAAAAGGAACAAACCATTAGTAGGTCGTAGTGTAATTAGGTATTAGTTTATCTTGACTATATAATTACATTAGTACACTTTGAGTGTATTGAATAGGACCATTTGAGGTCGTTTCTTTTGTTAGAGTGTATACTAAAAGCCTAGCTTTTGGTATAAACATTTATCTAGAAATAAGAATCACATTGGTCAAATGTCTACATTTATGATAAATGTAGTTGTTCAATTAATTTATATTGTAGATAACATGGTGTGTGGTGTCACACACAGAGGATCATATTATCAGTATCTTATAAATTATAAACAGTAGCTCACGACCATAATGCAAAGGAACAAACCATTGGAAGGTCGTAGTGTAATTAGGTATCAGTTTATCTTGACTGTATAATTACACTAGTACACTCAGAGTGTATTGAGTAGGACCATTTGAGGTCGTTTCTTTTATACTGACTTTATAAAGAAACAAAGACCTTGGTTATTATGGAAGTGTGTGCTCTTAATCCTAATATAATAACAAGCACATATATTTGATATTTATTTCTTTAATTTATCAATGGGTGAGATTTAGTTCGATAAATCAATAAGCCCGATAAGTTGGGAAATGATATCATATATAGTGTGTGTTGTTGATTATAGAAGGAAACTGTGTCCTAGTGATCCTAGGTTGATAATGTCCCCAAGAGGAGCTCATAAGCATTGTCATGTTAAACCCTGCAGGTGGACTTAGTCCGACGTGACAATAAGGTTGAGTGGTACTACTCTTGGACTAAGATATTAATTAAATGAGTTGTCAGTAACTCACTTAATTAGTGGACATTCGATATCTTAAACACAGGGAGACTAACACACTCATAATAAGGAGCCCAAAAATGTAATTTGGGATTGGTGCGGTAGTTCAATAATAGTTCTTTAGTGGAATGAATTATTATTGATGAAATTAAGTTATGTGTTCGGGGCGAACACGGGATGCTTAATTTCATCGGGAGACCAAAATCAATTCCTCCTCTCGGTCCCTATCGTAGCCTCTTATTTATAGAGTACTATACCCACCTATACCCACCTTCATACCCATGAGAAAGGGGCAAACCAAGCTAGCTTGTGGTTCAAGCTAGGGCCGGCCAAGCCTTGGTTCATGGGTGGCCGGCCCTAGCTTGAACCCAAGCTTAGGTGGCCGATCCCCATTAAATTAAAAAGAATTTTAATTTTAATTTTTATTATGTGGAAGATATAATTTATTACAGAGAATTAAAATTAAAATATCTCTCTTTAAAAAGATCTACAAAAAGATTAAAAGAAAGAGATTAGATCTCTTTCCTTATTTGTAGATTGGAAAGATATTTTATTTTTTCTCTCTGAAAAATTATTCACATGTTGAAAATTAAAATTATAGAAATTTCTTTTTATCAACCATGAAGGGATTTTAAAAGAAAATTTTATTTTTTAAAATTTCCAAAGACAAAAAAGGAAGTTTTAATTGTTGATTAAAATTATCCTATTTGCTCTACATGAGGTGGCCGACCACATACAATTAATTAGGAAAATTTATTTAATTTTTTCTTAATTAATTGTTGTCAAGGAAAGTTAAGGAAATTTTATTATAAATAAATTTCCTTATTAGCCAAAGTCAAGGAATATAAAAGAAGGGGTAGGGGTGCCTTCATGGTGAACAACCTCTATTATTTTTCTCCCTCTTTTCCTTGGTGTGGTGGCCGGCCCTTCCCTTTCTCTCTTCTCCTCTTGTTGGCCGAAACCTATCTTCTTGGTGGAGCTTTTGTTTGTGGCCGGATCAAGGAAGGAGAAGAAGGAGAGAAAGCAAGTCTCATCTCTAGCATCCCTTGGAGCATTGGTGGTGGCCGAAATTATTCATCCTTGAAGAAAATTATTGTGGTCGGCCATCCTCTTCCTTTCTTCCTCTTTTGTGGTGACCGAAACTTATCTCTTGCTTGGAGTTCTTGTGGTGGCCGGATACTACTTGGAGAAGAAGAAGAAGAAGGAGAGAAAGCTTGTATCCCTTGGAGCTTGGTTGGTGTTTTGTTCTTCGTCCTTGGTGAAGCTTCTTTGTGTTGGCCGAACCTAGCTAGGAGAAGAAGAAGGTGCTTGGTGGTTTCTCATCTCGGAAGATCGTTGCCCACACAATGTCCGAGGTTAGAAGAGGAATACGGTAGAAGATCAAGAGGTTTTTCTACAAGGTATAACTAGTAATTTTTCTTTCCGCATCATACTAGTTATTTATGGAAATAATACCAAATACAAGAGGCTTACGATTCTAGAATTTCGAATATGTTTTTCGATGTTGTGTTCTTTTGTTTTTTCTTTTCCTTGTGATTTGATTGTTCTTTTCGGTTAACCTAAAGTTATTTTAGGAAATTAAATATTAGCTTTCTATAAAAGGTTTTGTCTAGTCGGTGGTGGTTGCTCCCATATCCAAGAAGGTCGTGTGCCTCGCCACGTCAGTACTGGGAACCAATTATGGAAATTAATATTTAATGGAATTAATAACTTAAGGTGATTTGAGTCGAACATGTTAAGTTCTGCAGGAGATCCAAGTCAAAACCTAAAAGAACAAATAGATTAAGTTTTGGATCAAACGTGTTAAGTTCCGCAGGCGATCCAAAATTTAATTTAAAAGAACACATGGTAGCTAGGAAAAGGTTCAGACCTTTGTACAAAATTTTTGTACAGTGGAACCTCTAGGTTTTCCGAGTAGCAACCAACAAGGATCGCTCAGGGTTTGTGTATTTGGTATTAGTTTAATTATGCACATGTCATACATAATTTAGGCAGGTTAATAGTAGGATGTGCTAACTTTGTGGATGCAGGATCCAACTATTATGGCTTTTAGTTATTATGTGTGTGATTGGACCCTTGGACATGTCAAGGGCATTTATATGTGTGTGCATGATTGTATTATAAAATACAGCAGGAGCTGTATTTAGTTTTATTAGGATTTTATTTTTGATCTAGATACATGTACATTCCTTTTATGGAATATAGGATCAAAAATATAAAATTCTATTTATGTCGCGGATCGAATCTTGCAAAGCGTGGAACCTTCTAAGGACCAGAGGCGCAGCGGAACTAGGAGCAAGATGGATGCGACAGCTAGTCCCGGTGGCGGTGGCCAAATATGGCAGCAGCTTGGGATGACAACACACGGAGGACAACTAGAGATAAAAGCCATAATAGTTGAAAATTAGATTTTCTATTTATTGCTTTTATATTGTGCTGTGTGTGCATGTTGGTTTACATATTTAGTAGGCTAGCATAGTTAAAATTCCTCATTTATAAATAACTAAGTGGGAGAGGGATTTTTAAGTAAATCCCATGGTCTCCATTACTGGTTTGTAAGTGATGCAAACAAGCTTGCGCGTTGGCTCTGAGTGCCTTCCTCCATAACGGATGAGCTTGTTTGTGGATCACTAGAACAGACTTCCATTTTTGGATGACTATAGGAAGTTAATTAAGAGCGTGTGATCTTCCCCAACGGAAGGGGCATAATCTTATTAATGGACTTAGTGTCAAGTAATGGTATACACTTAGACACATTTAATAGTATCCTCCCCAATGGAGTCACTACTATCACTTGTGTGACCAAAGGGAAACCAACTATTGATTTGTCATAAAACTAGATTGGCAATATAATAAAATTAATAAACCCCTTTTACAAATGTTTGAATTTGTATACGTCCACACTAACGTGGCATACAAGATTCATGGTGTTTGAGGTAATTTTATTTGTCAAAAGGTTATATTGACAAGATAGTCAATGGGTAAAACCCTCCTCTTACAAATGATGAATTTGTATACGTCCACACTAACGTGGCATGCAAAATTCACGGTGTTTGAGGTGTTGGTGAATTTAAATAATATTGTTTGAGGAATCAATGTTATTTTAAATTCAAAGAGTTTTTGACCAAATATTTGATCAAAGATAGAACAACTATTAATTTTATTCGTCATAAAGAAAAGTTGACGAGATAATAAAATTAATGAATAAAATCTCCTCTTCGATTTTGTATACGCAAAATTTATGGAGATTTTAAGGAGTTGATCTTGACCAAATATTTTTGTGATTCTTAGGATGCTTGTCAATCCCTAGTAGTCATACTATAGGAAAAGACTTAGTAGTCCCAATTGTAATGATTGGAAATAGGACTTGGACATTAAGGTAGACTGTCTTCTTAGAACTAAGAACAATTTAGGTGTATTTAATTCATTAGTTGAAACATGTCTAGTGGTGTTATCTACCAGAACCTGGAGTGTAGATACAAGATGCCATTAATCATGTCTGCAATTCATTGCAGGGTTCTAGGAAACCCGACAACTAAATGAAAGGTAAATCACCGTCTACATGGGCACTACTGTAAAAGTGGTAGCTATTGCAGTGGGAGATGTTTATCCTTTGATAAGAATAAAATATGGATTTTAAGTAATTGTCTTTACGTACCAAGTTTAGAAAGAACCTGATTTCAGTTTCTAAACTATTATAGATATTGTGTCTATTTTGATAACAAAGTTGTTATCAAGAAAAATAGGGAAGTTATCTATTCTGGTATGATGGTTGACAATTTATAATCCAATAACTCCCACGATGCAACAAATGGAAATTAGTAACACATCTTCTAATTTTAAGAGAAAGTAACCTTCGGAAATGAACCAATTATATCTTTGGCATCTAAAAGCTAGGTTATACTTGAGTAGGATTCATTGGTAGCTAATGAACTTTTGGGTTCATTGGTAGTGGAAATATTTCCAACCTGCAAGTCTTACTTGGAAGGAAAATAACCAAGAAGTTTTTAAGTCCAAGGGGTATGGAGTCAAAGATATGTTGAAATCGGTTCATTCTGATTTGTGTGATTCTATGACTATCCAGACAAGAGGTAGTATTGAATATTTTGTCTATTTTATAGACAACTATTCAAGATACAAATAAATTTACTTAATGTACCGCAAGACTAAGTACTTTGATTAGTTCAAAGAGTACAAGGTTGATGCGGAGAAATGTTAAAGTAAAAAGTCACTATGGAAGATCATAGTGGCAAGTACCTCTTGAGAGATTTTAGGAGTCACTTATCAGTAGTTGGATTTCAATCCCAACTAACTGCATCTGGTACACCCCAACATCTTTTATACTGACTTTATAAAGGAACAAAGACCTCAGTAATTATGGAAGTGTATGCTCTTAATCCTAATATAATAACAAGCACATATATTTGATATTTATTTCTTTAATTTATCAATGGGTGAGATTTAGTTCGATGAATCAATAAGCCCGATAAGTTGGAAAATGATATCACTTATAGTGTGTGTTGTTGATTATAGAAGGAAAATGTGTCCTAGAGATACTAGGTTGATAATGTCCCCAAGAGGAGCTCATAAGGATTGTCATGTTAAACCCTACAGGTGGACTTAGTCCGACATGACGATAAGGTTGAGTGGTACTACTCTTGGACTAAGATATTAATTAAATGAGTTGTCAGTAACTCACTTAATTAGTGGATATTCGATATCTTAAACACAGGGAGACTAACACACTCATAATAAGAAGGAGCCCAAAAATGTAATTTGGGATTGGTGCGGTAGTTCAATAATAGTTCTCTAGTGGAATGAATTATTATTGATAAAATTAAGTTATGTGTTCGGGGTGAACACGGGATGCTTAATTTTATCGGGAGACCAAAACCAATTCCTCCTCTCGGTCCCTATCGTAGACTCTTATTTATAGAGTACTATACCCACCTATACCCACCTTCTATACCCACCTAAAGGGGGCCGACCAAGCTAGCTTGGGAATCAAGCTAGGGCCGGCCTAAGCTTGGTTTATGGGTGGCCGGCCCTAGCTTGAACCCAAGCTAGAGGGGGACGACCATAATAAAATTAAAAAGAATTTTAATTTTAATTTTTATTATGTGGAAGATATAATTTATTAAAGAGAATTAAAATTAAAATATCTCTCTTAAAAGGATCTACAAAAGATTAAAAAAAAAGAGATTAGATCTCTTTCCTTATTTGTAGATTGGAAAGATATTTTATTTTCTCTTTGAAAATTATTCACATGTTGAAAAATTAAAATTATAGAAATTTCTTTTTATCAACCATGAAGGGATTTTTGAAGAGAAATTTTATTTTTAAAATTTCCGGAAACAAATTAGGAAGTTTTAATTTGTTGATTGAAACTTGTCTAATTTGTCTCTCTATGATGTGGCCGACCATTATAAGTTTAATTATGTAACGACCCAAATTTCCTCATTTTGAGCCCCAAAAATAATTTAAAAATATTTAGAAATGCTATAGAAAAATTCTAGAAATTTTTAGAGTATTTTTATGCAAATTTTGGAGTTCGTTTGGTATTTTTACCAAGGAGAATAAGTTTTAAAAATAAATAAAAAAAAAAGGGTTGTAGAAGCTGGGTTTCGAACCCAGTACCCCGGACCAAAGCAAAACCGGCCCAACCAACCAAGCTGCACTCGATTTATTAATCATATATGGAGCGATATATATTTAACTAGTAGTTAGGAACAGTAAAATAAATTGGAAATAAAAGGGGCGCAGCTGAGAATCGAAGCCCAGACCTGTGGCTTCGAGCAAAACTCAACGGACCAACTGCGCCAACGGTCTTTGCTGATCAGATATGCAGCGACAAGTATATAAGGTAAAGTTAGAAATGAAAATAACCTAAGGTATAAGATTTAAATCTTATTTCGAAAACCTAAAATTTCTCTCTAAATTTCCTTCTCCTCTCGCGACGGTGCCGAGTTCCTTCTCCAAGCGATTTCTGCTCGGGCGAAAGAGGCGGCGGAGCTAAGTTTCCTTTCTCCGGCGCCAGCCAAGGGGTGTTCCCGCGAGATCCTCACACGTTCGTGGCCATCTCGTCGAGGGGACCACGCGGACGCGAGGAAACGCTGGATTTGGAGCTCACCCGAAACCCTAGCACCTCTCTTTCTCGGTTGTAAGTCCAAGAAAACGAAGGTGAGTTGCTACTCACCTGCAGTAGGAGTTGTTCCGCGATTTTTGCCTTCTTCTTTTCCTTGCCGAGCATGAACAGATTCTTTAATATTCCGGAACATGTTGTACAAGATGATTCTTAGGGCTTTAGTATCCTTCTTTGTTTTCGGAATAAGCTATACAGAATCTGCTAGTAATTTCGAGTTTTATTTGCTCCTTTATGTTTTGTTGTAGTATGTTTAAAGAGGCTTTGTTTGTTCTAGGAGATCCTTGGATCTGTTAGTTTGTTAGTGGGCAAGAACAGCCCTTGCTGTTCAGTTTTGAACCTAAGTGTAGCACTTAGAATTATGATACTGCTGTGAGAGAAATCTTTACTTAAAAGCCTTCGGATTAGATTCAAGACAACACTAGGCATTCATTTGGCTTGCTGTTTTAGTTCTTTGAGTTATGTTTTGTGCTTGAATTTCCTTGCCATTGAAGAGCCTGATTAATTACATCTTCAAGCATGTCTCCTTATGTTCCTTATTAATGAACAGATTTAGTTCTTGGCATTTCAAGAGCATGAACAGTCGTAAGTTCCAGCATGCAAACATTAGCATTTTTGTTACGCTTGTGTCATTTAGCAAGATCAAATTAGTTTTCTTTTTGCTCTATTTTGTAGCATGATTAGTAAGATTAGATTAGCTTTCTTTGCTCTTATCACAGCATGTTTTAAAAGTTTTCTATGCCGTTTAGATTTTTCCCTTGCTGTTAGTAAAGCATGAGCAATTATCCATTTGTTAATAATTAAGCATGATCAGTTTACCATTTTGCTAATATTCGAGCATGAGCAGATTTCTTTTCCTTTGCTAATAGATGTGCATGAGCAGATTTGTTGAGTATAGTATGCAGACTTTTAATAAGCAGATTTTTATAAGTATAGCATGCAGATTTTTATAAGTATAGTATGCAGATTTTTAATAAGCAGATTTTCATAAGCATTGCTTGCAGATTTTGATAAGTATTGCATGCAGAACTTCAATTTTAGGACAGATTTTTATTAAGCTTAATATGCAGAATTTTATTAGCATAGTAGGCAGTTTTTTTTGGTTTAAGCATTTCAAAGATAGAATTTGCTTAAACATTTCAGTTTCTCTTTAAAGAAGTATTCTGCTAGAAGTATTAACAAGTATAAGAAAGATAAAGAAAAGAAAGAAAAAGGCCAAGGCCTTAAGTAGATCCCAAAGTCAAGACTTTAGGGATTTTTGGCACACAAGGTGCTTATTAAAATGCCAAGGCATTTAAAGAAGAAGTAATTAAGATAATAAGTATTTTACTTTTAAAGGGCATGTACCGGACACAAGGTCCAAGGGATGGGCTCCAAGATGCCCCTAGGCACAAGGCCTAGAAGTTCCTTAGTAGTTTCGGGATTAGCTACCTTGACTCTTATTAAGGATGCGCGCAAAAAGTTGGTACAATGCCGGGCCCAAAAGAAGTTTATTATTATTTTGAAGTATTAAAGTATAAGTTTTGAAACAAATGAAACAAGCTTCAAATATGTTTAGAATTAGAAAGTTTAGTTTCTTGTTATTTGAAGCATGCAGTAGTAGTTTTATTTGTTTCTTGCTATTAGATTATTCAGCATGTTTAGTTTTATTTGCTTTCAGCATGCTGTTATAGTTTTATTCTTATGAGCATGTTTAGTTTTACATGTTTAGTAGTTTTACATGTTTAGTAGTTTTACATGTTCAGTAGTTTTACATGTTTAGTACCTTTACATGTTTAGTAGTTTTACATGTTTAGTATGCTTCTTTTATTAGTTTATGAGCATGATAAACTATACATGTTTAGTATTTCAGTTAGCATGATTTCCTTTGCTATATATGAGCATGAGTAGTTTTATATGTTAGCGTTCAGTTTTAGCATGTTTTTATTTATATACATGCATATCGAGTTTTTGTGAGTAGATAGCGCTCACTAAGCTTTATGCTTATAGACTGCATTTCCTCCTACTGCAGATAAAGGGAAAGAAAAGATACAGTGAAGGAAGGCGACAAGGAGATGCAAGAGGAGTGTGTGATGTGTGGACTATGGAGGTCCTTGGGACTTAGCTAAAGAACTCATTTAGTTTAAGAATTTGTTTAGTTTAATTTCTTATTAAGTTGATAAGAAAATTATGTAGTAAGAAGTATGTTTGTTCCTTTCCATCTTAGTTGAGATAAACTAATATCTAATTACACTACGATCTTCCAATGGTTTGTTCCTTTCCATCTTAGTCGTGAGCAACTGTTTATAATTTATAAGATACTGATAACATGATCCTCTGTGTGTGACACCACACACCATGTTATCTACAATATAAATTAATTGAACATCTACATTTGGTATATATAAATGTAGACACTTGACCAATGTGATTCTTATAAATGTATATACAAAAGATAGACTTTTAGTATACACTCCAACAGTCCACACTATCGTGGCATATAAAATTCACGGTGTTTTGAGGTGTTGGTTAATTTAAAATAGTATTGTTTGAAGAATCAATATTATTCTAAATTTAGAGTTCTGGCCAAAGTTATTTTGTGATTCTTAGGATGACTTTCAACCCACTGGCCATCATACTAAAAGAGAACAGACTTACTGGTCCTAATTACATAGATTGGAAAAGGAACCTGAACATTGTTCTTACTGCTGAAAGCTATAAGTTTGTACTGACTGAGCCTTGCCCTGATGCGCCCAATGGTGAATCTTCCCAAGAGGAGATTGAGTATCATAGGAAATGGGTAAAAGCATATGAGATGACGCGGTGTTACATTTTGGCTTCAATGTCAAATGTATTGCAACATCAGCATCAAGATTTACCAACAACTTATGATATTATGAACAATCTCAAAGAACTTTTTGATCACCAAGATCGGGCCTCTAGACAAGAAGCCATGAGAAAGTTAATGACGGCCAGCATGCAGAAGGGTACTACCGTGAGAGATTATATCCTAAAGATGATGGCTTATCTGAACGAAATACAAATCCTTGGAGGAGAAATTGATGGGGAAACCCAGATCGATATGATCCTCCAAATGCTACCGAGAAGTTTTGAGCAATTCCACCTGAACTATAATATGAATAAAAGGATGTATTCATTGGCGGAACTACTGACAGAACTTCAGACAGCAGAAGGGCCATTTCGTCATAATTCTCAGATTCACTATGCTGAAAATGGTTCTACTTCTAAATCGAAAGGCAAGAAGAAGAAGAAACCAGTTGGCTCAGCAAAGAAGGTGAATAAACCTCAGAGTACAGGACCTAAAGCTGGAGTGAAGAAGCCGAAGGGCAAGTGCTTCATCTGCAAGCAGTCAGGGCATTGGAAGGCGGACTGTCCTCGTAGGAATCAGAATAATAAAGGTATATCTCATGCTCTAGTTGTTGAAACATGTTTAGCGGTGTTATCTACCAGTACCTGGTGTATAGATACGGGAGCCACTTGTTGGAGTGTATACTAAAAGCCTAAGCTTTTGAAAACATTTATTTTGAATAAAGAATCACATTTGGTCAAATTATCTACATTTGTTTGTAGTTGTTCAATTAATTTATATTGTAGATAACATAGTATGTGGTGTCACATACAGAAGATGAAGTTATCAGTACCTTATAAATTATAAACAGTTGCACACGACCAAAATGGAAAGGAACAAACCATTGGAAGGTCGTAGTTTAATTAGGAATTAGTTTATCTTAACTATATAATTACACTAGTACACTTAGAGTGTATTGAGTAGGACCATTAGAGGTCGTTTCTTTTATACTGACTTTATAAAGGAACAAACACCTCAGTTATTATGGAAGTGTATGCTCTTAATCCTAATATAATAACAAGCACATATATTTGATATTTATTTCTTTAATTTATCAATGGGTGAGATTTAGTTCGATGAATCAATAAGCCCGATAAGTTGGGAAATGATATCACTTATAGTGTGTGTTGTTGATTATAGAAGGAAACTGTGTCCTAGAGATACTAGGTTGATAATGTCCCCAAGAGGAGCTCATAAGGATTGTCATGTTAAACCCTGCAGGTGGACTTAGTCCGACATGACGATAAGGTTGAGTGGTACTACTCTTGGACTAAGATATTAATTAAATGAGTTGTCAGTAACTCACTTAATTAGTGGACATTCGACATCTTAAACACAGGGAGACTAACACACTCATAATAAGAAGGAGCCCAAAAATGTAATTTGGGATTGGTGCGGTAGTTCAATAATAGTTCTCTAGTGGAATGAATTATTATTGATAAAATTAAGTTGTGTGTTCGGGGCGAACACGAGATGCTTAATTTTATCGGGAGACCAAAATCAATTCCTCCTCTCGGTCCCTATCGTAGCCTCTTAATTATAGAGTACTATACCTGCCTATACCCACCTTCTATACCCACCTAAAGGGGGTCGGCCAAGCTAGCTTGGGGATCAAGCTAGGGCCGGCCTAAGCACGGTTTATGGGTGGTCGGCCCTAGCTTGAACCCAAGCTAAAGGGGGTCGACCCTAATGAAATTAAAAAGAATTTTAATTTTAATTTTTTCTTATGTGGAAGATATAATTTATTGGAGAGAATTAAAATTAAAATATCTCTCTTAAAAGGATCTACAAAAGATTAAAGAAAGAGATTAGATCTCTTTCCTTATTTGTAGATTGGAAAGATATTTTATTTTTTCTCTTTGAAAAATTATTCACATGTTGAAAAATAAAATTATAGAAATTTCTTGTTATCAACCATGAAGGGATTTTTGAAGAGAAATTTTATTTTAAAATTTCCGAAAACAAATTAGGAAGTTTTATTTTGTTGATTGAAACTCTCCTAATTTATCTATTTGAGGTGGCCGGCCATGATTAATTGATTAAGAAATTTTATTTAATTTTTCTTAATTAATTGTTATCAAGAAAAGTTAAGGAAATTTTATTATAAATAAATTTCCTTATTTGCCAAAGCCAAGGAATATAAAAGAAGGGGTTGGGGTGCCTTCATGGGTTACAACTTCTATTATTCTCTCCCTCTTTTTCCTTGGTGTTGTGGCCGACCATCCTCTCTTCCTCTCTTCCTCTTTGTGGTGGCAGAATCCTTCCTCTTGCTTGGAGCTTTTGTGGTGGCCGGATACTACTTGGAGAAGAAGAAGAAGAATGAGAGAAAGCTTGTATCCCTTGGAGCTTGGTTGGTGGTTTTTCTTCTTCCTTGGCGAAGCTTTTGTTTTGGCCGAACCTAGCTAGGAGGAGAAGAAGGTGCTTTGGTGGTTTCTCATCTCGGAAGATCGTTGCCCACACAACGTCCGAGGTTAGAAGAGGAATACGGTAGAAGATCAAGAGGTCTTTCTAGAAGGTATAACTAGTAATTTTTCCCTTCCGCATCATACTAGTTATTTTTGGAAATAATACCAAATACAATAGGCATACGATTTTAGTGTTTCGAATTTGTTTTCGATGTAGTGTTCTTTTGTTTTTCTTTTCCTTGTGATTTGATTGTTCTTTTCAGTTGATCTAAAGTTATTTTAGGAAATTAAATATTAGCTTTCCTTAAATGGTTTTGTCTAGTCAGTGGTGGTTGTTCCCATATCCAAGAAGGTCATGTGCCTCGCCACGTCAGTACTGGAAACCAATTATAGAAATTAATATTTAATGGAATTAATAATTTAGGTGATTTGGATCGAATGTGTTAAGTTCCGCAGGAGATCCAAGTCTAAACCTAAAAGAACAAATAGATTAAGTTTTGGATCAAACGTGTTAAGTTCCGCAGGCGATCCAAAATTTAATTTAAAAGAACACATGGTAGCTAGGAAAAGGTTCAGACCTTTGTACAAAATTTTTGTACAGTGGAACCATTAGGTTTTCCGAGTAGCAACCAACACCACTGATCATGTTTGCAATTCTTTGCAGGGGTTCCAGGAAACCCAACGACTATGTGAAGGGGAGATAACTGTCTACATGGGCAATGCTACTAAGGTGGAGGCTGTTGCAGTGGGAGATGTCTACTTATTTTTTGATAGAAATAGAAGTTTGGTTTTAAGAAATTGTCTTTATGTACCTAGTTTTAGAAAGAATTTAATTTTAGTTTCTAAACTGTATTTGGATGGATATTCTGTTTCCTTTAATAACAATGTGGTTATAAAGAGAAATAGGGTTATTATCTGTTCTGGTGGATTGGTTGACCATTTATATACTTTAAATCCAATTTCTCCCACAAAGCAACAAATGAAAATTAATAACACATCTTCTAATTCCAATAAGAGAAAAGAACCTTCGGAGATGAACCAAGCATATCTCTGGCATCTAAGGCTTGGTCATATTAACCTAAGTAGGATTCAAAGGCTTATAGCCGATGGACTTTTGGGTTCATTAGAGTTAGAAAATTTTCTAACTTGTGAATCTTGCTTGGAAGGTAAACAGACCAAGAGGCCTTTTAAGGCCAAGGGGTATAGAGCCAAAAATACGTTAGAACTGGTTCATTTTGCTTTGTGTGGTCCTATGTCTATCCAGGATAGAGGTGGTTTTGAATATTTTGTATCTTTTATAGACGATTATTTAAGATACGGATACATTTACCTAATGCGCCGCAAGTCCGAGTGCTTTGATAAGTTCAAAGAGTACAAGGTTGATGTGGAAAAACGTCTAGATAAAAGTATCAAGACACTACGGTTTGATCGTGGTGGTGAATACCTCTTAGGAGAGTTTAGGAATTACTTATCAGAGGCCGGGATTCAATCCCAGTTGTCCGCACCTGGAACACCCCAACAGAATGGTGTGGCAGAACGAAGGAATAGGACTCTTATGGAGATGGTTAGATCGATGATGAGTTACTCAGAATTACCAAATTCGTTTTGGGGATACGCTCTGGAAACGACAGCCCACATTCTGAACTTAGTACCTTCTAAATTAGTATCTTCTACTCCTACAGAATTATGGAATGGGCGAAAGCTCAGTCTAAGACATATTCGGATTTGGGGTAGTCCAGCACATGTGCTGAAACTAGATGATTATAAGTTAGAATCTCGTACAGAAGTTCGTGTGTTTGTGGGTTATCCCAGAGGAATGAAAGGTGGTTTGTTTTATAGTCCTAAAGATCAGAAGGTCATTGTTAGCAGCAATGCCCAGTTTTTAGAAGACGACAATATAATGGATCACAGGCCCAATGCAAAATTGTTCTAGAAGAATTTAGAGAGGACACGTCTACTTTAGTACCAACAGTACAAGATGAAGTACCACAAGAGACTGCAACACGTGTCACACATGATACATAACCACAGACGGTGCCTCGTCGTAGTGGGAGGGTTGTGAGGCAACCTGAGAGATTCATTTTTTTGGGAAAATCTTCAGACTTGATCCTGGGTAAACATGAACCTGATCCCCGGACATATGACGAAGCACTCCAAGATATAGATACGGTATCTTGGCAAAAGACAATGAATTCTGAAATAGAGTCTATTTACTTTAATAAGGTCTGGGAGCTTGTAGAACCACCTGATGGTGTAAAAGCCGTTGGATGCAAGTGGATCTACAAAAGGAAAAGAGAGACAGATGGAAAGATAGAAACCTTTAAAGCAAGGCTTGTTGCAAAAGGGTACACTCAGAAAGAGGGAATCGATTATGAGGAGACCTTTTCACCGGTAGTCATGCTTAAGTCTATCCGGATACTCTTATCCATTGCCGCTCATATGGATTATGAGATTTGGTAAATGGATGTCAAGACAGCTTTCCTTAATGGAAGTCTTGAAGAAAACATCCATATGAAGTAGCCAGAAGGATTCATTGAAAAGGGCAAAGAACATCTAGTGTGCAAGCTCAATCGGTCTATTTATGGACTGAAGCAAGCTTCAAGGTCTTGGAACATCCGGTTTAATGAAGTAATCCAATCATATGGATTTATTCAGTGTCCGGATCAGTCTTGTGTATATAAGAAGTGTAACAGAAACGTGGTGGTATTTCTTATACTATACGTAGATGATATTTTGTTAATTGATAACAATGTCAAAGTATTATCAGACGTAAGGGTATGGTTGTCTAAACAATTTGATATGAAGGACTTAGGAGAATGTGCACACATTCTTGGGATCAAAGTTATAAGGGATCGCAGGAAAAGAACGTTGTGTCTGTCCCAAGCTTCATATATAGATACGATCCTTACTCGTTTTAGCATGCAGAACTCCAAGAAAGGTTTCTTACCTTTTAGGCATGGAGTAGCTTTATCTAAAGAGATGCCTCCTAAGACATCAAAGGAGATAGATGACATGAAGACAGTTCCTTATGTCTCAGCTGTAGGAAGCCTTATGTATACAATGCTGTGTACGAGACCTGCCGTGGGCATGGTTAGCAGATATCAGAGTAACCCTGGACTGCAGTAAAACATATATTAAAGTAACTGAGAAGGACTAGAGATTATATGCTGGTTTACCATGCAGACGATTTGCTCCCTGTGGGTTACACGGATTCAGATTTCAAATCGGATAGGGACAACAGTAAGTCTACATTAGGCTATGTGTTTACTTTAGGAGGTGGAGCCATTGCATGGAGGAGTGTTAAGCAGAAATATGTTTCGGACTCAACCATGGAAGCTGAGTATGTGGTAGCCTCTGAGGCAACTAAAGAAGCAGTATGGCTCGGGAACTTTCTAATGGACTTAGATGTGATTCCTGGTTTGCCCAAAATCATCACAATTTATTGTGATAATAGCGATGCAGTTGCAAACTCGAAGGAACCACGAGCTCATAAAGTAAGTAAACATATAGAGCGCAAGTACCACCTGATACGAGATATCGTGAAACGAGGAGAAGTTGTGATCGCCAAGATTGCATCAGCAGATAACCTGGCAGATCCTTTCAGTAAGGCCCTTCCGGCGAAAGCTTTTGATCGACATGTGGAGGGGATGGGAATCAGATGTATGGCAACAGATATGGCAACCTAATCTTTTAGTATAAGTGGGAGATTGTTAGAGTGTATACCAAAAGCCTAGCTTTTGTAAACATTTATTTTTGAAATAAAGGAATCACATTGGTCGATATCTACATTTATTTGTTAAATGTAATTTGTTCAATTAATTTATATAGTAGACAACATGGTGTGTGGTGTCACACACAGAAGATCATGTTGTCGGTTCTTTATAAATTATAAATAGTTGCTCGCGACTAAGATGGAAAGGAACGAACCATTAGAATAGTCGTAGTATAATTAAGTATTAGTTTGTCTTGACTAATAAATTACACTAGTACACTCTAAGTGTACTGAGTAGGATCATTTAGGTAAGTTCTTTTTGTACTGACTTAATAAAAGAACTAAACCTTAGTCATTATGGAAGTGTGTACTCTTAATCCTAATATAATAACAAGCACATATATTTAATATTTATTTCTTTAACTTATCAAAGGGTGAGATTTAGTTTGATAAATCAAAAGGTCCGATAAGTTGGGAAATGATATTACTTATAGTGTGTGTTGTTGTTTATAAAAGGAAACTGTGTCCTAGTAATCTAGGTTGAGAATGTCCTCAAGAGGAGCTCATAAGGATTGTCATGTTAAACCCTGCAGGTTGACTTAGTCCGACATGATGATAAGGTTGAGTGGTACTACTCTTGGACTAAGATATTAATTAAGTGAGTTGTCAGTAACTCATTTAATTAGTGGGCATTCATTATGTTAAACACAGGGAGACTAACACACTCATAATAAGAAAGAGCCCAAAATATAATTTGGGATTGGTGCGGTAGTTCAATAATAGTTCTCTAGTAGAATGAATTATTATTGATAAAATTAAGTTGTGTGTTCGGGGCAAACACGAGATGCTTAATTTTATCGGGAGACCAAAACAATTCCTCCTCTAGGTCCCTATCGTAGCCTCTTAGTTATAGAGTACTATACCCACCTATACTCACCTTCATACCCATGTTAAAGGGGTCGGCCAAGCTAGCTTGGGGACCAAGCTAGGGTCGGCCAAGCCTTGGTCCATGGGTGGCCGACCCTAGCTTGAACCCAAGTCTAGGTGGCCCGGCCATAAAAAATAGAAAAGGAATTTTATTTTAAAATTTTTTCTTATGTGGAAGACATGATTTAAAAGAGAGTTTAAAAATTAAAATATTTCCTTTTATAAGATTCTACAAAAGATTAAAAGAAGAGTTAAATCTCTTTTCTTATTTGTAGATTTAAAAGGTTGATTTTAATTTTGGTAAAAACTTTCCTTATTTATAAATCATCCACATGTTGAAAAGATAAATTTTAAAATTATAAAATTTCCTCTTATAACATTAACCATGAAGGGATTATTAAGAAGAAATTTTATTTTTAATTTTTTCCGGAAGTAAATTAGGAAGCTTTAATTTTTCTAGCGAAAAATTTCCATATTTGCTATTTTGATGTGGTCGGCCATATACACTATGAAAAGGATTTTAATTTTAATTTTAATTAATTAATTTTTTTTCAATGGTAAAAGAATTAAGGAAGTTTTTATTAAATTTTCCTTATTTCCCAAGGCTAAGGAATATAAAAGAGGGGGTGTGGGTGCCTTCAAGAGACACAACCTCTATTCTATTTTCTCTCTCTTTTCTTCCTTGGTGTGGCCGGCCCCTTCAAGTTCTCTCCTCTCCTTGGTGTGGGCGAACCTCTCATCTTTCCTGGAGATCAAGTGGTGGCCGGATCTTAGCTTGGAGAAGAAGGAGAGAAAGCTTGCATCCCTTAGAGCTTGGTTGGTGGAAAAAGAACTTCTTCCTTTGAAAGTCTTGCTTGGCCGAAATTTGAAGGAAAGAAGAAGAAGGTGCCTTGGTGGTTCTCGTCTTGAAAGATCGTTGCCCACACAACATCCAAGATTAGAAGAGGAATACGGTAGAAGATCAAGAGGTCATTATCTACAAAGAAAGGTATAACTAGTAATTGTTTTCTGCATCATGTTAGTTTTGTTTCTTTGTAAAAATACCAAATACAAGAGGCATGCGATTCTAGTTTTTCGAATTAGTTTTCGATGTTGTGTTCTTTTTTATTTTTCTTTTCCTTGTGATTCGATTGTTCTTAGTGGTTAACCTAGGGTTACTATGGGAAGGTTAAATATTTAATTTCCTTAAAAGGCTTTGTCTAATCGGTGGTGGTTGCTCCCATATTCAAGAAGGTCATGTGCCTCGCCATGCAATACTGGAAGCTAATTTTAGAAATAGATATTTAATTGTCCTCGTAACCTAGGTGATTTGGATCGAACGTGTTAAGTTCCGCAGGAGATCCAAGTCAAAACCTAAAAGAACAAATAAGTTAAGCTTAGGATCAAACGTGTTAAGTTCCGCAGGCGATCCAAGTTTAATTTAAAAGAACACATGGTAGCTAGGAAAAGGTTCAGACCTTTGTACAAAATTTTTGTACAGTGGAACCATTAGGTTTTCTGAGTAGCAACCAACACCCGGCATTAGAAAGAACTTAGTTTCTAGATCGACACTTGTTAAAGTTGGATTCAAACTAGTGTTCCAGTCCAACAACTTTGTACTTACAAAGAATGGTGTCTTCGTAGGAAAGGGGTATTTAGAACAAAATTTATTCAAGATGGTTGTAATGACTGTACACCGTGATTTTAATGGTAATAAAATAAAAGATTCTAGCTATGTTATTGAGTGTTTCAATTTATGACATGATCGACTTGGGCATGTCAATAATAATACTCTGAAACATCTCGTCAAACTAAATTTATTACCAAACATCGATGTTGATGAAACACACAAATGTGAAGTATGCATGGAAGTGAAAATGACGAGACTACCTTTTCATTCGATGGAAAGGTCGACGACTCCTCTAGAATTAGTACATAGTGATTTATGTGACTTAAAATTCGTGCAAACTAGAGGAGGTAAAAAGTACTTCATTTCTTTTATCGATGACTGCAAAAGGTTCTGTTATGTCTTTCTTTTAAAAAATAAAGACGAAGCCCTAGAAGCTTTCAGAACCTATAAAACGAAAGTTGAGAATCAACTTGATAAACTAATTAAAATAATTCGTAGAGATAGAGGTGGAGAATATGGTGCACCGTTTGATGAATTCTGTTCAGAATCTGGAATTATCCATCAGACAACGGCGCCTTACTCACCTTAATCGAATGGTGTTACCGAGCGTAAAAATCAGACACTAAAGGAGATGATGAATACTTTGTTGATAAATTCAGGCTTACCCCAGAACTTGTGGGGGAAAGCCATTTTATCAGCAAACCACATTCTCAACAAAATCTCTCACAAGAAAAAAATGATAAAACACCATATGAACTATGGAAAGGCCATAAGTCATCGTACAAATACTTGAAATTGTGGGGGTGCTTAGCAAAGGTCGAAGTACCTAAGCCAAAGCGAGTTAAGATCAGACCTAAAACGTTCGATGCAATATTTGTCGGATATGCCCAAAATAGTAGTGCATATCGTTTCATAGTTCATAAGTCAGATATTCCTGATATTTATGTGGGTACAACCATAGAATCTCGGAATGCAATATTCTTTGAAGATGTGTTCCCAAGTAAGAAGGGAAACGTTCAAAGTAATGACAACGGAAGTTCTAACAAAGATGATGTTCCAGAACTTAGTTGTCAGAAAAGGGCTATCAACGATCAAATCGAAGAGCCACGTCGGAGCAAACGGGCTAGAGTTGAGAAATCATTCAGGCCGGATTTCATGACGTTTATGTCGGAAATGGACCCAAGAACATTAAGCGAAGCTCTCTCTGATCCCGACACTCCACTGTGGAAGGAAGATGTCAATAATGAAATCAAGTCCATCATGAATAACCATACTTAGGAATTAATAGACCTTCCTTCTGGTACTAAACCATTAGGTTGTAAATGGATATTAAAACACAAGTATAAAGCTGATGGATCGATCGACAAGTATAAGGCCAGAGTTGTAGCCAAAGGTTACAAGCAAAAGGAAGGCCTTGATTACTTCGATACCTACTCACCGGTGACAAGGTTACATCTATACGAGTGTTGATAGCCATTGCAGCATTGTATAATCTTGAAATACACCAAATGGATGTTAAGAATGCATTCTTAAATGGTGAGTTGGAAGAAGAAATTTACATGGAGCAACCCGAGGGGTTCGTAGCTCCTGGAAATAAGGGAAATGTGTGTCGACTTATTAAGTCGTTGTACGAACTTAAATAAGCGCCAAAACAATGACACGAAAAATTTGACAAAATAATGTTGTCAAACGAATTCAGAATAAATGAATGTGACAAATGTATTTATATTAAAAGCACACCTGAAAGTTATGTAATCGTCTGTCTATACGTAGACGACATGTTCATAATGGGAAATAATCATGATGTAATCATAAGTACTAAGAAAATGTTGACCAATAATTTTGATATGAAAGATATGAGTCTAACAGATGTCATATTGGGAGTTAAAATTCTCAGGACATCCGATGGGATAGTTTTAACACAATCTCATTATGTAGAGTCAGTATTGAAAAAATTCAATGCATACGATCTCTCTACTGTAAAAACTCCTACGAATCTAAGTCAACACTTAGCGAAAAATCATGGTGAGCTCATATCGCAATTGGAATATTCTCGGATAATTGGTAGTTTGATGTATCTCACAAACTGCACACGTCCGGATATTGCCTGTGTGGTCAACAAACTGAGTCGTTTTATGAGCAATTCAAACGACACCCATGGGAAAACACTTATGCGAGTTCTTAGATATTTAAAATATAATATGAACTATGGATTACATTACGGTAAGTATCCTGCGGCCTTGGAGGGATATTGTAATGCTAATTGGATATCAGATACAAAAGACTCCAAATCTACTAGTGGATATGTATTCACGATCGGTGGGGGAGCAGTTTCTTGGAAATCCACTAAGCAGACGTGCATAGCTCGGTCAACAATGGAATTCGAGTTTATAGCACTTGACAAAGCAGCTGAAGAAGCTGAATGACTGCAGAATTTCTTGGAAGATGTTCCAAGCTGGATGAAACCTGTGCCCGCCGTACTTATTCACTATGATAGTCAATCGGCAATTGGAAGGGCACAGAGTAGTATGTATAATGGTAAGTCACGACATATATGTCGTCGACATAATGTTGGAGCAATCCCAATGGTCCATATGACCATGTGTTTTGGTGTTTGGGCAAAGGGTTTAAGTTAGGTTCACCCTTGTATTTGATATGTGTAGCCCCCAGAGCGTAGCGCAGATGGTGGGCGCATGGTATCTATGGCGTAATGGCCAGGGGTCGATTCTCAGAAACTGACGACCTGGGGTTTACCCCGCCATGCACCTATGACCTGTGTACCTGCATGAACCTCCCTCTATATCCGTGGGGCCGGCACTAGGGGGGCCGCTAAGGTAGCGGATCTACCTTTTTTTTGTATTTGATATGTGTACTTGAGTTGTGCAGGACTACAGGATACACATGTGACTCATGTTGATGGCTTCGGGTCCGATGAAGTATGGCATTGGGGACGAGTCGCGGGCTTGTATGCATCCGAGGGATCGTGGACAAGGCAATGAGGACAAGGGCCGAGGGAAGCGACTTCGAGGCATACGCGAAGGATGGCATTGGGGACGAGCTGCAGGCTTGTATGCATCCGAGGGACGAGAGCCAAAGGAAATAGGCTTGAAGGCAAGAGGTCAAGGTTGCAAAGAAGTGTCAAGTAAGTCTAAGGGTGAGGGTCCGAGTGCTGAGAGATTATACTCGGGGTAAAATCCTAGGTTTAGAGTTTCACTGTAGTAGTACTGCAGCAATTACTGTACCAGTATTGTAGCAGTTACTGTAGCAGTCGACTGGTGTAGTCAACTGGTGCAGTCGACTGGCAGCGAACAGAATGTTTCTGTTCGCTCGGTTTGTGTGGAGCAGTCGACTGCTAGTTTTGGCTGTCGACTAGTATCGAGTCGTTGGGATGTAACAGTCGAATTTCTACATAGGGCAGTCGACTGGTAGGCGGGGTTTTCAACCCGCGAACTATATAACCAAGGTTTGGAAGCTTGGTTATCCCTGACGAAATTAGTCGTAGTAAGCCCTAATTAGTAGTCTACTAGTCTCAAGAGTCTTGGTTGGTGTTGTGGTGAGGTTTCTCCACCCACAAGGAGCTACTTGAGATAGCCGGAATTTGTCGGGGGCTAATCCACCGATGGATCGGGATCGTCCACCTCAAGAACACGCCGTGGAGTAGGAGCCCTAATCTCCGACCCACGTTAAATGAACATGTTAGCGGTTTGCCTTTCCTTTCTTAGTTTTAGTCTTTAGCTTGTTTGTTTTGTTTGTATTCTGCTGCGTAAACTAACCTTGTAGGAAGCGAGTATTTGGGGGTGTCGTCTATCTAACCCCCCTTCAAGCCGGCCAACGATCTCCTCACACATAATACCATTAGACAATTGATCTCGAACGGAGTGATTGCAATCAACTATGTCAAATCTAAGGATAATTTGGCAGATCCCCTTACGAAGGGGCTAAGTTGAGATCAAGTATACTTTTCATCAAGAGGAATGAGATTAAAAATCTACAACTAAAAATGACTGTAGCGGTAACCCAACCTTGTTAACTGGAGATTCCAAGATCTTGGTTCAGTAAGACAACGAAGTTACAGAAGTTGTGTAACAGTATAAGAGAAATAATTATCTCTACTATCTCAATCCTAGGATGATTTGGTATTGTCCTACCACATGTAGTGAGGATAAGCTTATGCTTTTATTGACTTCTATATCTTATAAAGGTGGAGTATGGTGGGATACTCTCGATAGAAGTGTCACCTATGTGAGTGTGAAGACAGGCCGCTTCAATGAAATACTCATAAATCCAAGATGGTGTCCATGATTGAAACGGAACCAACCATGAGAACCAAAAGTGGGTGAGATAAGTCTCTATATGGGTGTTATTGTCTTAGTATATACCAACAGCTGAGTAGTTCAAGACATCACGTTCACTGCGCAGCCTAGTATGCTCGATAGCATTCCACTACGGAAGATTCAAAGCCACAAGCTACCTTTTCCGATGCATTGACTTATCGATTGGACTCTTGTAAAGTGTCAGCATACATACATGCACTACATGCATTAATTTCCATTCATATGGGGGATTGTTGGATACAATTTTGCAAAGCAAAATCTTGATGCCATCGATCGTTAAAAGTTAAGTTTGACTTCAAAATCGAAATCTACATTTTGCGTAGATAAATTTGAACTATTAATTTGCTCAAAACCGATTATGAGTAAATGAGAAATTAATTGTTCAAAGAAATGCTCAAATTAACATTAAGGAAAAAGACGGGGTTTTAGTCCCACATCGTTAACCGGCGAGAGTCGACATTTCCTTATATGTGTTGTTGTGTTAATATTGTTAATACAAAAGCACAAGTGCTCTCTACCCTTAGGCGAGCAGGTGCTCACACTTGCGAGCCCGCCACCCATCACGAGCGCAATGGGCGCTTTGTTGGCGCAAACAGATGGTGACCGTCAGATCAAAGATGAGGACAGATCGCAAGTAGATGCGATCTGGAGCGTTAGGTTCTAATTTGGCCTTGAAGAGGAAGGCTTGATCTGAAGCGTCGGATTAAATGTTGTAATCTGATGGCTGAGATCAAGATGAGATCTGAAGAGTTATAACTCTTCAGATCAAGGGACGAGATCATATCAGAATATGAAAAGTTATATATTTTCAGATTTGATGGTTGAGATTAAAAGTCATCTGAAGAGTTATACTTATATCTCTGATGGTTGAGATCAAAAAAACCTTTAAAGGGTTATACCCTTTTAAAATGAACGATCTAGATCAGTCCAAACCAAGAGTTACCTCTTCACCCAATATAAATAGATCTCTCTCTTGCATATTGTATCTTGGGAACGAATTGCTGCTATCCGTGAGCATCGTAGCGGAGCAATATCGTTTTATGGAGATAGTGTCGAACACTAGCCTCGACGACAACTCAGTTTGCTTCCTCCCGACAATAATCTCTCGAAAGTCCCGATAGTCGATTAAAATTGACTATGTCAAATACCGAGGAGCAAATCCAGAGGTTCGAGGACCTCACACTATGTCTCTCAAGTCTGATCACTCTTGGGACGACGGACTTCATCCTAAAAGCGTTAGTGTTGAGTGAGGAGCTAAGCTCCGGTGAGAGTGACTCGTTTATCTACTTACACTCTGACTTTAGTTGTCATCTCACCCTAAATTTGACCATCATTTTATATTGACTTTGACTGTCGTATATCTCTAGGTCCACTTACAACATACTGAATCAGGTTACTTTTTTAAAATATCAATTTAATGAATTCAACAAATATGAACAATATTTATGACAATTCATTAAATATGTTTAACATTAAATTACTAATATTATTTATATAAAATAAATTATAACGTAAATAAATTATTTGCTATGATATTTTTTTAGAATTTCATTTCATGACAAATTTAAACGCCGCCTTCCCACGGTCTATTGTCCGAGGTAGTCGGATTCAAACATGACGATCGGTCATTTTAATTATGTTACAAAAAAATTACAAATGATATAAAATATATAAATTTGTTAACTAATCCAATAAATATTTTATAGAAAAATAAGATTTTATTTTTTTGAAATATTAATTAAGAATAAATCTTATCAGAAGATTTTATTATTAGATTTAGTTGATTGTTTTTTATTTATTTATTGGCATAAAAAATGGTACAATTTAGAATTTAAGATATAAGATTTAGAATTTAATTTATAAGTTAGAATTTAGTATTTAAAATTTATACTTAAAAAATAATTAAAATATAAATCTTATGAAAAAAATTATTATTAAATTTAATTTATCATTTATTTATTTACATATATTACAATGTCAACTAAATAACAATTATAGTAAAATATCACTCACTAATATTTATTTCATCTATCAATAATCTTGATTTCTAATGTTTGAGCAATTAAACAATTTAATTTCTTGTAAAACATCAATCTAATGAATTCAACAAAGGTGAACAATATGTATGACAAATTCATGTTTAATATTCAAGTCAAAAATCTCATTACATGATGGAAGGAATCTTCCCCATGACAAAGAACTTTGAAATTTTCTCTTCACTTTCTTTTCATTGTTGAAATAGTGATATATGTTTAGTCCCACATTGAAAAGAATGAAGATGTTTGATAGACTTATTAAAGGATGTGCATAAAGTGTGTTGTATTTAATTGATGACCTTGGTAACCAAGTGGAGCATATTTATATATATATATGTCAAAGATGGGCACTTGGGCACGTGAACACACAGATATTAAATTTGTAATGAATTTAATTTTGAATTTTTGGTGAACAGATGTGACAATTAACGTGTCCGCTCATGAATAGGTGTCTCCACAACCTTTCTCAAAGGGTGCATTGCATTGTTCACTATAAATACATCCTTTTAACATCTTCTCGGTAATCACTTTTTATTCTTTAGTTTGTCTTGGGAGAATCTATAGAATTGTTGTCTATAGATTCTACGTTGTTTTGAGTATCCTGGAGGGAATTTGTCGCTAAAATCCGACAGCAACATAGTGGGGGCAAAATTTCCTTAAGGAAAGTGATTTACGCTCAAAACAAGATTCCATCTTCATACTGCTTCCAACACTCATGACACAGCATAGTCAATTTGCGGAGAATAACATGTATCAGAGGACTTACTAGGAGTTACCCAACGAGATCCTTTAGATGTCTAATTCATCAAGGAGCTCGAGACAAAGTAATCTAAAGGAAATGACAAAAATAATAAAGAATAGAGTGGAAGTCTCATGATCAATCCTAAAGGTCCCCTTCCCCTTAACTTATATAGGGAGAAAAGGTCAAAAGACGTACCTCATGCATAGAGAGAAGGCTAAGGGATGCACCTATGAAAGAGCATCATTGTAACCACTATGTCCCTTCATATCCGTAATCACCATAGCCCTTTGCATGCTAAAAGGTGGGGAGGTTTGGAAATTGGGAGGTCTGGACAACTCAACATGTTAGATCGGCTTGGCATGTCAGATCAGTGGATCAGATTAGCTCTGTAGGTCGGATCGACTCCGCAAGTTGGCTTAGCAAGTCGGATCAACTAGGCCTATTGGATCGGCTATTTACTTTGACCAAATCTTAACAATTATAGTAAAATTCACTTATTATATATTTTTTTAATAATCTTGCTTTCTAATGTTTAAGCAACTAAAAAATATAATTTGGTGTAAAAAGATACTTTTCAAACATCAATATAATGAATTCAACAAAAGTGAACAAGATTTATGATAATTCATCCAATATGCTTAATGTCCCGGTCAAAAATCTCATCGTGATAACACACCCCGTAACAAAAAGCGATGATATTGAAATCTTCTCCTCGCTTTATTCTCGTGATGTGGCATAGTTGATTTGCAAAGAATAACACGCGTTAGAGGACTCACTAGGAGTTACCTCAGATGTCAAAGTCATCAGGGAGACCAAAATAGAATAATCTAAAGGAAATGATAAAAATGATAAAGAATAGAGTGAAGGTAGATGAGCAGATAGAGTAAAAGTAGATCTCATGAAAGATCCTACAGACTCCCTTATAACCTTATATAGGGAGAGAAGTCCAAAAAATATATCTCATGGAGAGAAGGTTAAGAGATGCACCTTATAAAATGACATCAGTGTAACCATTGTGTCCCTTCATATCAGTAATTGTCATGCCCCTTCACATGATAGGAGGTGGGGAAGCCGAGAAGTCGAGAGGTCGGGAGGTCAAGAAGTCAGTAACTTGACAGGTCAGATCGTATTAGCATCTTAGATTGAACAATCGGATCAGCTCAGTAGGTTAGATCAGCTAATCAAATCAGCTTGGCAGGTTAAATTGACTCAGCAGGTCAGATCGACTCGGCAAGTCGGATCAACTCAACAGGTTAAATCGGATCAGCAGGTCGGATTGAATTGGCCGGTTGGATTGGCTCGGCTCGACCTGTCGTAGACTAATGATATTTACTATGACTAAATCCTAGATATTTGTGTTGACCAAGTCATGAAGCATGCCGCATGGCCCCTGCATTGACTGAGTCTGCTACATGGATCCTGTCGTCTCTACCACATCATAAGCATCCTCTCAAATCTTGTAGAAGGAGGATATAGTTCAACTGACTAGACATTTGCTGCATTAGTAACTCCAAGGTCCTTGACATCAAAGTCCAAATGGTTGTGATGCTGGAAGCGAAGGAGAAGAGCAAAAGAGAGCAACTGGCAATCGCAGTGTAGCACCTCTAGGGAGACCGGTAAGGAAGAGCTACAATTTATATTTAAAAAAGTGAAATAAATGCAATCGAACTTGATGTGGAGATGTCAACTCCCTAATGAGGCTACGACAAAAACCCTCGATTCAGGAGAATGTAACAAGTCAACCTTCCGAGAGAGGATGGAGAGCTCGATCCACGATTATGCCGAGAAGGGAGGGAAGTGGCGACTTTGTCCAAGACAAAGGAATTTTGTTGTAGGTGAATCTATCTCTGACAAAGGAAAATATGCTATAGGGGACTCTGTCCCTGATAGAGGAATGTATGTTCATGACAAAGGAAATATGTGCTCAATTCACTTCTATATCTAAGTCGGGAGAGTAAGTGGTGACTCCATCCTAGACAGAGAAAATATAAGGCAACTCAGTTCGTCCGAGATAGAGGAAATATAGGAGGTGACTCTATCCCTGACAGAGGATATGTCAGAGGTGACTTTGTGTCCACCCAGAGGAATTTGAGTGGCGACCCTATCCGAGATAGGAGAAATATTGAAGATGACTATGTCCTTGGCAAAGGAAATATAAGACGGCTCAGTCCATTCGAGATAGAGGAAATGTTGGAGGAGACTCTGTCCCTGACTGAGGATATGTCGGAGGCTATTATGTCTCAACCCGGAGGAGATAGGGAAAATGTCAGAGGCAACTATATCCCCCATAGAGGAAATATATATTACAGGTGACTCTATCCTTGACAGATAAATATATGTTGTAGGCGACCCCGTCCATGAGGGAGGAAAAGCGCATGCCTCAAGACACCATAGCGCTACAATTTCTTTCACTTCTTCCAATCCTTTGCCATTGGGAACACACCCTTAATATAGCTAATAAAAATGAGTTTGAATAGAATACTTATTCAAAACAAGGAAATGGATTAGGTACTAATAACAGTTTCTGCTACAAAATAAATGTCCTCGCCAAATTTCCTGCATTATTAAATACTAAGGTTAGAGAAACCAACACACAATCACGATGAGAATGGTTCCTTATCTGGGAGAATTTGCTGGAGAATACAAAGCAAAACCCAATGCCTCGAGCCCAGCACCTCCTGGAGAAGCTCAAGCAATGCAGCAAACACTTACTAGGTTTCAGTTCTTAAAGCTTAGGTCAGGTTTGAGTTTTTGAATTTAGAATTTGACATGAGATTAAAGACTAGAACAAGAATCTTTCAGGTCTTTCAAATTTTCCTTTGATTTAAAACCTGTAAAACTAAAGGATCTGAATTCTTAAACTCCCAAAATTTTAGAGTTAGACTCTGAAACGATTAAGGGCAGAAAAATCATTTTTTCTGAATATGATATGAAGTTGATGTAAGAATTGAATTTGAACTTCTGAATCAGAATTGGAATGCCTAAGGATTAATTACCAACAGAAATATGTTCAGTAATCAAATTCCTCCAGAATTTGATAGCACCAAATCAGTCATCAAGTGAACCTCAAATTCAGCAAGACCATAATTGTATGATAAAAGCTGAAAGAATCTGTTGGTGCCAATTTGTTTTATGATTCCTGAACAACAACAATAAGAGTTCAGATTCCTATTGTTTTGTGTCAAATGAGAACCTTTGTTACACCGAAATGTCCAAGACACTAGCTGGAATGACCTTAAATTTTGAATCTTGAAACTTAAGTTCAAGGATCTTATGAAGGCAAGGTTGAGGAAATTTGAACCTTGCATAGAATTGAAGAAAAAAATGCTTCTAACAACACAACAGGAGCCATCTTTGGAACCGAGTTCAGTTGTCTATTGCCATCAAGTTTTTGAAGCCATATTAACCTTGAATCCTAAACCTAAATTTTGGAATAGCACACTTGAAAAGTTAAACTTGGTTTTTGAAATTCTGGAATATGTGATGGAATCTATGCTTTAAGCTCATTCTGGATGGTGTCTTTGAGTTAAGAAATAAACAAGAAATCAAGAAACAAAGCTTGAAACCTGCTACAACTGCCAAGATAAGATAATTCAGAGTCATGATGAAATATATTAGAAGATAATCTTGGATGTGTATAATTGGGTTAACTCATCAAGTTTATTCCTCCAAAACTCTCGTTCTTTCACTAATCTTCTCTTTCAATCATTTCATTTGCTTCCTTTGGTTCTTTGACTCCATTTTAATCTTCAATAGAAGCTTTCATTCATGCATCTTGTGTATTTACAGTAATGAAGATTAGGAGATAAGTAAGCTTTTACTAGTGAGATGTTGTGAATGACCTTGAGTGGAACTCCATTTTTCACACATGTTTTTGAGAACCAAAGACAGATATTATCTCGTGAGGCTCTTTTCATACTTAGTCTACTCAAGTAGTTTGAAATCACTATGTTGTTGACTAGTGTAAGGTTTGGATTCATGAATGTTTTGATCCTTGTAAATTTGATGGTCATGGGTAATTTACTTTTATTATCTTCGAGGTATTGCTAGGGAAGTTGTTAGGAAGATATTTTTTAGTTTGTTTCTTGGTTTTATTTGCTTGCCCGAGATATTGAAGAATAAGTGTGGGGGATTTTAATAACCATCATTTAGATATGAGATTTTGGCATGTATACTTGTGTTTTTGATCTATTCGTATTCATACTACATTTTGTGGGTTTGATTCATTTGTGGACTTAAATGCAATTTATCTCATATTTGTGGTATTTTGTGCTAATTATTTGAATGTGATCTTTGTAGGCGATCAAGAGATCATGGACTCGAGTCCGATCGATCCAAATTTAACTCATAGTTAGGTCTTAAAGAGGGGTCTAATTTGGAGTAATCTGAATTGTTGATCTAAGAACATGAGTGATTTGCACCATCCATCAAAGATCTGGACCATCCAAGTCAAGAGAGCATATATCACTGCCATTGATCTAGATCTGGAGCCTTTGATCTAGATCTGAACTGATCCGGCAACTGATCAAAATCTGAAGTATTATGGGCCATCTACTGTGAGAAGGTAAATTAGGAAGTTGTAGTTAGTGCAGTTAGTACGAGAGAGGTTTTTTTCCCTCACAATCGCGCATCTTCTTCCTGAAGCTCCTTACTGTCCGCCTCCTCATCACGCACAAACCCACCAGCAGAGGTGAAGGGGTTCCCTTCCTCCAGCAATCATCCAACCACCAAGGTAAGGGGATTCCCTACCTAATTCCCTCATCTCCACCATTGAAGCCGGTGATGCTGTCTTCTTCTTCACCACGCCCAAAGTCACATCGCCTCCCATCTCCATTGACGGCACACCAAGGAAAAGGGGTTTCTCTCCCTCCGGTCGTCGGCCATCACCTCATCCACCAAGGTAAGGGGTTTCCTTACCTAGCCAACCTCTTCACTTCACCCACTACCTCTCCAAGCTTCTGCCTGATCACTTCTTTAGCCGACAACGCATCATCACCATTCCACCCTCAGATCTAGATATCTCGCTTTCACCAAGACCTCAAGCAGGAAAGGGGATTCCCTGCCTCATTGAGGAGAGCACACCGGCAGCAGCATCTTCATCTTTCACATCGTCGAACAACAACATATCTAAGCTTCTCCAATCAGCCCTTCTTCCACAGATCTGGACAGCATAGTTCTTCTATCCGGAGTCGCCATTGTTTACCTTGATGAGTGTTTGATCATTTGATTGTGTGTAGAAGTTCATTGTTGGTTGATTGTAATTGATTTGATTCCCCATGATTATGATTTCATAAATGATGTATATATGACATGACATATGATATTTTTTATATGGATATGAATACAAAATATAATATCATGACATATGATAGAGCACACAATCATGGTAACTTTAGCATAAAGAAAATACCTAGATTCTCTATCTAAATATCACTAACTTATCGCTAAGTCCAAAGATAACCTAAGTTGCCCTTATCTCCCTAAGAAATTATCAAAATTCCAACTTGACATTTATTTGACTTCTATCTGAATTGTGTCAATTGAATCATCAATTCTGCAAATTTATTGACACACTTTTACTCTTTAAGAGTAAAAAATAACTCTTCATTTTCAAAGGTGACCACTACCTTGAAAATTACCTAAAGTGTCAACTTCGTCACGATTGGGTTAACCACCATTCCAATTAGAATTGACACTCTTTAAACCTATCTAGGATGCAGAGAACACACTTTTAAGAACCCAAAACTTATTGTTACTCCTTGGGTGTTCTATGTAATGCTAGTTTTCTCAAGGTCAACTTTAAAGATAACTTCCCTTGTAATCTTGGTTTGACTCCTAGACATAGAGTTAGTTCCATAACGATATGGAACTCTATGGTATATGGACACATTCTTCTTAGCTTTTGGTTTGTATCCCAAGCCCCTCTTGCCATTTAACGCCTCTTGTCTCCCTAAACCTAGATTTTATTCTTTTGATCCCTTAAACAAATTTTCCATTCTTTTAAAAGACTTTTTTAATTTCTCAAGTTTTGATCTTAAAACTTGATTTCTGTCTTCAAATTCTTAGATTTGGAATTTTTTTTCCTTTCTTATTGCCTTGGATATTCTTATTTTTAGGCACATATCTAATTTTCTTAGATTTCTTGCCTAAATTGCTATCTACCTTCCCACCCTTAGGTAAAATAGTTTTAGCATGAAATGACTTGTAATTTTTCTTATATTTTTCATGCTTCATATTTTCAAGATAAATAGCATTAAAATGATAGAAATTATTTCTAGTATATTTTTTATCATTATTTAAAGAAATATCATTAACTAATGGTACCTTAGTTTTGTTCTTGGAAGCTCCTCCTTAATTTAAGATTCCTCTCTTGTTTAAATCTTCCCTTTGGATATTGATTTCGGTAATGCCCCTTTTCGTTGCGCATGAAGCACACAATGTGCTCCTTGCCTTTGCGCATCATGGGTAAGACCTCCTTTGACTTCTCCTTGCCCTTGGGTGTCAATTGACCATTCTTCTTGACCAATTTTGGACACTTGCTCTTATAGTGTTCATGCTCCCTACAATCAAAACAAATAATATGATTTTTATTTTTACAATTGAACTTGATATACCTTCTTTGCTTTTAAGGGTGACACATGATCCTTCTTCATTTGACCTGGAAGTAGAGACTTCTTCTTACCCGGTGTCAATGAATTGTGCTCCCCTTCAATCCTTGAAGTGGATGCCTCTTCAACTTCATCGTCGAATGTCGAGCACCTCTCAACCTTCGAATCTTGATGTACCTGAAACAAAGAGTTTCCCTATTTACATTTGTCATTGTGGTTCATTGAGGATGGATTTTCATGAAGCTTTGCCAATTTGCTTCATAGCTCCTTGATATCTTAAAATTCCCCAATTTTTTTGCACAATATGGTGCTTGACAATAAATTAACCAAAAATTTGGTTACCTTATTGTTTGCCTCACGCCTCTTGACTTTCTCCTCGGTCCATTTCTTCTTTGAACCCCTTGGAGCTTCAAAGCTCTCCATTAGAGGAAACAATTGCTCTATCTCCATCATTAGAAAATTTTTGACCTTTGATTTCCAAAGATTGAATCTTCCAATTCCGAATGGTGGAGGTGCTTGGATATCATATCTGAATCCATCTTGACACTCCATTTTTGAACTTGAACTCCTTGAATGATAATTTCTTGACTTGTTGAAATTAGGGCTTCAAGCTTAAATTTCTTTTTCTTTCTCTAGGTCATTGCTCTCTCGGCGATTAGTCCAATAAAGAGCAACCTAGCTCTAATACCACTTATTAGGACACTCTGGGAGCTAAAGGGAGGTGATTAGCTATAATCTAGGGGTGTAAATGAGTCAAGCCGCTAGGGATGACAACGAGGCGGGTTTGGGCCAGGTTTGACCAATCCCAGAACCCGTCCGGCCAGAAAAAAATAGACCCGAACCCGCTCAAAACCTGACGGGTCCATAACCGGTTGGACCCGCCAACTCGCTAAGCTTAAAAAAAAATACAAATCAACAATAAGTTATTATTATTGTATATTTTATAATATATAATATAAATATAAAACATTATTATTATTATTATTATTATTATTATTATTATTATTATTATTATTATTATTATTATTATTATTATTATTATTATATATACGGGGCGAGTTCATGGTGGATTCATTGAAATCCCTAACCCACCCCGAATCCGCTTCTAAACCCGATCAACGGGTTTAGACCCGCCCCGTAACTCGTTTGACCGGATTTAAATCCGCCCCGAACGAGGCGGGTTTAATACGGGGCAGGATTTAAACTCGACCCATTATTGTCCCTACAAGCCGCTCATGAGTGGCTCGGTCAAAACTCGACTCGAGCTCGGAGTTGACCGAGCTCAAGCCGAGCCTAAATCGGCTCATTTAATATTCAAACCTATCTCGAGCCCATTTTATACTGGCTCGATGGCTCGTCGAGCCTTATCGAGCCAGGCTAATTCAATATTCTAATATTTAAAATAATTACTACTTTAAAAATAAATAATAAGTCGAGGAGGTGTTTGTGGCTAGAAGGTTTCATTGTGTTTGCTAGCAGTCCAAGGTTAGAATCGAAGCCTGCATAATGCCTTTGGTCATTTTAATTCAATTTTTTGAGCTGAGCTCGAGTGAGCCCATGATTATGCCGAGTCGAACTCAAGCTCAAATTCACAAACAAGCTCGAGTCAAGCCTCTTTAATTTTCTCAAGCTCAGCATTACTACAATCGCTTCGTTTTGTTGAATTGTTGTAGCGGAAACTCGAAGTAATGCTAACGCCCTTGATTTTACCTGGTATTCACTCTCCTCACTCACCGTACACTCGGACTATTTGGTATTCAATTTTTCGAGTCGAGCTTGAGCGAGCCCATGATTAGATGGTTTAGCCGAATTCAAGCTCAAATTCACAAACTAGCTTGAGTCAAGTCTCTTTAATTTTCTCGAGCTTGGGTCAGCTCGAGCTCGGCTCAGCTCATTTGCACCACTATTCCAATCACTTTGTCTTGTTGAATTATTGTAGTAGAAACTCGAAGTAATACTTGTTGGAACCCCAAGGTGTTTTGATGTGATCAAACAAGCTAAGTTAGGTCCTGCGTTTGTTTAACCCTTGTGTCTAAGTGTGCAGGAGCTTAGGAACATAGGAAGTCAAGCGGAAGACGCGGCTAGCGAGAAGGACGACACGGGGAGAGAGCCGACGGGCTCGGTGCGTCCGAGGGACGAGGTGACCGCGGAAGAGTACACTAGTGGACGAGAAGAACGTGCGCGGCGTTCGAGGGACGAGAAACCGGGAAGGAAGGCTGCTCGAGGAGAAGGCCGGAACTTGGGTTCGGGTGAGCCCTATTCCGGATGGCCGAGATCACCCAAGCTAGCGGAGCCAGAGCGAACAAGACCCGGACCGAGACGAGCTGAACCGGAGGCGAAAAAGTCAACACTATTGACTTCGGGCTCCGGGGCGCCCGGAGCCCTCCGGGGCGCCCGGAACTGGATTTTGACCAGGATCGCGTCAAACGCGATCTGATCATTGGGGATAGAATTTTATCCCTCCCAGGGCGCCCGGAACTCCTTCCAGGCGCCCGGACCAGTACTATAAATATAGTACTGGTCTGCACATTCAGAACATCTCACTTGTAATCAATTCTTTCTATGCTTTCAGTTGTGTTCTTTTCATTTGTGCTGTCAACGTTGTAAAAAGGATTCTTCACCCAGAGGATATCATAGTGCGCTTACTTTCCTTGGATTAGCAATCCTCTGATTGCAAACCAAGTAAATCTCTGGTGTATGATTTCTTTACTTAGTCTCTACTTTTTATTACAAGTGTTTATGATATAGTTGAAATCCGAGAAAGGTTCAAGTTTTATTTTGTAGGGCAATTCACCTCTCCCCTCTTGCCGACCTCAAAAGGGACCAACAAGTGGTATCAGAGCAAGGCGCTTCAGGAGGACTAACCGCCGATCGAAGCAACAAGATGGCCGGACCAAGCATCGTCCCACCAAAATTCGAGGGGAACTTCGCAAACTGGAAGCATCGTATGGAGGTATTTCTAAGAACTGATTTCGAAATTCAGTTTATAATGAAGTATGGTTTTTTAGCTCCGACGAATCAAGATGGAAAAGAAAAAGAAGAGAGCAATTGGATAAAGAAGGAGCAGAGTGAATCAGTAGCAAATAGCCGTGCGGAATATCACCTGCTGAGTGTGTTACCACCTCAAGAGGTCAACCGCATCGGAAGCTATTCATCTGCTAAAGAACTCTGGGAGAAGTTCCTGGAACTCCATGAAGGCACGTCTGAAGCGAAGCTTGCTAGAAGAGATATCCTCCGGAACAAGTTGATGAACATTCGTCTGGAAAAAGGTGAGAAGGTAGCCAATCTACACGCAAAGGTAAAAGAACTGATTACTGATCTCGAGAACCTCGGAGAAACGATAACAAATCGGGACAGCATATGCTACGCACTCAACGCGCTTCCCAGAACTCCAGAGTGGACGTCAATCATCGAAGCCTACTACATCTCAAAGGATCTGGAGGTAAGTACATTAGAGGAATGTTTTTCTACCCTTGAATTACACGAAACTAGATGTGCAGAGATATCAAAGGACACAACCCAGACTATGGCACTGAACGCAACCAACAAGGATGAACTCGAGTCAGACTCTGAAGACGATCAAGAAGCGTACATGGTAAGAAACTTTAAAAAGTTTTTTAGATCTAATAAATTTAAAATGCAGAATCAAAAGAATCAAAAAGGTAGAAGAAAGGTGCGGTGCTACCAGTGTCAAAAGGAGGGACACCTAAGGGAAGATTGCCCAGAACTCAAGAAGGTCAAAATGAAGACACCCAAGAAACACAACCTAAAAGCAACTTGGGACGACAGTTCTTCATCCGAATCAGAAGCTCAAGAATATGCCGGGATAGCACTGATGGCAAGCTACGAAGGACAAAGTACATCAGAACCCAGCATCGATGAAGGGGGAGCGACCTCAGATGGAAGTAGCGAAGCAGGGGGAGATTCAGGCTTCAAGTCTGATATGGTAAGTGAGGTATGCCTCTTACCCCCTGATGAACTTTACTTTGGTATCAAAGCTATGACTAAATTCATGTACAAATTAGAAAATAAAAATGTCAAATTAGAAAATGAAATTTTAGAAACAAAGAGAATTTTGGCAAAATCATGTCTTATAGAGGATTTTGAAAAATTGAAAATTGAAAATGAAAAACTAAAAGAAGAAATAGAAAGATTGAAAAAAATCTAATGGTTCAAATATTTCTACTTTTAGGAATTATACAGGTTTAAATTGGTATTATAGATTTCATCAAAGTCAAATTAGAAATATATCAAAAATCTATGTACCTAGAAAGTACTTGGTTAATCCTGTAGGTAGTAACCTCTATTGGGTTCCAAAAACCTATTTAATTTAAAATTAAAATTAGACGTAGCATTTTCAGCAAGAAAATTAAACAACTAATTTCTTTATGAGGCTTTGTCTAAGGAAGTGGTTGTTGCTCCAATAACCAAGAAGGCCTAGTGCCTCGCCACGACCTGGAAGCCAAATATCGAAATGAAAAGTTTAATTGACTAACTGAAAAAGTATTAATTTAAAATTACTTAATGCTTTAAAAGAGTTATTCAATTTGTGTTAGAAAATATAAAAAAAAATATATATAAATAAATATTTTAACTTGACCTAGAAATTTTTTTTACCTTAGAAATTTTTATGAAAATTGACTTAAGAATTTTTTTTGTCATCTTAGAATTTTTTTTTTAAAATTGTCTTAAGATTTTTTTTAAATTGACTAAGAATTTTTTTTATGATAATATTGCCTTATAATTTTTCTTAAAATTGACTTAGAATTGTTTCTTATGAATATTAACTTAGATTTTTTTTAATTAGAATTTTTTTTTTTTGGAAATGTTGAAATAAGTTGGTAAATTTTTTCTTATGACTTAAATTTTTTTTAACACTTATGACTGTTTTTATCTGAAAAATGTTTTACTTAAAATTTTTTTCGAAAGAAAAATTCTGAAGAGTGTTTTTACTTAGACATTTTTAAATATTTTACACTTAAAATTTTTTTTTGGATTTACCTTAGACTTGTTTATAACCCCAATTTTTATGTGATCAAAGGGGGAGAAGTATGTTAAGTCTAGGGGAAGGTAATATTATTTTTCAATTGAAAAATATTTGGACTTATTTGAATATAAATTATTTTTATTGCATATGTTTACCCTAACTTAACTTGGATTGCTCACATCAAAAAGGGGGAGATTGTTGGAATCCCAAGGTGTTTTGATGTGATCAAACAAGCTAAGTTAGGTCCTGCGTTTGTTTAACCCTTGTGTCTAAGTGTGCAGGAGCTTAGGAACACAGGAAGTCGAGCGGAAGACGCGGCTAGCGAGAAGGACGACACGGGGAGAGAGCCGACGGGCTTGGTGCGTCCAAGGGACGAGGTGACCGCGAAAGAGTACACCGGTGGACGAAAAGAACGTGCGCGACGTTCGAGGGACGAGAAACCGGGAAGGAAGGCTGCTCGAGGAGAAGGCCGGAACTTGGGTTCGGGTGAGCCCTATTCCGGATGGCCGAGATCACCCAAGCTAGCGGAGCCGGAGCGAACAAGACCCAGATCGAGACGAGCTGAACCGGAGGCGAAAAAGTCAACGCTGTTGACTTCTGGCTCTGGGGCGCCCGGAGCCCTCCGGGGCGCCCGGAACCCTTCCGGGCGCCCGGAGTTGGATTTTGACCAGGATCGCGTCAAACACGATCTGATCGTTGGGGATAGAATTTTATCCCCCCCCAGGGCGCTCGGAACTCCTTCCAGGCGCCCGGACCAGTACTATAAATATAGTACTGGTCTGCACATTCAGAACATCTCACTTGTAATCAATTCTTTCTGTGCTTTCAGTTGTGTTCTTTTCATTTGTGCTGTCAACGTTGTAAAGAGGCTTCTTCGCCCAGAGGAGATCATAGTGCGCTTACTTTCCTTGGATTAGCAATCCTCTGATTGCAAACCAAGTAAATCTCTAGTGTATGATTTCTTTACTTAGTCTCTACTTTTTATTACAAGTGTTTATGATATAGTTGAAATCTGAGAAAGGTTCGAGTTTTATTTTGTAGGGCAATTCACCCCTCCCCTCTTGCCGGCCTCAAAAGGGACCAACAATACTAACGCCCTTAATTTTACTTGGTATTCACTCTCTTCACTCACAGTACACTCGGAGGTGGAGAAGTCTCGTATAAGCACAATACAAGAAATACAACAAGAAAAAACACAAGCAAATACAAAGAAAATCGAACACGATTTACAACAATGAACTCTTGCTTAGCTTGCTTTCTTGTTGCTTGGATTTGCCTCATGGTGATGGAAAATGCAGCAATACTTTGTCTCCAAGCACCCAAGAAACTGATGGAGAATGGCGGAGAAGAAGAGCTATCGAATCCTTCACGAAAACACCTTTTATTCTATTGATTGGGGTGTAGGATCAAGAAGGGGGTGAATGACGTTCGTCGAAAAATCGATAATTGAAACAAAGTATGCAGCGAAAAACGGAAGCAAAAAGAAAATGCTAATACAAATCAATTTTACTTCATTCGGAACCTTCGATGACTCCTACTCCAAGATCTCGTCAAGTGCTTTCGTTGGACAATCCACTATAGTTCAAATAATTACAAGTTGAAGTACAAGAACTATATAAAAAAAACTATTGTTACCGACAATAGAGAAATAAGAAGATCTTGAGCGTCGATTGTTGGAGGAGCTTCACAACGTTGCGGGAGCCTTTTCGGAGCATCGAGCAAGAAGAAAACTTATAGTAGATGTTGTTTTGAAGCTCCGGGTTGAGGGCCTTTATATAAGTCCATTTCGGGCTCCTGAAAACCCTCCAGACGCCTGGAACCCCTCGGGGAGCCTGGACCACGTGTCTCGGCCAATCTACGCGCTCCACGCTAACTTGTGGATGAAACTTCTGGTCCGGGCGCCCGGAGTCCGGGCGCCTTGACTCCTTCTGGCACTCAGACCCCTTTTCTTCAGCATCCTTACCCTGCAGAAAAGGTTAGTCCAAGGTAACAATAAAATATATTTTGTAAAATACCGAAAAATGGTGAATAATGATAAGAGAATTTTTCAGAATTTTTAGAAATTTTTCTGGAATTTTTCGGAACTCGTATAGACGAGTTTACGGGGATAAAAACGGGGCCCCAAAAAAGCCTGTTTAGGCTACCCCACCGAATGAGGAAAAGTTTTATTTATTTTTTCTTTTCCTATTTTCTTTTCTTTTTGTTTTCCTTTATTTCTTTCCTTCGTTTCCTTCTTCCCCGCGAACCTATGCTGTGCCAAAACTGCTCCGAGGCAGTTCTTGCCTCTCCCCTCTTCTCTTCTTGTTCTTCCTCCCAGAGCCGAATCTCCTCTCCTCCTCATCCATGCCGAGCCGCGCGCCGATCACCGGTCACAGGAATCTAGCGCCGTCGCCGTGCCCTAGCGCCCCGCTAACGCCCTCTTCCTCTCCTTTGGCCGACGCGACGCCACTGCCCTTCTTCTTCTCTACCTAGCACCGGTCGCAATTTCTTCTGCCCGACGATGCCACCCGAGCCCTCACGGCGAATTTGCCACAGCCGACACCGTACCCTAGCCGCAGTTGTCGTGCCATTGCCGATTCACCTCCGACACCCTCTGCCCTAGCCTCCAGCCGCGTGCCCTAGTTGATCTTGGAGGTAAGTTAATTGGAATTAGGTTATTGTTGGCAGTAATCTTCACTCTGTTCTTGATCCTTTTCCTTGTTGTGAATCAAGGTCACGAGATTTGAGAGGCAATGGTGAGTGGTATTCCTTCTTTGGAGTTCATCTGTTCACTAATTTTTAGATGTTTGGTTGTCTGGTTGATCAGTGAATCTCCTCTTCTTGAAGTTCCAGCAGGAGGTCTTGCTGTGGAGTACCTTTAGTCCAGCAGCCCACCCTAGGTCCAACAGCAACGATCCTTGCTATTGAGCCATAGCGACTGTGGTTGAGGTATAGTGTAGAAATTGATCTTCGTTGTAGATGATTGCTAGTTATATTAGCAATAGTTGTTAACTTAGATTTAGAATTAATCTAATGGTGTAATTGGGATTTATGAAGCTAACCCTAGATGGTCGATGGATTAGGAAATTGTTTAGCTATTTGTTTATAGTTAACTTAGCTAAACTGTACGATTTACTACAGGACTTTGACACGAGACGAGCATCTCGACGTCGGATTTGGACTGGATTAGATTTTTTTGATTGGAGACGGGTACCTCTTGACTTATCTTTTATGATATTATCAATTGGATATGCATAGTATTTTATAGCTACAAGCAATGATCATGTTTGCCTTTGATATGTCACTGTTTGATACTCATAGCATGTTCTGTTGGGCGTTTGTTATGTATTCATGTTTACGTCTCGTGATTATTGCCATGAGTACCTTAGTTCCTAGAGTAAGTGACATACCATGCTTTACTGAGGTTAGAACTAGGTTCTGGATTTTTATTTTCTGGCATGTGTATCTAGATTATCTGATACCTAGGTTTTTATACCATACCTGACTTGTGTACCTTAGATCCTCAGATCTGACCATCGATACTGTAGTACCCATTTTATATATATATGGATATTGCTATGTTGATCAGGATATTGTCATGCTTAGTGTCATGCATCATGATTGCATGTTGTGTGATAGTCGACTCCATTATTGTGAGCATATCGCCAGTTACATGAATCTGTACACACCACCACTCATGGGTTAGTGGTATATCAGACAGGTGTGTGGCAGTTCTGTTGTTTAGCTCCGTTGGTCTGGTGACTCAGCGTGGTAGCCGGCAGATGGTTCTGCTCTGTTTGACTCCGCTGGTTTAGTGTAGCAGCATGGTAGCCGGCAGGCGATTGGACTTTGTTTGGCTCCGTTGGTCCACTCATGGGTAGTGTGACGCAGCGTGGTAGCCGGCAGAGATTTCCTCCCCGTCACCGTGTACCGGGAGATGAGAGCATTGAGCTCCCCCATTTATGATTTGGGGTAGGAGGATAGGTATACTCCGACAGCATCCCGTCCACTCGGTCACTCATCAGGAGCAGTGATGGAAGAGTACACGGTTGTCACAGCCCTACCCACTCGGCTCACCATTGTATGTGAGATGGCTGACTAGCGTCAGGGGTGACCATGTCATTGTCATAATATGCATGATGCATTTATTACTTGTGCTTGCTGCATTTATTTGCTGCATTTGTTTGGATGCATATGTTTGACATGCATACAGGATTTATGACACTCTCGGTTTGACGACCCTTTTATTCTGGATAGGAGTTCCTGGTGAGTACAGGTTCCTCAGTTACCTTTCAGTTTTACATTTTTCCTATATATGATTAGGAAGTTGTATTCCATATTTATTGTTGTTAGATATATCTTACTAGATATGTCTATTGGTATTCGCTGAGTTGTTGAACTCACCCCCGTGGACACTATCTTTTTCAGGTACCGGGTTGTTTATGGAGTTGTTTGGAGTATCCTGCCTGCTGGTCCCCATGTCACATCAGAAGACCTGTCTTCGCTGTTGTCCATTTGTATTTTGGTATTTGTGTATCTAGCTTGTGTTTCGATTTTGTTTCTGAAGTGGTGTTTTGTAGTGTGGTGTAGGCCTAGCCGGCTAGCAGTCTTGTGTTTGGTGTTCTATCAGTTTCCGTTGTGTTTTGATTTTAGTACAGCCGAGTGGGTTGTAAAATATATATATAACTGCGTGGTTGTTGTATATTTTGTTCCAGCCGTATGTGGCTGATGTATATTGTACCTGCAGAAATGTTTCAGATTGTCACCCGTACAGGGGAGATGCTGCCGAAATTTCTTCGGACAGGGACTCCCCCGGGGCGTGACATATTTATCCTATAAAATAGAGTTAGCACAAAATAATAAAATAAGAGTAGTAATTAGATCCTATCTCCACGAGACCAGGATCTAGTCAAAGTCTCAACTTAAGATTCCCAATGGAACCTAAGTTGGATTGACGCCTACAATTCCCTCAATGGGGAATGCGTCCTCACTGGATCTCTCTTTCAGTTGCTTACCTCACTTGCCAACTGTAATCACTTGACTTGCCTTTGACCCACCAGAACTTCCCACCAGTTGTCAGGTCCCGCGGATCTAACTGGATTTCAGCTGGTTGTTAGGTCCCAAGGACCCAACCGGACTTCCCGCCAGATATTGGGCCCCCGGACCTATCTGAACTTCCCACCAGCTATCGGGTCCCGCAGACTTAACTGGATTTCAGCCTAGTGTCAGGCCCTTCAGACCATCATCTCCTGCACACTTAGTAGAAGGGTTAGACAAACATCACATCTAACTTTAACCTATTTATCATACATCAAAAGTATATTATTAGTGCAATCTGCACCAACAATCTCTCTTTTTTTGATGTAATGACAACCTGGGTTAAAATTAGAAAAAAATTACAATAAAGCAATAAAGCAAAAAATGTTTAAAGTAAGTAGATTTTTCTAACCTAACTCACTATCCTCCCCCTTTAGCATACATCAAAAATAAATGCATAAAGCATCAAGAATAAATGCTTAAAGCAGAAATATTTAAACAAAGATTTAGCAAAAAGCAAATTTAGTTTTTCAAGTAAGTTTTCAAACAATTATGTCATGTATTTTAAAGAATTTTGAAAATAAGGTTTTGAAAACCAATTACTTCAAATAGAAATTTCTAACATTCTAACTTTGGAAAATTTCAAAGTAAGAAATATTTTCAAAGAAATTGTAAAGCTAATTTTTATCAGAATTTCGCAAGTTTTTAATCATTATAATATTTTGTAGTTTTCAAAATGAATTTCGAAATACAATTTTGAAAACAAACTTTTCAGATGATGTAAGTATTTTAAAATATTTTTCAAGGTAATTTTAAAAACGTTCTGAGTAATTTGTTTCCAAAATTACTGACTAAACTTTTACAAACATTTCTAAGAAAGTTTTTGAGAAAAGTAAATATTTGCAAAATAGTTTCTAAAAGTTTCAAATTAAGTTTGAAGAAAACTTTTTCTTAAAAAGATTGTCAAAATGATTTTTAAGGAAAAATGTTTCCCAAAAAAAATTTAAAAACAATGTTTTTAAAATAATATTCTAAATAATTTTTAATTTTTTTTTGCAAAACACTTTTAAGGAAACTTTCAAAGAAATTTTTAAGGATGTTTAAAAATAAATTTTGAAATACTGTCTGAAAACAAACTTCATATGATGCAAGTATATTTTTAAACCAATTTTTCAAGTCAATTACAAAGTTTCAAACAAAAAGAAAAAAAAATTAAAAGAAAATTTTTGTAAATACCCTCCCCTTGAACCTGATATTACTTTTAAAATATTATTCATTTAGAGATTGCCCTTAATTGTCTAATCGTTTGTTACTAATTAACTATCATAGGATAGTAGTGTTCACTTAATAGTCAAGTTAAGCAAAGTTTGATCCAGCTTATTATTTAGTAAGAAGGATTGCTTAACTTGATTACTGTATTTTTGGTATTTTTTGCCCAAACTTATATTGATGCACTGATATAAGCATCTAAAGTCCAAGTAAAGTGCCTATGTATCTCACACCATTCTATGTTTATAAATACACAATCAAGATAAACCTAAAGTGTTTGTGAGATGCTCAATTCCTAGATCTATAGGATCATGCTTTCTAGGATTTTGATCTAGGCTAAGGCTAAAATAATTTTGCAACACTAGAAAAAGGAAATTTAAAAAAAAACATAAGCAGACAATTTTCCTAGAATTTGCTAATCATTTGAAATTTATTTTGATAACACAAATTCTAGTCTATTGTGCACATTCCCAGTTGTCTTCGTAAATTGTTGAACTCAAATTCAGGTAGTGGTTTCGTGAAGATATCAGCCAGATTTGACTTGGACTCAACATAGTTGAGTTCAATATCTCCTTTAGCGATGTGATCTCTAATAAAGTGATGTTTTATTTCTATATGTTTGGTTCTTGAATGATACACTGAATTTTTAGTTAAGTTGATTGAACTAATATTATCAATGTGGATTTTTACATGTTTATATTCTAAATTAAAGACTTTTAATGTGTGCATCATCCATAACAGTTGTGCTACACACTCACCCATTGCTATGTACTCGGCTTCAGTAGTAGATAAAGTAACACAGTGTTGTTTTATACTAAACCAGCTAATAAGTGATGGCCCAAGTAATTGACATCCACGACATGTACTTTTATGATCTAGTTTATAACTGACATAATCTGAGTTAGAGTAGCCTATTAGTTCAAAATTAGGTGTCCTAGGGTACCAAATTTCTACATTTGGTGTTCCTTTCAAATATCTAAAAATTCTTTTTACATTGGTTAAATAGGAATCCTTAGCACAGGTTTGGTATCTAGCACACATGCTAACTGCAAATAAAATATCAGGTTGACTTGCAGTTAAGTATAAAAGGCTACCTATGACACTTTTATAATATTTTAGATCTACAAGTTTTTCATTTGGATCACTATCTAAAGTTGAGTTAGTTGCCATTGGAGTTTTTATTTCTTTTTCATTTTCCATTCCAAAATTTTTAAGTAATTCTTTGATGTATTTTTGTTGGTAAACATAATTTCCTTCATTAGTTTGTTTGATTTGTAATCCTGAGAAATAAATTAGTTTATCTACTAGGCTCATTTCAAATTCTTGCTCCATTAAGGTTTTAAATTCTTGCAAGAATTCTGAGTTGGTTAAACCAGAAATTATGTCATCTATATATACTTGTGCTATGAAGATTTCTTGTTTGAGTGATTTTACAAATAGAGTTGGATCAATTTGTCCTTGGGTAAACCCTTTATATATTATATAGGAGGTCAACCTTTCATACCAGGCCCTAGGTGCTTGTTTAAGACCATACAAGGCCTTCTTTAGTTTGAACACATGGTCAAGATGATCTAGACTCTCAAACCCAGTGGTTGACTTACATAGACCTCTTCTTTTATTAGCCCATTTAAGAAAACGGATTTGACATCCATCTGATAGAGCTTAAATCCTTTATGTGCTGCATAGCTAAGGAGCACTCTAATAAACTCGAGTCTGGCCACTAGAGCATATGTTTCATCATAGTCAAGTCCCTCTAGTTGACTAAACCCTTTAGCTACTTGTCTAGCCTTGTTTCTAATAATTTCTCCATTTTCACGTAATTTATTTCTAAATACCTATTTTGTCTCAATTACCTTTTTATTATTGGGTAATGGTACCAAATCCCAAATATTATTTCTTTTAAACTGGGCTAGTTCTTCTTGCATGGCTATGATCCAGTCTGAGTCAAGTAGGGATTCTTCTACTATTTTGGGTTTGATTTTAGAAATTAGAGATATTTAACTTAGGTTTCTGAAAGATGATCTAGTCTGAACTCTTAGGTCTGGATCACCTATAATTTGTTCAATTGGATGGTCTGAGCTGACTCTTATTGTTCTAGAATCAGTTTGTGTTTGTTCATTTTCTTGTGGTTGATTTTGCTCAATTTCATTTTCATCTATTTGATTTTCACTTGCTCCCCCTAGATCTGTGCTAGCTCTGGTAAAATCAATTGGTTGGTATTGGGGTTGAGTTGAGTTAGATTCTTTAGAGTTAGTAATTTCGTCAAATTTTACATTAATTGTTTCCTCAATTCTTAGAGTTATTTTATTGCAAACTCTATATCCTCTAGTTTAGGGACTACCCTATAAGGATTCCATTTTCTACTTTTGAGGTAAATTTTCCTAAACATTCTCTTGTGTTTAATATGTAAACAGGACATCCAAATACTTTAAAATATTTAATATTATGTAATTTATTATAGTAAATTTCAAATGGAGTTTTATTATGTTTCTTATTTATTGTTGTTCTATTTTGTACATAGCAGACTGTACTAACAACTTCTACCCAGAAGTATTTTGGTAATTGGTATTCATTGAGCATTGTTCTAGTGGCTTCTTGGAGAGTTCTATTTTTTCTTTCTACTATTCCATTTTGTTGAGGTGTATTAGGACACGAGAATTCTTGATGGTCCCCATTTTCTAAGAAAAATTAGTAAACCTATTATTTTTAAACTCCCCACCGTTATCACTCATAATTCTTTTGATTTTATAGTCTTTTTCATTTTTAGTTTGTTTACAAAAATTACTAAATATTTCAAATATTTTATCTTTACTTTTTAAGAATTTTACCCAAGTAAATCTTGAGTAATCATCAATTATTACTAGACAATATAAATTTCCATTGATAGACTTTATCCCATGCAAGTCAAATAAATCTAGGTGTAATAATTCAAGTGTTGAACTAGTTTGAATTTGATTAGTTGATTTGTAGGTTGATCTTGTTTGTTTACCTTGTTGACAAATATTACAAATTATTAAGTCTAAGTTAGGTAATTTTGGTAGACCTCTAACTAAGCCAGTTAGTTTGGTGAGGTTTCTAAAGTTAGTGTGGGGCATTCTCCTATGCCATAGCCAGATTTCCTCTTTTTGTGTCAAGTGACACTTAAGTGAGAAGCTGGCTTGGTCAATTGTGTAAATATTATTATTCCTAAGTCCATTTAATTTGATTATATGGTCTTTTATATGTTTAATTAAGCATTTAGTGGATGCAAACCTAACCTTATATTCTAAATCACACAATTGACTAACACTGAGTAAGTTAAATTTGAAATTTTCAATAAGGAGTCCTTTATTAAGAATGAAATTAGATTCTAGTTCAACGTTACCTATTCCAATTACCTTTAGTTTGTTGTTGTTTCCAAAGACAACTATTCCTAATCTTTTGAAGGTTAGTTTTGTGAACATTGTTTGATCCCCGATCATGTGTCGGGAGCAACCACTATCCAATATCCATTTTGATTCCTAAAGAGTAAGGGAAAAAAGATCAGCTCAAGTATGAACTTAGTTTAATTTAATTTGAATTTAATTTTAATTTTAAGTTTAAGTTTAATCCTTATTCATCTCACCCAATCTAAGTTTTCAGACAAAGGGATCCTTTGGTTTTGTGAGATGAGTTAATTTGAATTTCAGGGTTTGGTTTAATTTACGTTAGATTTAAGTTAAGCTTTGGGCTCAACAAACATGCATTCTTTGGATAAACTTCTAAGTGGTGGTGAGTCACCTGGACATCATTAGAGTAACCCAACTTTCAAAAATTTTCAAATAGTCCTATCCACTGAACTTAATACAAAACTTTGGTCTAACTAGTTAGGATAGGTAAGGGGTAGCTTCAATTAGTTCTACTAAGCCAAATGCACCAGGTCGAAGTCATATCTTCCTAGATATGTATAGACAGAGTTTCCCTAACCTACTATCTTCCAAAACTTCACCACAACTTTTGTCAAGTTAAATTGTTATCCCTATTTTAGCTAGTCCTAATTACCCTAGCCGGGTACGTTATTATTTTGGAGGTACCAACTAATTTAGAGCCTCCCCCTGAATTGTTGAGTTTGATTTTTAAGTTTTGGATTTGTGTTCATTACTATTATAATTATAGTAGCCTTTATGGTAATTTGATTTGTTTGATTTGAACCCATTTTGTATGTTTGAGTTTGAGTTGTTTGATTTTATTTTATTTTTAAGTTTAGAATTTAGTTTTGAAGATTTATTTTGGTTTGAATTTAAGGGTTTAGTTGGATTTGATTTTAGATAATGGATTTCAATTTTAGGTACATAAAATTGATTAAGTCCTACTTATGTGGTTAGACACGCTTTCACAACCCAGGCTTTGGTTTGTTTCTTAGTTTGAGTTATTAGAGATATGAATGTTTTGTTAGTTGAGCTGAACTTGAATTCAAGTCCGAATTTATTATACACAGCTCTTTGTGATTCAAGTATCATATCTAGGTATTTGGATCTTGTTGTGAATTTTTCTAACAAGTTTTTTAAATTTGTTACTTCAGTTTTTAATTTAAGATTTTCTTCTTCAAGTTTTTCGACTTGAGTTAAATTAGTGTTTTCTGTTTGGGAGTTTAATTGTTCCTTACGGTGTTGGTTTTCATTAAGGAGTGAGTTGTTTTATTTTTCAAATTTTATTAATTTTTTATTTAAACATGCAATTATTCTAAAAAATTTAGAGGTTAGGATAGAAGATACCTCATTCGAACCTTCGGAAACAAGTGCGGACTCGTGGCTTGATTCGTCTTCAGATTCGTCGTCATGTTCTGACTCGCTTTCTAATTCTGGTCTGGATGCTATCAGTGCGAGGTAGTTGTGATGCTCCCGATCTTCGTTGTCCGATTTTTCGAAGGACGATTTATCCCAAATCACTTTTTCTTCTTCCTGCATATCGATGTTAGAAAATTTATTCAGAGGTGAATTTATTTTAGTTACCTTTGTATCATTTGGTTCTTCATGTAACTCAATGAGTGTATCCCAAAGGTCCTTGGCAATCTCGAATGGGCCGATGTGGTTCAGTTCCTCCTTCGTGAGTCTGCACTGGATCGTGTTCAATGCCTTGAAGATGGTTTGAGCCTTCTTTTTCATCTCCGGAGTCGAGTCTTCAAGGTCCATCAGAGTTCCGATATTGTTGTCAATTGGAGGCTTGTATCCCTTGTAGATGCTGAACCATTAGTCGAAGTCTATCTTCAGGTACTCCATCCACTTTTTCCAATCTGGGAAGTTGTTCCCATTGAAAAGGGGAGGATGGACGGTGTTGTATCCCGCATATTGGGCCATTTAGAGAAATGGAACCTTGCACACAAGAAGAAGAAGGAGAAAAATTCCAAGACTATGTCTTGGATTAGCAGTGTGGAAAGAAAAAAAAATTTATCTCGATTAGTGTTGCACCAATTCAAGAGTAATTTGCAACAAAAGAATTAATCCAAAGAGATAACTATATCAATCTGGATTTTATCGAAAAAGCTCAAAATAAAAAATAAAAAATACCCCCTTTGCTTGATTAGTGGTTGCACAAATTCAGAGCCAACAAGGCTCTAATACCACTTGTAAGATCGAAAAGATGCTAGAAGGGGGGGGGGGGTGAATAGCGTTCATCGAAAAATCGATAATTGAAACAAAGTATGCAGTGAAAAACGAAAGCAAAAAGACAATGCTAATATAAACCAATTTTACTTGGTTCGAAGCTTTCGACGACTCCTACTCCAAGGCCCGCACTTGTCGAGTGCTTTCATTGGACAATCCACTATAGTTCGAATAATTACAAGTTGAAGTACAAGAACTATATAAAAAAAAACTATTATTACCGACAACAGAGAAATAAGAAGATCTTGAGTGTCGGTTGTCGGAGGAGCTTCACAGCGTTGCGGGAGCCTTTTCGGAGCACCGAGCAAGAAGAAAACTTGTAGTAGATGTTGTTTTGAAGCTCTGGGTCGAGTGCCTTTATATAGGTTCACTCCGGGCACCTGGAACCCCTCCGAGCGCTTGGACCACGTGTCTCGGCCAATCAACGCACTCCACACCAACTTGTGGAAGAAACTTTGGGTCCGGGCCCCTGGACCAAGTTCGGGCCCCTGGACCAAGTCCGGGCTCCCAAACTGCCTGGGAGCCCACAGCTCGCCCAGGCGAGCCAGGTCCGGGCGCTCGAACCAGCTTTGGGCACCCGGACCCCTTTTCTTTAGTAGCCTTACCCTACAGAAATTGTTAGTTCGAGGTAACAATAAAATATATTTACCCTGTAAAACAGAGTTAGCAGAAAATAATGAAATAAGAGTAGTTATTAGATCCTGTCTCTACGAGACCAGGATCTAGTCAAAGTCTCAACTTAAGATTCCCAAATGAAACCTAAGTTGGATTGACGCCTACAGTTCCCTCAACGGGGAACGCGTCCTCACTGGATCTCTCCTCCAATTGCTTACCTCACTTACCAACTGCAGTCGCTTGACTTGCCTTTAACTCACCAGGTCTTCCTGCCAGTTGTCAAGTTCCGCTAACCCAACTAGATTTCGGTCGGTTGTCAGGTCGCGCAGACCCAACCAGACTTCCCACCAGATATTGGGCCCCGCAGACCTATCTAGACTTCCCACCAGCTATCGGGTCCCGCTGACCTACCTAGCTTTCAGTCTGGTGTCAGGTCCTTCAGACCAGTAATCTCCTACACACTTGGTAGAAGTGTTAGATAAACATCATATCTAACTTTAATCTATTTGTCATACATCAAAATAAGATTATTAGTGCAACCTGCATCAACATAGAGTTCCCAATCGATTGGTCTTACTCCCAATCGATTGCCACGTCAGATCTGTTTATTCAAACCTTGCAATAGCTCTTTTCCACTACTCCTAATTGATTACCTAATCGATTAAATGACTTTAATCGATCACCCAATCAATTCAGAAACCCACTGTTCACTCACATTCTCTCCCAATCGATCACCTGATCTATTGGCCTCTTCGCGAACACTCAATCGATTGGGAACCTTCCCAATTGATTCAAAATATTGTGCTTCACGAAAAACTAGCTCCCAATTGATTGACCTTAATCGATTATGTAATCAATTAATACACCTTTTGTTCTGTGCTTCGAGAACCAATCAATTACCTGATCGATTGACCCCCCTGATAGATTATCCAATCTATTGGTAAGTAATAAGTGTAGATCTCTAAACAGGCTTCGTTTTGCATCTAAGACCACCTCGTTCCGATATTCAAGTCAAAAGTTATGACCTTAAGAAGTTTGCTATGTCAAAACTTCCTTGTTTCATGACAATTCTCTATTGGACTTTCGACTGTCAAGTGCCCGGTCAACCTTTGACGTACTTGGATTTTTTTCTTTGCCAACTTTCCATTAGACTTTCGATCACTAAGTCTGGTGCTCTTTGACCCACTTGGATTTTTCTCTTGCCTAACCTCTAGCTAGGACTTCCACCCTATCTATCCTCAGTTAGAGTTTTCCTTTGTCTAACCATAGTTAAGGCTTCCTTTGCCAACGTGTGATCCTCCTTGACCCACTTTGACTTTCCTTTATCCAACCCTCAAGTTAAGACTTTGTCTTGCCTAATCTCCAGTTAGGATTTTTCTTCGCCTAACCTCTAGTTAGGATTTTCCTTTACCTAACCTCTAATTAGGACTTTGCTGGTCAAGTATTTGGTCCTCCATGACATACTTGACTTTTCTCTCATACATTTTTAAGTATCCAGTCAACCTTAATCTACTTGATCTCTTATCACATATTATCTAAACATCAAAACTCAAACTTAAATCCACTTGAGCTTAGTCAAATTAATCAACCTTGACCCAGGGATAATTGCACCAATAACTTCCCAACATTGTGGTCACAAGATATTATGAATGACCTGTATAGTTACATAAGATGTTCAAGTTTAATGGGATTAACCCAATTAGACATGATATTGTTGGAACCCCAAGGTTATTTTGATGTGATCAATAAGTTAAGTTAGGTCCTGTGGTATATTAATCTTGTGTCTAAGTGTGCAGGAGCTTAGGAGCACAGGGAGTCGAACAGTAGATGCAGCTAGTGAGAAGGACGGCACGGGAGCGTGCCGACGGGCTCGGTGCGTCTGAGGGACGAGGCACTGTGGAAGAGTACACTGGCGGACGAGAAGGAATCGTGCGGTGTTTCCGAGGGATGAGAAATCAGAGCGGAAGACTACTCGAGGAGTAAGAGACGCAGCTAGCGAGAAGATTGACACGGAGTGCGACCGAGGGACGAAGAGCTGTGGATGAGTATGCTGGTGGATGAGAAGGAAGCATGCGATGATTCTGAGGGACGGGAAGTCGAAGTGGAAGCCCGCTCGAGAAGGCCGGAAACTGGGTTTGGGTGAGCCCTATTCCGGATGGCCGAGATCACCCAAGCAAGCGGAGTCGGAGTGAAAGACCTGAACCGAGGTGAGCTGAACCGGTGCAGAGGGCCCGGACAGAAAAAGTCAACATTGGTTGACTTTATAGTCCGGGCGTCCCAACTTGGGCGCCCCCAGCAGTGGGGGCGCCCTGACTCCGAGCGCCCGGAACTGAAAATTTATCAAGTTCGATGTGGATGTTAACCGTTGCATTAGGGATAAAACTTTATCCTTTTCCAGGTGTTTGGAACTCTTTCAGGCGCCCCGACCAAAGCTATAAATATAGTCTTGGTCCAGAAGTTTTTCATCAATTCAAGAATTGTGTACTCAACATTTGTGAGCTTCAGTTATAGTTTAGCTTCTTCATTTTCTGCGCTTCATTGTTGTAAGAGTTTTCTCCGCCTGAAGGAGATATTCTAGTGCATGATTCATTTCTTGGATTAACAACCTCCCCGGTGTAACCAAGTAAAAATACTTGTGCCTCTTCTTTTAGTTTCTTTCTGTTTATTTAATTTATTTTATGCAAGTGTTATTTTGAAAGATTGAGAAGGGTTGTGTTTTTTATTTTTTACAGGGCTATTCAACCCCACTTCTAGCCTGCCACCGGTCCCAACAAGTGGTATCATAGCCATGATGCTTCAAGATGACTAACAGTCGAACGAAGCACCGAATTAATAGCCGGACTGAGCATCTACCCGTCGAAGTTCGAAGGGGAATTCACTAGCTGGAAAAAGAGAATACAGGTATTTTTTAAAACTGATTTCAATTTATTATTAATAATGGAATTTGGTTTTATAGCACCAGAAGGTAAAGAAAAATACCAGTGGACAAAAAAGGAGCAAGCCGACTACGTGGTAAACAGCAAAGCAGAGTTTCATCTGCTAAGTGTTCTTCCGCCACAACATGTCAACCGGATTGGCAACTATGACTCAGCAAAGGAACTATGGAAAAAGTTCCTTGAGCTGCATGAAGGGATGTCCAAAGCTAAGCTCGCAAGATGGGATTTACTTCGCAACCAGCTCACTAGCCTGTGACTTGGAGAAGACAAAACAATTGCGCATCTGCACTCAAGAGTTAAGGATCTCATCACCAAACTTTCGAATCTCGGAGAAAAGGTAAGTACCCGAGATTCACTAAGGTACGCATTAAATTCATTTCCTAGAAATACGAAATGGGCATCACTAGTAGATGTCTTCTATATTTCTAAGGATTTAGAAAAGATTACCTTGGAAGAATTGTTTTCCACATTTGAAGTGCACGAATCAAGATGTGCAGGTACGAAGGAGTCCAAGCACAACATCGCCCTCAAAGCATCGAGAGACGAACCTGAGTCGGAGTCTTCTCTCGATGATGAGGAAATGGTTATGATGGTAAGACGTTTTACAAAACTTTGTAAATCAAGAAAAACTAACCATCTGCAGGGTAGAAAGAGAAGGACTATCAGATGCTGCCACTGCAATGAAGAAAGGCACATCAAGGACAACTGCCCCAAGCTAAGGAATAAGGACAGACACAAAGGAAAGAAGCATGTCCAAAAACACAAGACTCTGAAGGCAACGTGGGATGATTCATCGTCCGAATCGGAAGACCTTCTCCGGACTTGCACTAATGGCAAGTCATCAAGACAAGGACTATGATTTAAGCTTGTCCGAAATGAGCATCGAGAGCATTAATGAAGGGGGAGTTATATTGGAGGCAAGCAGCAGTTCAAGGGGAGCTACGGATATCAAGATCGACAAGGTAAGTCAGGTATGATCTCTCTCACCTAATAAATTATTTAAGTTTGTAAAATTATTAACTAAAGATTATTGTAAATTTGAAAAGGAAATTAAAATTTTAAAAGTAATACTAGCTAAATCTTGCCCATTAGAAGAGTTAGACAAATTAAAAGTAGAAAATGAAAACTTGAAAAGACAAGTAGATAACTTGAAAAATCATGCATGTTCAAATAAAACAAATTATAGAAGATTCAATAATTTAAATTGGTATTTTAGATATCATAAGGGACAGATTAGAAATATTTCAAAGAAATATATCCCTAAGAAATTCCTAGTTAATCCAGTAGGATGGAACTTGTATTGGGTTCCAAAGTCTTGCCTAACTTAAAATTTAAAATTAGACTTAGCGCTTTTAGCGAGAAAATTAAATGTTAAATTTATTTATGAGGTTTTATCTAAAAAAGTGGTTGTTGCTCCAATAACCAAGAAGGCCTAGTGCCTCGCCAATGCCTAGAAGCTAAAATATTGAAATAAAATATTTAATTAACTTTCTGATAAAGTATTAAAAATAAAATTAGATAATGCTTTAAAAAGTGTTTTTTAAAACATTTTTTTTAAAAAAAATTCAAAAATATTTTTGCCTAAGTTAAAATTTTTTCTGAACTTAGAAATTGTTACTTAAATTTTTTTTTCTCAAAAATAATTTTCTTGCAAAATTCTCAAACTTAGAATTTTGTTTTACTTAGAAGTTTTTAGCTAAGAAACTTTTTCTTTGAAAATTAGTGCAAATTTTTGGTAATATCAAAATAATTTTTCAAAATTTTCAAAGTTATAACCCTTAGATATTTCTTGGAACCCCATTTTTTATGTGATCAAAGGGGGAGAAGGAAAAGTATAAGTCTAAGGGGAGGTAGACTACTTTTTTTTTTTTCTTCTTTTTTACACTTTATTGCAAAATTAGTTATTTTCCTTTTATATCTATTTACCTTAGCTTAACTTGGGTTGTTCACATCAAAAAGAGAGAGATTTTTGGAACCTCAAGGTTGTTTTGATGTGATCAACAAGTTAAGTTAGGTCCTGTGGTATTTTAACCTTGTGTCTAAGTGTGCAGGAGCTTAGGATCACAGGGAGTCGAGCGGAAGACGCAGCTAGCGAGAAGGACGGCACGGGAGTAAGCCGACGGGCTCGGTGCGTCTGAGGGACGAAGCGCTACAGAAGAGTACACCGGCGTACGAGAAGGAAGCGTGCGGTGTTTTCGAGGGATGAGAAACCGGAGTGGAAGACTGCTCGAGGAGCAAGAGACACAGCTAGTGAGAAGGTTGGCACAGGGTGCGACCGAGGGATGAAGAACTGCAGATGAGTACACTGGCAGATGAGAAGGAAGCATACGATGATTCCGTAGGACGGGAAGTTGGAGCGGAAGCCTGATAGAGAAGGTCAGAAATTGGGTTCGGGTGAGCCCTATTCCGGATGGTCGAGATCACCCAAGCAAGCAGAGCCGGAGTGAAAGATCCGGACCGAGGCGAGCTGAACCGGAGCAAAGGGTCCGGATAGAAAAAGTCAACATCGGTTGACTTTATGGTTCGAGCGCCCGGAATCATTCCGAGTGTCCCGACTTGAGGCGCCCTCACTGGTTCGACATGGACGTTGACCGTTGCATCGAGGATAAAACTTTATCCCTTTCCAGGAGCCTAGAACCCTTCCAGGCGCCTCGACCAAGGCTATAAATACAACCTTGATCTAGAAGCTTTTCATCAATTCAAGAATTGTGTACCCAACACTTGCGAGCTTCATTTCTAGTTTAGCTTCTTCATTTTTTTGTGCTTCACTGCTGTAAGAGGCTTCTCCGCCTGAAGGAGATATTCTAGTGCGCGATTCATTCCTTAGATTAACAACCTCCCCGGTTGTAACCAAGTAAAAATACTTGTGCTTCTTCTTTTAGTTTCTTTCTGTTTATTTAATTTATTTTATGCAAGAGTTATTTTGAAAGATCGAGAAGGATTGTGTTTTTTATTTTTTATAGGGCTATTCAACTCCCCTTCTATCCGGCCATCGGTTCCAACAGATACAACTTAATTATCTGAACATAGACGGTAAATTTTTATAAATATTTTTAGAGATAGTTTATAATGTTAAATTATATATATATATATATATATAAGTTTTTAATAATTTCTAATTGAATTTATAAAATTTTAATCATATTTTAATATAAGTATTTATTTTTTAAAAATAATATTTTATATTTTTATATAATTATATTTTTAGAATTTTTTATACATATTTTTTATATTTATATATGATCCCGTCTGAAGGCTGAGTCGGATGGAGGCTGGTCGCGGTGGCCTGGTTGTTGACGGAAAGTCGTAGGTGATCCGGCTCCCACGGGTGGCTGACGCTGCTACAGGACCCTGCGCACACTCAGACAATCCCCCTTCTCACGTTAGAGACCAGAACCCAGGGAAAAAGTCCCCGGATCAGGCCCTCCGACGCTCAAGTCAGGTCCTTTTTCCCCAGAAGAAAACAGAGAGGCTTCCAAAATGAAAAGTTGAGAAAGGAAAAAATGACGAGAGTGTGCGTACCTGCGTACGAGGAATCTCCTCCTTTTTATGCACCCGCCTTGCTTCCAAAACCTGCCAACTTGTCAGAAAACGTTAGACGCTGGGCTTTGTCGTATATCCCCGACACCTGTCGTGCTGCTATTGGTCCGGAAGGCATCTTCTTGTTTAGGAACCTTCGCCTTTACACAGGGATTTTGTATCGTAGTGAAGGACACCTGTCAGACTGCCATTGGTTATGAGAGCATCCTCTCGCTTAGGAACCTCCGCCTCCACACATCCCCTGGTATGCAATGATTACTCTTGACGAACAGTTGTGCTCCTCCGATTCCTGCACAGCTTAGCTCGTCCTATTTATCGCGGTCTGCATCTACCTCGCACCCTCGACCAGATCCCGTCTTTAAGCGCTACCTGCCAGTAGGGCTGACCCCGACCAGCTCTGCTGCTTCCGACCTGTGAGTCATGCCTTGCACTCCCAGACCTTCGAATCGCAGGCCTATAAGTCGGGCTGCCACTACCCAGCTCTGCCTCTCCTGACCCATGAGTACTTGCTGGCCCTCGACTGTAAGCCCGTAGATCGGGCTGTCATCACACAGCCTTGTCGCTTCCGATCTGTGACTGGTGACTTGCAGTTCCGGATCTTCGAGTATCAGACCTGCATACCGAGTCGTCTCTACGCGGCTCTGCCGCGTCCGACCTGTGATTTGTATCCTGTCCCTCGACCATAGGCCTGCAGTTTGAGCTGCCTCGACTCAGCTTTGCCGATCCCGACCTGTACCCTAGGTTCCGCTCGCCGACTTCCTTTATTTTCCCGCGGCTTCGCCTGCTTGAACAACCAGTCTGCCCGACCTCTGCCTATTCCGTAGGCTAGCCTTTTGACTGCCTAGTCAGCTTGACTATTGACCGCCATGTCCTTTTGACTTTTCACCGCTATATGGTCGTGACCTTTCTCACCCTTTCCTCCTCGACCCCTCCAACGCTAACCGTATCAATATATTTTTTTATTTTTTTTATTTTTTTTATTTTTATATTATTTTTTCAAACATTCATGTTATAAAAAAAATTAATCTTGATACAATATTCTATTGGCACGGTCAGCACTAACGATCTAACTTAGATTTTGATGAATGACAAAGTAAGTTTAGTTAGTTTCAGTGTTATCTAACACTTTGATCGAGTGTACAGGCGAAGCCCAGACAGGTCGAAGGACTGACCAAACGTCTGACACGAAGCCTAGCTAGGTCGACGGGTTGACCGGATAGCTGGCATGAAGTCCAAACAGGTCGACGGGCTAATCAGACGTTTGGCACGAAGTCTTGCTATGTCAAAGGGCCTACCGGATAGCTGGGACGAAGTCCAGACGGGTCGAAGGGCTGACCGACGTCTGACAGGTAAGTTAAGGTAAGTCAGTGGAGAGGAGTGACTGTAAGGACGCGTTCTCGGGAAGGGAACATTAGGTGTCGATCCAACTTAGATCAATTTCATAAATCTAAGTTGAGATCGTGACTAGATTCCGGTCTCGAGGAGATGGAATCTAATTATTATTTTAATTACTATTATAACTATACTATGCTAACACTTTGTTTTGCAGGGTAATTTGCATTTTACCTCGGACTAACATTTTGTTGCAGGTTGCTGGAAAAGTGGAGGTCTGGGCGCCCAAAAGGGATCCGGACGCCCGGAAGTGCAAACTTATCCCCTTATCGCTTTGCCACGTGGAGCTCACCGGTTTGCTAGGCCACGTCACACTCCAGGCGCCCGGAAGGGATTAGGGCGCCACGAGCCTCCTATATAAGGAGGGTGAGGTCTGGAGAAGGCACGACTATGCCTTCTGACGCTTGCGATCCTGTGCTGTGCTCCTGCAACGAAGCTTCTCCGACAAACGTGCTGATTTATTTTTCTTTATTAGTTGTCGGTACTTATTTCATTTTAGCATCTCTGTACTTCAAATTCTGTAATCATCTTTTCGGATTGCTAGTGGATTGCCCAACGAAAGCACTCAACGAGTGCGGACCTTGGAGTAGGAGTCGACCAAGGTTCCGAACCAAGTAAAAAATGTTCGTGTTAGCATTTATTTCTTTCTTTCCGCTGCTTACTCTATGATAAGTCTTTCCGATCGATATTCACCCCCCTATCGATTTTAACGATCCAACATATTCAAAATATAATAATAATTATATAAACACATTATTAATAGTGTATCAAAATTATATTTAGATAATTAAAAAAATTAATTTATATAGTTTAAGAATATTTTTGGAAGTAATTATTTATCAAACACTCAAACTTTATCTTGTATTAGCTTTTAACTTTTATTTCCAAACAATAAATACTTTAGCTTCTCACTAATTTCAAAATAATCTCTATAAAAATCACTTTTAAATCAGCAAAGTTCTCCCAAACACCCCATTATTCTTTTACATTTGTTATAACCTCAATGAACTTACAATCATCGGAAAAAAATCGACTTAATACCAAAAGGAGCGGTCATATTTCTTTATTTACCAAAATAAGTACCATAGTTTCAAAACTACAAAAAAGAACATCAAAAATAGTATTAATCCCTTCCTACCCCTCCCGCCAACCTCCTAAATCCTCTCTCTCTCTCTAGACGCCATTTTTCAATGCACAGGATTAAAAAGGGTCTGATATGGTCCAATATCAGGTCCTGTGTGGGTCTGATGCCTGATAATATCAAGCCCAGAGTAGACCTGATATGGGATAATATCGGGCCCAGAGTGACCCTGATATGGGATAATATCAAGCTGGCCTGATATTGGACCATATTAGACCCTTTTTAATCCTGTGCATTGGAAAACGACGTCGGGAGAGAGGGGATTTAGGAGGTTCGCGAGAGAGGTAGAAAGGGAATAATACTATTTTTGGTAATTTTAAAACTAGGGTGCTTGTTTTTTGTCCTCTCTCTTTCTAGACGTCGTTTTCCAATGCACAGGATTAAAAAGGTCTGATATGGTCCAATATCAGGCCCAGTGTGGGCCTGATGCCCGATAATTTCAGGCCCAGAGTAGGCCTAATATGGGATAATATCGGGCCCAGAGTGACCGTGATATGAGATAATATCATGCCCACGCTGGGTCTGATATTGGACCATATCAGGCTCTTTTTAATCCTGTGAATTGGAAAACGACGTCGGGAGAGAGGGGATTTAGGAGGTTGGCGAGAGGAGTAGGAAGGAAATAATATTATTTTTGGTACTCTTTTTGATAATTTTAAAACTAAGGTGTCTGTTTGATAAATAAAGAAATGTGGTTGTTCTTTTGGTAAAAAATCGAAAAAAAAAATTACCCAAAAAAAATCTATTAATGTTTAGCCATAAATAATTATTAACATAGCTCGGTCAATACTGTGAAAGGACTTTAAGTCATATTTATGGATGTAATATTTATCTAATTTAACTTTTGCTTTCACTTTTATGTAAAATTAATTTATGTTTGTTTTTAAATGTAGATTAGTTATGACCTATATTGATATTTCTATCTTTATTTGTATATTTATATTATTTTAATAAGAGTTGAAGATCCATCATGGTTTATGGAGAGATTGTATTTTAGAGACATCATATTTGAATTTATAAGTATATGTTTTGACAAAGAGAATATAGCAAACGATGCTAACGTAAGCTCAAAATCGCATGTAATGATATCAAAGCATTTATGATTATAACAATTGATCCTGCCCCGAAGTTAGGAGGTGGCTGTCGGAAAATAATGCTGAGGTGGTTCTTCGTCTTCACTAATGATCCATTCTTCTGCAACCACAAGTCGTTAGTACCAAACCGAGAGGGGGTTCCTGACGACGGCCCTCCGATGCCCAAGTCACACACCGGCGAGTAAAGATAGGAGCAAAAAGAAAATGATGAATAGTGGCTTCAAGGGATGTATCCTGCGTACCTCCGCGGAGGGCGATCTCTCTTCTTATATAGAGCTTCAATGGGTAGACTGCACGCTTCCTGAGTGGACACACTTTCCCAATCTTTCCCCTAAAAGTTAGCATCGAGAAGGTGTCCCTGACATCTTATCATAACGGGGCGGGCATATCTCTACAGAGGCGGTAGAAGCTTCTCCCGTACGATTCTCTGTCTTGCCGTCTGATTTTTTGTCCATCTATGTCGATCGTCGGCGGCACTAACTCCCAAAAGGATATAGGCACATGTCCCCCCTGCCTTGTTTGTCGGCTACTAGTCTGACTGGACTCCCCTTGATTGGTTCGGTCGGCCGCTTCTTTAATCTTATATACTTGTGCCTCGGCCGATCGGCTAAAGTATCCTTTACCTTTGCATACTGCAAGTTCGGCCATCTCTCGCTGAACTCTTCCGGCCGATCAGGGATGAAGAGCTTTCCGATCGTTCCGGCCGACCGGGGATGGAGAGCATTCCGATCGGCTGATTACTTAGTTGACCCCCCTAACCTTGACGCCTACCGAAGCCCCGAACTTCTTCCGAGGTGGGCCCTCCTGAGTCATCCCTGAGTCATCACTGGATCACATGTCTTCCCTTTAAGTCTAGTCGGAGGAGGCTGTAAGTCCGACTGACTGGACAAAATGGTGCGAAAATATTACTCTCTAATCAGTATTCCGGTCGGCTATGCCTTTTTGCTGGAGCTCTGTTGATTGGCATCAGTTTTCCTCTCGAGGTAATGCCTCCGGCGGGCTGATCGGTCAGCATGAGGGGGTGTCTGACCGCGAGTCTGCTATTCTTGTTCGCTCAGCCCGTAGAGCCGTTGCCTCGGCACTTCCCCTCTCTAATCAGCAAAATCTCTTGAAACCTGCACCAATTCGAGGCGTTAATGCGGAGCATGCCTCCTTAATTATTCTGACAATCGCCCTACGAGTGCCCGCCACATGTCACCACCCTTCGCCGCATGCTTGAGGTGACAGGGTGGGACGTGACCCCTGGCGATTTGAATTTTCACGGCCAGATTTGCCTTTAGGTATTCGTGCTACCGATCGGACGGCTTAGCCTTGCCTCTTGATGTTTATAAGCGTGCGGCCACCGCCTTCTCCCCACCTTTACTCATCGTTCTTGTTTCCGGCGATTTCTTAAGCGTTTCTCGGCGAATCCTCCTGCTTCTCTTGTTGTCCCCACCCCTGGTGAGTCCGTTACTTCTGTAGCCCTTTTCTATTCTGCCCTCTCCGACACTCCTCCGGCGAACTCTTTCACCTACCTTCTGCTCCTTTTTCTTTGCTTCTCCTCGGCCCTTCTCGGTTATTTCCTCGACCATGGCCAGTACCTCGTAGCCCTCGATCTCGGCCTCGGGTCCTTGGTACGACATCATGGAGTCTAGGTTCGACGAAGACGATGCTCGGACTCTCACGAATACCTTCGAACTCCCTCCCGACTATGAGATCCATGTTCCGTTAGCTACCGATCGGCCGTCTACTCCACCGAGAGGCTGTGCTTGCTTCTTCTGGGACCAGTTTGCTGACGGTCTGCGGATGCCCCTCCATCCCTTTATTGTAGATGTTTGTAAATATTTTGGCTTGTCCATTTCCCAGTTAGTCCCAAATTCTTTTCGCCTTTTGTGCAGGGTAATTATCTTGTTCTGCTTGCATTGCATCCCTCTGACCCCTTCAATTTTCCACTACTTTTATTACCCCAAGCTTTCCGATCAGCCAGGCACCTTCCTCTTGCAGGCTCGCCTTGGCCTAGTCTTTTTTGACAGGGTGCCCTCCTCCAATAAGCATTGGAGAGAGTATTTCTTTTTTGTTCGCTTTCCCGATCAGCCACCTTTCCAAACCACTTGGCAACTTTCGTTAGGGCTCCAACCTTCACTGCCCCGTTATAAGAGCACTCCAGCCTACTTACATGCTGCCTCCATACTGGCCGGTCAGAAGTTCAACATTCACAAGTTGCTGAAGGAAGGAGTCCTGGCACTCTTCGCCGTTAGCCCGATCAGCCCGTCCGAGCCAGTCAACTTAGGTAAACTGTTCACCCGCTTCTTTTCTTTTTTTTCTAACTGATTTCTTTCTTTATTTTACAGCCGACATCATGATGAGGGCACGCTTGGTTAGGTAATTGAAGCTTACCATTGCTGACATCGATAAAGTAGTGGTCGAAGTTTTGGCCGAGCGCGGATTCTGACCGGACGATATTCCAGAGCAATCACCCACCGATCGTGGGCTCGTAGGCATTCAAGAGGCCGGTGGGGAGTCGAGTCAAGTGCCGATCAAAGGAGCGGCGATTGGTACGTCGATCGCAGAACTTCCGGCCACTCAGTCCACTCCAGAAGAGGGCTAGCTATCAGAGACGCCGCTTGAGAATACGCGCAAGAGGCGCCAAGCGGAGAAAGTTGCTCGCTCAACATCTTCAACGGCAAGGATCGTCGATCGGACTGGCACTTCCGGACCAGATGTGCCGGAGGTCGCCAATGTCTCCTTTGACCAGACACCCTCCAACACTCTTGTCGCCTCTCCAATCACTAGCTTGCCGCTGCCCTCGGGCCAGGGTCATCTCTTAAGGTCAAGCATTCACCCTGCGCCCTCTTCTTCCCGTACCGGCCGATCGGCTTCATCTCACTCAGCCCTGATCGGACGGAGATGCATCACTGCCACCCTCTATCTTCCTACTGAAGAGCTTTCGGAACCGGGGGGCTCGGCGGGTCAGACTGAACACCGGATCATCATTCGTGGCCCTTTGGCCGAGGTGTGGGAGGATGCACGTGCCTGAGCGGCGGCCGCGCCCCCGGGTGTGCTAGTGGATAGCCACACTAGGCAACTCACCGACGTGAGTTTTTTTTTTTAGCTCTTGCACCAACTAGTTTGGCCTTGTCTCTGATCTACTCCAGGTTCTGGTTTCTGCAGTTTTGGGTGGACGGCTTGGCGATGTGCCAGAGGCTCGCTTTTGTGGAGGATGAGTTGAGACGACTGAAGGAAGCTCCCGGCCAGTCGGGTACCACTCATGGTTTGAACGACACTTAGGTGGCTCAGCTGTAGGCCGACTTAGCTAAGAGTGAAGAGCTGCTAACTGCCGAGTGGGATAAGAGTACTGAGCAGGTTGGGTACATCGACCAACTCAAAAAACAAGATCGCTACCTTCGAGAGAAAAATCACGCTCGCCACCACCCGGAAGCAAAGGGCCATTGATGATCTGGAAAAGAAGAATGTGGAGGCCCGGGCTCTCGAGCAGAAGTTGAAACAGACAAAGGACGAGCTGAAGAAGGCGGAGGACCTCCTGGTGTCTGAGCGGCAAACCCGCGAGTCTGAAGAAGCCTCTTTGAGGAGCCAGCTGTCCAACAAGGATGCCGATCTCGCGATGATGAAGGCGGACCTGGAGAGTGCCCGGTCAACCCTAGAGGCGCATAAAGAAAGCGAGCATAGCCGCTTCGAGGAGATGAAGGTGGCCTACATCCGTTCTGATACCTTCATTGACAAGTTTGTTGCCTGTGTTCTTTGACTCTTCGACTGCACCGTGGACAATATCTTTGATCAACTCAAGAAAAAGGGGCACCTGCTTGCCGATATACCCGGCACTATCATTGACCGCGATTAGCTCAACGACTCTTTCCATGACGATGCTCTGGCTAATTTGGAGTGAACCTGTAAAAATGCTTCCTTTTGCTCACTTTGCTAAGTAATCTTTGAACTGTACTTTTGTCTGCCCCCGTGAGTACCCGGTTGGCAGAAAATTTAAGGCATAACTCGAGCTTGCTTTATATTCGACGCCTTTCTCCATTTTTTTCGGTGGTTTTCGAATATGACAAGGCGATCGTCTCGACCCCTACTCATCTGACCGACTATTTGAGCGCAATTTTTATGACGCGAGGGTTTAAGGGCGTCGATCGACCGCCGATGACGCGAGGGTTTAAGGTCGCTGTTCGACCGCCGATGATGCGAGGGTTTAAGGTCGTCACTCGACCGCCGATGATGTGAGGGTTTAAGGTCGTCGCTCGACCGCCGATGATGCGAGGGTTTAAGGTCGCCGCTTAACCTCCAATGACGCGTTGGTTAGACGGGGACATGAGGAAACTCTGAGTTGTTTTCTTCCTGCATTCAACAAAGATATACAAACGAAGGAATACATGAATTCATCCGTGCACCTCTTCACCTAGCTCTATAGGGTTAGAGGTGGTTCGCACTCCACGGTCGATCTAGCTTTCTTCCCTCCGCATCTTCCAAATAGTAGACGCCCTAGCGTAGCTTCTCCAACAATTTGAACGGACCTGCCCATGGAGCTTCCAACTTTTTGACATCACCGACCGGCTTGACCTTCTTTCATACGAGATCGCCCGCCTGAAAGGATCTGGGGATTACCCATCGATTGTAGTTTTGCCGCATCCTTTGCCTATACGCTGTCAGTCGGGCGGCTGTCTTATCACGAACTTTATCGACCATGTCGAGCTCCATCAGCCTCTGCTCATCATTTCCTTCGTCGTAATGTAGCACCCGATCGGACTCGACTCCGATTTCTACCGGGACGACCGCTTCCCCGCCATATACCAGATGGAACGGAGTGACACCAGTTCCCTCTTTGGGTGTCGTACGCAGCACCCATAATACACTGGGCAGCTCATCCACCCAACTACCTGCCATGTGATCGAGCCGGGCGCACAGTATTCTGAGAAGCTCTCGGTTGGCGACCTCCGCTTGTCCATTGCTTTGGGGGTAAGCCATGGAGGTGAAAGCTTGTTGTATGTCATAGCCCTCGTACCATTCGTTCAGCTCTTGGCCGCTGAACTATCTCCCGTTGTCCAAAATGAGTCGGCGCGGAATGCCGAACCGGCATATGATGTTCTGTCATATAAACTTCTTAACCATATTTTCTGTTATCCTTGCTAGCGGCTCGGCTTCCACCCATTTGGAGAACTAATCCACAGCTACCAGCAAGAACTTTCTTTGACCGGCCGCTATAGGAAAAGGGCCGACTATGTCCATACCCCATTGGTCAAACGGGCAGGACACAGTGGATGCCTTCATCTCCGTGGTCGGTTGGTGGGTCAAACTGTGATACCTTTGTCAGGACAAGCAGGTGGTCACAGCTCGGCTTGCATTCTCCTGAAGCGTGGGTCAGAAATATCTAGCCAGGATGACTTTCCTTGCCAACAATCGCCTGCATGGGTCTCCCCCGCAGGAGCCTTGATGTACCTCTTGGAGGATGTATTCGGCGTCCTCCGAGCCCACACATTTGAGCAGAGGGCGGGAGAATGCCTTTTTGTACAACTGCTTGCCTACCAGAGTGAACCGGGCGGCTTGCCTCCTCAAAATCTGATCGGCGTCGTGATTTCCAGTCAGAACTCTTGATTGGAGGAACTTTACGATGGGGGTCCTCCATGTTGGTCCCTTTGGAGGCCGGCAAGAGGGGAGGGGTGAATTGCCCTGAAATAAAAAACTAACCTTTCTCGGATTTCAACTATATAGCAGACACTTGTAATAAAGAAAAACAAAGACTAATTAAAAAGAGATTAGACACAGAGGGTTTATTTGGTTTGCAATCAGAGGATTGCTAATCCAAGGAAAAGACAACACAGTATCTAAAGATCTCCTCTGGGCGGAGTAGTGTCTTACAGCATTGACAACATAAAAGAATAGTAAAGCACAGAGAAAACTGATTACAAGTGAAGTGATTTAACTATGCAGATCAGTGCTATATTTATAGCACTGATCGGGGCGCCCCGAAGAGGTTCTGGACGCCCTGGGGGGGATAAAATTTTATCCCCCAACGATCAGATCATGTTTGATGCGATCCTGGTCAAAATCGGGGTCTGGGCGCCCGGAATGGTTTCGGGTGCCCGGACCAGGAAAGTCAACAGAGTTGACTTTTCTCGATCCGAGACCTCTGCTCCGGTTCGGCTCATCTCGGTCCGGGTCTTTCGCTCCAGCTCCGCTAGCTTGGGTGATCTCGGCCATCCGGAATAGGGCTCACCCGAACCCAAGTTCCGGCCTTCTCATCGAGCAGCCTTCCTTCCCGGTTTCTCGTCCCTCGAACGCCGCGCAAATTCTTCTCGTCCACCGGTGTACTCTTCCGTGGTCACCTCGTCTCTCGGATGCACCGAGCTCGTCGGCTCTCTCCCCGTGTCGTCCTTCTCGCTAGCCGTATCGTCCGCTCGACTTCCTGTGTTCCTAAGCTCCTGCATACTTAGACACAAGGGTTAGACAAAACATGACCTAACTTAACTTGTTTGATTACATCAAAACACCTTGGGGTTCCAACACTCCAATCCTCCAGAAATGGTATTCCTCCCACTCGGTCCACGTGCGCTACTAGGGAGACTTGCTCAATTGGACAATTGGTGACAATTGGCGTTAATGCGCTAGCCAACTTTGCCAGTTCATCTGCTATTTGGTTCTCCGACCGAGGAATCTTGCGTACGGTGACCTCTTAGAAGCTCAACTTGAGCTTCTCAAAGGCCTCCGCATATAGCCTGAGCCGAGCATTATTGATCTCGAACGTTCCGTTCAGCTGCTGCGCGGCCAACTATGAATCTGAATGTATGAATACCTTGGTGGACCCGACGTGTCGAGCAGCTTGCAGGCCGACTATGAGCGCTTCGTACTCGGCTTCATTGTTGGTGGCTCAGTGATCCAGCCGAATGGATAACTACATCTGGTCCTCTCTAGGAGAGATGAGTGATATACCAATCCCACTTCCTTAGCGAGCGGACGAACCATCCACGTACACCTTCCATGAGGACTCAGGCTCCAAATTTTGCACTTCCGCAACGAAGTCCGCCAAGGCCTGTGCTTTTATGGTAAACCGAGGTTGATACTGGATGCCAAATTCACTGAGCTCGGTGGTCCATTTGATTAGCCGACCGGATGTTTCGGAGTTGAGCAGAACTCGACCCAAGACGTTGTTGGTCATCACAATTATGGAGTGGGCCAGGAAATAAGGCTGGAGCCTTCGAGCGGCGAGGATCAAAGCATAAGCGAGCTTTTCTAGACCAGTGTAGCGAGACTCAACATCTTTCAATATGTGACTCAAAAAATACACCGGCTGCTGTTCTCCCCCCTCTTGCTTGACTAACGCCGATCCGATCGCATACTCAGTGGATGATATATAAATCCATAGCGGCTCTCAGACAGTTGGTTTGGCCAGGACGGGCAGGGAGCTAAGATATTGTTTGAGCTTCTCGAAGGCCCGATCACACTCGCTGTCCCATTGGAACTTGGTCGCTCGCCGTAATATCTTAAAGAACGGCAGACTCCGGTCAGACGACCTAGAGATGAACCTTGATAGGGTCGTGATCCTTCCGGTCAGCCTCTGTACTTCTTTCAGATTGCGGGGCGGTGGCATATCCTGGATCACCTTTACTTTGTCGGAGTTCGCCTCAATTCCTCGCTCGGTGATGATATAGCCCAAAAATGCCCGCTCTTGGCGCCAAACAGACACTTGGTCGGGTTGAGCTTGATCCCATAAGTCCTCAGCGTTCGGCAGATTTCTTCTACGTCTGCACAGAGGTCGACCGACCGGAGGGATTTAATGAGGATATCATCGACGTATACCTCCAAATTTCGTCGAATATGCTTTCGGAATACTTTGTTCATCATCCTCTGATAGGTGGCGTCAGCGTTCTTTAGCTCGAACGGCATGACCCTGTAGTAGAACGTCCCATTAGTAGTGACGAAGCTGACCTTCTCTTGATCTTCGCGCGCGAGTGGCACCTGGTGGTAGCCTTGGTAGGCATCAAGCATGTAGTTCAACTCGCATCCGACCGTCGAGTCCACCATCTGGTCAATCCGTGGTAAGGGGTAGGAATCCTTGGGGCATGCCTTGTTTAAGTCTCTGTAGTCGATGCACACTCGCCATTTATTACTTGGCTTGGAGACCAACACTACGTTGGCGAGCCAGGTCGGAAACTGAATCTCCCTGATGTGTCCGGCCTCTAGCAGCTTGTCAACCTTGGCCCGGATGATCAAATCCTGTTCGGCACTGAAGATGCGCTTCCTTTGCTTGACTGGTCGAGCATCTGTCCGAACGTGTAGTTCATACTGCGCCACGCTCGGGTTGACTCCAAACAGTTCGTGCATCGATCAGGCGAATACGTCGTGGTTCCTTTGTAGGCAGCCGACCAGCTCCTCCTTTTGCTAGTCCGGCAGATCGGAGGCTATGAAAGTAGTAGCTTCTGATCGTCTTGGGTGTATCTGTATCTCCTCCTTGTCGTCGTACACCAGCGTGGGAGGCCTTTCCCTGATGACGTTCACTTCCAACCGTGGGTATTTCCTGGCGACTTTAGCTTCCTCCTTGACCATTTCAACATAGCAACGTCGGGCTGCCACTTGGTCCCCTCGGACCTCCCCCACCAACTTCCCAACAAGGAATTTAACTTTTTGGCAATAGGTTGACACCACTGCCCTAAACTCATTGAGGGTCGGTCGGCCTAATATCACGTTGTACGCCGATGGCACATCCACCACAATGAAATTCGTGGTGCCCGTCCTAACCAGTGGCTCTTCCCCGAGCGAGATGGCTAGCTTCGCTTGCTCGATCGGCAAGACTTCGTTACCGGTGAAACTGTATAACGGAGTTGCCATGGGCAGGAGCTCGGCCCGATCAATTTGTAATAAATCAAATGCTTGCTTAAAAATAATATTTACCAAACTTCCCGTGTCGACGAAAGTCCGACGGATGGTGTAGTTGGCAATTACCGCCTTGATGATCAGCGCATCATCATGAGGGACATCCACTCCCTCCAAGTCCTTGGGGCCGAAACAGATCTCTGGCCCTTCCGCCTTCTCCTTGTTGCAACCCACCGCATAAATTGATAATTGTCGAGCGTGGCTCTTCCGAGCTCGGTTGGAGTCTCCTCCAGTCAGGCCACCTGAGATCATTCTGATTTCACCGTGGGAGGCATTTGTTCTGTTTTCTTCCTCTCGTGTGGGGTGCCTATTCCGATCGGCGGAAATGAGAGTAGGGCTTCGATCTCGCTGATGATGCCCTTGTTGGTCACACGCATTCCGACCATCGGTCCTTCGCTCGGTTCTGCATTCGGGGTGCTGCTCCGGGGTGGGCGACCGGTGTCGGTATTCCCTCGGCTTTGGTCGGTGTACATTAGGGTCGCCTCGGCACTCCTAGGTGTTGTGCGTTCCTGACTGATGGAATTTACAGAACATCGGGGTACATTTTTTGCCCTTCTTCTGTAGGTTGGCTTCCATATGCACTACATGCATCCTTGGCTCAAGATATTGTGGTACTCCTGTGGCCCAGGGTCCGCGCGAGGGTTGGTGGTTGCTGGGCACCCTTCGTTCGGATGGCACATGGGGCTCGGTGGGTGCTTCTTTTCTGCGGGCCGCCTGTGCTTCCTCCACGTTGATATATTCCGTGGCTTTCTTCTGCAGGTGGGCGAAATCTCGTGGCGGCCTGCGGATGAGCGACCGAAAGAATTCGCCTTCTACGAGTCCTTGGGTGAAAGCGTTCACTAGTACATCCAATGAGACTGCTGGTATATCCATCACCACATGGTTAAAGCGCTGGATATAGGTCCTGAGCGTTTCTCGAGGATCTTGATTCAGCGAAAACAAGTTGACGCTCGTCTTCTGATGTCGACGGCTGCTGGCAAAATGATGCAGGAATGTAGCCCGGAAATCCTTGAAGCTACGGATGGACCCGATCGGCAGCCTGGTGAACCATCGCTGAGCAGGCCCCGATAGGGTTGTCAAGAAGACCCTGCACTTCACCCCATCGGTGTATTGGTGCAACGTGGCCGCGTTGTCGAACTTGACCAAGTGATCATCTGGGTCAGCACTCCCATTGTATTCCCCGATCGCTAATGGGGTGTAATGGCGAGGTAGGGGATCCTCCATAATTCCTCGCGAGAATTGATTGTTGACTCGCTCGGGTGAATCATCGTCTCATGGCGCTTTTCCCTTCCTAGCGTCCCTTTCGGGTGCCTCATCTGACGAGGAGCCCCGGTCTCGACGGGCTCGACCTCCTTCCTTCAAGGGCATTCGGAACAACGCTCGGTGGAAGGGAATCAGCGCGTTGGGTGTTGGTCCGAACGTGTCTGATTTTTTACGGATTTCCTGGTCGGCCACGGGTTCAGTCTCGCGACACTGATCTCCAGGTTGGCCGGATCCTGAGACGGCTGGCTCTTGTGCCGGGCGTTCGGCCAAAACTCGTTGCTACTGCTCCATCGCCTTTGCCACTCCGGCCTGGATTAGTTTTTCCAATTCTTCTGTCGTCAGTGTTATGATCGTGGGTCGTCCGACTTCTTCCATCTTCTGCTCCCAGGTTCAGGTTGAAGTTTCCACAGTCGGCGCCAATTTGATCCTGCCCCGAAGTTAAGGAGGTGGCAGCCAGGAAGTAACGCTGAGGTGGTCTTTCGCCTTCACTGATGATCCGCTCTCCTGCAACCACAAGCCATTAGTGCCAAGCCGAGAGGGGGTTCCCGGCGACGGCCCTCCGACGCCCAAGTCACACACTGGCCAGTAAAGATAGGAGCAAAAAGAAAGTGATGAATAGTGGCTTCAAGGGATGTATCCTGCGTACCTCCACGGAGGGCGATCTCCCTTCTTATATAGAGCTTTGATGGGTAGACTCCACGCTTCCCGAGTGGACACACTTTCCCAAGCTTTCCCCTAAAAGCTAGCATCGAGAAGGTGTCCCTGACATCTTACCATAACGGGACGGATATATCTCTGCAGAGGCGGTGGAAGCTTCTCCCGTACAATTCTCTGTCTTGCCATCCGATTTTCTGTCCATCTATGTCGATCGTTGGCGGCACTAACTCCCAAAAGGATATAGGCATATGCCCCCCTGCCTTGTTTGTCGGCTACTAGTCTGACTGGACTCCCCTTGATTGGTTTGGTCGACCGCTTCTTTAATCTTATATGCTTGTGCCTCGGCCGATCGGCTAAAGTATCTTTTACCTTTGTGTACTGCAAGCTCAGCCATCTCTCGCTGAACTCTTCCTGCCGATTGGGGACGGAGAGCTTTCCGATCGGTCCGGCAGACCGGGGATGGAGAGTATTCCGATCGGCTAGTCACTTAGTTGACCCCCCTGACCTTGACGCCTGCCGAAGCCCTGAACTTCTTCCGAGGTGGGCCTCCTGAGTCATCCCTGAGTCATCACCGGATCAACAATGATATCAAAGCTAAAGTTATTAGAATATGGAGCGATGCATTCCGGGTTTTGTAATAGTTGAAGCAAATAAGATAGTTGATACATAAATTATTAAGGTTAATGAAAATTTGAGCGAGCATAAATTATTTAAAATTTGATGAAAAGATGGATGATATATAGATTATCTAAGGCTAGCCGAAGTTTATCAATATTCAAGTATAGATGGGATGTCTAATTTTTCTTTGTGATATGTGTGGTAAAAGGTTAAATCGCCACCTTAGCGGCCCTTTCAAGGTGACCCTCACATTTCTTGGAAGGGGATAAATCACGGAGAGCTTCACCCAACAACTGTAACGTATGTATAGGGAGCGGTCGGGTGAGACAACCAACGGAATATTCCGCACCTGTTGGAAATCAATCCCGAACTTATCTGTGACAAGCCCACTACATGAAATATCTGCCAACTCGTGAGGGCTTCCTTTGTGGACATGATATCATTGATGCAACCCCCATGGGGTACTCTATTTAGCATAGGAAAAAGAAAATATTTTTAAGAATTGTCAAGTACTATCCCATATGCCTTGCATATATCATTTTAAAGAATTTGATGAATAATTAGATTCTTAAATGAAAATTTTATGGTATATTGTTTAATGAAAGAGGTAATTGATATTGGGAGAAAATTTTAAATTTTGGCTTAGGATATTTTACCAGAGAAGATGAATGAAGTTTGCATATATTTCAATAGATTGCTTAGGATATTATATTAAGGAGCTCAATTATCCAGCTTAATTTTTCGAGCTCTCCCCTCTAAGCTCAGTTCAAGCTCTTCGCTCAGAGCTTAACCCTCCAAGCTCTCCACTCTGAGTTCCTCAAACTCTCCCTTAGCTCAGTTTTCAATATTTCTGTGTTGATGAATTACATTTTCCTAGTTCTCCACTCCAAACAAGCTCAATTCCTCGAGCTCTCTCTAAATCTTCTCAAGATAAAGGTTCTATCACCTATGCGATTATTGGCCACGAGCATATGTAACCACAATCCCTATAATGGTCCCTTCACGATCATCACTTTTGCCCAACAATGGTTGACATTAAAGGAGGCTATCATAATTAATGACCAATAACCTATGATTAATGGGTAAAATGATTGAAGAGTACCTAACTTCCTGAAGATCGTGGTAACAATCTCCATGTATATCTGTCAATCTAATACATATAATACTCAGGTAACAAACTCTAGTTTTCGTACTTTTTATTATTGTCCAATACACTCTCTATCTCAGTAACTTAAGCAAACGGACTTTATCAAAAAATAATTTTTTATGCCCTGACATTTATTTTTGGGCGTGCAATTCAAACCATGTTAAACCCCGCTCCATTTTGATAGACATTCACATCATTATCTCTAAAGCATTAAAAGGTTAATTATCTAAAGCTGGCAAATCATAAGTCCAACAAATTAGTCATCAGAAATGCAAGAACTAAGCTTTAAATAAAGGCATTGTATGACTGAAATCAAACACTTAGCAAACACTGAACGAACAGAAGAAAAAACACACTAAAAGTTTATTTCAATACAATTAGCGATACTCGAGGATACTTCGACCAGGGACTCATTGGAAACTAATATATCATTGAATTGCTCTTTACTGGTGCGACTTTTCAGCTTTTGCAATCCCGTCTGCTTTAATTCCTCCTCCATCCTCTTTTGATTCGAGAGAAACACTTCAAACGTCTTCTCGGGCATGATCATTCGTAATTTAAGTAGCTCTACATATGTAGAGCCATGAAGCAAGTGATCGTCCCTTGCCATTTCATTAGTGCTCTGTATATGCATAGGATCCACACGTATATCAAACCTGGTTTTGTTGTTATTGCATCTCTTAAGCAACTGAGTCAATATCATCGTTGAGGATTGATCTTTAAGATTGAAGTCAAGGTTGAAAATAACGGCGTCCTCTTTGTATTCCGGAGAAAAAATTCTATCAATTTCGTGTTCTGCTGTTAATCCCTGTCAATCAAAGCAAATTTTGTTAGAGCGTGTATAAAAATTAGGAAGGTCAGCTTTATCGATCGATCTTCTCATACGTTTGGAGTTGTGTTAGAATTCAGCATGAGCCAAGCGGTGCCATAGTTTCCAAAAGTAGCTCCGAGAATATTCATCAATGCATATAGAGGATCTGTCGCCGGGTAGAGGCTGAGAAGTAATGACGCGTTCCGGACCTTGGGAGCTTCAATGCGCAGCTCACTGGCGACGTTGACGGTTAGCGACTCAAGATTTGGGCAGCGGACGTTGATGGTGCTGATGGGGCGGTGTCCGAATAATAGGACTAGATGCTTAATGGAGGCGGAGTGGATGCTTAGGTTGCCCCCGTATTCGAAGGAATAGGTGAAATGTAGAGTCTCGAGGAAAGGGCAAGAGATGAGGAAGGCTCGCAGGAAATCATTCCAGTGAAGGACGCAATGTTTAATTTTGAGGGAGGTGAGAAGGGTGCAAGCGATGGGCGGATGGGGGTGGCCATTAAAGCATCCCACCAAGATTCCGTCTAAGGAGAGACTCCTCAGCGACTTGATGCCGAAGAAGCCGCAATTTTCGTTGCCGCTGAGATTCAACAATCTCTTACCGGCGGTTTCGAGGATGAGATCTTGGACGCCCACCTCGACGAGGTCCTCGACGAGGAGCTGTTCGAGGCGTTCGGATAAATAGGTGAACTTGTGGAAGACGATGTGGCATTGGCGGATCAGGGATCAGGGCGCGGGGGAAGGTAAAATGTTGGCTGATGTCGACGCCGCCGGAGGGATGCACCACCTCGAGGCGGAAGGCGTCGAGTCGGGGTATGGAGGGGAGGAGGCGGAGGAAGCGGGAGCAGACGGCGGAGAGGGCGACGCGCTGCTTGATGGGGAGGAAGGAGAGGATGGAGATGAGAAGGTCGTTGTGGAGAGAAGTGAGGCGGTCCTCCGGGGCGCTTGCATGATCACGGCGGTGCAAAGGCGTGATCATCAGGCGAGCAAAGGCGTCGGGATCAAGAAGATGGTCCGTCATCAGGCGAGCAAAGGCGTCGGGATCAAATTGCTTCTGCCGCCTTCTCACTGTTTTGTCGCCGGGCGATTTAGGTTTTGGATTTAGGGCCTGGGATTTAAAATTTATAATTTAATTTAAGGGTCAGAATTTAAAATTTAAAATTTAAAATTTTAAAAATAATTAAATAATAAATCTTATAAGAAATATTAGTTATTAGATTTAATATATTATTTATTTATTTATTTATTACATCTATTATTACGATATTAAATTAAAAATTTATTTACTCAATTTTTTTTCTCTCTTGATTTTTAATGTTGGAACAATTAGACAATATAAGTTGGTGTAAAATAATTACTTTTCAAATAAATGAATTTAAAAAAAATGAACAATCTTAACTTACATTAGGTCATATTGTACTTACTATATGCATCCGGTATAAAAATACCGAGTTTAATTTATAAGTATGAGGTACTAATTTATAATAATTCATCTAATGTTTTTAAAATTATATTATTTATATAAATTAAATAAAATTATAATGTATATAAATTATTTATCAGACTATTTTATTAGAACTTTCATGACAAGTTAAAACATCCCTTTCTCATTGATTTACCGCACGTCGAAATCAATTGCGATTTAAATATGATTATCGGCAATTTTAATTATGTTACTGAGAAAATAAATATTATATAAGATATATATAAATTTGTTAACTATCTAATAAATATATTATAGAAAAAATAAGATATTAAATTTTTTGAAATAGTAATTAAGAATAAATCGCATTTCAACATTTCGTTATTAGATTTAGTTTAGTCTTTTTTTTTATTTATTCTTTTACATCTATTACAACGTCAATTAACTTATATTAATTGTTCAGCTATAAATAATTATGTCCGATCAATATTGTGAAAGGAGTTTAGATGCAATATTTATATAATTTAACTTTTATTTTTTTTTTATATTCTTGATTTTTTTTTAATATAGATTAGTTGTGAGTCATATTAATCAGACTGAGTAATGTCAAATCATGAGTGTCTGGAAAACAAGTGAACGCCCTTACCACTGTACCATAGCCCCAAGGACTTAGAGACATTAGATTTGAATTTATAAGTAAATGGTTTGACATCGTAAATTTAGCAAATCATACTAAGTCACTATAAGACATACGACAGAATTAGCGACAAAATTAAAATCCATTGCCAATTAACAACGAATTTTAATTTTTATTGCTAATTAGCACCAGAAAAGAAATTTCATTGCTATTATGGGACGAAATTTATTCCCCATCGCTCAATAGCGATGAAAAACAATTCCATCACTATTTTAGTGACAAATTTTAATTTTTATCGATAAATAGAGACAGTAAATGACCTTAATTTTGATTTTGCCTTCTTTGATCTCCCCTAATCTCTCCAACATCCACTCTTCTCCGATCTCCGGCATCTTTTCCAATCTCAGGCATCCTCTCCTCTTTGATCTCAATACGCTCTAGTCTCCCCTTCCCTGATCTCCTCTCACTTTTCCGTCGCGAGCTGGAATCCACGAGCTTGGGCAGTCGCAAGCTTGGCCATCCTGAAATCCTAGGATGACATCTTGATTCTGGAGCAACTCATCATGTTACACCAGAGTATAATATTCTTACAGAAGCTTTGCTTTATCATGGACCTGACATGGTACAAATAGGCAATGGTTCAGGTTTGTAAATTGCTCATATTGGAAACACATCTTTTCATTCATATGGTCGTACTTTTCACATGCGCAACACTCTTCATGTTCTTTCCATCACTAAAAATTTACTTTCCTTTCAACACTTTTCTCTTGATAATAATGTGTTTTTTGAATTTCATCCTAATCATTATCTTGTGAAGGATCCCGCGACAGAACTATTCTACTCTAATGGGACACTAAAAATGGTCTTTATCATCTTCAATCCACCTTTCTCAAAACCTTTGTTGGAGAACGCACGGATAAATTCTCTTGTCATGCACGTCTTGGTCATCCGTCTCTACGTCTTGTTCAGAATATTATTAATTATTTTGGTTTACCAACTTCTTTAGCATCATCATCTCATTTATGTGAAGCTTGTATGAAAGCTAAATCTCATAAACTGTCTTTTGTATCCTCTACTCGCAACTCTAGTTTTCCTTTAGAAATTATTCATTTTGATGTATGGGGTCCTGCTCCTATTCTTTCCAATCAGGATTTTCTTACTATGTTATTTTTATTGATAACTTTAGCAAGTTCACTTGAATTTTTCTTATGAAAAGAAAATCTGATCTCTTTGATATTTTTGTCGTTTTCAAAAGCATGTTGAGCACTATTTTGATCATAAAATACTCTCCCTTCATTCTAATTTGGGAGGAGAGTATCAAGCTCTTTATCGTCATCTTACTTCTTTTGGCATCCTCCATCGAGTCTCTTGTCCCCACACTCCTGAACAAAATGGATCCGCTGAAAGAAAACATCATCTTGTGGTTGAAACTGCCTTAGCTTTTCTTAATCATGCTTCAGTTCCATTTAAATTTTAGGATGATGTCATCCAAACCGCAGTCTACCTTATCAATCATTTACCTATTCCACTAATTCAAAACAAGTGTCCATTAGAAAGACTTTATAATCGTTCTCCGGATTACTCCTTCCGTATCTTTGGTTGCGCATGTTATCCTTGGCTACGACTTTACTCTAAACACAAGTTAAACTCTCACTCTCAACAATGTGTTTTCCTTGGTTATAGCAATTTGTATCATGAGTACCGTTGCCTCTATATTTAGACCGGACGGATATATATTTCTCGACATGTTACTTTTGATGAATCTCTTTTTCCGTTTGCAGTTGCTACCTTGGATCCTCCTTTAAATAATCAAGGCACCTTTCTTTTATCACCGAGTAATATACTAGAATCTCCACATATTTCTTCATCAGGACATATTGAAAGTATAAAGGGGGATGATATCTTGGGTCCTGCTCCATCTCTACAAAGTCCTGTAGATTCAGTGGCTAATTGTGATCCACTCTCTAGTTCTGATTCTTATCCACCTGACCACTCATGTCCGAGTAGCTCTGATGATGATATTCCTCAGCGAATGCTTCCTCTTAGTGATATTTATGCATGATGTCAACCAGTTTCTACTCGTTATCCTCTTCCATGTGCTCTTATTGTATCTTCAAATTTTGTTGAACCTTCTAGCTTTATATAGGCAATCAGAGATTCAAATTGGCGTGCTGTGATGACTATAGAGTTTGATGCTCTCCTTCATAATGCAACCTGGAGCTTAGTTCCTCGTACTTCATCTATGAATATTGTGGGCTCTAAATGAGTTTACCGAATTAAATATCGTACAGATGGATCTATTGAATGTTATAAAGCTCTCCTTGTTGCTAAAGACCTTAATCAGCAATCAGGTATTGACTTCAATGATACCTTTAGTCCAGTCATCAAAATTACAACTATCAGATTATTACTATCTATAGCTGTTAGCTCCAATTGGCCAATACAACAATTAGATGTTTCCAATACTTTCCTTCATGGACACCTTGAAGAAACTATTTTTATGAAGCAACCACCTGGATTCATCCACATGCAACTTCCAACACATGTATGTCAACTTCAGAAATCTATATATGGTCTTTGGCAAACACCTCGTGCATGGTTTCATCGTCTATCTACCTGGCTTCATACTCAGGATTTTCTGACTCAAAAGCTGACTCTTCCTTATTCTACAAATGTAATGGAAAATTTTCAATATTTGTTCTGATTTACATGGATGATATATTAATAACTGGTAGTGATCAAAACGACATTACTACTTTACTACATCTTCTTCGTTAGAAGTTTTTTATTCTGGATCTAGGTAATGCTCGTTTTTCCTTGGCATAAAGTTTCTCTCACATTCTGAAGGTTGTTTTCTCTCTCAGAGTAAATACATTACTGAACTTCTACAACGAGCTAAAATGGATAGTGCAAACCCTATCTCCACACCAATCATTGAAGGTGGTTTCACTGCACCTTCATCCTCCTCTTCAATGTCTGACCCATAGATCTACCGAAGCATTATTGGTGCCCTACAATATGTCACTATTACACGACCTGATATTGCTTTTTCTATGGATCGTGCCTGTTTATTTATGCATGCTCCTACTGAACATTATTGAGAAGGTGTTAAGAGAATTCTTCGATGTCTCAAAGATAATAATCTACATGGTCTTCTTTTATATTGTCAGTCCTCATGAAAGTTAATTGTCTACAGTGATGCAAATTGGGCTGGATCTCCCGAAGATAAATGTTTTACTAGTGCATATACTATATTTCTTGGGTAAAATCTTGTTTCCTGGATTTCAAAAAAGCAACCTACAGTCTCTCGCTCAAGTACTGAAGCTAAATATAAAGTTATAGCTAACGCAACATCAAAAATTATTTGCCTACAATCTCTTCTTTCAGAATTACACTTTTTCCCAACTGTTACACCTAAAATCTGGTGTGATAATATTGGAGCAACTTATCTTGCAGGAAATCCTATTTTTCATGCTCATACCAAGCATGTAGAGATTGATTTTCATTTTATTCTCGAGTGTGTTATGACTCGACAATTTTCAATTTCTTATATCTCTACAGAAGATCAAATTATTGATATATTTATCAAGTCATTATCTAGACAAAGTTTTATCAAGTTAGCACTTAAACTCAACGTTCAAGCACTCCAGTTGAGTTTATTGGGGGTAAAGACAATACTGGAAAATAATCTCTGATTGATTTCAATCAATTGAGAATTATTATATTTGACATCACAATCAAGATCGAGATGAATCAAATAGTAAAAATAATATTTCCAAGTCTATTATATTACTATGTTTATAATTATTATGATTGTATACCATATTTAATCTTTCCATTATTATTTTAGACAACTTGTATAAATGAGTCTATTGGCTATAGCAACAAGATTATCAAAAAGCTTTATGTTATTTCTTTCCTCTACCTATTAATTTCTTCAACTCTGTCCCTGACTGAGGATATGTCGGAGGCTATTCTGTCTCAACCTGGAGGAGATAGGGGAAATGTTAGAGGCAACTCTATCCCCCATAGAGGAAATATATGTTGTAGGTGACTCTATCCTTGACAGATAAATGTATGTTGAAGGCAACCCCGTCCATGAGGGAGGAAAAGTGCATGCCTCAAGACACCATAGCACTGCAATTTCTTTCACTTCTTCCAATCCTTTGCCATTGGGAACACATCCTTAATATAGCTAATAAAAATTAGTCTGAATAGTATATTTATTCAAAACAAGGAAATGGATTAGGTACTAACAGTTATTGCTACAAAATAAATGTCCCCGCCAGATTATTTGCATTATTAAATACTAAGGTTAGAGAAACCAACACACAATCATGGTGAGAATGGTTCCTTATCTGGGAGAATTTGCTGGAGAATACATAGCAAAACCTAATGCCTCGAGCCTAACACCTTATTCCTGGAGAAGCTCAAGCAGTGTAGCAAACATTTGCCAGGTTTCAGTTCTTAAAGCTTAGGTCAAGTTTGAGTTTTTGAATTCAGAATTTGACATGAGATTAAAAACTAGAACAGGAATCTTTTTGGTCTTTCAAATTTTCCTTTGATTCAAAACCTGTAAAACTAAAGGATTTGAATTATTAAACTCCCAGAATTTTAGAGTTAGGCTCTGAAACGATTCAGGGCAGAAAATTCATTTTTTTTTCTGAATATGGTATGAAGTTGATGTAAGAATTGAATTTGAACTTCTAAATTAGAATTGGAATGCCTAAGGATTAATTTCCAACGGAAACATGTTCAGTAATCAAATTCCTCCAGAATTCGATAGCACCAAATCAGTCATCAAGTGAACCTCAAATTCAGCAAGACAATAATTGTATGATAAAAACTAAAAGAATTTGTCGGTGCCAATTTGTTTTATGATTCCTGAACAACAACAACAAGAGTTCAGATTCCTATTGTTTTAGTGTCAAATGATAACCTTTGCTACACTGAAATGTCCAAGACTCTAATCAATTGGATTGACCTTAATCGATTATCCAATCGATTAACGCACCTTTTGTACTGTCCTTCGAGAACCAATCGATTGACCCCCCTAATAGATTATCCAATCTATTGGTAAGTAGTAAGTGTAGAGCTCTAAACCGTTTCGCATCTAAGATCACCTCATTTCGATATTCGAATCAAAAGTTATGTCCTTTAGAAGTTTGCTATGTCAAAACTTCCTTGTTTCATGCTAACTCTCTGTTGGACTTTCGACCGCTAAGTGTCCGGTCAACCTTAGCTTTGATCTATTTGGACTTTCTCCTTGCCAACTTTCCATTAGACTTTCGATCATCAAGTTCGGTGCTCTTTGACCTACTTGGATTTTTCTCTTGCCTAACCTCCAACTTGGACTTCCACCCTGTCTATCCTTAGACAGAGTTTTCCCTTGCCTAACCGTAGTTAAGGCTTCCTTTGCCAACGTGTGATCCTCTTTGACCCACTTTGATTTTTCTTTGTCTAACCCTTGAGTAAGGACTTTATCTTACCTAATCTCCAATTAGAACTTTCTTCGCCTAACCTCTAGTTAGGGTTTTCCTTTACCTAACCTCCAATTAAGATTTTCCTAGCCAAGTTTGACCATGACATACTTGATTTTTCTCTCACACATTTTTAAGTATCCAGTCAACCTTAATCTACTTGACCTCTTCTCACATATTGTCCAAATATTGAAACTCAAGCTTGAATCCACTCGAACTTAGTTAAATTAGTCAACCTTGACTCAGGAATAATTGTACCAAAAATCTCCTAATATTGTAGTCATAAGATATTATGAATGACCTATGTAGTTACATAAGACGTTCAAGTTTAATGGGATTGGCCCAATTAGACATGATACAATTTAATTATCTGAAGCATGACGGTAAATTTTTATTAATATTTTTAGATATTATTTATAATGTTAAATTATATATATATATATATATATATATATATATATATATATATATATATATATAAGTTTTTAATAATTTCTAATAGAATTTATAAATTTCAATCATATTTTAATATAAGTATTTATTTTTAAAATAATATTTTATATTTTTATATAATTTACATTTCTAGAATTTTTTATACATATTTTTTTATATTTATATAAATTTTATTATATAAGTTTGATGAAAATTTAAGCATCCCGGGTTTTATAATAGTTTAAGCAAATAACATAGTTGATACATATATTATTAAGATTTGATGAAAATTTTAGCGAGGATAAATTATTTAAAAGTTGATGAAAAGATGGATGATATATAGATTATCTAAGTCTAGCTGAAGTTTAACAATATTTCAAGTCTAGATAGGATGTCTAATTTTTCGATATGTGTGGCAAAAGGTTAAATCGTCACTTTAGCGGCCTTTTCAGGGTAGCCCTCACATTTCTTGAAAGGAGATAAATCACAGAGAGCTTTGCCTAGCAACAGTAACGTATGTATAGAGAGGGATCGAGTGAGACAACCAACAAAGTATTCTGCACCTACTGGGAATCAATTCCGAATTTATATGTGGCAAACCCACTATATGAAGCATCTGCGCTAACTCGTGAGGGCTTCCTTTATGGATATGATATCATTGATGCCATGAGGTACTCTATTTAGCATAGGAAAAAGAAAAGATTTTAAAGAATTGTCAAGTACTATCCCATATGCCTTGCATATAATATCATTTTAAAGAATTTGATGAATAATTAGATTCTTAAATGAAAATTTTATGGTATATTGTTTAATGAAAGAGGTAATTGATATGGAGATTTTTCTCTACTTTATCGGAAAAAAACTGAGTAAATAAATTTTTAATATAATTTTTAGTGAGTAAATAAATTTTTAATATAATTTTTAGTTAATTATCGTAATAATAGATGTAATAAATAAATAAATAATATATTAAATCCAATAACTAATTTTTCTTATAAGATTTGTTATTTAATTATTTTTAAAATTTTTAATTTTAAATTCTAATTTCTCCCTCTTGATTTCTAATGTTGGAACAATTAGGCAATATAATTTGGTGTAAAAAGATTACTTTTCTAAAATACCAATCTAATGAATTCATAAAAGATGAACAATCTTACCTTACAGTAGGTCCTATTGTACTACTATATGCATCTGGTACATACATTCTTACCGAGTTTAATTTATAAGTAGGTACTAATTTATGATAATTCATCTAATGTTTTTAAAATTATATTATTTCTATTATTTATATAAATTAAATAAATTATAATGTATATAAATTATTTACCAGACCATTTTATTGGAACTTTCATGACAAATTAAAAAGTCGCTTTTTTATTGATTTATGGCGCTTGAATCAATCGTGATTTAAACATGGTTACCGGTAGTTTTAATTATGTTACCGAGAAAGTAACAGATTATATAAGATATATATAAATTTGTTAACTATCTAATAAATATATTATAGAAAAAATAAGATATTAAAATTTTTTAAATAAAAATTAAGAATAAATTGCATTTGAACATTTTGATATTAGATTTAGTTTAGTATTTTTTTTATTTATTCTTTTACATCTATTACAACGTCAATTAACTTATAGTAAAAAAATCTAATACTTATTAATTGTTCAGCCATAAGTAATTATGCCGGATCAATATTGTGAAAGGAGTTATTTCAGAATAATTTAGATGCAATATTTATATAATTTAACTTTTACTTAATTTTTTTAAATATCTCTGATTTTTTTTAATGTAGATTAGTTATGAGTCATATTAATCAGGATGGGTAATATCGAACCGTGGGTGTCTAGAAGACAAGTGAACGTCCTTATCGCTGCACCATAGCCACGAGGACTTAAAGACATTAGATTTGGATTTATAAGTAAATGGTTTGACGTAGTAAATTTAGCAAATCATACTAAGGGGGCGTTTGGTTTAGAGATTTGGAAATGAGAGAATGGATTTATTCCCAAATCTTGTGTTTGACTGATGGAAATCGAATCAAGATTTTGGAATGAAATCCAAAAAATTGGGTATGGAGGAAATCCACCCCCTCCCTTGGGTTTTGATGAAATAAGAATAAGAATTAAGTTTGGATGAAAAATACCCTTAGTATATTTATTCAATTTTTCTTTCATTTCATTCTCTTTCCTTGTTCTCTCCTCATTCTATCATCATATTTTCTCTCTCAATATACTTTCTCTTTCCTCATTCTCTCTCATCACACATTCTCTACCATTTTCTCTCTATATTCTCTCTCATCACACACACACTCTCATTATTTTCTCTCTCTTCATTCTCTCCTCATTTTTTCATCATACTTTCTCTCTCATCATACTTTCTCGCTCCTCAATCTCTCTCATCATTGTTTTACCTGTGTACCTGCATCTACCTCCCTCTATATCCGTGGGACCGACTCTAGGGGGGCCGCTGATGTGGCGGTTCCACATACTCTCTCTCCATATTTTCTCTCATCACACTTTCTCTCTCTTCATTCTCTTCCATCACACACTCTTTCCTCATTTTCTCTCATAACAGATTCTTTATCATTTTCTCTCCATATTCTCTCTCATCGTACATTCTCTCAATATTTTCTCTCTCTTCATTCTCTCCTTATTTTTTCCATCATACTTTCTCTCTCATCAATCTCTCTTACCATAGTCTCTCTCCATATTTTCTCTCATCATACTTTCTCTCTCTTCAATTTCTTCCATCACACACTCTCTCCTCATTTTCTCTTATCACATTTTCTCTCTCTTCATTTTTCCCATCATACTTTCTCTCTCACCATATTTTCTCTCCCCAATCTCTAATTTTCTCTCATCATACTTTCTCTCTCTTCATTTTTCCTATCACTATTTCTCTCTGATCATACTTTTTCTTTTCTCAATCTCTCCTATCACGCTCTCTCTCCTCATTTTCTCTCATCACACTTTCTCTCTCTTCTTTTTTCCCATCACACTTTCTCTCTCATGATTCTCTCTCATCATATGTTTCTCTCACATTCAACTTTTTGTTCAATCTAATTTTTTCTCTTATTTTCCTCTAAGGGTAAAAAAGGAAATTTAGGTTCATTCCGATTGAAAATATTCAACTAGCCAAACATTATTTTTAAAAATGATACCCAAGCTCATACTCATTCCTATTCCACAATACTATGATACTCATTCTCATTCTGATTCCTAGGAGAGAACCAAATGCCACCTAAGTCACTATAAGAAATACGACAGAACTAGCGACGAAATTAAAATACATTGCTAATTAACAACGAATTTTAATTTCCATTGCTAATTAGCGCTAGAAAAGAAATTCCATTGCTATTATGGAACGGAATTTATTATTGGGGATCGTGTGGTCGGTTAGAAGGGGGGTTGAATAGGCGGTTCCCTCAAATCGATTGCTTCCTACGTATTCATTAGTGCACAACGAAAAACAACGAATACAAATACTAATATGAATACGAAAGCTAAAGACAAGAAGAGAAATGCAAACTGCTAACACGTTTCTTTTAATGTGGTTCAGAGATTAGGGCTTCTATTCCACGGCTATCCGTAAAGTGGACAATCTCTCAATCCTTCAGTGGATTAGCCCTCGACAAACTTCGGTTACTTCAAGTCTCCTTGTGGGTGGAGAAACCTCACCACAACTCTTACCAAGATCTCTTAGAACACAATGAGCACTTGAGCACTTGGTGATTACTAATTAGACTTTAACCAAGTCTAATTTCGTGACCTTAACCAGCCATCCCAAGCTCCCTTATATAGAGCTTCGGGAATCAGCACACCTGATTTTATCCTTACCAGTCGACTGTTGTATGCACCAGTCGATTGGTGCTTGACCAACGGCTCTTTACCAATCGACTGATCCCAGCCGTTTCAGGCACAGAAGCATTCTGTGCTCAGCCCCAGTTAATTGGTCCCAGTATCAGTCGACTAGTACAATCATAAACTTAGGATTTCCCTTCCCGAATACATTTCTCTCGCACTCGGACTCTCATGACTAACTTGACTCTTCTTCGCAGCTTTGACCTCTTACCTTCAAGCCTACTTCGTTTGGCTCTCATCCCTCGGATGCATCGAAGCCCGCAGCTCGTCCCAATATCATCCTTCACGTATACCTCAAAATCGCTTCCCTCTACCTATCCTCGTTATCTTATCCATGATCCCTCAGATCTCATATTATATTATCATTTATATCTAAATTAATTTTATTCTATTTTATCAGTTTATAATTGATTATTTTTTAATCTTTTCTATTAATACGCTTATGCACACAATTTAAATGTAGGAGGCAGAGACCCAACCTTAATTTTTTATTTAATTTTTTTATCCTATTATATTTACACATCTACTTTTGACATTTTTATATTTATGACTTTTTTTTTTACTTATATACACTCTTCGTAACTTAATATTTAGTTTCATATAATATTTGACTCCAAAATTAATATTAAAGAATATCATCTAAAACTCATATTTTTAGGTCTTTAAAAGGGATAAAATAATAATAATAGTGTAATTAACTAACTTTTTACAAAAAAAAATATATATTAGTTATGGGAAAGAATGAAAATCTTTGGATATGATCTTTTAACCATAGTTACTAATAGGACATTGGGGGTATTTTTGTAATTTAAAGGGGATGATGGGAAAAATAGCCATCAATAATAAATTGCCTTTATGATATCGTGACATCACTGTCAAGACAGGCCTTGATTGTAAAAGGAATGGACCAGTTGAAGAAAAATAAATAGAGGCGAAATCTAAAATATTTTTAATCATTTTTTATCCATGAAGAGTGAATAAAACTATTTATTGAGAATTAGAACGAAAAAATTCTTTTCGTCCCCGTGACGCCCCTCTATCATTTATTATCATAATAGTGCTTTACGATCTAATATCCTTAAGGCATGTTTTCTCTAAACTCTTATACCAATGGTTAATATTAAAATATTTTAGATATTTTTATAATAATATGATATTATCTATTTTAATCTAAGCTCTCATGATTTTACTTTTACACTCTACCTAAAAGATATCATACTAATATAGATATTTTTCTTTTATAAACTCATGATATTTACGCTAGAAATATCATGCGTCTACCATCTGCGCTACGCCATGGAAGCAACACTATATTTTAGCAACTATAGCGTCTAGTTATTACAATATGGATACTTCATCTCTAGTCAAAATTGATCAATATTATATTTTAACAACACTTTAACTTTTATTAATACTATTTGATCCCGTCCGGAAGCTGAGTCAGACGGACCGCCGAGTGAGGTGGATGGAATGTTGACGGAGTCGCGACGTCCCGGAGGGGGGTATGCTGAGATGGCTTCTATGTTGACCAAGTCTTCAAAAGTCCTCTGGTCAACGCTACTTGCAGCCAGCGACCGGGTTGACCCGACCCCCGGTACCTCGAGTCTCGAGGCGGATCCAACGAATATATGAGTACAAGACTAAGCCATAAAATAATGAAATATGCATAGAATATGAACGGAGAACGTACCCTGGCCCAGGGGGGCGCCCTCGGATGGGACGCGGTGAGAGTTGTTGGAACCCGGAAGAGTAGACGACGCCCGATCAGGATGGAGAGCTGCATCTGACGACGAGAAGCTGAACGAGGCACGGACCCGGAAGACGAGCTGTAGGTCGGAATATAATACCGGCACACAGACCGGGATAAGATACCGGCACGTAGGCCGGGACATGAAGAATATCATACATATCATGGCAAACTATAATAACGACGCGAGCTTGAAGGCCCGATCCACATCGGAATCATGTGAAAGTAACCAATTAGATATCCGACCGAGATTGAACTGGTACGATTGCGTATATCGAATGTCGGATCGACTCAGGATGCGCATCACGGGATGAATGGGAAGCTGACCACCACGATGAGGGTCGACCGCACGCAACAGTAGGCAGCGGACACTGGAGATAGCGCTGAACGCAGGAGACGCCGTCCGTCTCGGCAGGAGAGGGCACCTCGCGCTGTGAAGCGCTGTAGGCAGCAATGGGGAAGGGTAAAGGTGGCTCAGACACGACTCCGGCGAGAGGAAGAAGGGAAGAGGAGTGGCGGCAAGTCGGTCAGGTTGTGACATCGCGATGAGAAGAGGGAGAGGGTTGGCTACCGGCGACGAGAGGCGTTCGGAGGTGGCGAGCTCAGTCCGATGGTGGCAACCTCTGTCGAGGTGAAGCCGAACGAGGTTGACGACATGTGCTCCTCCAAACTCAGGGTATACTCTGTTCACGGGGAAAGAAAGAGAGAGAAGAAGAGGGGGGCGGCCGGCGTCGGGTCTGTCTGATGGCGTCGCGAGGAGGAGAGGGAGAGAGGGAAACGGAGGCGTAGCGGCTGGCTGTCGTGAAGGAATCACTCCGTTCGTAGCGGCACGTCCAGCGAGGGAAGAGAGGAGGAAGAAGGCTATGGCTGGCGTCGTGAGGAGAAGGGGAAGAGAAGAGAGATGATGGCCGGTGTCGGCGAAGGGGAGAAGGAGGAAGCCAGGTGGGCTGGCGGCAGCACCTCCACGAACGGACCAAAACCCCCCTTTCGAACCAAGCCTCCCCCCTCTAAATCCCTAAATAGTGATTTGACGAAATTGCCCTTCCTCCCTCTCCTAATCACTACTTTGCCCTCAGCCATTAAAGCCTATCCGTATCACAAGCCTCCCGCTCAAGTCTAGTCGAAGGAGGCGCAAGTCCGACTGACTAAACCAAGCCCAAAACAAAATCGCTACCGAACGCGGAATCAGATCACTAGTGCCTGCCTTATCACGTCGAACGAGTAGCTATGGCAATGTCGGGAAGGAAATTGAGCGATTTCGAGACGACGATCGGGCGAGGCCGAGCAGGGTGATTGAGCGATTACCGAACGAGACGAAAGACGATAGACGAGCAATGGTGAGTGTGCGATCGAGAAAATGTCGTCCGCATAAATCGCGATTAGTATGAGTAAATCCGTGAGCGTGATCAGGAGGGCGCCGACCGAGCGACAGTAAATCGTGACCGATTAATGGAGAGAATATTGGGCGAGCAGAGTCGTGCTTGCGACCGAGAAAATATCGACTCGGCGACAGTAAAATCGCGACCTGGCAATCGAACAGTGCCGATCTAGCACTCGAAAAATGATGAGCTGGTCAAAAGACGATGGGCGAGCGGTATCAAACGAGTGATCGCTAAGATGCAGACCGAGTGACAATAAATCACGACCGGGCAATAAAGAGAATGATGGATGCGCAAAGTCGTGAGCCCAACCGAGGGAGTGCCGACCGAGCGAGTGCCGACCGAGTGACCTTAAATCGCGACCGGGCAATCAAGAGAATGATGGATATGCAAAGTCGTGAGCGCGACCGAGCGAGTGCAGACTGAGCGACCGTAAATCGCGATCGGTCGATAAAGAGCGTGACGGAGCCAGTGTCGACCAAGAAAAATCCTTAAGCGATAGGCCGATCAGCATAAAGCGAGTAGCCGAGTTGTACCAGTGAGTGATTGAGCAAACGACCAAGCAACAGCGATGAGCGAAACGTGAATGGCAGAGCGACAAGTGAGCGGTGGATGTCGACCCAGCCACAGCGGTGAATAATGATGGATAATCCAAGCCGTGAGCGCGATTAAGGGAATACCGACCGAGCGGTGATAAATCGCGATCGAGCAAATAGAGAGAATGATGGACGCGCCAAGTCATGAGCAAGACCGAGCGAGTGGCGACCGAGCGACAGCGGTGAGCGAAAATGTGAATGATAAGTGCCGAGCAGAGTGGCAAGCGAAGTGGTGAGCGCCGATCGGGCAACAGCGACGAGCAAAACACGGATGATAAGTGCCGAGTAGAACGGCGAGTGAAGCGGTGAGCGCCAATCATGCCACAACGATGAGCGAAACGCGGATGATAAGTGCCGAGCAGAGCGGCGAGTGAGGAGTGAGTGCCGACCGAGCAACAACAGTGAGCGAAAACGTGAGCTGAGAGTGCCGGGCAGAGCGGCAAGTGAATCAAGTGTGATGCGTGTCAGGTAGAGCTGTAAGTGAGCGATGAGCACCGACCGAGAGGTCGTTGGGCGTGAGAGCATGCTCACTTATAACTCGCACTGGGACGAGAGTCTGGAACCCGACCTGCCGGTCGTTGGGCATGAGAGCATGCTCACTTATAACTCACACCGAGGCGAGAGTCCGGAAGCGTAAGAGCAGAGCTCACTTATAACTCGCACTGAGGCGAGAGTCTGGGACCCGACCTGCCGGTCGTTGGGCGTGAGAGCATGCTCACTTATAACTCGCACTGGGGCGAGAGTCTGGAATACCGACCTGCCGGTCGTTGGGCGTGAGAGCATGCTCACTTATAACTCTCACTGGGGCGAGAGTCTGGAATATCGACCTGCTGGTCGTTGGGTGTGAGAGCATGCTCACTTATAACTCGCATTGGGGTGAGAGTCTGGAATACCGACCTACCGGTCGTTGGGCGTGAGAGCATGCTCACTTATAACTCGCACTAGGACGAGAGTCTGGAATATCGACCTGCCGGTCGTTGGGCGTGAGAGCATTCTCACTTATAACTGTCACTGAGGCGAGAGTCTGGAAGCGTGAAAGCAGATCTCACTTATAACTCGCACTGGGGCGAGAGTCTGGGATAGCCGACCGGGAAGGTCGTTGGGAGGTTGCCCGTGAGAGCAATGCTCACTTATAACTCGCACTGGGGCAAGAGTCTGGAATCCCGACCGGGAGATGATCCGGAGGCCTGACCAGTACTTAATCTGGAGACCCAACCAAGAATTGATCTGAATGTCTGACCAGGACTTGATCTGGAGACCTGATCAGGAATTGATCTGGAAATCTGACCAGGAATTGATCAGGCATTAATCTGGAGGTCTGATCAGGAATTGATCTGGAGCCCGACCGAGAATTGGTCTGTAAGTCTGACCGAGAATTGGTCTGTAAGCCCAACCGAGAATTGGTCTAGAAGTCTGACCAAGAGATTATTAGCGATACTTCGATCCTATACCGATGGTGATACTCTGGTCCGAGACTAGTGGCAGTAACTCGACCTCGACCAGGGGAGGATAATCCTTGAAATCCATAGAAACGGAGCCCATAGCAATATGAGAGGACAAAGCCTTTATCATACCTGATGGCGAAGTGATGTCAACCTGCTGGCTCGAATCCCCAATGCCTGTACAACTAGTAAGAGAAATAGTGTCGATCCCTTGACTCCCAAATGTCCGTGGAGTCAGGGAGAAGAATAATCTGAGCCTTGACCATCCAAGGGAGTGAAGCTCATAGCCATATGAGGGAGCAGAGTCCATAACCATATAAGGAAGCCGAACATCGCAGATATAGGTAGTAAAGCCTGCAGATATAAGGGGATGCAAAACAGGTGGAGGATGCAGAGCATATAATAATAATAGAGTGCCTATAGCGGTAAGAGAATGCTGCGTCCCATGGGGAAGGGTGCAGAGCCGGTAGTGCAGAGCCGGTAGTAGTAAGAGGATGCAGAGCCTCATGGTGAAGGGTGCAAATCCTGTAGCAGTAAGAGGATGCAGACCCTGATCATCGGGGAACTGAGCCCCTGATCCCCGATTAGAGAGTAAGGCCCCTAGCCTGTAAACAAAGAGCGAGGCCCTTAGATCCTGATCGGGAAATCGTACCGCGAGTCAATGATCGAGGAGCTGTGTCCCTAGTGCATGAGCGAGGAGCTGTGTCCCAAGTGTATGTGTGGGAAGCTGGGCCCCTAGTGTCCGATCAAAAATCGAAGGCCCTATTCTTTGATCAAGGAATTAGGATCTTACTCTCTTATCAGGGAGCTATAGCAGTTCCTATAATCGTAAAAAGGGAGCAGAGCTTATAGCGTACCTGATCGCAGAGTCGGGCCAACCAGCTAAGGGTTGGTCCCGGTCCCTTGATTCCCAAATACCCGTGGAGTCAGGGAAAAAACATAACGAAAAAACTAACCTGTCAGCCAGCTGAAGCTCCGCTCGATCTCTCGACTCCCGAATACCGGTGGAGTGAGGATAGAAGATAATATGTTCGCCGAGATCCTCCGAGATTGTGATAATAGCATAGAACCTCCCGACGTCATCCATCTTCACGTTCCAGAACAGGTGAATGTGTTCTTACAGACGACGCCAAATTTGATCCCGTCCGGAAGCTGAGTCAGACGAACTGCTGGGTGAGGTGGATGGAATGTCGACGGAGTCACGACGTCCCGGAGGGGGGTATGCTGAGATGGCTTCTATCTTGACTAAGTCTTCAAAAGTCCTCTGGTCAACGCTACTTGCAGCCAGTGACCGGGTTGGCCTGGCCCCTGGTACCTCGAGTCTCGAGGTGGATCCAACAAATATATGAGTACAAGACTAAGCTATAAAATAATGAAATATGCATAGAATATGAACGGAGAACATACCCTGGCCCAGGGGGGCGCCCTCGGATGGGACGCGGTGCGAGTTGTTGGAACCCAGAAGAGTAGACGACGTCCGATCAGGATGGAGAGCTGGATCTGACGACGAGAAGCTGAACGAGGCACGGACCCGGAAGACGAGCTGCAGGTCGGGATATAATACCGGCACGTAAATTGGGATAAGATACCGACACGCAGGCCGGGACACTAGGTCGGCACGCAGGCCGGGACATGAAGAATATCATACATATCATGGCAGACTATAATAACGACGCGAGCTCGAAGGCCCGATCCACATCGGAATCATGTGAAAGTAACCAATTAGATATCCGACCGAGATTGAACTGGTACGATTGCGTATATCGAATGTCGGATCGACTCAGGATGCGCATCACGGGATGAATGGGAAGCTGACCACCACGATGAGGGTCGACCGCACGCAACAGTAGGCAGCGGACACCGGAGATAGCGCTGAACGGAGGAGACGTCGTCCGTCTCGGCAGGAGAGGGCGCCTCGCGCTGTGAAGCGCTGTAGGCAGCAATGGGGAAGGGTAAAGGTGGCTCAGACACGACTCCGGCGAGAGGAAGAAGGGAAGAGGAGTGGCGGCAAGTCGGTCAGGTTGTGACATCGCGATGAGAAGAGGGAGAGGGTTGGCTACCGGCGACGAGAGGCGTTCGGAGGTGGCGAGCTCAGTCCGATGGTGGCAGCCTCCGTCGAGGTGAAGCCGAACGAGGTTGACGACATGTGCTCCTCCAAACTCGGGGTATACTCTGTTCACGGGGAAAGAAAGAGAGAGAAGAAGAGGGGGCGGCCAGCGTCGGGTCTGTCTGATGGTGTCGCGAGGAGGAGAGGGAGAGAGGGAAACGGAGGCACGACGGCTGGTTGTCGTGAAGGAATCACTCCGTTCGTAGCGGCGGCGGCGCGTCCAGCGAGGGAAGAGAGGAGGAAGAAGGCTGTGGCTGGCGTCGTGAGGAGAAGGGGAAGAGGAAGAGAGATGATGGCCGACACCGGCGAAGGGGAGAAGGAGGAAGCCAGGTGGGCTGGCGGCAGCACCTCCACGAACGAACCAAAACCCCCCTTTCGAACCAAGCCTCCCCCCTCTAAATCCCTAAATAGTGATTTGACGAAATTGCCCTTCCTCCCTCTCCTAATCACTACTTTGCCCTCAGCCATTAAAGCCTATCCGTATCACTATTAATACTATGATATAATATTTACATAACTACCACAATATAAACACTTTATCTCTAATCAATATTAATCAATACTAGTTAACGTTGATCGACATTATATTAGAGTAGTTACAAATCATAATTATACTTTATTTTTTATTAACACCAATCAACGTTGTGTTGTCGAAGCTACAGTCTTGTAGCTACTATAATTGTGAAGTTGTCGCAATTATAAATATTATAGCTGCTAGAGTTGTGTAACTGTTACGAAATCATAACTATTATAATTATGTAATAGTCAAGGTGGATCCAAGATTTTAGGTTGGCGGTCACATACTAAGTGATGAAAATAATTATTATAAGTTATATTCGAAGGTCGCACGATTGGGGCGGAGGGAGAGGAGATGAAAGGTGCCTACCAATACTCGGACGAAGCTGATGACGAAGTCTGGGAGATACCGACCGCAAAGGGAAGACTCTACGAGTGCATTGTCGGTGCATAATACCCCGAGGGGTCTTTTTTCCTTTGTTTTTAATAGAGATAAATGGATAGACGAATGACGGACTAATATAACAATGATATTTTCTACGCGTAAAGTTTGATCTGGGTGAATAAACAATGACAATATCACATGATCATCTACCCAACTCCCCCCTCTCAACTACTTCCAATACCCACTATTAACACCAAGATTTATTTTTTTTTAAAAAAAAATCATTATTAACATCAAAGACAAATTTACACATGGACTAGGGCCTTAATTATGATCCCATAGTCACTAAAAAAACGTAAAAAATAAAGGTAGTTTTGTTAAATATAAGTGGTGGGATAGATGGATCTTAAAGTAAAAGTTTTCTTCTCTTTAGCCATTTCTATAAAAAAAAAAAACAAAAGGAAAGGAAACAAACAAATTAAGTTTTGTTTTCAATAGCTGTGTTTCTCTTTTGGAGGAAAACATACCCAACGGATTAACATGGGCCTTAAATTTTGTTTTACCAAATTTAGTAAATTTTGTTAATAACGGCATCTTTTTAGAGATTCTGTTTACTATTTTTGGGCACGTGAGCCAGTTGGCAATCCCGCCGTAAACAGACAAATAGTTGCCGCCACGTGATAAAATGGTGATGGGTTAAAATGATTTTATATGAAAGAATTATCCACATTTTTCTGCGACATCTCGTAACCCAATGACATTTGTGCCATGCCAATCTACTCTATTTATTTGTAAATATATTAGATTTTTAGAGGTTTTTTTTAAAAAAATAAAATGAAAGTTATAAATTTAACTTAGTTAATAAAGTTATATTTAAAATATTTTGATATAAAAAAATCTTTACTAATTTAATTAAAATTGTTGCAACATGATAAAATTAACCTTATAATTATTATAACAATGCGTAATTAGTTATTGTAATATTATAACAGATAATTAATGGTTGCTATATTATTTTTTTATAATAAATTTGATGAGAAGTAATTTTTAATCAAATTTAAATAATTTTAGATAAATTAGTAGAAAAATAATATAAGCGTACTCTTTAATTTTTTTACTCGAGCTATTATAAAGTAACTGTACCATTGCCACAATTGTGCAGTAAATAAAAATATCTTTCTCAAAAATTTTTGATAAATAAAAATATCTTTTTGAAAGATTTTGATAGATTAAGGCTCTGTTTACTTGGGAGTGTGGAAAGTAAAATTAAGGAAAAGTTTTCATGGTGAAAAAATTTTCGTCGTTTACTTCATTAAAATTTTTTGAAAAAAAAGTAACGCAATCCATCAGCGGATAATTTTGGAACCAAAATCGACCACCTCAAAATCGGACGGAAAGCAGCGGATAGAAAAAAAAAATGACGCATGTACCCCTTTTACATTCACAAAATTACACTATATATAAAAAAAATGACGCATGTAGCCTTTTTAACTCACAAAATTACACTATGTACCAAAAAAATGACGCATGCACCCTTTTTTATTTACAAAATTACATCACAAGTATTCACCTTCCTCTATCAAGGTAAACAAGTGTACAAAGGAAAAAATTTCTTCATCCTTTCTTTTCTCTTCCTCCAAAAATAACTTTCTATCGTTGGTTCTTTTCTTTTCCTCATCCACACTCAATGGCGTAGCCAGGAATTTAAGGTAGGAGGGGCAATTTTTAAAAGATTCAAATATTATTGTAAATTAATTTCCATCATCCAAAAATCTAAATTTCAAATTTAAGGAGCTAAAATGGATTTAAATTAAACAAATTTTGATTTTAACCCTTGGTTCTAGTTGAAACAATGATCCATTAATCTCCAGAACTTATCTATGACTCAAAGTCGAAGAATCTTTTATTATTTCGCTTCCTCGTAATATTTAACACTCTTACATATGATATATTTATTTTAATTTAAATAATCATCCTAACTAACAACTTAATAATATAAAAATTATAACAATCTCCCTTTCATTCACATTATATTTGAAGATATTCTTTCTTAACCTAGAATTACTAGGATACTCATTCGAGTTAGTATTAAAAAGTGGTGGAGGAGACCGAGTGATCCGGCAGTAAGAATGGGGGACCCCATTTAGCAGAGTCAACGCCGCGAGGAGGTCCAAAGGCAAAAGGCCAACCATAAGCTTGGCCGAGCGGATAATGAGGGCGACGACCGGCTGAAGCTTTCGAGCAGAAGCAATACACTCCGCCAGAGTCGGGGTTCCGACGCTCATAATGAACAGTAGGTAAGGCCGAGCGGATGGCCTGCTCGGCCGAAGGAATAAAACATCAACACTGCGAACAGTCCAGAGCACATGACCAAGAAGCTCCCGCGCGGATCAGCACATCCGACCGGCCGGACGCGAGGAAACCGCCGACCGGTCGGACGCTCGACGGGGAGTAAGAAAAGGCAAGGATAGAAACATCTTCTGACAGCAGATGATATGCAGGATCTTAGGACATGGGCTCACTGTCCCATCAAAGACGTGCTCGTACTGTAGCAGTAAGGAGTCAGGCAAGCTCCTCTGACAAGCCCATACTGGGTATGGGCTTAGGACACGTGTGTGTGCCTCGGTGTATGTGCATCAGCCTCCTCAGAAGTCTATATAAGGCCTCCACTTCTTCAACCGGAGGTACACCAGTCTTCTGTTTCTAAGCCACCTCCTTGTTATTCCTCGCCTGACTTGAGCGTCGGAGGGCCGTCGCCGGGGTTTTGTTGCAGGTTCGCCGGAGCACTCGAGGATCCAGCAGGGAGCGCCACGTCCCCAGCGTTCGTTGACTCTTGGTTCGGACAGGATCAAATTGGCGCCGTCTGTGGGAACGCTCCTGCATTCGAACGGGAACGATGGACGAGGCTGGACGACAACACACGGTGGCGCTTTCAACAGAAGAACTCGACGCTCTGGTCGAGATGAGGGCCGCCAAACTTGTGGAGCAAAAACAAAAAGCATCAGCCGAGCGGCCGGAGCAACAAGCAACATCTGCGTCGGGTGGCCGAGCGGAAGCACCTCAAGCCACCGTCGCATTCCACCCCTGAAGCCGTACCAGCTCGGAGAGATAGAGGATCTTCTTCCGACAAAATGCCTAGGCGAGACGACAGAAAGGGGAAAGCTCCCCGAGCGGACTCATCTCCCGAGCGGATCAATCGCCAATTTTCGGAGGCTATTCTACGAGACCCTTTGCCCAAGTACTACGTGCCTCCGACGATCGACGAGTACAATGGAACAACAGACCCGGATGATCATCTGGGTAAGTTTGATAACACAGCTACGCTCCATCAATATACAGATGGAGTAAAGTGCCGAGTCTTTCTTACCACTCTCTCGGGATCGGCTCAACGGTGGTTTAGGAGGCTGCCGGACGGATCCATCACTAGCTTCAAGGACTTCCGAACGGCCTTCCTCCACCACTTCGCCAGCAGTCGGCGTTATCAGAAGACAAGTGTCAGCTTGTTCGCCATCAAGCAAGAGCCGAGAGAATCGCTTCGAGCTTACATCCAGCGATTCAACCAAGTGGCGATGGATATTCCAACGGCCACATCGGAGACGATGATGAATGCCTTCACACAAGGCCTAGTGGATGGGGACTTCTTCCGGTCGCTCATCCGAAAGCCGCCCCGAGATTATGATCACATGCTACATCGGGCCAACGAATACATAAACGTGGAAGAAGCGCAAGCCGCCCGGAAAAAGGAAACTCCAACCGAGCGGGCACCTATTCATGCCGAACGGAAACAGCACGCCGCTCATCAGCCGCCCAGAGGACCGAGGGCCGAAGCAATCCGATCCCCCCCATGCCAGATCACACGTACAAGAGGTGGCTGCCGCTCGGCCCAGGCCAAAGAAGAGATGAACCCCTATGTTCTGCTCCATCCACCGGACGGATACACACAACACAAGGGATTGTCGAAATCTTCCCTTCGTGGCTAATCCCGTTCCCAGGAATGCCGAACGACGGTCTCCTCCCATCGACAGGAGACAAAGGACCCATGAAGCCGACCGGACCCGCGCCGAGAGGCGACATCAACAGACGCCCGATCGGCACCGATCTCCAAGACAGGAGAATCGCTGGGCGTCCAGAGAACGGTCTTGACCGTCCACTCGGGAAGAGGAAAACAGGAGCAATACTTCCCGGGGCGAGATCAACGTTATTGCTGGTGGGCCGACCGGAGGAGACTCCAACCGAGCCAGAAAGGCGGGCGTCCGGCAGCTCAAGATCCACGCAGTCGGTTGCAGCCAAGAGCGGGCAAGTGGACCGGAAATCACTTTCGGGCCCGGGGACTTAGAAGGAGTTGAAGTGCCCCACGACGACGCTCTGCTCATTAAAGCGATAATAGCAAATTACACTATTCACCGCATATTTGTTGACACAGGGAGTTCGGTCAACATCATATTCAAGAAGGCGTTTGACCAGCTGCAAATTGATCGAGCCGAGCTGCTTCCCATGACAACCCCGCTCTACGGGTTTACGGGTAACGAAGTTCAGCCGGTCGGACAGATTCGGCTGGCTACCTCGCTGGGAGAGGAGCCGGTCAAGAGGACTAGGACAATAAATTTCGTGGTGGTCGACTCTCCCTCGTCCTACAACGTCATTTTGGGACGACCGGCGCTCGGCGAATTCCGAGCGGTCGTCTTAACCTTCCACCAGAAGATGAAGTTCCCCGTCGAAGACAAGGTGGGAGAAGTACGGGGAGATCAGTTAGCAGCTCGGCAATGCTACATAGAGATGGTCCGAGCAGAATCCAACTCCACTCGGAAGGCGCCTCGAATCGAGGTAAATGCCATCACTGAAAAGCCACCCTCTTTAATTTATGAAGAAAAAGAGGAAGTGCAGATTCACCCGACCCGAGCGGAGGCCACGACTTTTGTTGCCTCTGATCTGGTGGAGAAGCAGAAGGACGAGCTGATCCAATGCCTCCGACGAAATCATGATGTATTCGTCTGGTCGACACATGAGCTGCCCGGAATTTCGCCGAGCATAGCGCAGCATGAGTTGCATGTCCGACCGGACGCTCGGCCGATAAAGCAGAGAAAAAGAGATTTCAGTGCCGAGCAGAACTCCATCATCCGGGCGGAAGTCGAAAAGCTTCTGGAGGCCGGCCATATACGAGAAGTACAGTTCCCGAGTTGGTTGGCTAACGTAGTGTTAGTCTCCAAGCCGGGCGGCAAGTGGAGAGTCTGCATTGATTTTCGGGACTTGAACAAAGCATGCCCTAAGGACTTTTATCCTCTGCCCCGGATAGATCAGCTGGTGGACTCTACGGCCGACTGCGAATTAATTTGTATGCTCGACGCCTACCAAGGCTATCATCAAGTGCCGCTCGCCCGGGAAGATCAAGAAAAAGTAAGCTTCGTAACGGCCGACGGCACATATTGCTATAATGTGATGCCGTTCGGATTGAAGAATGCCGGGGCCACTTATCAACGCTTGATGAACAAAGTGTTCAGGGAGCAGATCGGGCGGAATCTGGAAGTTTATGTGGACGACATCCTTATCAAGTCCGTCCGAGCGGTCGATCTCTTCAAGGACATGGAAGAAACCTTCCGAACGCTGCGCAAATATGGAGTTAAGCTAAATCCCCAAAAGTGCCTGTTCGGAGCAAAAGGAGGGCGTTTCTTGGGGTATATAGTGACCGAGCGGGGAATTGAAGCCAATCCTAGCAAGGTGAAAGCTCTACAAGACATGCCGCCTCCAAGAAATACAAGGGAAGTGCAGCGTTTGACCGGTCGGATAACCGCGTTGTCCCGATTCATCTCCAAAACTGCCGACCGGAGCCTCCCTTTCTTCAAAATTTTGCGCAAGGCCACTAAATTTCACTGGGACGAGGAATGCGACCGAGCATTTGAAGAATTGAAGACATATCTTAATTCTCTGCCTATACTAGCCAAGCCGATCGGGGGTGAGTCACTTTATGTTTATCTGTCTTCAACCGAGCATGTTGTTGGCTCGGCACTTGTAAGGTCCAGCGGCGAAGAACAGCCGGTGTATTTTCTGAGCCACATTTTAAAAGATGTCGAATCTCGTTACACTGGGCTCGAGAAGTTAGCCTTTGCTTTGGTTCTAGCCGCAGCCGACCATATTTCTTGGCTCACACCATCATTGTCCGCACGAATAGTCCACTAGGAAGAGTACCGTTGAATCCAGGTCCGGACGGCTCATCAAGTGGACGATGTAACTAAGTGAATTCGACATCCAATACCATCCTCGCGGCGATCAAAGCGCAATCCTTGGCTGATTTTGTGACCGAAGTGCAACGGAGCCGGAAGCTATGTGGAGAATATATGTGGATGAGTCTTCCACCGCTCGGAAGTGGGATTGGAATATTGCTCTCACCCCAAGAAGAAAAGATGCACCTATCCGTCTGGTGGACTACAAAGCCACCAACAATGAAGCAGAGTATGAGGTCCTCAAAGCCGGATTGCAGGCAGCACGGCATGTGGGAGCCGGTCGGTTACAGTTGGCCGCTCAGCAACTTTATGGCACCTTTGAGATCAACAACGTTCGGCTTAAACTCTACGTTGAGGCCTTTGAAAAACTTAAAACTACTTTCCGAGAGGTTCTTATTCAGAAGATTCCCCGAACGGAGAACCAGGCAGCCGATGAGTTGGCCAAACTAGCAAGTTCTATAACGCCGGTCGCCATTCAGCAACCCATTGAAAAAGTACTGCTGGTGGCGCACGTCGACCGGATGGAAGGCCTCACATTTTCAAGCGACTGGAGGGCACCCATCATAGAGTTCCTCCGCTCGGGGGCTACATCAGCCGATCAGAATGAAGCCCAGTTGCTGAGAAGAAGAGCCGGTCGGTTCACACTCATCGGCGATCAGCTCTACAAGAAGGCTTTCTCTCACCCGTTGTTAAAATGCGTGAGCTCGGAAGACTCGGCTTACATCCTCCAAGAGGTACATCAAGGATCGTGCGGGGGACATCCGGGCGGACGATCACTAGCTAAGAAGATCCTACTAGCTGGATACTTTTGGCCGACCTTGCAAATAGACGCCGCTCGGACAGTATCTACGTGTCTTTCGTGCCAGAAGTATCACAACTTCTCCCACCGACCGGCAGAGGAGATGAAGGCATCAACCGTTTCATGTCCGTTCGATCAATGGGGGATATTGTGGGTCCATTTCCGATGGCGACCGGGCAGAGGAAATTTTTGCTGGTGGCGGTCGATTATTTTTCCAAGTGGGTGGAGGCCGAGCCACTAGCCAGGATCACCGAACAGATGGTCAAAAAACTCATATGGCAACACATCATCTGCAGGTTCGGTATCCCTCGCCGATTGGTTTCCGACAATGGGCGGCAATTCACAGGGAAAGTGCTAGAAGATTGGTGCAAAAGCTACGGCATCGAGCAACACTTCACATCCGTGGCTTACCCCCAAAGCAACAGTCAAGCTGAAGTAGCCAATCGGGAAATTCTCCGTATTCTGCGCGCTCGGCTCGACCACTTGGGAGGAAGTTGGCCGGATGAAGTACCGGGCGTTTTATGGGCCATCCGAACGACTCCTAAGGAAGGAACGGGCGTCAAACCTTTTCATCTGGTGTACGGCGGCGAAGCGGTCATTCCGGTTGAAGTCGGCGTCAAGTCCGTCCGGGTCCAATGTTACGATGAAGGCAACACCGAGCGGAGGAACATGGAGCTGGATTTGATTGACGAAGAGCGAGCCAAGGCAGCCGTTCGGCTGATGGCGTACCGTCAACGGATGAAGCAAAACTACAACCGGCGCGTCATTCCCCGATCCTTCCAGGTCGGCGACCTCGTCTGGAAGAAAATCAAGCCGGTCGGCGACGTTGGCAAGCTTGAAGCTCCGTGGGCAGGTCCCTTCAAAATCATCGAAAAGCTCCGCTCAGGCGCGTATTATTTGGAGGACGAGGACGGTCGGCAACTAGATAGGCCGTGGAGCGCAAACCACCTCCAGCCTTACCGGGCGGGGTGAAAGGTGTGCCAATGTAAATCATCCTGTATACTTTTTTCGACTGAACACTTGAAATGTAGAAATGAAAAATCAAGAGAACAAATATAAGGCATCGTCAACGAGGATCGAAGGCCCCGTACCGTTCGGACGGAGGTAAATTATCCGAGCCAAAATGCTCAATGCTGAAGACCCCGTGCCGTTCGGCCGGGCGTACGATACCCAAGCATCGACACAAAAACCGAAGGCCACGTGCGGGAAGCAAAGTGGTGTAATATGGCGCTAATTCTGTATATTTTAAGCTGCGCCGAACGGAAGCGTTAAAATTAGCCTTTAAAGGCCGTCTAGCCCAGACGTTAAACCGTAGAGCCGCGCCGACCGGCTATAAATATCCGTGCCGTCTAGCCCAGACGTTAAACCGTAGAGACGAGCCGATGCGTTAAACCGTAGAGCCGCGCCGATCGGCTATAAATATCCGTGCCGTTTAGTCCAGACGTTAAACCGTAGAGACGCGCCGGCGTCTATAAACTCTCCGAGCGGAAGGCCGTCTAGCCCAGACGTTAAACCGTAGAGACGAGCCGGCGTCTATAAACTCTCCGAGCGAAAGGCCGTCTAGCCCAGACGTTAAACCGTAGAGCCGCGCCGATCGGCTATAAATATCCGTGCCGTCTAGCCCAGACGTTAAACCGTAGAGACGAGCCGGCGTCTATAAACTCTCCGAGCGGAAGGCCGTCTAGCCCAGACGTTAAACCGTAGAGCCACGCCGACCGGCTATAAATATCCGTGCCGTCTAGCCTAGACGTTAAACCGTAGAGCCGCGCCGACCGGCTATAAATATCCGTGCCGTCTAGCCCAGATGTTAAACCGTAGAGCCGCGCCGACCGGCTATAAATATCCGTGCCGTCTAGCCCAGACGTTAAACCGTAGAGACGAGCCGGCGTCTATAAACTCTCCGAGCGAAAGGCCGTCTAGCCCAGACGTTAAACCGTAGAGCCGCGCCGATCGGCTATAAATATCCGTGCTGCTTCAGCCAGACGTTAAACCGTAGAGACGAGCTTATAAACTCTCTCCGAGCGAAGGCCGCCAGCCAGACGTTAAACTATAGAGTCGACCGACGGCTATAAATATCCGTCCGCTTCAGCCCAGACGCAGTCAAGAGAGCCGCCGACCGCTATAAATATCCGTGCGTCTAGCCCGGACGTTAAACCGTAGAGACCGGCCGGCTATAAATATCCGTGCTGGCCAGACGTTAAACCAGAGCCGCCAGGCTATAAATATCCGTCTGGTCCAGCCCAGACGTTAAATCGAGCCGCTACCGGCTATAAATATCCGTGCCGTCTAGCCCAGACGTTAAACCGTAGAGCCGCGCCGACCGGCTATAAATATCCGTGCCGTCTAGCCCAGATGTTAAACCGTAGAGACGAGCCGGCATCTATAAACTCTCCGAGCGGAAGGCTGTCTAGCCCAGACGTTAAACCGTAGAGCCGCGCCGACCGGCTATAAATATCCGTGCCGTCTAGCCCAGACGTTAAACCGTAGAGCCGCGCCGACCGGCTATAAATATCCGTGCCGTCTAGCCCAGACGTTAAACCGTAGAGACGAGCCGATGTCTATAAACTCTCCGAGCGGAAGGCCGTCTAGCCAAGACGTTAAACCGTAGAGCCGCGCCGACCGGCTATAAATATCCGTGCCGACGAGCTCCGTCTTTAAAAATCGAGAGCCGCGCCGACCGGCTATAAACATCCGCGCGACGAGCGTTCGCAAATACTAAATTGTTTAAGTCCGATCGGCCGTCGGTTTGTCAATACTTCGCATTCACTGAATGCAAACAGTATAGCCAAGCGCTAAATGATTTCGAGGAAAACGAGTCAATTGATTAACCTGATCGGTTGTCTAGTGGGAAACACGTATAGTTTAACTGACTCTACAAATGAGCACCAAACAGATAGAAAAGGGCAATGAAGGACAAACAAAAATAGAAGCAAAGGAATACAATTATGCCGAACGACACGTACAAAAATTTTACATCCGCCGAGCGGATGAAATACAGGAAGTACTTGAAAGAACTCGCATCACTCCGGGTCCTCAAAATTAAAAAAGGCGTCCGGGATATCGTCAATCATGGCCGCCAGGTCGGAGGCGGGAATGTGCATTCCCGCAGGAAGGTGGCCACCCTTCTTCAAGTACGCCATGGTGACCTTGACTGCCTCGGCGAAAGTTGATGAGACGTTGCCGCCGAATTTTGCGCCGAACCGTTCCGAGCGGAGGTATTCTTGGCGCGCTGTTGCTAGGCGGCTCGGCTCTCCCTCCTTATATTTTTTGAGTACCGCCCGGGAAGCGATTAAGGAATCTTGGACTGCCTTCAAGTTCATTTCAGCCTTTGTGCGTTCTGCCAAACGGTCCTCCCGCTCGGCGTTCAGCTGGGCCTCCAGATCCTTGGATCGCTGATCTAGCGCACGGACATCTACTTTCATCTTGTCCAGATCAGCTATCGCTCGCTTCTTCCGGGCAGTAGCGCGTTTGGCATCCGCTTCGCACTTCTTGACTTGGCCCTCTAGCCGAGCCACCTCTGTAGCCAGATCGGCGACCTTCTTCTATTCGGCCTCGAGGGTTTGTTTCTCCTGCTTGGCCGATGGACCCCGACACTTGGAGTTTTCGGAGATCCTCCAGCTCGGCTAGCCGATGGCTAGTGGCGATTGCTTTCTGATTAGCTGTAAGGAAATAATAAAATCGACAAACCAACGGTAGCATGACACGGAAGAAAAAGAATTTACAGGTGGCTGCGCATGTTGTTATCAGTTGCTTGGGCGTCATGAGGCCACAGAATCTGGCGTCCTCGAAAAGCTTGGCGGGCGGACCGTCGAGGGTTATTTCATGAACGGGCTTGATGGCGATCGGTGGACGATAAATATTCCTCCGATGGGAATCGAAGGGTAGTCTTGATGGTTGGGTGGCGGTAGGCCTTCCTCGGCATGATCGCTGGCAGGACTCCCCTATGGTAGAGGTTTAGCCAGTCGTGGCGGCAGCGAGTTCGTGGAGGAGAGCCAGAGGGCTGTGCGGTGGGCGAGGCCACTGGGGTCCCGATCTGCGACGGCGTGCGGTCTGGCGAAGCTACCCCGATCGGCGCCTGTGGTTCCCCCTCTTGGGTCGGCGGAAGGCTGGAGTCTCTTCGACGTTTTCTCCGAACTTCCAGTGGTGGATCCCCGACCTGGGGGACTCCCAGCTCGACTGGGGCGGATGGGGCAACTTCTGTTTGAGAGCCCCCCCCTCTCCTGCATCTGCCGAGCGGCTGGGGATGAGACCCCGCTCGGTGAGCTCTTTTTTGGTAGCCGCTTCAATTTCCACGGCCTTCAACTTCAGATGAGCGGTAGCTTTGGAGTGCCACATGACTTCAGCTACAATGGAAGAAATTAAAATCAGTTAGATAAAAAAGGCGAAGGAGTAAAGAGTCTTTACCCATGCGGTAGGGGGATTCTTCTGAATTTGCCGAGCTCCGGCTGGGTCGGCACGGCGGTCTGCCATTTGGTTCGAAATGCTGGCCGCTCGGGAAGTCGGATATAGAAGAAAAATTCCTTCCAGTGCTTGTTGGAGGTCGGCATATTATCAAAAAATTTAAAGCCTATTCTACTTTGGAAAATAAAAGTGCCCAACTCGGATTGTTTGGGGTAGAAGAAGAAATGGAATATTTTGGGGTCAAGTGGGATACTGTGCAGCTTAAAGAGGACAACCACCCCGCTCAGCAGCCTAAAGGAGTTCGGCACAAGTTGGCCGAGCGGGATGCGGAAATAATTACAAACCTCCAAAATAAAGGGATGGGTAGGAAATCTAAGGCCGCCCTGGAATTGGTCCAGAAAAAAGCAAATGGTACCGATCGGCGGGTTATGGGGCCGGTTGGTTGGGTCGGCTACAACTATTTCATGGTTGTCCGGGATCCCGTACGTCCGAACAAGACGCCGAGTGCCCTCTTCATCAAACTGACTCTCCATGGTCATATACCAGGGACCATGAACATCAACAAAAGAAGGAAGCCGAAAGAAACTCGGAAACGGAGAACAGATAAGAGTTCGCAAGCAAAGGAACGAAAGGAGTTCCACGCGAAAGGGAAAGGCTGAACGAAAGAAAGGGAGAAGCTTACTGAGGGAAGATGAACGGAGAAGATCACCAGAAAGCCGAAAACCCCCAAGAGACGAGAACAAGGACAACCGGAAGGAGGCAGCCGCGGGCACCTGCGACGGAGGATGCGCGATGAAACAGAGAATGCAGCGTAAGGGCGGAGACGAAGGCTTTATGCGAACGAGGCTGGTTGACCTCGTCCGTCGAATGCAGGTCACGAGAGACGAGGTCATCATCTAACCGTCCATTTCAAAGTAATCGCGTCCCATCGTACGGATCATCACCGCCACGCGAGAAGAGCCACGTGGCGCTCTGTCACTAGGCGCAATTAATGCGCCCATACCGCGCATGCCTCGACTTAATGGAAAGGATTTGCGCGATTTTCGAGAAGATTTAGATAAGTAAACATCCACGCTGAACGCCAAGACATCCAAAGCGAAGAGCCGAGCGGCAAGTGAGCCGGCGACGATGCCATAGTCCTCTCGGCTCGGACTATGATCCACTCTAGGTATATCATAGGCGACGATAAGGCGACGACCGCCCGCTCGGACACATAGTCCAGTCAGTCGGACTCACTGCCTCCTTCGACTAGACTTGAAGGGGAGGCAAGTGATCCGGCAGTAAGAATGAGGGACCCCATTTAGCAGAGTCAACGCCGCGAGGAGGTCCAAAGGCAAAAGGCCAACCATAAGCTTGGCCGAGCGGATAATGAGGGCGACGACCGGCTGAAGCTTCCGAGCAGAAGCAATACACCCCGCCAGAGTCGGGGTTCCGACGCTCATAATGAACAGTAGGTAAGGCCGAGCGGATGACCTGCTCGGCCGAAGGAATAAAACATCAACACTGCGAACAGTCCAGAGCACATGACCAGGAAGCTCCCGCGCGGATCAGCACATCCGACCGGCCGGACGTGAGGAAACCGCCGACCGGTCGGACGCTCGACGGGGAGTAAGAAAAGGCAAGGATAGAAACATCTTCTGACAGCAGATGATATGCAGGATCTTAGGACATGGGCTCACTGTCCCATCAAAGACGTGCTCGTACTGTAGCAGTAAGGAGTCAGGCAAGCTCCTCTGACAAGCCCATACTGGGTATGGGCTTAGGACACGTGTGTGCGCCTCGGTGTATGTGCATCAGCCTCCTTAGAAGTCTATATAAGGCCTCCACTTCTTCAACCGGAGGTACACCAGTCTTCTGTTTCTAAGCCACCTCCTTGTTATTCCTCGCCTGACTTGAGCGTCGGAGGGCCGTCGCCGGGACACCCCCCGGCTCGGTTTTGTTGCAGGTTCGCCGGAGCACTCAAGGATCCAGCAGGGAGCGCCACGTCCCCAGCGTTCGTTGACTCTTGGTTCGGACAGGATCACCGAGGAAGAGGTGGATGAGGGGTAGATGCCCTGTTTGAAGTGGGTTCATCTCGCATATTCTTAAAATAACTTAACATTGTTATTTCACCTAATTTATCATTAGTATAATATTTTAGAAATATAATCACCTAAGTTAATGACGATCTTTTTCCAACAATTTAAAACTAATTAACAAACAAAATTTATAGTAAACAAATAACATACTCGACTAACAAACAAAAACATAAATATATGAAAAATTAAAATTATTTTTTTCCAACACTTAAATCCATAATTGAAAAAAATCAAATAAGAAAATTTCATCACAATAAAAAAGTGTTTGTTAGGGAGCGTAGGCGGAGTGACAACGGTGGTGCTGATAGCAAATTACATAGGTGTTTACAACAATAATGTGCGACAATAATAATGTGGGTTGTAGTGAAATGTGGCAGAGGATTTTGATAGTAAAATTAGGGATGAAGAAAAAATATGGAGGGAATTAAAAGGAGAACAATTATGAAAAAACTGGGAGAGAGAGGATAAAGGATGTGGGGGAGAAAAATAAAATACGGTATAAAGTAGAAAAAGGTGAAACGAGAGATAATAGAAAACGGGAATTTCTATTGGGACTTTTATGAAAAAGTTTAAAAAATTTAAAATTTAAAATTAGATTTTTTTGTTTGTTTGTTTGCATGAAGTTTTTTTTTACCCAAACTTCAGGAGGTGCGATCGCACCCCTTTGGCCTCAAGTAGCTACGCCTCTGTCCACACTCTAGAGTAAACATAGCATAAGTATCCGTCCGTGGGTGACTCTCGTATACGGCTGAGTGCGCTGAGCATTTGAAAGTGATTTGGTAGTTTGGGAGTCGTCTACTTTTAGACGCCCCGTACACTCATTTATGCGCATAAATTGTCCACGGACGGGATATGAAAAGCTAACAAGTCTCACTTAATAAATAAGGCAATTTCTCACAAGGTACACCCAATATTAGAGATTGCCCAAAAGACATCCATCTTTCCCATTTTACCCCTATGATGAAATTGAATTTTTTTCATGTCTTTCTTAAAAAAAAAAAAAAAGGCAATTCAAGATGAATTTTGTGACAATTTTTTTTAAAAAAAAATTCATCACAAAAATATTTGTGACGAATTCTACTATAATTTTTTTTTTCATTGCTAATAAGTTGTCATCCAATTCTTCGATGAAAATATGTAAATTCGTCGTCAAATTTGTGATGAATTTTATTTTCGTCACCAAATTTGTTGCAATTTTGTAATGAAAACAAAATTTGTCACAAAATTACAAACTTATATTTGCAATGAAATTCTAATTTCGTCCCAAATTGGACGACTAATCCCATTTTTGTAGCAGATTTAGCAATGAAAATGGATTCATTGCCAAATGTGGGAAGAATGGCGAATCCCCATTGCACCTCAGATTTGGCTACAAATAATATTTTCATCGCATATTTACTGTTAATACAGTCTGACCTGGCTGTTGTTTTGATGTTGACACTGATTTAAGTTTGTATCAGATATTAATTAGACTCAGACTGATTAATGATCAAGGTTGATCATGTGGAGAGGAAAGTCCAAGTACGGATACTTGGCACGCGAAGTCGGAGAGGGCTCAGTAGCTCGTTCTCCGGACTAGGTCAGAGATGGCTCGGTAGCTCGTTCTCTGGACCGGACGAAGTTGGAGAGGGCTCGGCAGCTCGTTCTCAGGACCGGACGAAGTCAGAGAGGGCTCGACAGCTCGTTCTCCGGACTAGGTCAGAGAGGGCTTGGTAGCTCGTTCTCTGGACCGGACGAAGTTGGAGAGGGCTCGGCAGCTCGTTCTCCGGACTAGAGGAGGATTTTATTTTTTTTGTTTCATATTTATTATTTTTTATAAGGAATGTAATTTATATTATTATAAAATGATAAAAATATCCTGCGATTTCTATCGACAGTCGTCGCACTTCTATCGGAGCTTGTGTCCGGTGATCGATGTCGGCCAGTCGGTGATCGGCGGTGGTGTCGAATGGCGGCTGGTGATTGACGACTGGCGGCGACGGGCGCCGATCGACGGCGGCGGCGGCGGGTGTCGATCGACGGTGGCGGCGGTAGGCGCCGACCGACGACCGACGACCGGAGGCGGCGGGTGTTGATCGACGACCGGCGGCGGCGGCGGGCGCCGACCAATGACTGGCGGCGGGGGTTGACGATCGGTCTGTTGACCGATCCACAACGATGTCATTTGCCTTCTGATATTTCTCTGCGATTTCTGATTCATCTGATCTAACCATCTGCTGCAAGCTTTTTGAGTTACAGATTGCAGGTGTCGTGCCTATGCTTGATTTCAAATTAAGTTCCATCAGAAGAATAATACCAAGTGCCCTTTCTATTGTGTTTCACTGCAAGTGGTGCAATTCGAGCGTCAACGTTCACTGGCTGCGATCAGTTGGCAACAGCTTGACTCTTGCTCATTGGTTCGAGCTCAGAGACGCCAGTGAAGACCATGGATGGTATTGGTGTGAGTTCAGAGAACCAGATGAGGAGGAAGAGTGATTGGCGACGCCTGAGTTGGTTGCAGTGATTCGATACAGGTGACAGTGATTCGGCTCTGGCTGAAGACAGTGAGAAAGCAGAATAAGAAGAAGGAAGAAGAGAGGTTTGCTAAGGTTCTGTAAAAACTCTCTGTCGACCAAGCAAGAGTGTTGTGTTGTTGAGCTCTTGGCCGAGGAATCCCTTCTATCTTTGCGCGTTGCTTTCATTGTGGCTGTAAGTTCATTTGTTCATTCCTTTAGCCACAAAACTCTGTAAGTCTTGTGCTTCATTTCATATCTTTTCTGTGACTTTGTGGAGAGGTTACTCCACCGAGAAGGAGAAATATTTAGCCGGATTTTGTCCGGGGTGTGATCTACCGAACGATCAAGGGATCGTCCACCTTACGGACACGCCGAGGAGTAGGGGCAAGTTATCCCCGAACCTCGTACATCTTTTTGTTAGTGGTGGGTTGTTTCTTTCCTTGCATCAGTTTTTTTTTGTTTATTTCCGCTGTGCTAACAAATTTTTGTAAGGAATTAATTGAGTTTTAGAGGAGACTATTCACACCTCCCATCTCTAGCCATCCGAAGGTCCTAACAAGTGGTATCAGAGCTTGGTGCTCTTCATCCGGAGTAACACCCGAAAGAGCAAGAAGATGGCTATGAAGGAAGGTTTTAGCACCAATCGTCCACCCTACTTCGACAGAGCGGACTTCCAATATTGGAAGAGCCGTATGGAGTACTATCTCAAGACCGACATCTCCATGTGGTTCTCGGTCAAGGAAGGTTTTACACCTCCGAAGGACGAAGAAGGTAAGGAACTAGAGTCGTCAAGGTGGTCCGCCGAGCAAACTCGCAAAGGACAAGCCGATGCCAAGGCGGTGGTCACTCTACAATGTGGGATAGCCAAAGATCAACTTGTCAAGGTAGGTCCATTTATGAGTGCAAAAGATTTGTGGAACAAGCTCATCGAGCTCCAAGAAGGAACCCAAGACTCTCGGATCGCCAAGAGAGACTTGTTCCTAAACCAACTACAAAATCTCACCATGAAGGAGAACGAAACGGTAAGTGAACTACACGGAAGGTTCAAAGAGATCATCAATGGTCTTCATTCCGTAGATGAACGCGTAGAAAATCACGATCTCGTAAGGTACGCTCTCAAAGCCTTTCCGAGGAATGCCTTGTGGTCATCTATGGTAGATGCCTACAAGGTCTCCAAGGACCTTTCAATTGTTAAGTTAGATGAATTCTTTTGTGAAATGGAACTTCATGAACTTGCTAACAAGGGTCAAAAAGAGAAAGGTATTGCCTTAGTTGCAGGAGAAAAGAGCAAGGATGGAAGAAGGAAGAAAGAAAAGAAGAAGGAGAAAGAGATTCCTACATCCTCATCCTCTTCCGAGTCCGATGATGAAGGAGGATCATCATCAAGCGAGATGGCCAACTTCGTAAGAAGAATCATGAGAAGGAGCCGGAGATACAAAGGGAAAGGTAAGTCGATTGATCAAAATGTTGATAAGACTAATGTTACGTGTTATGAGTGTAGCAAGAAAGGACACTATCGGAGCGAGTGTCCAAAACTCAAGAAGAAGGAAGAAAGGGCCAAGAAGAAGAAAGCTCTCAAAGCTTCTTGGGATGAATCCTCCTCAAGCTTATCGGAGGAAGAGAAGGAGAAAAGCACTCGTCAATTAGCGCTCATGGCAAGGGAGGAATCGGATTCCGGAAGTGATACATCAGCTGCGGCTTCATCATCTTCGGATGATGAAGAGGTAACTTCTCCTCACTTAGAAAAATGCTATAAAACTATTGCACATTTATCTACTTTGCTTAAGAAATCAAAAACTGAAATCAAATCATTAAAAGATGAAGTAGAACACTTGAAGACTCTTAGGGAAGATGAGGTTGATGACCTACATCAAGAGCTTCTTGAGGATTGATCCTGTCCGAACCAAAGGACGCTGGGCACGTGGCGCACTCCTAGTCGATGGTGTAGGCTTCCGTTGGGTCGCACGAATCTCCGGCGAACCTGCACAGAAGTCGGGCCGGGAAGGGGTTCCCGGCGGCGACCCTCCGACGCTCAAGTCAGGTAAGCGAACAGCAAAAGGTGGCTCCAAAAATCCAAGAGCGCGTACCTCCGGCGAAGGAAGAGGCTCTTTATATAGAGCGGTGAAAGAACTAGTGCACGTCCACCGAAGGGCATCGTGTCATGACCCACCTCGGTATGTACTGTCGGAGAGCTTACGACACCATCTTTCTGATTCGGTCATGTCTTGATGGGATAGCAGAACACCTTGTTGTCGGACTTAGAGTATGGCCTAGCCATAGGACTTGTGGTGTAAGAAGATGTTCTATCCCCCGGCCGGGACGTCCGTCCGGCCGACCGGCGTGAATAGCGTCGTCCGGGTGGCCCTAATTTCCCGCGCCAGCCGGGCGGCGCGCCCATTATGTCCTGCCCTCTCTTAGCCCTTCCGCTCGGCCATTTACTACTTCATTGAGCGTCGGAACCCCGACCCCTGTCAGGGCATCTTTCACGATCAGACGTGTATGGGCAGGCCGATCAACCTGCCCTTTTGTCATACGTCCTTGACACCCTTCTCAAGCGGACCACTTGCCTCGACCTCCACGTGGCATTGACCCCTCGTTAGGGGTCCCGGACTCTACCGGATCACTTGCCTCCCCGAGTCTAGTCGAGGGAGGCTCGGCCAGGCTGGCCGATCCGGTGAGCAATGATTGCTGCATTGGGCTGATCGGCCAGGCGTAAGGATGCTCATCCATCCGGCGGTATCTTGTCCATGCCTTGTGCTTTCTTGGCATCCATGTCCGATGCTCTCCCCTATTACCCATCACGTGCGCTGAGCACGGTAAGGGGAGCTCATTAAATGCGGCCAATATCCCGCTGACACGTGGCGATCGTGCGTTTGTCAGCATATGGCGGTGGCGCCACTTCCGATGGGACAGCCACCGTTTGACATGAACGGCTGGATGATGACCTCGTTAACAACGACCTGGATCGGACGGTGGAGGTTGCTCCCGGGCGGCGATATAAAGCCCACGACTCCGTTTCCGCCGCATTGTTGGTTCCTCCTCCTCCGGCGCTCCTCTGCCCGTTTTTTTCTCCGGCGACCTCGCCCCTCAACTTTTCGGCAATCCCAGGCCCCCGTCGATCATCTTTCTTGCTCGTAAGACCCTCTTTCTCGTTCCCAACGTTTTCTTCTTGCTGTGAATCGTTTCCTTCATTCGGTTTTCCTCCATTCCTTGCTTGAACCTTCCCCCTTTGTCCCGCATTCCTGTCTTTCGATCATGACTAGTACTTAGTCCAGCGGTGGTGCTCGGGTCTATGGTACTCGACCATAGAAAGTTGTTTTAGCGAGGAGGCGCGTTGCGTCTCTCTCGGACTTCTGACATTCCTTGACCACCAAATAGTATTAGCCACACGGCGATCGGCCTCATGACCGCCGATCGGCCAGTTCTTTTCGAGACCAATTTATGGGACTCGCTTCCCACCCATGATTTTCTGCAAGTGCAATTACTTCGCATTAAGCTTGGCGGTGGTTCCCAACTCTATTAAGTGCTTGGCGGAGTAATAGTTTTGTTCAATGAGCGACATCCCTAGACCCAAAATCTTCCACTACTTTTACTATCCCAAAGTCGAGTGGGGAACTTTTGTTTTCAATCTAGGATAGGTTTCGTCCTCTTCGATGGCATGCCGAGCTCCAACAAACATTGGAAGAGCACTTTTCTATATCGTTTTCCGGCGGCAACTTTTCGTACCAAGTGGCGGGCAGCGATCTGGCGTAGCAGCTCAGCAAATTCGTGTGACCTACCTTCATGCGGACGAGCGGCTAGTTGGGCCTTATCATATTGACAAGCTACTCCTCCCGGGAGTAATGTATATCCTCTACCACAGCCGACCTGCCCTGTAGCATGAGTAAGTTCCTTATCTCCCGTTTGTTTTGTTCTAACTGATTTATTTTTTGCTTCTGCACTGAAGTCATGTGGCGCGCCAAAGCTACCGAGAAGCTCAAATTGAAAGCCGCTCAGAGAGGCCGCCGAACGGGGCCTTTCTCCAGGTGATCCGGCCGGTGAAGAAGGTGAGGGGACACCAACTGTCCCCGAAGCCTCAGACGCCCCTGCCTCTCACGATGAGGCCATGGGCGACATAGAACCTCCTCGGCCCAGGTAGAGGCCGTTCGACGTGCCGCTCACGCGCAGGCGCCCGGCAGGAATCGCATCTGCCTCAACTACACTTGATGAGTCACGGCCCGGCGGGCGGCGGATGCCGGTCTGTCGGGATGGTTTCCTTGAGTACTCGACCCCTCGTGGTTCTCAGGGCCGGCTCGAGTGCCGGCCGGCCCTTCAAGAACTTTGTGCGTGTCGGTGGCTTGGCGACTTCCCTCCTCGTCCACGGTGGGCGTCTGGTAGTAAGCGCTTCAAGAGCGGCGGCATTTAATTAATTCGCCTTTCTTGGAGGCGTACATTCTTCTTGATCGACTGCGGTCCCAGCACATGATTACAACAGACCCTCGGCCCAAGCTTGGGTGGGCCTTCGAAAAGCAGTGACTCCGGGCTTCGGCGACAACAATCTAAACAGAGCCACGAGTATGCTCTGTTTCTTTGTTTGCGTATTTATATTATGTTTTAACTTTGTCCCACACTAGCGAGCGGGTGGGCGGATCGCCATTAGCAATCGATTGGCTGAAGCGGAGGCGAGTTGAAAAACAAAAAGTGCGAAGTGCAAAGCGTTCGACAGCCGCTCTGGAGGCCAAAACCTCTTGGATGCCCGAGCGGAAAGGGCTTCCGATTTGGCGAGCAAGGTCGTTCGGCTTGAAGCGATGATCAAGCAGAGATAAGGAGATCAAGCGGCGACCACTCGGAAGCAATAGGCTATCAATGATATGGACCGCATGAAGGTGGAGATCGAGTGGAACAACGCATCAAAGATTTGGGCATACGCTAGCCGAGAAGAGAGCCGCTCGACCGACCTCAAGATTTGATGGAGATTTGAAGGATCTTCAGGCCGCCATGACGCTGCCCTGCTCAAAGAATATCAAGAGGGGAGTCGGCTCGCTCAAGAAGGAGGAAGGCGTTCCTCCGCTCGGAGAGAAGTTCTTGACAAGATATCCCTCACTTTAGGAGGCGATCAAGGCGGTGGGCTATCCGAAGACCAAAGGCCACCTGCCCGGTGACCATCCCGAGGACCTCGCGAGCGTGATGGACTCCATCCCCGACGCTCTTTTTGATTTTGATGCGTGAGGAGCGTTTTCATGAACTTTTTTGTATTCTCGCCATTCGGCCCAACTTATCTCTGTAATGACTTGTTTGATTTACCTAATGAGTAATAGATGACCTTCTGCCCCTTTCACTTCTGTTTTAGCAAGACATTATTCCCTCGTCACGCCAAAGTGTTCTTTATATCCTTTCCTCTCGGCTCAATTCGATCGTCTTAATTACATCTATCATGCGACCGCACAGCCGCTAAGCTTTCGAACATAACCGCTCGGCATTTACATGCTAATATCCCTAACTTTCACTGACCAACTTTTTCTTTGTGCCTTACCCCCAAAGGGATTTTCCGTACATTTTTTATGAGCCGAGTCGGTCTTAACCCAGCTATCGTTGATTGTATCATGTGATGGCTATCCACTCGTTTATAGACGCCGGCTCGTCTCTCGATATTTAACGTCGGACTCGGCGGCCTTCCTTCGGTTTATGATAAGCTCGTTTCTCGATATTTAACGTCCGAGCTCGGCGGCCTTCCTTCGGCGTTTATAGGCCGGCTCGTCTCGATATTTAACGTCGAGCTCGGCGGCCTCCGCTCGGCGTTTATAGCGCGGCTCGTCTCGATATTTAGCGTCGGGCTCGGCGGCCTTGCTTAGGCGTTTATAGGCGCGGCTCGTCTCGATATTTAGCGTCGGAGCTCGGCGGCCTTCCGCTGGCGTTTATAAACGCCGGCTCGTCTCTCGATATTTAACGTTGGGCTTCGGCCTTCGCTCGGCGTTTATAAACGCCCGGCTTGTCTCGATATTTAACGTCGGGCTCGACGGCCTTCCGCTCGGAGCGTTTATAGGCGCGGCTCGTCTCTCGATATTTAACGCGGAGCTCGACGGCCTTCCGTTCGGACGTTTATAGACGCCGGCTCGTCTCGATATTTAACGTCGGAGCTCGGCGGTCTTGCTTCGGACGTTTATAGGCGCGGCTCATCTCGATATTTAACGCGTCGGGCTCGGCCTTCGCTCGGACTTTTATAGGCAAGCTCGTCTCTCGATATTTAACGTCGAGCTCGGCGGTCTTCGCTCGGAGGTTTGAGCGATCGTCTCACCTGATATTTAATATCTGGTAGTCTTATTTATAGACGCCCTCGCCTCTCGATATTTAACGCCGAGCTCGACGGTCTTCGTCGGACGCTATAGACGCCGCTCGCCTCTCGATATTTAACGCCGGAGTTCTTCCGCCTGAGCGAGTAGACGCCTACCGTCTCGATATTTAACGCCTGAGTTCGACGGTCTTCCGCTCGAGCGTTTATGACGCCGGCCTGCCTCGATATTTAACGTCGGAGCTCGGCGGTCTTCCGCCGGACATTTATAGACGCCGGCTCGCCTCGATATTTAACGCCGGAGCTCGACGGTCTTCCCGAGCGTTTATGACGCCCGCCTGCCTCTCGATATTTAACGCTCGGAGCTCGACGACCTTCAAGGCTAATTTTAATATTGCCGATCGGCGGACCCATGGGCCATCCTTTGAATTAATTTTGATTCCTGCATTACAAGGACACGGCGACTAACATATACAAAATGATTTACATTCGTGCACCTTTCACCCCGCTCGATAAGGTCGGAGATTTCTCACTCCACGATCCGAACTGCCTGCCTTCATTCTCAAATAATATGCCCCGATCTGAGCTTCTCAATAACCTGAAGGGGCCCGCCCTTGAGCTTCTAATCAACATCACGACCGCCATTGACTTTCTTCTTCCACAAGATCGCCGACCGAATGATCCGGGATTACACGCGGTTGTAATTTTGCTTCATCCGTTTGCAGATCATCACCGAAGCCACTTTGGCTTGCCTCGTCAACCAAATCCAGCTCCATGTTCCTCCGTCCTGCCATCATCATAACTCTGAATCCGGACGGACTCGACGCCGCTAATAACCGCCTCGCCACCATACACCAAATGGAATGGTGGACGCCTCCTTCCTTCTGAGTCGCCGGATGGCCCACAAGACGCCCAGACTTCATCGAGCCAACTTCCTCCCAAATGGTCGAGCCGAGCGCGCAGAATTCGATCACATTGCTCGACCGTCTCGGGATAAGCCACGGATGTGAAGTGTTGCTCGATGCCGTAGCTTTTGCACCACTCCTCTAGCACCTTCCCTGTGAACTGCCGCCCATTATCGGAAACCAATCGGCGAGGGATGCCGAACCGACAGATGATGTGTTGCTAGATGAATTTTTTGACCATCTGCTCGGTGATCTTAGCCAGCGGCTCGGCCTCCACCCACTTGGAAAAATAATCTACCGCCACTAGTAGAAATTTCCGCTGTCCGGTCGCCATAGGAAATGGACCAATGATATCCATTCCCCGCTGGTCGAACGGACACGAGACCGTAGATGCCTTCATTTCCTCTGCCGGTCGGTGGTAGAAGTTATGGTACTTCTGGCACGAAGGGCACGTCGACACGGTCCAAGCGACGTATGCTTGTAAGGTTGGCCAGAAGTACCCGGCCAACAGGATCTTCTTAGCCAGCGATCGTCCGCCCGGATGTCCTCCGCACGATCCTTGATGTACTTCTCGGAGGATGTAAGCCGAGTCCTCCGAGCTCACGCATTTCAACAATGGGCGTGAGAAAGCCTTTTTGTAAAGCTGATCGCCGATGAGTGTGAACCGACCGGCTCTTCTCCTTAGCAGCTGAGCTTCATACTCATTGGATGGTGTGCCGCCCGAGCGGAGGAACTCTATGATGGGTGTTCTCCAGTCGCTCGGAATCGTGAGGCCTGCCATCCGGTCGACATGCGCCACCAACAATACTTTTTCAATTGGCTGCTGAATGGCGATCGGCGTTATTGAGCTTGCAAGCTTGGCTAACTCATCGGCCGCTTGATTTTCTGCTCTGGGTATCTTCTGAACAATAACTTCTCTAAAATCGGCTTTGAGCTTTTCGAAGGCTTCATCATAGAGCTTGAGGCGAGCATTATTAATCTCGAAGGTACCAGAGAGCTGCTGAGCGGCCAACTGCGAATCCAAATGAAGCCTTACCCGACCGGCTCCCACATGCCGAGCAGCCTGCAAGCCAGCTATGAGGGCCTCATATTCTGCTTCATTGTTGGTAGCTTTATAATCCAGCCGGACGGATAAGTGCATCTTTTCTTCTTGAGGGGAGAGCAACAATATTCCAATCCCGCTTCCGAGCCGAGTGGACGACCCATCCACATATATTCTCCACCTAGCTTCCGGCTCCGGCCTTTGCACCTCAGTCACGAAATCGGCCAAGGATTGCGCTTTGATCGCCGAGCGGGGCTGGTATTGGATATCGAACTCACTTAATTCCGTCGTCCATTTGATGAGCCGTCCGGATGCTTCTGGATTTAGTAGGACACGTCAAGCGGGCTATTGGTTTTAACAACGTGTCGCCGGAAGTATGGACGGCGAGCAAGCGCGGACCGGCGAAAGCCACTTCTCGAGCCCAGATAGCGAGATTCGCATCTTTAAAATATGACTAAGGAAATATATAGGCTCTTCTGCTCGACCTCACTAAAGTGAGCCGATTGCATGCTCGGTTGAAGACAAGTACATATAAGTGGCTCACCAGATCGGCAGCTAATATCGGAAGAGGATTGAAATGCTTTCAAATCTTGAACGCCGTCGATTCTTCGTCGATAAAATTTTGTAGCTTTGTGTAAGATCTTGAAAAAGGAAGGCTCGGTGGCGGTTTTGGAGATAAACACGGAAAGAGCGGTGATCCGACCGGTCAAACGCACTTCCTTGTATTTCTTGGGCGGCATATCTTGTAGAGCTTTCACCTTCTGGGATTTGCTTGATTCCCCGCTCGGTCACTATGTACCCTAGAAAGTGCCCTCCTTTTGCTCCGAACAGGCACTTCGGGGATTTAGCTTGACTCCATATTTGCGCAGCGTTCGGAAGGTTTCCTCCATGTCTTTGAAGAGATCGTCCACTCGGCGGGACTTAATGAGAATATCATCCACATAAACTTCTAGATTCCGCCGATCCGCTCTCTGAATACTTTATTCATCAAGCGCCGATATGTGGCCCCGCATTCTTCAATCCGAACGGCATTACATTATAGCAATAAGTGCTGTCGGCACAAAGCTAACCTTTTCTTGATCTTCACGCGGCGGCACTTGGTGATAGCCTTGGTAGGCGTCGAGCATACAGATTATTAATTCACGGTAGTAGAGTCCACCAAATGATCTATCCGGCAGAGGATAAAAATCTTTGGCAAGCTTTGTTGAGATCCAAAATCAATGCACACTCTCCACTTGTTGCCGGCTTTGAGACTAATACCTCGTTAGCGACCCTCGGGACACCCTGCCAGTATATGGCCTTTCAAAAGCTTTTCCACCTCCGCCACGATGATGGCATTACGCTCGTGGCAAGTCCCTTTTCTTTGCTTCCCGGTCCGAGTCCGACATGCAACTCGTCTTGCGCTATGCTCGGCGAAATTCAGGCAGCTCGTATGGCCAGCCGGATGAAGACATCATGATTTCTTGAGGCATTGGATCAGCTCATCTTTCTGTTTCTCCTCCGGATCGGACGCAATAAAGTCGTGGCACCGATTGGGCTGGGTGAATCTGCACTTCCTCTTTTTCTTCATAAAAAGGGTGGCTTTTCGGTGATGGCGTTTACCTCAATCCGAGGCGCCTTCCGAGCGGAATTGGCTTCGCTTGGACCATCTCGATGAAGCATGCCGAGTCGCTAGCTGATCTCCCGCATCTCCCACTTTGTCCTCCACCGAACTTGATCTTCGATGGAAGGTTGGGGACCGCTCGGAATTCGGAGCCCGGTCGTCCCAAAATGACATTGTAAGAAGAAGGAGAGTCGACTACCACGAAGTTTATTGTTCTTGTCCTCCCGAAGCTCTTCTCGGTGATGTGGCCAGCCGATCTGTCAATCGGCGGTGAACCTTATACTAAGGAACCCATAGAGCGAGTTGTCATGGGTAGCAGCTCGGATCAATTTGCAACCGATCGAACGCCTTCTTGAATATGATGTTGACCGAGCTCCCTGTGTCAACAAATACGTGTGAATTGTAATTGGCTATTACCGCTTTGATGAGCAGAGCATCGTCATGGGGTACTTCAACTCCTTCCAAGTCCCCGGGCCCGAAACTAATTTCGGGTCCTTCCGCTCTTTCTTGGCTACAGCCGACCGCGTGAATCTGGAGCTGCCGGACGCTCGCCTTCCTAGCTCGGTTGGAGTCTCCTCCGGTCGGCCCGCCAGCAATAACGTTGATCTCGCCTCGGGAAGTATTGCTTCTATTTTCCTCTTCCCGAGCGGATGGTCAAGATCGTTCTCTGGACGCTCGGCGATTCTCCTTCCTTGGGGAACGATGCCAATCGGGAGTCTGTTGCTGGGGCCTATCAGCTCGCGTCCGATCGGCTTCATGAGTTCTCTGTCGCCTATCGACTGAAGGCGACCGTCGCCCGGCATTCCGGGGCACGGGATGAGCCACGAAGGGAAGACTTTGGCAATCCCTTGTGTTGTGCGTATCCGTCCGGTGGAAGGAGCAGAACATCGGGGTCCATTTCTTCTTTGGCTTGGGTCGGGCGGCAGCTACCTCTTGCACATGAGACCTGGCGTGGGGGGATCGGATTGCTTCGGCCCTTGGTCCTCTAGGCGGCTGATGAGCGGCTTGCTGTTTCCGCTCGGCTGGAGGAGCCCGTTCGGCTGGAGTTTCCTTTTTCCTTGCCGCTTGTGCTTCTTCCACGTTAATGTATTCGTTCGCCCGGTGTAGCATGTGATCATAGTCTCGGGGCGGCTTTCGGATGAGCGATCGGAAGAAATCCCCATCCACTAGGCCTTGTGTGAAGACATTCATCATGGTTTCCGAGGTGGCCGTTGGAATGTCCATCGCCACTTGGTTGAACCGCTGGATGTAAGCTCGGAGTCTCGGGCTTTTGCTTGATGGCGAATAGGCTCACGCTCGTTTTGATAGCGCCGATCGCTTGCAAAATGATGGAGGAAGGCTGTCGAAGTCCTTGAAGCTTATGATGGATCCGTCCGGCTCCGGAACCACCGCTGAGCCGATCCCGGAGAGTGGTGAGAAAAACTTGGCACTTTACTCCATCTCGTATTGATGGAGAGTGGCTATGTTATCGAACTTACTCGGATGATCATCCCGGGTCGGTCGTCCCATTATACTCGCCGATCGTTGGGGACGTATAGTGGGCAGAGGGTCTTGTAGAATGACCTCCGAAAATTGGCGATTGATCCGCTCGGGAGATGCCTCGCTCGGGGCTTTCTTTCATCCCGTCTTGGTATTTCATCCGAAGATGATCCCCGCTCTCGATTAGTTGCTATGACTTGAGTGCCGGAAGAGCCCGATGGAATGGTCTGTATCCGCTGGTGGTGCTTCCGCCGCCACCGGCTGCGATGTTGCTTGTTGCTCCGGCCGCTCGGCTGTGGCTTTTTGTTTTTGCTCCACTAGCTTGGCGGCCCTCATCTCGATCAGAGCGTCGAGTTCCTCGTTCGAAAGCGTCACCATGTGTTGTCGTCCAGCCTCATCCATTGTTCCCGTTCGGATGCAGGAGCGTTCCCACAGACGGCGCCAAATTGATCCTATCCGAACCGCCGAACCAAAGGACGCTGGGCACGTGGCGCACTCCTAGTCGATGGTGTAGGCTTCCGTTGGGTCGTACAAATCTCCGGCGAACCTACACAGAAGTCGGGCCGGGAAGGGGTTCCCGGCGACGACCCTCCGACGCTCAAGTCAAGTAAACGAACAACAAAAGGTGGCTCCAAAAATCCAAGAGCGCGTACCTCCGGCGAAGGAAGAGGCTCTTTATATAGAGCGGTGAAAGAACTAGTGCACGTCCACCGAGGTGCATACGTGTCCGCAGCCCATACCTCGGTATGTACCTGTCAAAGAGCTTACCTGACACCATACTGCTACAGTTCAGTCATGTCTTCGATGGGACAACAGAACACCTTGTTGTCAGACTTAGAGTATGGCCTAGCCATAGGACTTGACGACTGTCAGAAGATGTTCCTATCCTTCACTCACCGCCCGGCCGGGACGTCCGTCCGGCCGACCGGCGTGAATAGAGTCGTCCGGATGGCCCTAATTTCCCGCGCCAGCCAGGCGGCGCGCCCATTATGTCCTGCCCTCTCTTAGCCCTTCCGCTCGGCCATTTACTACTTCATTGAGCGTCTGAACCCCGACCCCTGTCAGGGCGTCTTTCACGATCAGACGTGTATGGGCAGGCCGATCAACCTGCCCTTTTGTCATACGTCCGATCGGCTCACCCTTCTCCGACGGACCACTTGGCCCTCTGACCTCCACGTGGCATTGACCCCTCGTTAGGGGGTCCCGGGCTCTTACCACCGGATCAAGGATGAAAACAAAGCCCTAAAGAGTGAAGTTGAGAAACTCAAGAAAATGCTTGAGAAATTCTCAACTAGCTCTAAGACCTTAGATATGATTCTAAATGCCCAAAGGGCGGTCTACAACAAGGCTGGGTTAGGATATCAATCTAAGGAGTCTAGTTTCATTTCCTTAGTGTCTAGAACCCAATTTCATAGATCACATGCTTCTAGGGTTCATGAGACTAGGAAGGGTGTGACCAAGGCATGGGTTCCTAGGTCTTTCATTGTAGATGCATTAGGTCCCAAGATTTGGGTACCTAAAACATCGATCTTTCGTGTCTTGTAGGCATTTGTCAAGGGGGAGTATCTATCAACTTGGTTTGTTGATAGTGGATGCTCCAAGCACATGACCGGGGACAAGTCACTCTTTACTACCCTTCAAAACAAAAATAGAGGTAATGTGTCCTTTGGTAATAATGGTAGCCTTAAGGTTATAGGAGTTGGAGATATTCAAATATCCGAATGTCTCCAAATCAAAAATGTCCTTCTAATCAAGGGGATGACTTTTAATCTCCTAAGTGTCAGCTAATTGTGTGATACGGGTTACACAATTGAGTTTCATTCAAGTCAATGTATGGTCAAACACATTGATACACTTGACACGGTACTAGTAGGCACAAGGGTAGATAACATTTACCAAGTATCTTTTAAAAGTGCTACTAATGCCTCTGCTAAGTGTTTCATGTCAAGAGAAGAAGAATCATGGCTGTGGCATAGAAGGTTGGCCCACGTAAACATGAAGAATATTCGAAAGCTGGCCAACAAAGGATTAGTGCGAGACTTACCAAGCATCAAGTATCAAAAGACAAAATTATGTGATGCATGTCAAAAGGGTAAGCAAACAAAAGTGGCTCATAAAGGTAAAAGCGCTGTAAGTACATCTACTGCTTTAGATTTATTGCATATGGATTTGTTTGATTGCAGTAATGTTATTTCATTGAATGGGAGTAGATACTATTTAGCGATCATTGATGATTTTACTAGATATACATGGACTTTCTTTTTGAAAAATAAGGATCAACCCATAGATGTTTTTGTTTCTTTTTGTAGAAGAACTGAAAATGAAAAATCAACAACAATTAAAACAATTAGAAGTGATCATGGTGGAGAATTTCAAAACCATAGATTTTTAGAATTTTGTCAAGAAAAAGGATATAGGCATGAGTTCTCTACTCCAAGGACCCCACAACAAAATGGGGTTGTGGAGAGAAAGAACCGAGTCTTGCAAGAGGTTGCACGAAGCATGCTCAATGAGTACTCACTACCGAGCTACTTATGGGCTGAAGCGGTAAATACCGCTTGCTATGTGCAAAACCGAGTCTTGATACATAGGTTTTTAGGAAAGACTCCCCATGAACTTTGGTTTGGGAAACCCCCTACAATTAAACATCTTGTTGGATCGAAAAGAATTTAGATATCTCCACAATGACATGATATTGTCCACTTTGGGCCCTAAGCCCTCATGGTTTTGCTCTTGGGCTTTACCCAAAAGGCCTCATGCCAATGGAGATATCTTTTCTCTTATAAACCCATGATCTTTCCCATGTGTTTCCAATATGGGACTATGTTTGCAACCTTGCAACCCCAACAATCCCCCCCTCAAACAAAGGACCATGGGCTTCCCACGTCCGATCCTCGACCCACCAGGACTTCCTGCCCCTCAGTCTACCCAACCTACTAGGACTTCCTTGCCTAGCCGCAACTAGGACTTCCTGCCCCTCGGTCCACCCGACCTACTAGGACTTCCTGCCTGGTGTCTGATCCTCTTGATCCGAACATAGGAGCCCCCACTTTCTTTGTTCGAGGTCAATATTGTACTCACATGGTTCAATCAGACCATAGCTCTTGTGCACAGTCGGCGGTACTCACATGGTTGTAAGGTGTTTATCTTGAATACCAAGAATCATCTTGGAAGTTCACGGCTAAGGCTGATGAAGGGATCCTGGTCGGGTACTCTCTCACCAGCAAAGCCTATCGAGTCTATAACAATAGGACTAAATTGATTGAAGAGTCCTCGGATGTAGCATTTGAAGAAATCCCTAAATCAAATGATCAATCAAGGGATGTAGGAGAAATTCAATTTGAACTTAGAAATCTAAGTTTAAATGATCAAAACATAGAAAGAGTCGAAGTTGACTCCGATGATGATGAGCAAAGGCAAGAGAGGACTCAGTCTGATCCTTTGCCTGATACTGAGCCCTTGCCTGTGTCTAGTGAGTCCACTCATGAGGCACCGCCAACACCAAGGCAATCTAGGATCCTCTAGTCATCCCCAAGACCAGATTGTGGGAGACATTCAACAAGGGGTTAGGACTAGATCATTCTTTAGAAATGAGTCTAATGAGGTTGCCTTGATCTCAGAAATCGAACCAAAATTAGTTGATGAGGCATTGCACGATCCTGATTGGATCATAGCGATGCAAGATGAGTTAGGTCAATTTGAAAGGAGCCAAGTGTGAGACTTAGTTCCTAGACCTAAGAAGACCACCATTATTGGAACCAAATGGGTCTTCAAAAATAAGTTAAACCAAAAGGGAGAAGTCGTAAGAAACAAGGAAAGACTTGTAGCCAAGGGCTATAGTCAAGTCGAGGGCCTCGATTATGATGAGACTTATGCTCCCGTGGCCCGATTAGAGTCCATTCGTTTGATGCTAGCTTTTGCTGCACATAGAGGTTTCAAGCTCTATCAAATGGACGTTAAATCGGCCTTCTTAAACGGTTTCATTAAAGAAGAGGTCTATGTTGAACAACCACCGGGGTTTGTGAATACCGAAGCTCCAAACCACGTGTACAAGCTCAAGAAAGCCTTTTATGGGCTTAAACAAACTCCTCGAGCTTTGTACGAAAGGTTGTCAACTTACTTACTAGAAAAGGATTTTGTAAAGGGTCAAATAGACCCAACACTATTTCTGTGTAGAGATGGTGAAAACATATTTGTAGCCCAGGTGTATGTCGATGACATAATTTGTGGCTCAAATAACAAGGGCTATTTGAATGAATTTATCACTCACATGGAAAATGAGTTTGAAATGAGTCTGGTGGGAGAATTGACATTCTTCCTTGGACTTGAAATTAAACAAACTCGAGATGGCATTTATGTCCATCAAACAAAATACACTCAAGAGATGCTCAAGAAATTCAAAATGAGTGACTCTAAGGAAGTATCCACTCCAATAGCGACAAACACTCGCCTTGACAATGATGAGAATGGAAAACCAGTTGATCTAACGCAATATAGAAGCATGATCGGTAGTCTTCTATATCTCACAGCTAGTCGACCAGACATACTTTTTGCTGTGGGCATGTGCGCTAGATATCAAGTCGGTGCCAAGGAATCTCATCTAATTGCAGTTAAGAGAATCCTGAGATACCTTAAGGGCACAATTAGAGTAGGTCTATGGTACCCTCGTACGGAGTCTTTTGACTTGATAGGTTATACCGGCTCCGATTATACTAGGTGCAAATTGGATCGGAAAAGCACTAGTGGGGGTTGCCAATTTTTAGGTTCATCATTGGTTAGTTGGTCAAGTCGGAAGCAACATTGTGTTGCTCTCTCCACGATCGAGGCTAAATACATTGCCATGGGAGAGAGTGTATCACAATTGTTGTGGATGGTCCACACCCTAGAAGATTATGGGCTTTCATATAAGGGAGTGCAAGTGTTGTGTGATAACATCAGCACAATAAACCTAACAAAAAATCCAGTCCATCATTCACGGACCAAACATATTGAAGTGCGTCATCACTTCATTAGAGATCACGTAGCTAGGGGAGACATTGCGCTCACATATGTTGAGTCAAAATCAAACCTAGCCGATATTTTCACCAAACCTCTTCCGGAAAATGAATTTAGTCATTTGAGGAGAGAATTGGGAATGTGTTTGGCTCAATAGGCCATTAGGACCTCATCATGATCAATAAGGACAATTAAAACAATAAGAGAATTTGGGAAATTAATTTGGGCAACTTGGGAACATCTCACACAAACTATAAGGTTTAACAAATTATTTTTGTTTGCTAGAAATGGGGTGAGATGCTAGGATCAGCCGAATTATTCAAAATGTATCATGCATCCCTTGAATAATTAGGTTGAAGAGACATAAATTGAGTATGGGGAAGACCATTACATAATTCATGTGTATTTGGTTCCTAGATCTTACTCATATATTCCAACCAAGGAAACTTGGTTGGATCTTTATCTAGAAATAATGTAACTTTGGTTGATGGACTGTTTGATACCTTTGATCGATACTTTTCATGATTTTGATTGAAACTAGGACAAGTCCTTGAAAGAATGATAGCAATTTGGTTATATTTTGATAAACTTGAAACTGAACATAACAAGGTCAAAAATTTCAGTTTTCAAGCCTTGGGTTGTCTGTTTTTCTAAATGTCTGAAACTTTCGGGCTATAAACAATTTCAGACCATAATCTTTAGGAAATAGTTATGCTTGTAGATCCTCCAGGTTCTAGGTACTGAATTTGGAAGTTTTCCTGGAGAAACTTCTACGAATTATCGAGCATCTCTACGAATTTCAGTTACTGAAAATACTGGAGAAATTTAAGTATCAGACACTGATCGGTCTACAGGCCGATCAGGAGAAGGTGGATCGGTCTGTCGACCGATCAAAAATTCTCTCCACCCTTCTGTTTGTAATCTGATCGGTCCGGGGACCGATCAGGTCAGCCTGGCACGCAGAGCCCGCTACTGATCATTTTCTGATCGGTCTACAGACCGATCAGGAAGTTACCTGATCGGTCCGGGGACCGATCAGGTCAATCTGGTACGCAGAGAGGGCTACTGATCGTTTTCTGATCGGTCTACAGACCGATCAGAAGGTTCCCTGATCGGTCCAGGGACCGATCAGCAGGCTACTGATCGTCCTCTGATCGGTTTACAGACCGATCAGGATGTTCCTGGATCGGTCCAGGGACCGATCAGGAGGTTCCTGATACCTCCTGATCGGACAGCCGCCCGATCATTCCATCATCTGTACACCCATCTCCCTTAAATCTTCCCGATCCTTTCTTTTCTTCTTTCACGCGGAAGCCCTAGCCGACTCTTTCCTACACCTCAACTCTTCTCTTCTCTTTGCTCGCCGAAGCCCTAGCCAAAAGATACTTCAATGGCACCAAGGTAACTCCTTACTTCTCTAGAACTACTCACCTTGGCATTTCAGTTTTATTTCTCATCGTATCTGTGCATTTTGTTTTGGCTTTCGTTTGTTGGTGGCTCCGGTGCTCACTTATCTGCCCTATTGGATCACATTGTTACACCTTAGGAAGAAACAAGTGGGTGAAGGGACCTCTAAGTCACCTGAGAAGTCTAAGTCTAAGACTCCCTCTCGACCTCAACCATCTGTCTCCGGGAGATTCCCAAGCCACCATTTTGAACAAGCTTTTAAACAACGGACCTTCAAATTGCTCCCTTGAAGGTCTGTAGATCGAAAATTCATGGACGAATTTTGTCCTTCTGTATCAGAAATCATTGCCTATTATAAACTTGACTCACTTGTCTATTTAGAACGAGATATCAATTATGACTTAGTCTCTGAGTTTTATAACAATCTTCATCAAACTAATGATGTAAGTTATAAAACAAAGGTTGCTAAGCAGACTCTTGATTTCAGTTTCTCAGCCTTCTTTGATTATCTTGCTTGTCGTAGATGTTCAGGTAATGTCTTTTCCATATATCCTGACTTACCTGACCCCTTACCTTCTCCTTTTGATATCTCATCTGACTCCATTTATGAGTATTTCTTTGGACATCCTAGACCGGGTGGCCTAGATGAGTTAGATGTTGATTTTCCTACTTTTGCAGCCTTGAGATTATCTGCCCCCGATTACATTCTTTTTAAGATTGTCACGAACTGCCTTCTGCCTATCACATCTAAACCATTGTCTGAGATCTGACCATATCATTGCCTGATGCTTTATGGATTGCGTCGGCGTCTCGACTTTGACATCATGTCTAGCATCTACTCTTCGATCATCTCCTATAGTGAGCCAAACAACTTCACTATTTATATGCCTTATGGGCATATAATTACAGATTGGCTCGAGACCCTTCAGATTGATGTCTCCAAGGGTAGAATAGTCAAGATGGTCAGGCAGGATTGCAGACTTGGGAAACGGGCATTTTCCAAGTCTGGCATCATAGGACAGAATGAGGAGGTTCGGTGGAAGGATGGGAGAGCACTAGGTGAGCTACCACGGGCACCTCCATGACAAGTTGCGGCTGCTCCTGTTGCTGCTCCTACTGCTGCTACTGCTGACGATGGAGAGGCAGACCCTGATCTGCGCTGGCAGATCGCCGAGATGGAGAGTCGCATTGATCGGCATGATGAGCTGCTGGTTGCTGAGCTCCACGGGCTGCGCGTTCGGATTGACCAGCGCTACGACGATCTCCGCAGTCAGCAGTTGGTGACACATCAGGCGATTATGGGATGGATGGCCAGATACCCACCTCCGCAGGATTTCCCGGGCTATCCATCCTCGAGCAGCGGCATGCCACTTCAGGGACCCACTCCTCCCGTTGATGATGCTGATGCTCCTCATGATGAGGAGGCTGATTGATACACATTGTTCTATGATGTCATTTTGAGTATCTATGTTTTGGATACTATTTGTTGGATACTTATGTCTGACCTACTTGCTGATTTCATATATTTATGCTGCCCATTTTCTTATATGGTTCACTTCCTATTGGCTATTAATTTGCTGTTCATATGCCATGTCTTGTATGTCTCTTATTTCTTTATTACTGTCTTATAATACACTTAGAGGGCATTTTAGGTAGATTAAGAAAAAGACAGTATGGGTTAAGGGGGAGTCTTTTAACGTTTTCTTACCTAATTCGCACCTTTTCGGTGTTTGACAAAGGGGGAGAAGATAACTAAGTTTAGAGATAAAGTTTAGAGATAAATGAAAGTTTGGCTTTAGGGGAGGATCTTGATTCCTCTATTCTTACATGGTGTTGTGTCTATCTTAGGGGAGGATCTTGATTCCCCTAAAATTAGGGAAATATGAACATTTCTGATCTAAACTTAAATCGTGTTGTCAAACAACAAAAAGGGGGAGATTGTTAATTCAGTCTGACCTGGCTGTTGTTTTGATGTTGACACTGATTTAAGTTTGTATCAGATATTAATTAGACTCAGACTGATTAATGATCAAGGTTGATTATGTGGAGAGGAAAGTCTAAGTACGGATACTTGGCACGCGAAGTCGGAGAGGGCTCGGTAGCTCGTTCTCCGGACTAGGTCAGAGAGGGCTCGGTATCTCGTTCTCTGGACCGAACGAAGTCGGAGAGGGCTCGTGCTCAAGGTTGACCAGGTCGAGAGGAAAGTCCCAGTACGGATACTTGGCACGCGAAGTCGGAGAGGGCTCGGTAGCTCGTTCTCCGGACTAGGTCAGAGAGGGCTCGGTAGCTCGTTCTCTAGACCGGACGAAGTCGGAGAGGGCTCGGCAGCTCGTTCTCCGGACTAGGTCAGAGAGGGCTCGGTAGCTCATTCTCTGAACCAGGAAGACGTTAGGAAGACGTTAGGGTTTAGGACTGGGAAGTTCTAAAACCAACAGAGGCAGTGGATTGGTCTGATGACTGATCCAGTGATACTCTGGCTGTCTGGATCGGTCTGTCGACTGATCCAGTGATACCTTAGTTACCTGATCGGTCTCGAGACCGATCAGTAACCACACAGTAGCTTTCTGTGAGTTATCTGATCGGTCTGGTGACCGATCAGTAACCAAACAGTAGCCTTCTGTAGGTTATCTGATCGGTCCACAGACCGATCAGAAGGGAAGCGATGAGGCAGAGGACTATAGGGGATCGGTCTGTGGACCGATCCACCCATAGACTGATCGGTCCACAGACCGATCAGAAGTCCTCCAGACCGATCAGGATATGTCCTGATCGGTCCAGAGGGATATGGATCGGTCTGTTGACCAATCCACAACGATGTCGTTTGCCTTCTGATATTTCTCTGCGATTTCTGATTCATCTGATCTAATCATCTGCTGTAAACTTTTTGAGTTACAGATTGCAGGTGTCGTGCCTATGCTTGATTTCAAATTAAGATACATCAGAAGAATAAGACCAAGTGCCCTTTCTGCTGTGTTTCACTGCAAGTGGTGCAATTCGAGCGTCAACGTTCACTGGCTACGATCAGTTGGCAACAGCTTGACTCTTGCTCATTGGTTCAAGCTTAGAGATGCCAGTGAAGACCATGGATGGTATTGGTGTGAGTTCAGAGAACCAGATGAGGAGGAAGAGTGATTGGCGACGCCTGAGTTGGTTGCAGTGATTCGATACAGGTGACAGTTATTCGGCTCTGGCTGAAGACAGTGAGAAAGCAGAATAAGAAGAAGGAAGAAGAGAGGTTTGCTAAGGTTCTGTAAAAACTCTTTGTCAACCAAGCAAGAGTGTTGTGTTGTTGAGCTCTTGGCCAAGGAATCCCTTCTGTCTTTGCGCGTTGCTTTCATGTGGCTGTAAGTTCATTTGTTCATTCCTTTAGTCACAAAACTCTATAAGTCTTGTGCTTCATTTCAAATCTTTTCTGTGACTTTGTGGGGAGGTTACTCCACCGAGAAGGAGAAATATTTAGCCGGATTTTGTCCGGGATGTGATCTACCGAACGATCAAGGGATCGTCCACCTTACGAACACACCGAGGAGTAGGGGCAAGTTATCCCCGAACCTCGTACATCTTTTTGTTTGTGGTGGGTTGTTTCTTTCCTTGCATCAATTTTCTTTTTGTTTATTTCCACTGTGCTAACAAATTTTTGTGAGGAATTAATTGAGTTTTAGAGGAGGCTATTCACACCCCCCCTCTCTAGCCATCCGAAGGTCTTAACATTTACAACAAATACGGATTGAGTCATATGCTAATTCACTAAATCTGGGACGAACCTGTTTTGTAGATTTGGAGATGAATCCACGTATTCATGGTAGATTCAATAATGAATTCATGGATTCATCACATATTCAATGACGAAAAGAGTATTCGTCGCCGAATATACGATATACACTAATTTATGATAATTTGAGGGTGAAACTATTTCGTTGTCAAATTCATCCCAATATGTTAATATTTAGGTTAGAACTTGGTCATTTTTGCATTTTATCGTGTTAATTACATCCTATTCATTTCCAAACATGTATATAACATATCCTATTTAACCTATACATCTAAGACATTATATTTAACAACACATTCTATTTAACATATACATTGTAAGACAATCTGCCAGAGATTTTTTGGGAATTAGCTGAATTGAAATTTCACCAAATCAAATTCAACTTATCTGTTGAGATTACCTGAGCCGATAATCTCAAGATATCAGCGGGGGTTGATTTCTGCCAAGTGCTAAATGCAGACTGTAGAGAAGTCGAGCGGGGCAAGCGGCTGAGTGGCAGAGTGGCAGAGTAGGCAGATCGGTCGATCGGGCAAAGTGTCCGAGCAGGCAGAGTGACCGATCGGGCAGAGCGAACCGAGGCCTGTGATGGACGCAGTGTCCTTGAAATAGATTTGCCCCACCTCCGACTATGCTTCAAGGGTTTCTCGGATCGTCTGTTTTCCAAGATACAACGGTTAACCGTAATTCATACCAAGCACTGGTGGTCATAGCGAACTGAATGGTACCCCACTGATATCACAAGTACACCGCCGAGTAAGAGATGCATGACAAAAAAGAGCGAGGGCGAACATAGGTGGAGAGCTTCAACTTTCTTTTCATGTTTTTTTTTACTAGAGATTGCAGCCTCCTTTTATAGTTTGCAATAATTATGCATATGAGCATATAAAATTTTGAAGCATTAACATCTTTGTTTCATCTCTCAAAACATTGTATTACATATGTGATCCCTATTTCCATTTGGTTATCGATTATGTGCTTGGACTTTTTGAGTAACATAATTTGAGACCATGCTTGATAAACTATTGTGACCAAGTAGGTTGTAGATTATGTTTATTGCAAATGCATTCAATTCATTAGAGGTTAAATTTTTTTTTTCTATTTTTTACAATGTAGTGGGGTCAAGATGTATAATACATTAAGGGGTATTTCAAAAAGATCAGGTTTAAATAATCGATGACATATATTGTTGTTAGATTGTGTTGGATCAGTTAGAGAGGGGTGAATAACTTGTAAATAAAAGTCAAACCTTTCTCTTGCTTTCTACTTAGTAAAGATACACTATTGATTATAAATAATAACATAAAAAGAAATAAGGGACTTAGAATTTATTTGGTTTACAACCAGGGAGGTTGTTAATACAAGGTAGTGAAAGTACGCTAAGAAAAGCTCCTTCTTCCACAGAGTCAGAGGCGGAAAAGCCCCTTACGGTGTTGATTGAACATACATCTACAACTGAAACTAGAAATGAATACAGAGTGTGTTATATTAACTTAGAGGATAAGACTGTTGAAGCAATCTGGGTACCCTAGGTTTTGATGTTTGGGTAAAAGTTTAAGTTATGTTTATTGTTGTATTTGATATGCATAGTGAGTGTGTGGGATACAGGTACAACAAGAAAAGTCCAAATGTAATATTAGCAAAGGAGGAAAGTCCGAGGGTAAGTCTTGGTGGTGTAAGTCCAAGCATGTAGTTTTTGCAACGTAAGTCCAAGTGTAACTTGGCAATAGATGAAGTCTCAGATGTGCAGCCTCCTAGCAAAGGATGACCCGACAACAATGATAAGGCCGATTGAATCTTCAGAAGGTAAGACGTGAAGGATGGGAAGACATCTGAGGGACTCGGGGCTGATGGAGGAGGCTAGAAGTCTAGGTCTAGGTTGTACAGGCAATGACGAGTACATGAGAGATTATACTCAGGGCAAAATCCTAGGATTGTAGCTTTATTGTAGTAGTTACTGTAGCAATTACTGTAGCAGTCGATTGGTAGCGAACAGAATGCCTCTGTTCGCTCAACCCATGTGGATCAGTCGACTGGTATTGAGTTGTTGGCCTGTAATGGTTGAATTCTATAGAGGACCAGTCAACTGGTATTTTTACAGTTGACTGGTGGCGAGAAACACAGCTAAGTGTTTCCTCCTAAGCTCTATTTAGAAGAGCTCGGGGTGCTAGGGCAGGGTTGATGAAATAGACTTAGTTAAAGTCTATTAGAAGTCTCCTAAGTACTCCAAGCTTCTCTTGTGATCTAATGGTGTTTGGATCAAGGTTGTGGTGAGATTTCTCCACCGAGAAGGAGGTTTGAGCTAGCCGGAGCATTCCGGGGAGTCATCTGCCAAAGGATCGGGATCGTCCACCTTATGCATAGTTGTGGAGTAGGAGTTTTATGTCCGAACAACGTAAACGCTTATTGTTAGGGTTTGCTTTCTTGTTTATTATTTTCTAGGGTTAACTTTTCTTTTATTTGTTAGTATTTTTATTTTCGCGACGACTAACAATTGTAGGAAGCTATTCACCCCCTCTAGCAAACGTCAAGGTCCCAACAAGTGGTATCAGAGCTAGCTTAGCTCTTATTGGCCTAATCATCAAAAGAGCGGCTAGAGGAAGATGAAGATTGAGTCAGAAGGACAGTTAGGATGGGATATCCGGATCCCACTTCCGTATGACCGAGATGACTTTAGTTATTGGAGGACGTGGTTGGAGACATGGTTTCAAATGGAGTGGAACCATTGGATGGGTTTGGAAGAACCATTCAAGATTGTTGGTCCCTTAGGAGGACGGCAAGAGGGGAGGGGTGAATTGCCTGACAAATTAACACAACCTTTCTCGGATTTTCAACTAATAATAAAACTTGTAATCAGAAACAAAACGAGACTAATGAAAAGAAATCAGCACAGAGGGTTTACTTGGTTTGCAATCAGAGGATTGCTAATCCAAGGAAAAGATGGCGCACTATTTGTCGATTTCCTCTGGGCGGAGTAACCTCTTACAGCGTTGACAGCATAAAAGAAAAGACAAAATTGAAAGAACTGGATTACAAGTTGTTGTTCTAAACTGTGCAGATCAGTGCTATATTTATAGCACTGTTCGAGGCGCTCCGAAGGGTTCCAGGCGCCCCGAAGGGTTCGGGCGCCCTGGGGTGGATAAAATTTTATCCCTCAACGTTCAGATCGCATATAATTATGACAAGGATAAGGTGTTCGAGGTTAAGGACAAGGAGAAATTAACCAAAGACAAGGTGTCTAAGGTTAAAAAGGTAAGTTTTGTATGCCAAGTGCCACTCGAGGTGCACCGAAGTGACTTAACCTTAGTGAATGAGTCACCTAGGGAGGTGGCTAAGGCTAAGAGCTCTAGAGGAAGCTCAAAAAGTTTTGGGACATATGGTAAATAATCTCAAGTGAACCAATATGTGCTAAAGTGATTTGGAGACGAACTTAAGTTTCAAATCTAAGAAATTGACACAATTGAGTTGAGTTTCATGCATGAAAATATGAATTGAGTTCATATTATATGAAAATTAGTTTTGATGTATAAATGCTATATAAACTAATGATAGGGATGCATTATAGTTCAATATGGGATGATACATCAAGAGAAAGCAAAAACTAGGACTTTAGGTCAAGATTCAATTGAACAATTTAGATAATTTTAGATTTTGTATCAATCTTGGGATATATGATTTAAATATATTTTTCTCAAGTAGACAAGGGTAAAATAGACATCTCTACAAAATTTAAAATTTTTTGGAAAAGTTTAAGTTAGGTTTATTGTTGAATTTGATATGCATTGTGAGTGTGCAGGATACATGTATAACAAGGTAAAGTCCAAGTGTGATCTGTTGGTGCAAGGAGCACCAGACAATCAAACCTAAGTTTTGATTATGTCAAAGGGTCCAAAGTTAAGTTGTCGTGTGATCTAACAAGATTGATTGAGCTTGTAGGAAAGTCCTAAGTTCTCTTAGATAAAAGTCCCAGCTGCGGTTAGGCAGGTAAAAATCCTAGGGGTGGGAACCCTAGGTCCTAGGGGGTGGTAACCCTATGTGATGGAAAGTCCTAGCTGCAGTTAGGCAGGTGAAAACCCTAGGGGGCGATAACCCTAGGTCCAGGGGGTGGTAACCCTAGGTGATGGAAAGTCCTAGCTGCGGTTAAACAAGTGGAAAACCCTAAGGGCGGTAACCCTAGGTCCTAGGGGGTGGTAACCCTAGCTGGAAAATCTTGGTGGGTTATGGAGCAGGCGCTAAGCAAAAGTCCAGTCGGTCTGGAGGACCGGTATGACAACATGTAACTTCTCCTGAGAGGAGTAGGTGATGGAAAGTCCTAGCTGTAGTTAGACAGGTGAAAACCCTAGGGGGCGGTAACCCTAGGTCCAGGGGGGTGGTAATCCTAGGTGATAGAAAGTCCTAGCTGCGATTAAACAAGTGGAAAACCCTAGGGGCGGTAACCCTAGGTCCTAGGGGGTGGTAACCCTAGTTGGAAAATCTTGGTGGGTCATGGAACAGGCGCTAAGCAAAAGTCCAGTCGGTCTGGAGGACCGGTATGACAACATGTAACTTCTCCTGAGAGGAGTAGGTGAGAACACGTTCCCAAGTGAGGGAACCGTAGGCGTCGGTTAGATCTAGGGTTTCCGGAGGAAATCCGAAAGTCAGAACCGGACAATCCGAAGACTGTCAAGTTATTTAAATGTTATTATTGTTTGATTTAACTCTATTTTGCAGGAGACTAACACTTTTTCAGGTTGAAGATTCGGCTGGATCGATCGACCGAACTTGGGGGTCGGTCGACCGAACCCCCAATTAGCAAGTGCAGAGCTCGGCGAAGCAGACCGGGTTTGACCATGGGATCGGTCGACCGGACCTCGAGATCGGTCGACTGAACCAAGGATCAGATTCGATGGGTTGATCAAGCCAAGTTGATCAGGTCGAAGATCATCGGCCGAACGGTCGATTGAACGGCGGGATCGGTCGACCGAACGAGAACTTATCCAGCGAGACTGCATCTGGACGGAAAGTCGGGCGGATCCAAGATGGATCGGTCGACCAATCTGTGTTGAGTCAAACCCTGATCCAGAGATCAATGGATCTGGATCAGGGCTAGCTCGTCTATAAAATGGAGTCTCGACCAACTGCTTCGAACAACACATCAGAACGATCTTCTAAGCTGCGTGCCACTCCGAAATGAATCAACAATGCTTTGCTGTTATGCCGACAATCGACGATCCTTTTTCATCATCTTTGTATTGTCGGTAACATTATTATATTGTTGTTATAATTCAATCTTGTAATCTTTATTCGAGCTATTAGTGATTGCCCAACGTAAATAACCAACGATCACGGGCCTTAGAGTAGGAGTCGTCACAGACTCTGAACCAAGTAAAACCAAAAGTGTCACTTGGTTTTGTTTATTTGTTTTCTCTCTTTTATTTCTATTGAGCTACTCTCTTTTCTGAAACGAACGAATTAACCATGAGTGCTATTTGTTGGAACCCCAAGGTTATTTTGGTGTGATCAACAAGTTAAGTTAGGTCCTGTGTGTTTCTAACCTTGTGTTTAAGTGTGCAGGAGCTTAGGAGCAAAGGTAGTCGAGCGGAAGACAGAGCTAGAGAGAAGGACGACACTCTGAGGGACGATGTGCTGTGGAAGAATACACCGGCGGACGAGAAGAAAGCGTGCGGTGGTTTCGAGGGATGAAAGCTGGAGCGGAAGATTGCTCGGGGATCATGAGACGCAGCTAGCGAGAAAGACGGCACGCGGTGCGTCCAAGGGACGAAGACTGCGGATGAGTACGCCGGCGGACAAGAAGGAAACACGCGGCGATTCCGAGGGACGAGAAGCCGAAGGGAAGCCCGCTCGAGAAGACCGGAAGTTGGGTTCGGGTAAGCCCTATTTCAGATGGCAGAGATCACCCAAATTAGCGGATCTGGAGTAAAAGACCCGGACCAAAGACGAGTTGAACTAGAGCCGAGAGCCCAAACCAAAAAGTCAACAATGTTGACTTTAATGGTCCGGGCGCCCGGAGTCTGGTTTTTGACCAGATCGAGGTTTGACTCGATCTGAACGTTAGGAATAAAGTTTTATCTCCCCAGGGCACCTAGAACCCTTCCAGGCATCCCGACCAAGGCTATAAATATAGCCTTGGTCCAGAAGCTTTTCAATTAATTTAGAACTCAAGTATTCTTTCTACACTTGTCCGCTTTTCTGTAGTTTAGCTTCTGTTGTGCGCTTCATTGCTGTAAAAGGCTTCTTCGCCTGAAGGAGACACTAGTGCTACGCTTTCTTGGATTAACAACCTCCCCGGTTGTAACCAAGTAAATCTCGATGTGCATTTTTACTTTTCTGATTTTATTTATTGCTTTTATTTTATGCAAGTGTTAGTTTAAGAGTTCGAGAAGGGTTAGTTTGTTTTTGTTTTACAGGGATATTCAACCCCCCTTCTAGCCGGTCGTAACAGTCCTACAAGTGGTATCAGAGCCAAGGCGCTTCAAGAGGACTATTCGCCGAACGAAGCAATGAGATGGCCGGACCAAACATCCACCCGCCGAAATATAAAGGAGACTTCGCCACCTGGAAAAAATTGATGCAGGTATTCTTTACAACAGATTTTAAATTAGTTCTAACAATGGAATCTGGCTTTGTAACTCCAGAAGGTAAGGAAAAATGTCAATGGACAAAAAAGGGGCAGGTTGAATACGTAGCAAACGGCAAAGCAGAATACCATTTGCTAAGCGTTTTTCCACCTCAAGAAGTCAACAGGATCGGATGCTACGACTCGGCAAAGGAACTTTGGGAGAAGTTCCTCGAGCTGCACGAAGGGACGTCCGAAGCCAAGCTCGCTAGAAGAGATCTGCTTCGCAATCAGCTCACCAGCCTGCGACTTGGGGAAGACGAGACAGTCACGCATCTGCACTCGAGACTAAAAGAAATTATTACCGGACTATCGAATCTCGGAGAAAAGATAAGTAACCGAGATTCGCTCAAGTACATACTGAATTCCTTTCCTAGAAATACCAAATCGGCATCATTAGTAGATGCCTTTTACATTTCTAAAGATTTTGAAAAAATTTCGTTAGAAGAATTCTTTTCAACATTTGAAGTACATGAGTCAAGATGTGCAAGACTGAAGGAGCCCAAGAACAACGTCACCCTCAAAGCTTTGAGAGGCGAACCAGAGTCAGAATCTTCTCTCAACGACGAGGAAATGGGGAAGAAGAAAAGGACGATCTGCTGCTACCACTGCGACGAAGAAGGGCACGTCAAGGACAATTGCCCCAAACTGAATAACAAAGACAAGGAGAAGGGTAAGAAGCCTATCCAAAAGCGAAAGACCCTAAAGGCAACGTGGGACGATACGTCGTCCGAATCGGAAGTCGAGGCATTCTCCAGACTCGCACTGATGGCGAGTCATCAAGACGACGACTGCGATTCAAGCTCTTCCGAGATGAGCATCGATGAAGGGGGAGCTTCGCCAGAAGAAAGCAGCAGTTCAGGGAGAGACACGGACAACGAGCTCGACAAGGTAAGTCAGGTACGTTCACTTCCTCCCGATAAACTTTTTAAGTTTGTTAAGTTATTAACAAAAGACTGCTGTAAATTAGAAAAAGAAATAAAAAATTAAAAAATAATTTTGGTTAAATCTTGTCCCTTAGAAGAATTAGACAAATCAAAATAAGAAAATGAGAAATTAAAATCAGAAAATAAAGATCTGAAAATTCAAGTAGATAATTTGAAAAACCATCCATGCTCATCTAATTTTAGAAAATTAAAAAATTTAAATTGGTATTATAGATTTCACTCGGGATAAATTAGGAACATTTCAAGAAAATATATACCTAAGAAATATTTAATCAATCCAATAGGCTGGAACCTTTATTGGGTTCCTAAATCTTACTTAGTCTAAATATTAATACAAATTAGCGCTTTCAGAGAAAAAAATTAAATAATGAATTTCTCTATGAGGCTTTGTCTAAGGAAGTGGTTGTTGCTTCAATAACCAAGAAGGCCTAGTGCCTCGCCACGACCTAGAAGCCAAAATATTGAAATAAATGTTTAATTAACTTTCTGTCAAAGCATTAAAATTAGAATTAATTAATGCTTTCAAAGTTTTTCAAACATTTTTTTCAAAATATTTTTATACTTAGAAAAATACTTACGTGAAATTGACTTAGAAATTTAATTACTTAGAAAAATTTTCAAATATTAAGTTAGAAAATTTTTCTTTCAAAAATTTTTTTTTTTAACTTAGAAAATTCTCTTTAATACTTAGAAAAATTCTCAGAAGATATTTTTTTTAAGTTAAAGATTGTTATGAAATTAAAATTTCTGCTTAAAGTTTTTAGAAATTTTTAAATTTTTTTTTTTGCAAAACCGTCTAAGTTAGAATTTTTTTCTTATAATTTTACTTAGAAAATTTTATTAAAATTTTATTTAAAATTTTTCAGAGACTGTTTATGTGAAAAATTATTGCATATTTTTAAGGATCTTAAAATTTTCTAAGTCTTTAACCCTTAGTTTTTCTTGAAACCCCATTTTTTTTTGTGATCAAAAGGAGAGAAGGATTAATATTAGTCTAGGGGGAGGTAGACCAAAATTTAACTTGTTTTATTTTTTACATTTAAATTGCAAATTTAGTTAAGTTTATTTTATGTCTATTTTTAGCATACCTTAACTTGAGTTGTTAACACCAAAAATGGGGTGATTGTTGGAACCCCAAGGTTGTTTTGGTGTGATCAACAAGTTAAGTTAGGTCTTGTGTGTTTCTAACCTTGTGTCTAAGTGTGCAGGAGCTTAGGAGCACAGGTAGTCGAGCGGAAGACGCAGCTAGAGAAAAGGACGGCAGTCCGAGGGACGAGGTGCTGCGGAAGAGTACACCGGCGAACGAGAAGGAAGTGTGCGGTGGTTCCGAGGGACGAAAGACGGAGCGGAAGATTGCTCGAGGAGCAAGAGATACAGCTAGCGAGAAGGACGGCGCGCGGTGCGTCCGAGGGATGAAAACTGCAGATGAGTACACCGACAGACGAGAAGGAAACACGCGGCGATTTCGAGGGACGAGAAGCCAGAGGGAAGCCCGCTCGAGAAGACCGGAAGTTGGGTTCGGGTGAGTCCTATTCCGGAAGGTAGAGATCACCCAAACTAGCGGATCCGGAGTAAAAGACCCGGACCAAAGACGAGCTGAACCGGAGCCGAGAGCCTAGACCAAAAAGTCAACAATGTTGACTTTAATGGTCCGGGCGCCCGGATGCATTCCGGGCGCCCGGAGTCTGGTTTTTGACCAAATCGAGGTTTGACTCGATCTGAACGCTGGGAATAAAGTTTTTTCTCCCCAGGGCGCTCGAAACCCTTCCGGCGCCCCAACCAAGGCTATAAATATGACCTTGGTCCAGAAGCTTTTCAATTAATTTAGAACTCAAGCATTCTTTCTACACTTGTACGCTTTTCTGTAGTTTAGCTTCTGTTGTGCGCTTCATTGCTGTAAAAGGTTTCTCCGCCTGAAGGAGACACTAGTGCTACGCTTTCTTAGATTAATAACCTTCTCGATTGTAACCAAGTAAATCTCGGTGTGCCTTTTTACTTTTCTTATTTTATTTATTACTTTTATTTTATGCAAATGTTAGTTTAAGAGTTCGAGAAAGGTTGGTTGGTTTGTTTTACTGAAATTATTTTGTAAAAAAAAAAGTGTTGAAACCTCATATTTACTACTACTAATAATAATAATAATAATAATAATAATAATAATAATATTTTTAAAAAAATTCAAAAAATACTGAAAATGTTGTCAATATCAAACCGTATAAATCTAGGCATAGGAACAAATGTCAAAAGAAAACAATTTATCTTTTTATCAAAAGTGAATATTGTTACACATAAATAGCTATTTTTAAAAATAAGTTAAAAAAACAGATCCCTTTGGTAAAAATGATTGCTAATTTTTTTGAACATGTAAAATATAATGAATATCCACCAAAAAAAAAAAAAGTTTGTCAAAGATCTATTTCCAAAATTTTTTGAATTTATAAATTCAGTTTTTGTTAAAAAAAAATCCATAGAAAATTATTTAATGGTCGGAAATCCTGAAATTTTTTTGTCGAGGTTTAAATATAATCAATCTGACTATAAACAATTCTTTATAAGAAAATAAATTTTATTTACCTGACAAAAATCTTGTTTTACGTAGATATGTATTTTGGAATTAAATACTTGAAAATAGATTTGACTCCTAAAAATAATACTAATTTTTCTAAACATTCAAAATCTATCCGTTAGTTTTGTAAACATCAAAATTTTAGAAAATTTATCGTTAAATTTTTAATATTAAAATTTTATTTTTTTGATAAAAAAGTTCATAAAAAATTATTTACAAGTCAAAAATCTCGAAATTTTTTCTAGCAAAAAAAAAAACCATAATTTTTTATTGTTAGAGTAATCTTGTCTCAAGATGGTCTAGTGTGACCATGTGTTTTGATGTTTGGGCAAAGAATTTAAATTAAGTTTACTCTTGTATTTGATATGTGTATTTGAGTTGTGTAAGTTTATAGGATACACATATGACTTAGCTTGATGGCTTCAGGTTCGGTGAAGGAAGGAGTATCTGAGGGACCGTGGACACGACAACAAGGACAAGTCGAGGGAAGCGTACTTCGAGGCATACAAGAAGGATGACATTGAGACAAGCCATGGACTTGAATGCATTCGAGGGACGAGAGCCAAAAGAAAAAGACTTGAAGGCAATAGGTCAAGGTTGCGAGGAAAAGTCAAGTGAGTCGTGATGGTCCGAGTATGAGAGAAATGTACTCAGGAAGGAAACCCTAGGTTTAGGGTTTGACCAGTCGACTGGTCACTGTCCTAGTCGACTGGGGTAGAGCACAGAAAGATTCTGTGGCTTCGGTTGGGGTGATCAGTCGACTGCCTCTAGGGCCAGTCAACTGCACCAGTCGACTGGTAATGGGACTAGTTGACTGGTAGAGAGTCGTTGCAGAATCTCGAATTCTGTAGAGTACCGTTGGCCATCATTAGTTGATTGGGGAAAGACCAGTCGACTGGTAACGGTAAAAATAACAAGGTTATTTCTTTCCAAGCTCTATAAAATGGAGATTAGGGTGGTTGACCAAGTCGATGAAATTAGTGGTGATTAACTCTAATTAGTAGTCACTAAGTTCTCAAGTGCTCTTTGCGTTCCAAGAGGTCTTGGTTGGTGTTGTGGTGAGGTTTCTTCACCCACAAGGAGACTTGAGGTAGCCGGAGTTTGCCGGGGACTAATCCACCAACGGATAGGGATTGTCCACCTTACGAAAAACCATGGAGTAGGAGCCCTAATCTCCGAACCACATAAATGAACGTGTAGTGGTTTGCTCTTTTTATCTTTAGCTTTTATATTCATATTCGTATTTATATTGTTTGATTCCGCTGTGCTAACGAATACATAGGAGATCAATTTGGGATGACCAAACTATTCAACCTCCCTTCTAATCGACCATTGATCCGCGACATAATCACAAAAAAAATTAATAAAAAATTAACCAAACAAAAAATTTACGAATAATTATTTTTGTTAATGCATTGAATAATTCAATTAAAATAATTTCAAGTATGCACATAAAACTAATCTAATATGCTAAAATAGATTTTTGATATCTAAAATAAATTATTACCTATTGAATTAATTAAATATTTTCTTGAAATATTATTTCTAGTAACTTTTACAATTTGGCTTTTATGGTTTCTCATATATCAATGTAGTCCTCCATAATTTCTAAACTTTGAAATTTAAAAATATTTAAATTAAAACATGCATAATTTTCTTATTTCAATGTTTCTATTTCTTAATTTAATTTTGTAATTTCAATTTTAATTTCATCAAAGTCTTCTAGTAGGCATGTATGATCTTTCTTTGATTTTATATATTTGGTCCTAATTTTGTATACAACAACAATAACAACAAGCCTTTTCCCACTAGGTGGGGTTGGCTGTATGAATCCTTTTACGCCATTGAGCTCTATCTCCTATTATATCATCATCTATATTTAAATAAATTTTATCTTGTTTTATTGTTGCTAACCAAGTCTTTTTTGGTCTTCCTCTTTCTCGTTTGATATGCATGTTTATCATAGTTTCACATCGCCTAATTGGAGCATTTATTGGTCGTTTAAGTACATGTCCGTACCATCTTAAACGTGTCTCTCGGAGTTTGTCCTCAATAGATGCAACTCCGACTTTCTCTCTAATGCTCTCATTGCTTATTTTGTCCATCTTTGTATGTCCACACATCCACCTTAACATCCTCATCTCTGCAACTCTCATCTTATGCTCATGTGCTCGAGTCATAGCCCAACATTCAGCTCCATATAACATAGCAGGTCTAACAGCGGTTTTATAGAACTTACCTTTAAGTTTAAGAGGTACTTTACGGTTACATAAAACATCCGACGCTCCCCTCCATTTCACCCATTCTGCTTGTATTCTATGTAAAACCTCTCTCTCAATCCCTCCATCATTTTGTAAAAATGATCTTAAATATTTAAATCTCTCGGTTCCGGACAACTCGTCCTCTCCTATCTTAACAATTGTTTCATTACTTCTAATATTGCTAAATTTAAATTCCATATATTCTGTCTTTAATCTACTAAGCTTAAAACCTTTCCCTTCTAGTGTTTCCCTCCAAGATTCTAGCTTAGCATTTACTTCTTCACGTGTCTCATCTACCAAAATAATATCATCTGTAAACAACATGCACCACGGTACTGTATCTTGAATGTGCGCCGTGAGTTCGTCCATAATTAGTGTAAAAAGATAGGGCTGATTCCTGATGTAACCCTATCTTTATTGGAAATATTTCAGTTACTCCGCCTGAAGTCTTTACTCTGGTCGTTACATCCTCATACATATCCTTAATTAGTTCAATATATGTTACGCTAACACCTCTCTTTTCTAAAATTCTCCATATAATTTCTCTTGGGACTCTATCATAAACTTTTTCTAAGTCAATGAATATCATGTGTAGATCTTGTTTTTGCTCCCGATATTTTTCAATTAATTGTCTAAGGAGATATATAGCTTCTATTGTCGACCTTCCAGGCATGAATCCAAATTGATTTTCTGTCACTGTGGTCTCCTTCCTTAATCTTTTTTCTATTACTTTTTCCCAAAGTTTCATAGTATGACTCATTAGTTTCATACCCCTATAGTTTGCACAATTTTATATGTCTCCCTTGTTCTTATATAAGGGAACTAGAGTACTTATCCTTCATTGATCAGACATTCTTTTCGTTTTCAATATCATGTTAAATAATTTTGTAAGTCATTCAATACCTTATTTCCCTAAGCACTTCCATACCTCTATCGGAATATCATCTGGTCCAACGGCTTTTCCATTGTGCATCTCATTTAAAGTTTGTTTTACTTCTAAAGTTTGAATTCTATGATAAAAATTAAAATTTCTATGCTCATTTGACCTAATTAAATTACCTAAGTTAAGTTGGTCACCTAAACCTTCATTAAAAAGTTGATGAAAATACCTCTTCCACCGCTCTTTTTTTTTCTCCATCATTTACTAATACCCTATTACATTCATCTTTAATACATTTTATTTGGCTAAGATCTCTTGTTTTCCTTTCTCTCACTTTAGCTATTCTATAAATATCTCTTTCCCCTTCTTTTGTATCCAATTTTTGATATAACCGTTCAAAAGTTTCATTTTTTGCTTCACTCACTACTTTCTTAGCTTCTTTCTTGGCTATTGTATATATTTTTTTTAAGTTTTCCTCATTCTTACAAATATATAATTCTTTATAAGCTATTTATTTTTCCTTCACTTTCTCTTGTACTTTCTCATTCCACCACCAAGATTCTTTACTTAGTGGTGCATGCCCCTTTGACTCATTGAGTACACTCTTAGCTACTATTTTCAACTTTGATACCATCTTATCCCATGTTGTATTAGAGTCATCGTGTATTTCACCTAATGCTTGTACTTCTACCTTCTCCTTAAATATATTTTGTTTCCCATCCTTTAACTTTCACCACTTAATTCTAGGAATTGTATATATTTTCTTTCTATTGATACTATGTTTGAGGCATATATCCAACACTACTACCCTATGTTGGGTAGTTAAACTTTCTCCTGGGATGACTTTGCAATCTTTACAAATTTTTCTATCCTTCTTCCTAACCATAAAAAAGTCAATTTGCGATTTATTATTCCCACTTTTGAATGTGATTAAGGGTTCTTCTCTTTTCTTAAAAAACGTATTAGCTAATATAAGGTCATATGCTATCGCAAAATCTAATATAGTTTTCCCTTCCTCATTCCTCATTCCAAACCTATAACTCCCATGTACTCTCTCATATTCCTCATTTTTCACTCCGACATGCCCATTTAGATCACCTCCTATTAAAATCATTTCATTTGGTGGAATATTTTGTAATATTTCATCTAAGTCCTCCCAAAATCTTGATTTGGTAGCTTCATCTAATCCTACTTGTGGTGCATATACGCTAATTATGTTCATAGTTTCTTTCGCCACTATTATCTTAAGGGCTATAATTCTATCCCCTTTTTTAACTACTCCTACAACTTTATCCTTTAACAAATTATCTACAATGATACCCACTACATTTCTTGCTTTACTCTTTCCAGTGTACCATAACTTAAAACCCGAGTTCTCTATCATTTTTGCCTTCTCACCTATCCATTTTATCTCTTGTACACACAAAATACTAATTTTTCTCCTAATCATCATATCTACTACCTCCATCGATTTACCAGTGAGAGTTCCTATATTTCATGTTCTAAATCTTAGATTATTAGTTTTTCGAGTCCTAATTTTGTATAATGATCTATTTAACATCTTGATAGCATCATATAATTGATCGGAGAACAAGAATCGCACCTCACTTGTCATGTTAAACTCATCGGTAGAAGCTCACCCTTCATCGATGCTCTCTTCCGACATGGCTTTGTTGTCTTTTTCTTGGTGACTAGCCATTAGTGCTAGTCCAACGTGTTGGTGTTGCAAGGTTGCAAATATAGTCTCACATTGGAAACACATGGAAAAGATCATGGGTTTAAAAGAGGAAGATATCTCCATTGGTATGAGGCCTTTTGGATATAGCCCAAGAGCAAAACCATGAGGGCTTAGACCCAAAGTAGATAATATGTGTAACGACCACCCTACTTACTAATACTCTCTAAGGGTGACTGTTACTTATTTATTACTCTACTTACTAGTGTCACTTATGCTATTATTAGCAACACTTAGATTTATCACGGCCCCAGAGGACTTCCTACCGAAAAATTTCTGTAGAGTCTCCCCTGTACCGGTGACAAAATCAACAATACATGCAAAATAATACCATCAGCCACATGCAGCTGGTATATATGTATCTCACAACCACACAGTAATAAGACACAACAACTAAAAATAAAACTATTCTAGCAATAGCAACGAATAAAGCTCAAAGAATAGAAAACAACCAAACTAACAATGCGGAATACTCTCAACTAGCAACATAAGAAAAGGAAATGACTCTTTAACAATCTCAACTTCTCTAATATTAGTAAAGGACTCTAAACAACTTCTTAGCCAGGTCCCGAGGCTTCCATAGTTCAACATCACACACCATTCATCATGCATCCTCCTTGTCGCCTTCCTTCGTATACTTTAGCTTTCCCTTTATCTGCAGTAGGAGGAAAATAAATCTATAAGCAAAACGCTTAGTAAGTACTAATCTATCTCACAAAAACTCGAAAGTGCATAAGATGCAAAGGATACTGAAATTGAAATGCTAAAAAGAAAAGGCTAAACATGCTCATCTAATAGCAAAGCACTAAAATAAACTGCATACTCATGATATACAAGAATAAAGCTGAATACTGGAAATAAAACTAATCATGCTTACTAATCTGATAAGAACAATAATGAAACTAATGCTGTATGCTTAGAATTAAAGGAATTAAATTTTACTGATTCTAAACATAGGTGATACTTGTTTCATTTACTTATAGCTTTATACTTGAAATTAATTCTTAACTTTCTTCTTCTCTTTCTTGGGCACAGACTTAGTACCATCTTATGCGCGCTCTCTAATAGTGACTGAGGTAGCGAGCCTTCAGTCCTATGAGGATAAAGACCTTGGTCTTACCAGGGCCAAGACCTTAGAATTGGTCACCTAGATTTGTTTAACGACAACCTTGGAAGTCAGGTACTAGCCTCTTACTTTAATTTACTTGTTATCTTTTCTAACTAGACCTTGGTCTTTTTCTTACTTGTAGTTACCCATAATCCTCAAAAGGTTTAATAGGGCACATAATTATTCCACTAAAATACATGGCTATTCATCTTATTAAAATAGCAAAAACAGCTAACTATATGCTTCAGATTAAAGAGCTATTAAAAGCTAACTAGCACATATATGTATATGTATCAAAACAAGAAACTAGAAATTAAATTATAATTCAATACTGCTCATGCTATTCAAATACTGCAAGTGTATCTAACAAGTAGAGAATTGCAACTAACTGAGCATGCTATAAAAATAGAGCAAGCAAATCAAACTACAAGATAAACTTAATAGCTGTTCATGTTCAAGGAAACCAAGAAACTAACACTACATGCTTTAAATAAAGGTTGTTCTTGCCCTTTTTTTGAGTAGCAAGGAAAATGCTAAACTCATTCTAACTAAATAAAGGGATGTTCTTGCCCTTTGAGTAGCAAGGAAAATGCTATTCATCGTAGTGACCACACATACAACATGGCTTAATTCTAGTATGGTGATTTATATAGATGGCGATGTGTAAGCATAGTTATCCATTCCTATCTACAACCAAGTATGTGCAAGATACCTTAACTATACAGGTGTCAATTTATGGAAATTTTGCTACTAGATTATGTAGGCATTGGAACTTTACAAGAACAAAGTATCCAAACTAGAATCATGACTCGTCCAAACATATTTCTTTAAGCTCTAAACCTGTTACAACAGAAATACATAGCAACTAGCTAAACTCTTTAATCATGCTATAATAGGATTATATAGAAGCTAACTAATCTCTTTAATCCTGCTTCATCAGGAAATACTAAACGGTAATGAAAGGAACTCAAACTAAGTTCTGCATTTACTATGTATACATGCTTATTCATATCCAGCAAATAGCACAAACAAAACTAATACTTGCTGTAATTAAAACCTTTATAACGCTTGTTCCAATGATATAATTGAAATATAAATCTGCACATGTACAGGACTAGATTCAGGACATGCATGCTATAACAGAACACAAGCAGCAAGCGAATAACTCCCTTTCAGCATGCTATAACAGGAAAACTATGGCAGAACATGCTATAATCTACACGGTATAAGGGAACTAATAGCACAAGACAGCTACATATCAAACCCTAAACCATTCCCCTCTTGTATCCTTAATGAACTCACGGCAGGGGCTTTTTAAAACCATTCATATCCTTCTTTGAACCTCACGGCAGCAAACATGAACTGGGCGATCTGTACAGTATGATCCGAAAATAGAGAAAGCAAGGAAACAAACCGAAGCTGGAAGCAACTCCTACCACAGGTGAGTAGTACTTACCCCTTGTTCTCGCACTTACAACCGAGAGAGATCTAGGGTTTCGGGTGGAGCTTGAAGATCTCGGCGGCTCCTTTGTGTTCCCGAGCCCCTTCGTCGAGGTGACCACATACGGGTGAGGACCGACCGGAAAAAGCCTTCGCCGACCGCCGGAGGGAGAGAACCCTAGCTCGGTCACCTTCTTCGCCCGAGAGCAGAACCCGCCGCGCCGCGCGTGCGTGTGAGGAGAAGAGAGTTTCGGGCGAGGAGAGGAAAAGAAAACCTAGGTTCTCTTTTAAAACTAGGGTTTTTATTATGACTTAACTATATTTCAATACAAGTTCAGTTAAGGAAAGTTCGGCTGGTCTATTGGTTAAGCGAATCTTTGCTTAACCCGAGGTTTCTGGTTCAAACCTCGGCTTTGATAATTTTTTTGTCAAAGCTTCCTTCGTTTTGTAAAAATATCAAATTACTTCCAAATATTGCGTAAAAATACTCTAAAAATTTCTAAAAATCTCTAGAATATTTTAAAAGCATTTCCAGATATTTTTAAGGACATTTAGAACTTGAAAACAAGGAAATTTTGGATCGTTACAATATGTAAGCTCCAACAATTAAATAATAAGGGTTATTTGAGTAATAACCTTATTGGATTTTTCAGAAATTTTTAAAAAAATTTCTGGATTTAAACGGAGTCCGTCTAACATGTTTAAGGGGATGAATCAGTTAGGCTCAAAGGAGGCTTGTTTAGAATACCCAATTAAAGTGGGAGTTAATTGAGGAATTAATTCAGACTTTAATGGATTAACCCTAAGTATAAATGTGCCCTATTCTTCGCCCGAACCAAAATCTCCCGACCCTCAATCCACCGTCGCTTCTCTCCCTTCTCCTCTATCGTCGGATTCGCCACCACCATATCACCGACGCCAGTTGCCCTAGCACCGATGGTCGGAGCACCATCTCGAAGGTCGACCGTTGTTTCCCTTCTCCCCGATTTGCCTCCCACGCTGCATCACCTTGGTTTGCCCGAAGCTGCCGTCCATTTCAATCACCGGTTGTCGCATCCTTGATCCACCACCGGCCAAGAAACGCTGGGTTGTTCCTTCCCCACATCTCTCGATCCCGACATCGCTACCGCGCCGACTCATATCTACCATCGTTGTGCCCTAGCGTCGTCCCACCATCTCCTTCTCCACTCGAGTCGCCTTGCACTAGGTGGATTCGGCTGACTGCTGTTGGAATGTATACTAAAAGTCTAGCTTTTGTAAACATTTATTTTGAAATAAAGAATCACATTGGTAAAAAATATCTACATTTATGTTAAGTGTAGTTGTTCAATTAATTTATATCATAGATAACATGGTGTGTGGTGTCACACACAGAAGATCATGTTATCAGTTCTTTATAAATTATAAACAGTTACTCATGACTAAGATGAAAAGGAACAAATCGTCGGTAAAGTCGTAGTGTAATTAGGAATTAGTTTATCTTGACTAATGAATTACACTAGTACACTCTAAGTGTATTGAGTAGGATCATTTAAGGTAAGTTCTTTTTGTACTGACTTAATAAAAAAACTAGACCTTAGTTATTATGGAAGTGTGTGCTCTTAATCTTAATATAATAACAAACACATATATTTAGTATTTATTTCTTTAACTTATCAAAGGGTGAGATTTAGCTCGATAAATCAATAGGCCCGATAAGTTGGGAAATGATATTACTTATAGTGTGTATTGTTGATTATAGAAGGAATCCGTGTCCTAGTTATTTAGGTTGAGAATGTCCCCAAGAGGAGCTCATAAGGATTGTCATGTTAAACCCTGCAGGTGGACTTAGTCCGACATGACGATAAGATTGAGTGGTATTACTCTTGGACTAAGATATTAATTAAGTGAGTTGTCAGTAACTCATTTAATTAGTGGACATTCGACATCTTAAATACAGGGAGACTAACACACTCATAATAAGAAGGAGCCCAAAATGTAATTTGGGATTGGTGCGGTAGTTCAATAATAATTCTTTAATGGTATGAATTATTATTGATGAAATTAAGTTGGGTGTTCAGGGCGAACACGGGAAGCTTAATTTCATCGGGAGACCAAAATCAATTCCTCCTCTCGATCCCTATCGTAACCTCTTGCATATAGAGAATTATACCCACCTATACCCACCTTCTTACCCATTCTTTGGTGGTCGGCCAAGCTAGCTTGGAGCCCAAGCTAGGGTCGGCCAAGACCTAAGGATTAAGCTAAGATTAGTGGTCGGCCCTAGCTTGGAGTCCAAGCTAGGTGTGGCCGGACACATATAATATAAAAGAGATTTTATTTAAAGTTTTTCTTATGTGGATAACATGGTTTTAAAAGAAAGTTTAAAATTTAAATCTTTCCTTTTATAGCTTTCTACAAAAGATTAAGAAAAGATTTGAAATTTTTCCTTATTTGTAGATTAAAGGTAGATTTTAATTTTGAGGAAACTTTCCTTTTTTGTAACCATGTTCATGATTTAAAAGAGAGTTTAAAAATTAAATATTCCCTTTTATAAGTTTCTACAAAAGATTAAGAAAAGATTTGATATCTTTCCTTATTTGTAGATTGAAAGGAGATTTTAATTTTTAGAGATAACTTTCCTTTTTGGAAATTATCCACATGTTTAAAAGAAAGATTTTAATTTATAAAATTTCCTTTTATAACCCACCATGAAGGGAAAAATTATTAGAGAAATTTTTTATAAATTTTTGGAAACAAATTAGGAAGTTTTAATTCTTGTGAATAAAAACTTTCTTTGATGGAGAATTTTAAGTGGCCGACCATATGGTTTAAGAAAAGGATTTTAATTTTAATTAATTAAATTTTCCTTTTCATGGGAAAGCAATAAGGAAGTTTTTATTTAAATTTTCCTTATTTGCCAAGACCAAGAATTATAAAAGAGGGGGTAGAGGTGCCTTCATTGTGAACAACTCTATTTTATTTCTTCCTCTCTTTTCTTCCTTGGTTGTGGCCAGCCCTAGAGGTTCTCCCTCTCCTCTTCTCTTCTTCTTTAGTGGTCGGTTTCATCCCCTCATGGAGCACTTGTTGGTGGCCGGTTCTAGCTAGGAGAAGAAGGAGAGAAAGGAGATTTTGTTTCTTGCATCCCTTGGAGCTTGGTGGTGGTGGCCGAACCTCTACATCTCTTGGAGACTTGATGGTGGCCGAAACTTGCTTGGAGAAGAAGGGCTTGGGTGGTTCTCATCTCGATAGATCGTTGCCCACACAACGTCCGAGATAAGAAGAGGAATACGGTAGAAGATCAAGAAGTCGTTGCATACAAAGGAAGGTATAACTAGTAATTATTTTCCGCATCATACTAGTTTTTCTTTTGTATGAATTCCAAACACAAGAGGCAATAGATTCTAGTTTTCGGATTTATTTTTCGGATTTGTGTTTTCTTTGTTTTTCGAATTTATGATTCGATTGTTCTTTTTTGTTAACCTAGAGTTATATAAGGAAATTAAATATTAGCTTTCCTTAAAAGGCTTTGTCTAGGCGGTGGTGGATGCTCCCATACCCAAGAAGGCCATGTGCCTCGCCATGCAGTCCTGGAAGCCAATTTTGAAAATTAATATTTAATAGAATTTATAACGTAGGTAGATTTGGATCAATAGTGTTAAGTTCCGCTTACGATCCAAATCTAAACCATTAAGAACAGATAAGTTAAATTTGGAATTAATGATGTTAAGTTCTGTCTGCGATTCCTAATTTAACTTCTAAAGAACACAATAGGTTGTTTAGGAAAGGTTCGACACTTGTACAAAATTTTTATACAGTGGAACCGGTACGATTGTCCTAGGACCAACCAACAACTGCAAGGAGCGTAACTGTGGTCGCTGCCCTTTGCCTCAGCCAAGCCAACCGCTTCATCCACCATCGCGGATCTTCCTCTCCTTCCCTTGTCATAGCTAGAGCAGATTCGTTGCCACCCTAGCGTGAGAGTTTAGATCGACATCCTTTCTCCTCCTTCCCGACCAATTGAGCGCCGATCGAGCAGTGCCTTACACAGAGCCTTCGTGCTGCCACACCTAGAGGTAATCAGTTAACCCTAGAAGAAGATTTAGGTATTGGGTATTTGTTTGGTGTTGATTTTGGGTGTTTGTTTGGATGACAGCAGCTCTACCCAGCACCGGATACCATTTTTCCCACAGTAGGACCTTTATCTGAGTGATAATAGAGGTCAACTGGATTAAGGTAAGCTATATATGGGTATTTTGTTATATCTTTGTAATTGATTATCATGAGGATCGATTGTTATTGAGATGAATGTTTTTGGTTGAATGGAGGATTGATTCATTGTTGGAATTGAGTGAGTTTTGGATTGGTTGTGCTTGAAATAAATCCTATGAGGGGGGTGAAATAGTTAGAAGTATTTAATTTAATTAATTACGAAGTTTGATTAATTTGTAACGAGTTGATGAATCTATACTTGGTTGATAAACTTGGATTGATTAGTGGGTTGGTTGGTTGATTTAGAGGAGTACATGATCGTTATTAGAATCATTGGATCGATATTGTGAATAGGGTTCTTCCTATGGGTTGGATCTTTGGGTTTAGTTAGTTGTTGCCGATATGATTAGCTAAATTGTATCGTATGTGATTTGCAGGACTTTGATTTGAGATGAGCGTCTCGACGTGGGATTGCTTAGCACGATCTACGAAAAAGGCGGGTACTTCCTGCTTTGTCTTTATTTAGTACTTTGACTTCAGTGCATGAACTATATTCGGATAGATGTTGTATTTACCTTGACTCCACTTGTAATTCTTTCCTATGCTTGATACTTATCCACTCAATCTTTGTGATAGTCGATTCGATATCTATACATTCTCTCATTGTTATCCATGATATTTAGCATGATCATGTCCGAAATCTAAGAAGATGGCGATCCGGGATGTGGCTCACCTGTTGACCCCGTGAAGACCCCTAACTCCTTCCTACAACCATAAGGAACGTCAGTGCTGAGTCGAGAAGGGGTTTCTAGCGATGACCCTCCGACGCTCAAGTCAGTTTCCGACAAATAGTGCAAGAACAGTGGAAAAACTGTAGCAAGACGAAGTCTTTTATGCATACCTCCACTGTAGATGGAACCCCCTTTATATAGCGCTCCCGTGGTGCTGTGCATAGTTCGCAAAGCACAGGCACGGTTCCCCAAAGGTTCTATGAAAAAACCATTCAAATAGTGTCCCTGACACCCTTCCTTAACGGGCCATGCCACTCCCTGATGTGACCGTCAAAAGCTTCTAAAGTATCCTCAGCCAGCTGTAAAACAGTGAGCTGGAGGTATTAATTCCCAAAAAGATATGCTAGATATGACAAGAGACCCGTAGGCAATTCCTTAGCCAAGAGGTGATACGATCGACTGCATGTAGACTCGATCAGGCACACCTAGTCCGCTCGAGCACGATTGGTCCGATCGGGAAAGTCTTCGTTTTGATGTTCTATGCGACAATCCACTCTTTTGGGACTGATCTACTTTGGTCACACGGTTTGCCACTTGGTCATCGGTTGACCTTGGCCGCGCCACAATCTGCTCGGTCGCACGGTGATCCGCTCGGCCGTGATTGATCCGCTTGGGTCGCCCGGTTGGCCACTTGGTCACCTGTTGACCATCTCCTCCACGTCCCTAGTCTATACGATTTTAACTCCCTCTACATAGGACTCCATGTCATCCCCGGATCATAAGCCTCTCCTTCAAGTCTAGTCGAAGGAGACTGCAAGGCCGACTGACTGAACAATTAGTGTCCCTTTGCCAATCTGTCCTTTCGCATGGCGAGTAAAGTACTAGACCCGCCCATTAGCCTCACCACCTCCTCATCGGCCGCTCCTATTAGTAACTAGCGGTGTCGTGATAGCCGCTTGGACGAGGCGTTAAGTAACTCATTTAGGAACTACGCCTACCCCGCTTGGTCCGATATGTGGCCGATCGGGCGATGTGCTTCCAACACTTGGTGAATTTTTGGGTTCGCCTTTTTAGTCCTTCCACTCGGCCGAGCGTCGTAACATAGTGCGTTTTAATTAGTGTTGAGGTCATTGGATTTCTCAGAAGTCACTTAAATCCTAATAATTAATGTGCAGCGCCCTTATCCATGCCTTGTAATAATTAGCCCGCTTTGCCATCACTGTCCCTTGTAGCTTTGCGACATGCGTCGCCAATTGTGCTTGTTATTCGTTTGATGTGACAGACGACTATTAGCATTCTGACGCAACGTGTGCCTTTTCAAACTTAATGGTTGAGATGAGAGCTCCTTTTCCTAAGCCCTCGATCGAACGGCTTGGAGTAATGGACCGTAGGGTTTTTAAACCCTCGCCCTTTCGTCGTCACCTTCATCATGTTGTATCCCCCTCTTTTCTTCTCTTCGTTCGTAGAGCTCGACGACAACAACCTTTGTCGGTGACTCTTGCACTAGTAAGCCTTTCTCTTCTTCTTTCTTTTCGTCGATCAGTTTGCAACTCCTTTTCTTGATCCATGGCTTCTTCCACTTCTCCTCGACCTCCTCCAGTCGTCCCTGGCCTATGGTACACCTCCACTGTATCTGACTTCAACGGTGGCGACGTTGATCAGATGCAAATGACCTATCATATCCCTCCCGACCATAAAATCCTCATCCCCAATGCCTACGATCGTCCGGATAATCCTCCGGCCGACTGCCTGCACTTTTTTAAAGACCAGTTATATGCCAGCCTTAGGTTTACGATCTCCCCCTTTTTCGTCTAAGTTTGTAGATACTTCAATATCCCGCTCCAGCAACTAGTCCCCAACTCATTTAGGGTGTTGAGTGGCGTTGTCATCCCTTTCCGACTGCATGACCTTCCACTAGCCCTTGAGATTTTCCACTATTTCTGCTATCCGAAATTATCCGAGCCGGGCACCTTCCTCTTTCAGGCTCGGATCGGCCATGTCCATTTCGACAAGCTTCCTTCCTCCATCAAGCACTAGAAGGAGCATTATTTTTTTGTTAAACTCCCCGCTCAGCCTCCTTTTCCAACCACTTGGCAGATAGAGCTATCGAAGCCACCATCGCTTGGCCGATACAAGACTAAGCAGAGCTATCTCCAGTCAGCGGCCGCACTGGAGGGGCAAAAATACGACATCCGCCAGCTATTGGAGGAAGGGGTTCTATATGTATTCCGGCTAAGCCCGATCCGAACGCATCTGTTTGCCCCGCTGGGTAAGAAAATTTTCTCTCCCTTGTTTTATATTCTAACTGACTGTCTTTACGCTTTTGCAGCTACTATCATGAGAAGAGCACGGCTGGTCGGTATGTGCCAACTGGACGGCGAGGCCATCAATACTAAGATGGCATCCAAGCTAGCGAGTCGGGGTCTCCTGTTGGTCACATCTTTAGAGGTGATCGACGAAGACGCAGGCAGCCGAGCGGTTGCCAGCGACACGACCGGGCGGTCCTCCGAGTTGCCTCCCGAATGGTCGTTGATGATACCGATCGTCGTTCCCTCTTAGTCGGGTGGGCCGACCTATGAGACGACCATATCTGACCATTCACTCATTCAAAGACGGAAAAGGCCTCGCCTCGAGTCTTCTTCCCGCTCGGTGAGAACGACCGACCAGGTGCTCCTTGTCATCCGTTCTCCCCGATCGACTTCCGAACTAGAGGAGAGTTCTACGTCCGCCGTGCCAGCCAGGAAAACGAGTCACTCATCCCCGCTTTCTTCCGACCGGACTCCCTCTCTGCTAGAACTATCGGTTGGTGCCATCCTTGCTACACCTGTCTCGCTTCTGCCGCCTATCGATCCCGAAGATCCACAGTCCGAGATCCGTTCGGCGCGTAAGCCCCGACAATCGGCTGCTTCGGACCCCACGGCACAGGCGGTCGCCGGTTTGTAAAGGCTACGATTAGGCTCCCTACGGATGCTTGGCGCGAACCCGAACTCAACGAGCCACGCTCCCTAGACCACCAGATCCATGTATAGAGGCCTCTGGCCCAAGTTTGGGCTGAGGCTCGGCACCGAGCGACCACTCTCCCTCCCGGTCAGATCGCCGATGATTACACCCGCAATGCTACCGGGGTATCTTTCGTGTCTTTGCATCCTTCTTCATACTTCTCATATTTTCCTGCTAACTTGAGCCTCCTCATTCACAGTTCTGGGTTGAGGGCTTGGCCATGGCACAATGGTTGGCGTTTCCAGAGCCTGAGAACGACCAGCTCCACACCTGGATCAGTAGCACAGGTGCTTCTAGCTTGGAACAACAGAATACTGAGGTGGCCCGGTTGACTAAAGAACTAGAGCGGGTAGTCGAACAGCTTCTGGGGTTCGAACGGGCACTATCAAGCGAGAAGGCTACTAATCATGCCCTATCCGTACGGGTTGACCAGTTCAAGAGGCAAGTCGCCAGCTTCCACTCCAAGGTTGAGTCAGCCAACGCGAGGAAGTAAAGGGCGATTAACAATCTGGACCTCATGAAGGGGGAAGTTCGGCGCCTTACGCAAAAATTGCAAGATTCAGAATCTACTCTTGCGACCGAGCAGATCAGCCGCTCGACGTTTGAAGCGCAGATCGGAGAACTCGAGTGTTCTCTTGCTGATAAAGTCGCTGAGCTACAAACCTTAAAAGCAGAACTAGAAGCCTCAAAGGCCGGTCTGGAGGAGGCCCAGAATGCACTTGACAGGTTCAAATAAGATGAGTTCGGGTGATTGGATGAGGTCAGGAAGGAGTACGCTCGCTTGGATGCCTTCTCCGACTTGTTGCTTGCTCGCATTTTATGCATCTTCAACCTGGCTATAGACGGGACTGTTCATCAATTGAAGGAGGGCTTCTTAGTGTAAAATTTTTCAAGGATGAATGAATGTTGTTTTGTTTGGCAATCTATGAACCGCTTTGGTTTAAAAATTTCGTGATGTCATAATTTCGCAATGGGACCCTATTCGACTGACCCGAGGACTCTCTTTGACTCGCTGAATACACGAGGTTTACTTATGAAGTGGCTGCCAATGCATTCTCGCTCGGAGAACCGTTGTTTGCCTCACCTTTGCAATCGCATGGGACTCAGCACGGGGAGCACATTCCCTAAGAATCTGTTCGCCCGGGTTTTCTTGTTTCCAACATCCATTTTTATAGTCTCGTTGGATTGGTCTTCGGCTGGTAGCTCAGCCGGTCCTTTTTTAAAGTCACGTTGGACTGGTCTTCGCCCGGCAGCTCGACCGGTCCTTTTCTAAAGTCACGTTGGATTGGTCTTCGCCTGACAGTTCAGTTGGTCCTTTTTTAAAGTAACGTTGGACTGGTCTTCGCCCGACAGCTCAGCCGGACCTTTTTAAAGTCACGTTGGACTGGTCTTCGTCCGGCAGCTCGGTCGGCCCTTTTTTAAAGTCACGTTGGACTGGTCTTCACCCGGCAACTCGGCTGGTCCTTTTTTAAAGTCACGTTGGACTAGTCTTCACCCAGTAGCTCGGTCGGTCCTTTTTTAAAGTCACGTTGGACTGGTTATAAGACCTTGCCGAACGACAAAGGAATCTCTAAGACTTGAGTGCGAGCCCTGTTCGAGTTGATTTCACTTGAATTTTCTTGCATCTGTAAACCAGAAATTTGTACAACAAACAGGAATTCAATTTTGCACCAATTACCACGCCCGGTAAGGTTGCAGATGGTTCGCACTCCAAGGCCGCTTCAAGTCCCTCCTGGCCTTATCTTGCAGGTAGTAGCCCCCTGAGCGGAGTTTTTGCACCACTTTGAATGGTCCTCCTCAAGGAGTCTCCAGCTTGGCAACGTCACCGACCAACTTTACTCTTTTCCACACCAGGTCACTAACCTGGAAGGACCTAGGGATGACTCTCTGATTATAGTTCTGCTTTATCCTCTGTCGGTAAGCAGTCATCTGGACAACCGCCTTCTCTCTGATTTCGTCCACTAAATCGAGCTCCATCAGTCGTCGCTCGGAATTTCCTTCATCGTACAACTACTGTCGGTCTGACTCCATGCCGATCTCGATCGGCACAACTGCTTCCCCACCATAAACAAGATGGAAAGGCGTTATGCCAGTGACCTCACGAGGAGTAGTACAGTAAGCCCACAAGACGCTTGGCAACTCGTCCACCCAGCTACCTTCGTAGTGGTCAAGCTGAGCTCGGATTCCTCGTAAGATCTCCCGGTTGGTTACCTCTGAGGTGAAGGCTTGCGTGATGTCGTAGCTGGAACACCACTCTTGGAGCCCGCGTCCTTGGAATTGTTGACCGTTGTACGAGACCAGCTTATGAGGGATGTTGAACAGAGTTACTATATTCTGCCAGAGGAACTTTATCATGTTCCACTCAGTAATTTTTGTGAGCGGCTCGACCTCCACCCACCTAGAGAAATAATCCACGACCATGAGCAGGAACTTCCTTTGTCCGGTCACTATTGGGAATGATCCCACAATGTCCATTCCCCATTGGTCGAACGGACACGAGACGATGGACGTCTTTAGCTCCTCGGTCGGTCGGTGTGGGATATTCTGGTACTTTTGACAAGTACGGTAGTTAGACACCGTCCGCGCGGCGTCTGCTTGTATAGTTAGCCAGAAGTACCCGGCCAGCAGGATTTGCGCCAGTGAATGCCCGCCCGGATGGCCATCGCAAAGCCCTGATGAAATTCTTGAAGGATGTACTGGATGTCCTCCGTTCCGACACATTTTAATAGCGACCGTGAGAAAGTTCTCTTGTACAATTGATCCCTAATAAAGGTGAATCGACCAGCTCTTTTCTTCAATAAATGAGCCTCCTCCCGGTCGGTAGGTAGTGCCCTCGCGCGGAGAAACTTCGCCATGGGTGCTCGCCAATCTCCTGCAGTTGAGCGTCCGACCGACCTGCCAATAGGAGCTACCAGAAGGACTTACTCAATTGGCTTGTCAATAACTACAGGGTTCAAGGAGCTTGCTAGCTTGGTGAGCTCGTCAGCTTGCTGATTGTCCAAACAGGGGATCTTTCTGATAGTTACATCTAGGAATTCTGCTTTTAATTTTTCAAAGGCCTTGGCATACGCCTTCAACCTCAAGTTATTAATTTCAAACGTGCCCGACAGTTGTTGAGCCGCTAGCTGCGAATCAGAGTGGATGAGCACCCGTGCGACCGCGATATGCCGCGCAGCTTGCAGACCAGTGATGTCAACCATATTGCATATCACGTGGTGCATCAAATTAATTAAAATTGGAACATTTCAAAACTAAATATAAGAGATGTAGTATGGAGTCCCAAGTCATATTTGTTGGTGCAATATCCCTTAGGTCAAGGTTGACCTGGTTGACCAAGCTTGAGTCTTGGTTTGAGTTTCGATGTTTGACAATACATGTAGACACATGGACAATGCAGGTGCAGTTGCTCATGTGGGGAGATTCTGATCAGGGACTGATCAGTGTGGATGAAGAAGAGTCAAGTAGGTCAAGAGTGACCGGATACCTGACTGGGAAGTCCTAACTGGAAGGTTAGGCAGAGGAGGAAGTCCTAGTGAGTGAAGCTAGGCAGGAGGAGAATCCTGGTGAGTGAAGCCAGGTGAAAGACCTAGTGAGTGAAGCTAGGCAATTGGGAAAATCCTGGTGAGTGAAGCCAGGTGAAAGACCTAGTGAGTGAAGCTAGGCAATTGGAAAAGTCCTGGTGAGTGAAGCCAGGCAAGGGAAAATCCAGATGGATCAAGGATGATCGGACATCTGGTGTTGGGAAGTCCAAGTAGGTCAAAGAATTGACTGGATACTTGGCATGAGGAAATCCAGATGGGACAAGGTTGACCAGACATCTAGTGGAAGTCCAAGTAGGTCAAGGGAGTGACCGGATACTTGGCACGAAGAGAAAAGTCCAAGTGGATCAAAGGGATTGACCGGACACTTGGTGGGGAGTCCTAGCAGGTCAAGGGAGTGACCAGATGCTAGACATGATATACCAACAGGTCAAGGTTGACCGAATGTTGATTTGAGAGGCTTGGGACTTGGTTTTGGGCAAAAACCAAGAGCTGGATCGATCAGTGGATCGATCCAGGCTTTTCCCAGCAAATAGAAAGCCTCTGGATCGATCAGTGGATCGATCCAGGCTTTTCCCAGCGCACAGAAAGCCTCAGGATCGATCAGTGGATCGATCCAGAGATCCCAATCGATCAGTGGATCGATTGGGACGCTGCTGTTTCGCGCGATAAGCGCTGGATCGATCCGTGGATCGATCTAGGCATTTTTCCAGAGCACAGAGGCACTCTGGATCGATCCGTGGATCAATCCAAAGCCTCCCCGATCGATTGGGAGCTTTCGAATCGATCAGGATCTGACCGTTGCGTCGTATTTGAGCTGCAGGCGTGTGATGGCTGCGGTAGCACTTCACTGTTTCATCTCAGATCTCTCACCAGCTCCTCCACAGCGCTCTCAAAGCTCAGATCGTCAGTTCTTGAAGGATCTTGGAGGTTTTCCAAGTCAAGAGGCTGATCAAAGACAAGAAAGAAAGCTAGGGTTAGGGTTTCAACACTCATTGTAAGCTTGTATTTCATTACCTTTCCCCTTCTTCTTGTATTGAGAGTCTTGTAGGGCTTCTACGCCTTTGGTAGTTACCATAAAGGAGAGTTTTATTAGTGGAGGGTGCGTGAGTAGGTGTGGATCCTTGGACTAGTCACCTCTTGTGAGGTGGATACCAAGTAAACCAACCGTGTTAGAGTTGTATGCTTTTGTTTCTGTATTTTCCGCTGCGCATTCTTGAAGAAACAATCATCGACGAGCACCGAGCACGCGACGAGCTATTCACCCCCCCCCTCTAACTCCTTTTCTGTCCCAACAAGTGGTATCAGAGCAAGGCCGCTCTTCACCGGAATCATCGCCGTAAGGGGAAAACAAAACAAGTCAAGCTAGAGGGTGAATAAGTTGAAGCAAAAGTGTCAAAGTCAAAGAAACTCAAAAGCTCAACTTCTACAATGGAATTCCAAGATGGGCTCGGATTCGACACAAGGGTGGCTCCACCATACACTTCCACGAGCTTCGATTCTTGGAAATCAAGAATTGAAAATTTTCTTATGATGGAGATAGAGCAATGGTTAGCTCTTATGGAAGGCTTCAAGACTCCAACAAACTCAAAGGGCAAAGTTCTCAAGAGGAGCAAGTGGAGCCAAGAGCAAGTCCAAAGGTGCGAGGCCAATGACAAAGTGACCAAGCTTTTGGTCAATCTATTGCCAAGCATCATCCTTTGCAAAATTGGAGAATTTGAAGATGCAAAGGAATTATGGAGTAAATTGGCCAAGCTTCATGAAGAGAACCCTGTTAGAGTGTATACTAAAAGCCTAGCTTTTGGTATAAACATTTATCTAGAAATAAGAATCACATTGGTCAAATGACTACATTTATGATAAATGTAGTTGTTCAATTAATTTATATTGTAGATAACATGGTGTGTGGTGTCACACACAGAAGATCATGTTATCAGTACCTTATAAATTATAAACAGTAGCTCACGACCAAGATGGAAAGGAACAAACCATTGGAAGGTCGTAGTGTAATTAGGTATTAGTTTATCTTAACTATATAATTACACTAGTACACTTAAAGTGTAGTGAGTAGGACCATTTGAGGTCGTTTCTTTTATACTGATTTTATAAAGAAACAAAGACCTCGGTTATTATGGAAGTGTGTGCTCTTAATCCTAATATAATAACAAGCACATATATTTGATATTTATTTCTTTAATTTATCAATGGGTGAGATTTAGTTCGATGAATCAATAAGCCCGATAAGTTGGGAAATGGTATCACTTATAGTGTGTGTTGTTGATTATAGAAGGAAACTGTGTCCTAGAGATACTAGGTTGATAATGTCCTCAAGAGGAGCTTATAAGGATTGTCATGTTAAACCCTGCAGGTGGACCTAGTCCGACATGATGATGAAGTTGAGTGGTACTACTCTTGGAGGTAGATATTAATTAAGTGAGTTGTCAGTAACTTACTTAATTAGTGGACATTTGTTATCTTAAATACAGGGAGACTAACACACTCATAATAAGGAGCCCAAAATGTAATTTGGGATTGGTGCGGTAGTTCAATAATAGTTCTTTAGTGGAATGAATTATTATTGATGAAATTAAATTGTGTGTTCGGGGCGAACACGGGATGCTTATTTTCATCGGGAGACCAAAACCAATTCCTCCTCTCGGCCCCTATCGTAGCCTCTAGTATATAGAGATTTATACCCACCTATACCCACCTTCTTACCCATCCTATAGGGGCCGACCAAGCTAGCTTGGAGACCAAGCTAGGGCCGGCCATGGGTATGTTCATGGGTGAATTCATGTGGCCGGTCCTATTAAAATAAAAAGGAATTTTAATTTTAAAAATTTTTCTTATGTGGATAATATAATTTAAAAGAGAGTTTAAAAATTTAAATCCTTCCTTTTATAAGATTCTACAAAAGATTAAGAGAAGAGTTAAAATCTCTTTCCTTATTTGTAGATTAAAAGGTTGATTTTAATTTTGGTAAAAACTTTCCTTTTAATTATATTCATGATTTAAAAGAAAGTTTAAAAATTAAAAATTCTCTTTTATTAGTTTCTACAAAAGATTAAGAAAAGATTTAATATCTTTCCTTATTTGTAGATTGAAAGGAGATTTTAATTTTTAGAGATAACTTTCCTTTTTGGAAATTATCCACATGTTTAAAAGAAAGATTTTAATTTATAAAATTTCTTTTTATTAACCAATCATGAAGGGATGAAAATTATTGAAGAAATTTTTATAAATTTCTAGATACAAATTAGGAAGTTTTAATTTTTGTTTTAATTAAAACTCTCCTTGTTTTGGGGAAAGTGGTGGCCGGCCATTGCAATTAAAAAAAGAAAATTGTTTTAATTAAAATAATTTTTCTTTTTCATGGCAAAGGAATTAAGGAAATTTTTATTTAAATTTTCTTATTTGCCAAGATCAAGGATTATAAAAGAGGGGGTAGAGGAGGCTTCATTGTGAACAACTCTATTATTTTTCTCCCTCTTTTCTTCCTTGGGTGTGGTCGGCCCTTTCTTTCCTCTCCTCTCCTTTGTGTGGCCGAAATTTTCTCATGGTGGAGATAGCTTTGGTGGCCGGAACTAAGAAGGAGAAGAAGGAGAGAAAAGAAGCCTCTTTTCTAGCATCCCTTGGAGCATGGTGGTGGTGGCCGAACCTCTTCATCCTAGAAGAAGTTTTGATGGCCGAAATTTGCAAGGAAGAAGAAGGTGCTTGGTGGTTCTCATCTCGGAAGATCGTTGCCCACACAACGTCCGAGGTTAGAAGAGGAATACGGTAGAAGATCAAGAGGTCTTTCTAAAAGGTATAACTAGTAATTTTTCTTTCCGCATCATACTAGTTATTTTTGGAAATAATACCAAATACAAGAGGCATGCGATTCTAGTATTTCGAATATGTTTTTTCGATGTTGTGTTCTTTTATTTTTTCTTTTCCCTTGTGATTTGATTGTTCTTTTCGGTTAACCTAAAGTTATTTTAGGAAATTAAATATTAGCTTTCCATAAAAGGTTTTGTCTAGTCGGTGGTGGTTGCTCCCATATCCAAGAAGGCCATGTGCCTCGCCACGTCAGTATTGGGAACCAATTATGGAAATTAATATTTAATGAAATTAATAACTTAAGGTGATTTGGGTCGAACGTGTTAAGTTCCGCAGGAGACCCAAGTCAAAACCTAAAAGAACGAATAGATTAAGTTTTGGATCAAACGTGTTAAGTTCCGCAGGCGATCCAAAATTTAATTTAAAAGAACACATGGTAGCTAGGAAAAGGTTCAGACCTTTGTACAAAATTTTTGTACAGTGGAACCTCTAGGCTTTCCGAGTAGCAACCAAGAATTGGTATCAGAGCTAGGGTTTTGCCTCTGTGTATTTGGTATTAGTTTAATTATGCACATGTCATACATAATTTAGGCAGGATAATAGTAGGATATGCTAACTTTGTGAATGCAGGATCCAACTATTATGGCTTATAGTTATTATGTGTGTGATTGGACCCTTGGACATGTCAAGGGCATTTTATTGTGTGTGCATGATTGTATTATAAAATACAGCAGGAGCTGTATTTAGTTTTATTAGGATTTTATTTTTGATCTAGATACATGTACATTCCTTTTATGGAATATAGGATCAAAATGTAAAATTCTATTTATGTCGCGGATCGAATCTTGCAAAGCGTGGAACCTTCTAAGGACCAGAGGTGCAGCGGAACTAGGAGCAAGATGGAGGCGACAGCTTGACCCGGTGGTGGTGGCCAAATATGGCAGCAGCTTGGGATGACAATACACGGAGGACAACTAGAGATAAAAGCCATAATAGTTGAAAATTAGATTTTCTATTTATTGCTTTTATATTGTGCTGTGTGTGCATGTTAATTTACAAGTTTAGTAGGCTAGCATAGTTTAAAATTCCTCATTTATAAATAACTAAGTGGGAGAGGGATTTTTAAGTAAATCCCATGGTCTCCATTACTGGTTTGTAAGTGATGCAAACAAGCTTGCGCGTTGGCTCTGAGTGCCTTCCTCCATAACGGATGAGCTTGTTTGCAGATCACTAGAACAGACTTCCATTTTTGGATGACTATAGGAAGTTAATTAAGAGCGTGTGATCTTCCCCAACGGAAGGGGCATAATCTTATTAATGGACTTAGTGTCAAGTAATGGTATACACTTAGACACATCTAATAGTATCCTCCCCATCGGAGTCACTGCTATTATTTGTGTGACCAAATGAAACCAACTATTAATTTGTCATAAAACTAGGTTGACAAGATAATAAAATTAAAGAGTTAAAACCCCTCTTACAAATGATTGATTTTGTATACGTCCACACTAACGTGGCATACAAAATTAACGGTGTTTGAGATAATTTTATTTGTCATAAAGTTACGCTGACAAGATAGTTAATGGGTAAAACCCTCCTCTTACAAATGTTGATTTTGTATACGTCCACACTAACGTGGCATGCAAAATTACGGTGTTTTGAGGTGTTGGTAAATTTAAATAGTATTGTTAGAGGAATCAATATTATTTTAAATTTAGAGTCTTGACCAAATATTTGATTAAAGATAGACCAACTATTAATTTTATTTGTCATAAAGTAAGGTTGACGAGATAATAAAATTAAATGATAAAATTTCCTCTTTGAATTTGTATACGTCCACACTAACGTGACATACAAAATTCATGGGGATTTTTAAGGAGTTGGTCTTAACCAAATATTTTTGTGATTCTTAGGATGATGGTCAATCCCTAGCTGATATACTTTAGGATAGACTTAGTGGTCCCAATTATAATTGATTGGAAATAGAATTTAGACATTAAGGTAGACTGTCCTCTTAGAACTAAGAACAATATAGGTGTATTTTATTCATTAGTTGATACATGTTTAGTGGAGTTATCTATCGGTACCTGGTGTGTAGATATGGGAGCCACTGATCATGTCTGCAATTCATTGCAGGGTTCCAGGAAACCCGACAACTAAATGAAAATAAAAAACATCGTCCACATGGGCACTACTGCAAAAGTAGCAGCTGTTGCAGTGGGAGAGGTTTATTCTCTAATAGGAATAAAATTTGGATTATTAGGAATTGTCTTTACATATTAAGTTTAGAAAGAACCTGATTTCAGTTTCTAAACTATTATAGAATAGATATTGTGTCTATTTTGATAACAAAGTTGTTATCAAGAAAAATAGGCAAGATATCTATTCTGGTATGTTGGTTGACAATTTATAATCCAATAACTCCCACGATGCAACAAATGGAAATTAATAACACATCTTCTAACTTAAGAGAAAGCAACCTTCGAAAATGAATCAATTATATCTTTGACATCTAAGACTAGGTTATATTAACTTAAGTAGGATTCATTGGTAGCTGATGAACTTTTGGGTTCATTAGTAGTGGAAATCTTTCCAACCTGCGAGTCTTACTTGGAAGGAAAATAATCAAGGAGCTTTTAAGTCTAAGGGGTATGGAGCCAAAGATATATAGGAATTGGTTCATTCTGATTTGTGTGATCCTATGAGCATCCAGGCAAGAGGTTGTTTCAAATATTTCATCTATTTTATAGACAACTATTTGAGATACGGATATATTTACTTGATGTGCCGCAAGTCTAAGTGCTTTGATTAGTTCAAAGAGTACGAGGCTGATGTGGAGAAACGATAAAGTAAAAATATCAAGACACTACGGTAAGATCGTAGTGGCAAGTACCTCTTGGGAGAATTTAGGAGTCATTTATCAAAAGTAGGGATTTAATCCCAACTAACTGCACCTTGGTACAACCCAACAGAATGGTGTAGGAAAAGGAAGGTATAGGACTCTTATGGAAATAAGTAGATCGATGAGTTATTAAGAATATTATCAAAATCATTTTAAGGATATACTCTGGAAATGGGAGTGAATATAGTACCTTCTAAAGTCAGAATTCTCTACTCATATAGAATTGTTGAATAGGCGTAAGCCTATTTCGAAGCATATTCAGATTCGGGTAGTCCAGCACATATGCAGAAGAGAGACAATGATAAGTTGGACAGGAATTCACTTGTTTGTGGGTTATCCTAGTGAAATGAAAGTAGGTTTATAGTCTTAAAAATCAGAAGGTCATTGTTAGCATCAATGACCGATTTTTAGAAAAGGACTATGTAATAAACCATGTGCCCATAAGAAAATTTGTTCTTAAGGAAATAATAAAAGGCATGTCTAATCTAGTACCAACTGTACAAGATGAGATACCACAAGGAAACTGCAACACGTATCACAAATGATACACAATTGCAGAAAGTGCCTTGTCGTAGTGGGAGGGTTGTTAGGCAACCTAAAAAGATTCATGTTTTGGGAGAGTTTTTGGACTCGATCCCTGGAGGACATGAACCTGATCTCCGGACATATGAAGAAACACTCCAAGATAAAGATGCAATATCTTGGCAAAGAGTAATGAATAACAGAATTAGAATATATGTATTCTAATAAAATCTGGAAGCTTATAGAACCACCAAATGGTATAAAAGCCTTTGGGTGTAAAAAGGTCTATATTAGGAAAAGAGGGATAGACAGGAAGGTAGAAACTTTCAAAGCAAGGCTAGATGAAAAAGGAAACTTTTTCACTGGTAGCCATGCTTAAGTCTATCCAGATTCTTTTATCTATTTGGCAAGTGGATGTCAAGACAGCATTCCTTAATGGAAGTCTTGAAGAAAACATCCATATAAAGCAACCAGAAGGGTTCATTGCAAAGGGCTAAGAGCATCTTGTGTGCAAGCTCAATCAGTCTATGGACTGAGGCAAAGCTTCAAGGTCTTGGAACATCCGGTTTATCAAAGTAATCCAGATCTATGGATTTAGTAACCGGATAAGTCTTGTGTATACAAAAGATGTGATGGAAACGTGGTGGTATTTCTTGTACTATACTTAGATAACATTTTTGGTAGTTGGAAACAATATCAAAATGTTGTCAGAAGTAAGGGTATGATTGTCCAAATAATTCGATATAAAGGACTTGGGAGAATGTATATATTCTTGAGATCAAAGTAATAAGGGATCGCAAGAAAAGAATATTTTACTTATCCCAAGCTTCATACATCGGAAAAATCCTTGCTCGTTTTAAGCATACAAAACTCCAAGAAAGGTTTCTTACCTTTTCAGGATGGAGTAACTTTATCTAAAGATATGTCTCTGTAGACATCAAAGGAGATAAAGGAAATAAAAACAGTTCTTTATGCTACGGCTGTTGGAAGCCTAATGTATGCTATGCACGAGATCAGAAATCTGTTTTGCCAAGGGCATAGTTAGCAGATATCAAAGTAACCCTGGACAAGGACAGTGGACTGCAGTAAAGCATATATTGTAGTACCTTAGAGGCACTAGAGATTATATGCTAGCTTACAAGGCAGTTAATTTAGTTCTTGTGGGTTGCATGGATTTTGACTTCCAATCAGATAGGGACAATAATAAGTCAACCTCGGGGTTTTGTGTTTACTTTAGAGAGGTAAAGTCATAACTATGGAAGAGTGATAAGCATAAGTGTTTTTCTGGACTCCACCATAGAAGCTTAGTATATAGCAAGCCTCTGAGATAGCCATAAAAGCTGAATGACTCAATAACCTCAAGATAGACTTAGATATGATTTCTGGTTTGTCCAAAAATTATTACAATTTATTGTAATAATGTTGGTGCAGTAGCAAACTCGAAGAAACCATAAGTCTATAAGGCAAGTAAACACAATAGAGCGCAAGTACCACCCAATACGAGAAATCGTATAAACGAGGAGAAGTTGTTGCCGCCTAGATTGCATCAGGTGATGACCTATAGATCTTTTCACTAAGGTCCTTAAGGCAAGAGCTTTTGATGGGCATGATTGAAGGGATGCGAATCAGATGTATGGCAGCAGATATGACAGCTTAGTCTTTTAGTATAAGTGGGAGATTGTTAGAGTGTATACTAAAAGCCTAGCTTTTGGTATAAACATTTATCTAGAAATAAGAATCACATTGGTCAAATGACTACATTTATGATAAATGTAGTTGTTCAATTAATTTATATTGTAGATAACATGGTGTGTGGTGTCACACACAGAAGATCATGTTATCAGTATCTTATAAATTATAAACAGTAGCTCACGACCAAGATGGAAAGGAACAAACCATTGGAAGGTCGTAGTGTAATTAGGTATTAGTTTATCTTAACTATATAATTACACTAGTACACTTAAAGTGTAGTGAGTAGGACCATTTGAGGTAGTTTCTTTTATACTGATTTTATAAAGAAACAAAGACCTCGGTTATTATGAAAGTGTGTGCTCTTAATCCTAATATAATAACAAGCACATATATTTGATATTTATTTCTTTAATTTATCAATGGGTGAGATTTAGTTCGATGAATCAATAAGCCCGATAAGTTGGGAAATGATATCACTTATAGTGTGTGTTGTTGATTATAGAAGGAAACTGTGTCCTAGAGATACTAGGTTGATAATGTCCTCAAGAGGAGCTTATAAGGATTGTCATGTTAAACCCTGCAGGTGGACCTAATCCGACATGATGATGAAGTTGAGTGGTACTACTCTTGGAGGTAGATATTAATTAAGTGAGTTGTCAGTAACTTACTTAATTAGTGGACATTTGTTATCTTAAATACAGGGAGACTAACACACTCATAATAAGGAGCCCAAAATGTAATTTGGGATTGGTGCGGTAGTTCAATAATAGTTCTTTAGTGGAATGAATTATTATTGATGAAATTAAGTTGTGTGTTCGGGGCGAACACGGGATGCTTATTTTCATCGGGAGACCAAAACCAATTCCTCCTCTCGGTCCCTATCGTAGCCTCTAGTATATAGAGATTTATACCCACCTATACCCACCTTCTTACCCATCCTATAGGGGCCGGCCAAGCTAGCTTGGAGACCAAGCTAGGGCCGGCCATGGGTATGTTCATGGGTGAATTCATGTGGCCGACCCTATTAAAATAAAAAGGAATTTTAATTTTAAAATTTTTCTTATGTGGATAATATAATTTAAAAGAGAGTTTAAAAATTTAAATCCTTCCTTTTATAAGATTCTACAAAAGATTAAGAGAAGAGTTAAAATCTCTTTCCTTATTTGTAGATTAAAAGGTTGATTTTAATTTTGGTAAAAACTTTCCTTTTAATTATATTCATGATTTAAAAGAAAGTTTAAAAATTAAAAATTCTCTTTTATTAGTTTCTACAAAAGATTAAGAAAAGATTTAATATCTTTCCTTATTTGTAGATTGAAAGGAGATTTTAATTTTTAGAGATAACTTTCCTTTTTGGAAATTATCCACATGTTTAAAAGAAAGATTTTAATTTATAAAATTTCTTTTTATTAACCAATCATGAAGGGATGAAAATTATTGAAGAAATTTTTATAAATTTCTAGATACAAATTAGGAAGTTTTAATTTTTGTTTTAATTAAAACTCTCCTTGTTTTGGGGAAAGTGGTGGTCGGCCATTGCAATTAAAAAAAGAAAATTGTTTTAATTAAAATAATTTTTCTTTTTCATGGCAAAGGAATTAAGGAAATTTTTATTTAAATTTCCTTATTTGCCAAGACCAAGGATTATAAAAGAGGGGGTAGAGGAGGCTTCATTGTGAACAACTCTATTATTTTTCTCCCTCTTTTCTTCCTTGGGTGTGGCCGGCCCTTTCTTTCCTCTCCTCTCCTTTGTGTGGCCGAAATTTTCTCATGGTGGAGATAGCTTTGGTGGCCGCAACTAAGAAGGAGAAGAAGGAGAGAAAAGAAGCCTCTTTTCTAGCATCCCTTGGAGCATGGTGGTGGTGGCCGAACCTCTTCATCCTAGAAGAAGTTTTGATGGTCGAAATTTGCAAGGAAGAAGAAGGTGCTTGGTGGTTCTCATCTCGGAAGATCGTTGCCCACACAACGTCCGAGGTTAGAAGAGGAATACGGTAGAAGATCAAGAGGTCTTTCTAAAAGGTATAACTAGTAATTTTTCTTTCTGCATCATACTAGTTATTTTTGGAAATAATACCAAATACAAAAGGCATGCGATTCTAGTATTTCGAATATGTTTTTTCGATGTTGTGTTCTTTTGTTTTTTCTTTTCCCTTGTGATTTGATTGTTCTTTTCGGTTAACCTAAAGTTATTTTAGGAAATTAAATATTAGCTTTCCATAAAAGGTTTTGTCTAGTCGGTGGTGGTTGCTCCCATATCCAAGAAGGCCATGTGCCTCGCCACGTCAGTACTGGGAACCAATTATGGAAATTAATATTTAATGGAATTAATAACTTAAGGTGATTTGGGTCGAACGTGTTAAGTTCCGCAGGAGACCCAAGTCAAAACCTAAAAGAACGAATAGATTAAGTTTTAGATCAAACGTGTTAAGTTCCGCAGGCGATCCAAAATTTAATTTAAAAGAACACGTGGTAGCTAGGAAAAGGTTCAGACCTTTGTACAAAATTTTTGTACAGTGGAACCTCTAGGTTTTCCGAGTAGCAACCAACAAACCCCTCCACTGTACAAGAGCAAGAAGAATCCAGAGAGGGTGACTCTTTGGAGCAAGACCAAGAGGAGGACTCCGAGGTTGAGAGATGCTCAATCTCCGAAGAAGAAGTCCAAGAAAGAGCTTCATCTTCAAGGGAGTGCAATGAAGAGAACAAGGAAGGAGCATATTCCTTGTTTCATGAACAAGAGGATGAAGAAGAAGGTGAAGCCTCCACCTCTAGGATTGAGGGGGAGCAATCTTCATTGACACCGGATCAAGAGCAAGAAGAATCCTCCATATCCGGGTCAAGAGAAGATGAGGATGAAGAAGCTTCCACCTCCGCAAGTCAAGCAAAATCAAATGGAGGAATATCTTCGGATCAAGAGGAAGCTTCTATCTCCGGATCAAAAGGAGAAGATGCCACCCCTACAAGCAAAGGTATAAATATTTCAATTAATGATAAAAATCATATCATATGCTTTGAATGTAGGGAACATGGGCATTACAAAAGTAAATGCCCTAAATTGGCCAAGAAGAAGGGCCAAGTGGCACAAAAGGGCAAGGTGAAGCCCAAGGAGACCATCCCCAATACAAAGAAGAGCAAGGAGCATATTATATGCTTCTCTTGCAATCAAAAGGGGCATTACCGAAGTCAATGCCCCAAGGGGAAGAAGATGGTCAAGTCTCAAGGAGGAAGCTCAATTCAAGGGGGAGCCTCTAAGGTAAAGAAGAAGGTAACATTTGTTGAGCCTACCCCGTTACGTTATGGTAAAAAGCATAATAGTTCTAATTTTTATCATTTTAATGCAATTTACCATAAGAATAGAAAGCATAAGGGCATTACGGAAAAGCATGTGGCCCTAAATGCCAAGACTACCCAACCTAAGGTTAGGAAGATAGATAGACATTTAAGCAAGAACACTAAGGATAATAGATACAAGCCCAAGAATAAAAATGCTCATGGATCAAATGAAAAATCAAATACTAAGGACTTAGTGAGGGAAAATCAAGTATTGAGATCAAGACTTGATAAATTAGAAAAGACCCTAAAAAGATTGGAAAATATCCTATTAGGGCAAAATGAGCATAACCTAGGTTTAGGGGTACAACAGCCATCCAATGACCATAGAGGTTTGGGATACAAACCCAAAGCTAAAAAGGATGCGCTTAGTTATCATAAGGTTCATATAGTTATGGAACAAACCCTTAGTTTAGAGGTCAAGTCAAGGATACAAGGGAAGATATCCCTAGAAGTATCTTTGCAACCAAAGTGACTAAGATTTCTAAGAAGTCTAAGAAAGTCACTAACAAGGTCACAAGAGAAGCTATCCCTAGAGTTGACCTAGAAAATATGACCAAGGCTTCCAAGAAGCCCAACAAGGTCACTAGGAAGGTATCTAGGGAAGTTATCCCTAATGAGTACCTAGAGCATCCAAGGAGCACCAATAGGTGTTGGGTTCCTAGGAGCATCTTCTCTACCCCATAGATGGGTTAGAGAGTGTCAACTCCGATTAGAAGGGTAGTTAACCCAACTTTGAAGAAATTGACACTCAATGAGCATTTTCAAGGTTATTATTAACCCTTTGAAAATGAAATGGAATTATTATTTACTCTTTGAAAGAGTAAAATGTGTCAAATTTGAGAAGTATTGATTTTATTTTTAATTGGCACAATTTGGGAAAGTATAAGAAATACCAAGTTGGGATGTTGATATTTTCTTAGTAATTTAAGGCAAATCTAAGCCTTAATTAAATGTGATTACTCTTGAGGAAAAATGGAATATGCCAATATTTGAGGATATGCTTAATTGTTAAGTGGCATAAACAAATCAAGAGAAATAGAAATGTCAATTTAGGTTTTGGCATCTCTTTGAAGCGTTTAGGGCAATTTAGGTTTAATGTTTTAAGATAAAACAAGTTGCATATTTTGAGTTTAGCTAAGTGGTTAAGGATACTTAGATAAGAAATCTAGGTATCTTATTAATGCTAAACCTTGTCATGATTGTTTGCCCATTTTATGTCATGACATCATACTTAGTTTTGTATTTTGCATTAATGATTTATTATGAAAAATACAAAAATATCATGTCATGTCATACATACATCATGTAGCTACAGGAATCTTTCTTTTGAAAGCTATTTCTTTTTGATGTATGCCATAACATCATCATGCATCGCTTTATTTCCCTAAAATTAAGGATAAAAGGCATTTATCAACATTTGGTTACCAACAAGTGGTACCAACAATTGATCATTAACAAGTAACATCCTTGGTGGATGTTCAGCACGTAAAATGCCTAGATAGATATGCATGATCCCTAGAATAGGGCAAAACCAAAATCTCACATCTCACAAGGACTATAAGGTGACTTGTATGTGTTTTAGTGCACATTAGATACAAGTGAGATGTAAGGATGATGAACAAAACTCAAGATGTTGAATTAGTATATTCTTTTGAGTTTTAAGTTCATTAAAACACATAGTTATGTGTTTTCCCATCATTGGGAAAGCTAATGTACAAGTCATGTGCATTAAGCCCAAGGAATATGGTGAGATATTGGTTTTGAAAAAGTTTTTAAAATAATTTTGGAAAACCTTGGTGAATGCTATCTTTTGATAGTAATCACCATTGAATAGTTAGACACAAACTTGAAGAAAACACTAAAGTTTTTGCAAGTTCTCAAGTTTATGTCAATCTTTAAAAATATGGTGTATTTTCATAGAAAACTATTTTTCCATGATAAATTATACCCTAAATAATGTCTACACAAATTTTTACGATTTTTGGAATTTTGTAGAATTTTCTAGGGGTTTCTGAAATTGGCTGAAATTGAATTTTCAGCAATTTCAGGCCTTCACTCGATCAGTGGATCGATTGGAATGCCTCAATCGATCAACCGATTGATTGAGAAGGTATTTCTCACGAGCAGAAGCTCACTGGATCGATCATCCGATCGATCCAAGAAGACTGAATCGATCAGTGGATCGATTCAGCAGGGTTCAATCGATTGGAACCCAACTCCAATCGATCGAAGATGCTGATTTTGGCTGGGAAGGTCTGATTTCAGCATCTTTGAACCTATTTTAGTCTAGGTAACTATTCCAAACCCCTGAAAATACATTTGTATACATAAAAAGGGTGTTTTCATGTGGAAAACAAGGATGGATTGGTTAAGGAAGGCTAAGTTGAAGTTTAGGTTGAGGTTTGTTTCAAATTTTGAATATTTGAACCTCGAAACTTCTAAAATTGGGTTTCCTAAAGTTTTAGGGATTCCAAGTCATTGTTGGTGCAATGACAAAAGTTACCACCATGTCTTTAGGGGGAGGGACTCTTTAAAGACATGAAAATTATTTTTCATGCACCTTGGAAGGCGGTTAACCTTCCGTTAAGAACATGCTCAGGGTTGAGCGTTTGAACTTTAATGGGGAGTGGATATCCTCATTGTTCAAGTGGTTTCAAGTGGCTAATGCTCAAGGATGGCCATTTGCCTACCTTGGAGAAGAATGTAGGGTTAAGGATAATGAAGGGTATGGGACCTTCATTATCGTGTTGATCACAACGAGTGAAGTTGTGAACAATGATGAGCAACTCTTCAGGGGGAGAGTTTTCAACAAGTGAATTTGTTGATGTGTGCCCAAAAATGGGGCATGGTTTGATGTGTGCCAATAGAGGGAGAATGAAAGGGAGTAAGTTAGGCTCTCATTACCTAGAGGGAGTTTGCCCTCTTAGGAGGAGAATGGAGAGCTTAACTTATGTGTTCATTACCTAGTGGTATGAAGAAGAATGAGGCTATGAGATTAGCCTAACTTACATGTGGTATTGTAAGTGTTATTGTGGTATTTTCAAACATCAAAAAGGGGGAGATTGTTGGTGCAATATCCCTTAGGTCAAGGTTGACCTAGTTGACCAAGTTTGAGTCTTGGTTTGAGTTTCGATGTTTGACAATACATGTAGACACATGGACAATGCAGGTGCAGTTGCTCATGTGGGGAGATTCTGATCAGGGACTGATCAGTGTGGATGAAGAAGAGTCAAGTAGGTCAAGAGTGACCGGATACCTAACTGGGAAGTCCTAACTGGAAGGTTAGGCAGAGGAGGAAGTCCTAGTGAGTGAAGCTAGGCAGGAGGAGAATCCTGGTGAGTGAAGCCAGGTGAAAGACCTAGTGAGTGAAGCTAGGCAATTAGGAAAATCCTGGTGAGTGAAGCCAGGTGAAAGACCTAGTGAGTGAAGCCAGACAAGGGAAAATCCAGATGGATCAAGGATGATCGGACATCTGGTGTTGGGAAGTCCAAGTAGGTCAAAGGATTGACTGGATACTTGGCATGAGGAAATCCAGATGGGTCAAGGTTGACCAAACATCTGGTGGAAGTCCAAGTAGGTCAAGGGAGTGACCGGATACTTGGCACGAAGAGAAAAGTCCAAGTGGGTCAAAGGGATTGATCAGACACTTGGTGGGGAGTCCTGGCAGGTCAAGGGAGTGACCAGATGCTAGGCATGATATACCAACAGGTCAAGGTTGACCGAATGTTGGTTTGAGAGGCTTGGGACTTGGATTTGGGCAAAACCAAGAGCTAGATCGATCAGTGGATTGATCCAGGAGCTGGATCGATTAGTGGATCGATCCAGGCTTTTCCCAGCAAATAGAAAGCCTCTGGATCGATCAGTGGATCGATCCAGGCTTTTCCCAGCACACAGAAAGCCTCAGGATCGATCAGTGGATCGATCCAGAGGTCCCAATCGATCAGTGGATCGATTGGGACGCTGCTGTTTCACGCGATAAGCACTGGATCTATCCGTGGACCGATCTAGGCGTTTTTTCAGAGCACAGAGGCGCTCTGGATCGATCCGTGGATCGATCCAAAGCCTCCCCGATCGATTGGGAGCTTTCGAATCGATCAGGATCCGACCGTTGCGTCGTATTTGAGCTGCAGGCGTGCGATGGCTGCGGTAGCACTTCACTGTTTCATCTCAGATCTCTCACCAGCTCCTCCACAGCGCTCTCAAAGCTCAGATCGCCAGTTCTTGAAGGATCTTGGAGGTTTTCCAAGTCAAGAGGCCGATCAAAGACAAGGAAGAAAGCTAGGGTTAGGGTTTCAACACTCATTGTAAGCTTGTATTTCATTACCATTCCCCTTCTTCTTGTATTGAGAGTCTTGTAGGGCTTCTCCGCCTTTGGTAGTTACCATAAAGGAGAGTTTTATTAGTGGAGGGTGTGTGAGTAGGTGTGGATCCTTGGACTAGTCACCTCTTGTGAGGTGGATACCAAGTAAACCAACCGTGTTAGCGTTGTATGCTTTTGTTTCTGTATTTTCCGTTGCGCATTCTTGAAGAAACAATCATCGACGAGCACCGAGCACGCGACGAGCTATTCACCCCCCCCCCCCCTCTAGCTCCTTTTCGGTCCCAACAATATTTTTCCAAGATTAACTAGAAAATGTGTTTGATTAAATGTGATCATCATTTATTTGTTTTTATTGAATGCAAATTTTTATTATTTCAAGCTCAGAATTGAAACTGCTAATTCTCTTAAACAAATGCAATAGAATGTAAAGAATTACAAAGTAAACTCAATTCATTCTGTTCAACTACTCTTGCCTGAAATTAACCTAACTCGGAATTAAAGAACTAATAACGTCTCTACTTAAGCTTAATTTCCAACAAAACCTAAACAACTGATACAAATCAATCGAAACCTAACTGAACTTTGAAACCTAAGCATATGTAGAGAATAAATCTTAAAGCTGCAATGAATCATAGAAAAAAATCAGTTTAAGGAGACAAATCTTGACAGCAATTCTAAACTAAATTGAAATATGAGAATTCGAAACTCACTAACAGAATTGAATCTAAATCACGAATTAAAAGTTGAAACCTAAGTATGAATTGAAACCCTAACTTCTGTTCCTAATTACACTTTCAAACTCAACCAAACACTATAACAGAAACACAATAGTTTGATCTAACAGAACACATTTCAATTGGGTTTGTCTTGCAACGTAAAGGAAACAAATCAAATGAACACAGTAGATCTACGAATTGAAACTAAAAATCAAATTAGAAACATCTGCATCTCAGATCAGTGTCATGAATTGTCTCGCTGCCGAAATTGTAGAGAAACTCTCGGAAACTCCCATGAGTAATCACCAGATAAACTCAGAGTCACGGTTGAAAATTGAGAAGTGTTCAGTTGGTAGAAACCTCCCTACAAGCTTACAATCTCATCAAGATGTTCGTTGTCCGAAAAACAGAAGAAGAAAAATGATACTCGATCGACAATCGATCGATCGATTCAATGCCGATGTCGCGAGGAAATTAAAGAACAAACGTGAAGCAGAATCTCCGGAAAAACTCCTCCGAATCTTCTGTTGCTTGATAGAATCCCTCATATCTAAAAAACTCCCAAAATCTGAGCTCTTCTGATACGCGTAAAATGCGAAGATCGCGATAGAAAAACCTCCTCTCGCGATCTGATGGTCGGGAAAATGGTCGCAGGTCACTCTTAATCAATCCAGTGATGACAGATCTTGAATTCTGATTGAGATGTTGATGGGAGCGTCGGCGTCGTTAAGGTGGAAGACGGTGAACAGTGGCATTGTCGCGAGGAACCAAGCTCCAGAAGCACTGTAGCTTCTCGCGGGTTTTAAATCCTCCTCAGATCGGATCCAATGGCTCAGAATCATCAAAGCTTGATCAACGGTGGAAAATAGTCTAAATTCCGATCCAGCAGTGCTGATCCTCATCTACGATCCAGATCTGCTCCTCATTAAGTCGGATGTATCAGATGCTTAACGGATGGCCCAGATCTCTCCAATCTTCAATGGACGGTCCAAATTGATCCAGAGCTTGATCGCCTCGTTAAAACTCTGATCCGAGTACAACTTTGGTTCAGATTCATCCCATTCCAAGAACCTTTGATGCCTACAAAATAACAAACAAATATTAGCATCAAATAAAGCCACAATAACATAATTTGTAATTAAGTCCAAAATTAATACAATGTATAAAAATGTAGTGTAAATATGAGTTCTATATATGAAAACTACATCAAACCATGATTGTATGAATGAGAATAGTATAGTAAAATCATGGTTATCAAATTCCCCCACACTTACTCTTGAACGTCCCGTGAAAGTCAAGAAAAACTAAAATTCCTACTTAAATGGCACCCCCTAAACAAATTCATAAACATGATTAGAAAATAAAGAAAGTAAACCATCTTAGATTATCACATTTCAAAATCTCAAGCATTCATGGACTTAAAACTTTACTCTTGGTTAACGACATAATAATTTCCATCAATCATAAATAAATTGAAATTGATTCATAATAAAATCTCACAAGATAGAGTTTTTGTGGTCCTCGTCCTATCTCACATGTAATAACAAAAATGGAGGGCACTCGTGCTACTTGTGCTTCTTGAACTACCATATGCTTGCTTATTTTCTACTCTCCACCGTGATCATGGATACAAATCACAATATGAAGGTTAATCATGAAGAAAAAGGAAATATGAATTAAGTGAACATTAAAGCATTAGTTGCAAGAAAAGGAAGAAAAGAAAGGAAAGAACTAACTCAAAGAAAAGATAGAAAGAAAGCATGAATTTTAGTTCTAATGGAAAACATGGATACAAAAGAGTGATATATAAATGAATACTTGACCATACTTCCCTGTTTTAACTTCTTCCATAACATTCTTCCAATTGCTTCACCATTTTCAACAATTTTAGTTTCTCATTCCTCTAATAACCAACCCTTGAAAACCATTTCATTCATTCCCAATTCCAGCAATCTTCATTTACTTAGCTTCAATTCTTAGCCTTTCAAAATTTCGGTACAAACTGCATAGTAAATCTTGACCTTTATTACATTTATCTTCTTCCTGTTTAGCTAAAAAACTCACTGTGCATCTCCTTTTTAATTGTTTCTTTCAAGTTCTACTAATGAACCTACTAATCCTTGAAGAATTTTGACCATTTGTTTCACCTTGCATCACTGACCCATTTGCAAAATAATTCTGAATTTCAGCTCTGCAATTCAACTTCAGCACTTTGATTCTTCAAGATTCTGTCACATAAGTTTACCACAACATAGAGGAAATGCAACAGCAATGCAAGATCTTCACTGCTTTTCCCTCTAGCATCAACTGATATGGTATCAATTTTCATTTCCTTGTTCTCTGATTTTCATTCAATCCAACAATGAGATACTCGGATCATATCTTACCTCCCCCATACTTAAATCTTTGCTCGTCTTGGGCAATGAAACCTAACAAGTTCTCAACAAATTAAAACATTAGCTACAAGGACAGAAATGCACTTTCTATTATGTTCTATTCCCTTTAGTCTCAATTACTTGCAGCAATCTGCAACTTCAAAGAATCAGCATAATGTATCAAGATTAAGAATTCTAAGTCATTCTTGCTTGAATGCTGAATAGTTGAACTTATCCATGTCCTTCATTTAGCATCCAATCAATAAAAACTTGAATTCAATCACCTTTTAAATCAGAATATAAGTCACAAGATCAACAAAACAAATGTACAATGAAGATATTCAGTTTGCAAAGTCTTTCTGTTTTAAATCTCCAGTGTCAACATAATTTTCATTTCTGACAATATAATGTTCAAAATTGAAGTATTCTATCAATTAAAGGGTGCTTACCACTTGAATTTAAAATGATAATCCATAATGATCAAGTTCCAGTGGTTGCACAAGCTTCTTTTCACCAGCAGTTACCTTGTTCTCAATTCTATAAAGATTCTGAACAGAGCTGATAGAGAATTGGTAAGGATTCTGCACAGTTTCAGCAGCTTAAAATTTTGGAAAATGAAACATCTTCTTAAGCTCATCTTTCTGGAAAATTTTGCAGATATCACTATGTATCAGGATTCGGATACTAAATTCAGAACTGCTGGAGCAATGTGCCAAATCTGTGAAGTTGCAGAATATTGCTAAATTGTTGAGTTGGATGAGCATTTGTTGAGTTTCATTTGACATGAACTTTGAGTTCCATAAATTCCAACTCAAAGACTGCAAATTCAGAATTCCAGCTCAACTGCAGAATGAACAAATTCAGGTTCAACTTCCAATTTCCAGCCAGCACAAATTGAGATTTCTGCAAAACTCTATAGAGTTTCAAATTTCAATCTCTGATTTCATAAATCAGATGTAGAGGAATGCCTCTTGACTTGAATGACAATAAATGATCGAAGTTCAAATTATACTCCTTAATCAGGTTTTCAGCAACAGAACATTGTTTCAACAGCTTACAAATTAACATTTCAGCAGCTATATAGGCATGTTACATGAAGAATTCTCTTGCCAAGAATAGAACACCACAATAACCAGATTAAACAACATTAGAAACTGAAAATACAAAATCTTAACTCAAGTTTCTCAATAAATTGAAATCTGCTGATAAAATTGGCACACATTTGATACAATTCAACAACTAAAATCTGTTCTAAACCTCACTGCTAAAAGTATCAAGTTCTACCCTTTCTTTCTTCTTTTCAGATTCAATGATTCATGAGTGGAAAAGTAATAAAATTTCGAATCTTGATCCATAATGATCAAATTCCAGCAGATCTACATTACTGCTTCTGCAAAGAAATTGTTTCCAGAATCAAACAACAACTTCTAGAATCTGTTTCTTCATTTTTTTCAGCACCTTGATTCCATCCAGTAGATTTGTAAAGAACTTACTTGCTGCTCTTGCTATATTTTTTAACTTCCAATGATTCTGATCAACTTGACATTCCGTATCTGTAAGGGACTTAATTCCATTCTGTTTTGATCAATTGAACAGCCTTGATCTCTATACAAATTTATTTTTTATTTCTGAGTTTCATCATTGTTTCCTTAGAATTGAATCTTCCATTTCAGACTTGCATAGCTTTTCTTCATTTACAAGTAAGAAACTCCCTTGGTTAACATGGAAAATGATCTCAATATGTATGGTTCAGAAATTATCAATTTAAATCAAGCAACAGATTCCTGCATTTCTGTTTCATACATGGCACAACTCATGGGCAGCACATCCAACAAAATGCTCAGATTCCAACGTTTCTATAATATTTGGCCAACCAATTAATCTTTTCCCATCCCAAGCCATCAAATTAAGGTTCTATCTCTGAAATTTCCAGCATGTACAGCTTCCACCATAATTTCCCATTCTTCTAGATCTTGGCACAACATTGACACCAAGTATGTATTAAAAATGCACTCACTTTTTACTATACTCTTCATTGACCCAATTTAATTCAATGTAGCAATAACAAGAAATTAGCTTAAAAATTCTCAGTTTGTTTCAGCAGATTTCTAAATCCTGATTATAATGAACCTCACAAAATTCTTTCCCCCACACTTCAACTTAATCCACCTTGGTCCAAGTATCCATCATATAGCAAACCATATATCCATATCCAAAAGATTACAAATAAAAAGACATAAATTGATATGATGATTATCAAGAAAAATAGCAAGATTTTGTGTGGAAGAAAGAAACAACTAGATTTACCTTCATAAACATGATTTAATCCATTAGATTGTGGTTTTGAAAGAATCAAAGCAAGTTCTAGAGTACAATAACACAAGTACACCACTCAATTAAGGCTCATCCTCACTAGGTATGAAAATATATCAATCCAATTTACCAATCAAGTGTCTATCATTAAATAGAAACCTTGAGAAAATTAAAAGTCCATTATTGACATTAAGCTTGAAAATAGATTCTCAAAACTAGCTCACAACCTCTACCTCTAACATGTAAAAGAAAAATTGCGTAAGGGGTGCCATTTTCTTATTCAAAGCAAAACAAATTTCAACAACAAAACTTCAACATTAAAAATTTATTCTTCAAACAAAAACAAACATTTTATTAAAACAACTAGAAATGAAAATAAGAAGAAAGCTAAGTTGGAACAAACTCCCCTTCACATGAGTAGATAGCATCAATAACCTTCATCTTTTGTACCACCTCTCCATTGCCAATCTCATGAAACAACTTGAGTCTATGCCCATTCACCTTGAAAATCTGGTTGGTAGCCTCTTCCCTAATCTCAAAATCTCCACAAGAAAACACATTAGTCACAACATAAGGTCTTTCCCAACAAGATCTCAACGAACCTTTAATCAATTGAAGCCGTGACCTATATAAGAGCACTTTGTCATCAATATTAAATTCTTTGCTTACAATGTGCTTATCATGAAAATTCTTGGTCTTCTCTTTGTAGATCCTTGAGTTCTCAAATGCTTCTAACCGAATTTCCTCAAGTTATTGGAGTTGCAATTTCCTCTCTTCTTTTGCCAAGCTAGCATCAAAATTGCAAGCTTTAATTGCCCAATAATCTCTATGTTCAATTTCCACCGGGAGATGACAAACTTTACCATAAACCATTCTATATGGAGACATCCCTATAGGAGTCTTAAAAGCTGTCCTATAAGCCCAAAGTGCATCATCTAATCTCTTGCTCCAATCCTTCCTGTCAGGCCTCACAGTTTTCTCTAGAATTGCTTTCACTTCTATTTGACACCTCAGCTTGTCCATTTGTTTGGGGATGATAAGGAGTAGCAACTCTATGTAAAACCTCATATCTGCTCAACATAGCCTTCATGTGTATGTTACAAAAATGTGTCCCCTGATCACTAATTATCGCTCTGGGCAATCCAAACCTGCAGAAAATATTTGACCTGACAAAACTCACAACAACTGAAGAATCATTAGTCCTGGTGGGTATGACCTCCACCCATTTGGAAACATAATCAAATGCCAATAAAATATATAAAAATCCAAAAGAGACAGGAAATGGACCCATAAAATCAATACCCCACACATCAAAAATCTCACAAAATAACATATAATGTTGAGACATTTCATTCCTAGGTCCTATGTTCCCAGTTCATTGACACCTATCACATGATCTACAAAAAACATAGGCATCACGAAAAAGGGTAGGCCAATAAAATCCACACTCTAAAACTTTCCTAGCTGTCCTCTGGGGTCCAAAATGTCCCTCACACTCAGATGAATGACAAAATGCAAGTACAGACTGAAACTCAAAATCAGGTATGCATCTCCTAATGATCTGATCACTACAAAATTTCCATAGATAAGGATCATCCCACACATAATATTTTGAATCACTTTTCAATTTATCCTTTTGAGCTTTTGAAAATTGTGCAGGAAAAACATTACCTACTAAAAAATTTACCAAATCTGCATACCATGGAGACTCACCATGCACCCTAAAAAGTTGTTCATCTCTAAAGTCATCATCAATAGCCGTGTGATTCAAATCTCCTTCAATTCTGCTCAAATGATCGACAACTAAGTTCTCCTTCCCACTCCTATCATGAATCTCCAAATCAAACTCCTGGAGTAGAAGCATCCATCTAATCAGTCTGGGCTTAACATCTGACTTCTTAAGGAGAAACTTCAAAGCTGCATGATCAGAAAATACAACCACGTGAGAACAAAGTAAATATGATCCAAATTTATCTAAAACAAAAACAATGGCAAGAAGCTCTTTTTCTGTCATGGTGTAATTTGCTTGAGCTGAATCCAAGGTCTTTGAAGCATAGCAAATCACATGTGATGCTCCCTCTACTCTCTGCCCAAGAACTGCCCCAATGGCAAAATTTGAGGGATCACACATAAGCTCAAATAGTAATGTCCAATCTGGTGGCCTGATGATAGGTGCAAAAATCAAAGCCTCCTTCAATTTCTGAAAAGCTTCCTTGCACCTCTGATCAAACTGAAACTCCACATCTTTTTGAAGAAGCTGAGACAGTAGAAGAGCAATCTTACTGAAGTCCCTAATAAATCTCCTGTAGAATCCTGCATGGCCAAGAAAAGCTCGAACATCCTGCACACATGCGGGGTAAGATAAAGAAGATATAGCACTAATTTTAGCAGGATCTACTTCAATTCCTCTCCTAGAGACTATGTGTCCTAAAACAATACCATGCTTAACCATAAAATGATATTTTTCATAATTAAGTACCAAGTCTGTCTCAATGCATCTATCTAAAACCCTAGACAAATTTTCTAGACATGCATTAAAAGATGAATCATATACAGAAAAATTATCCATAAAAACCTCCATGCAATGCTCTAATAAATCACTAAAAATACTTACCATGCATCGCTGAAAGGTTCCTGGAGCGTTGCATAGTTCAAATGGCATGCGTCTATAAGTAAAAGTACCGAAAGGATAAGTGAAGGTAGTCTTCTCCTGATCCTCTGGAGCGATGCAAATCTGAAAATATCTCGTGTAACCATCAAGGAAGCAATAATGTGACTTACCCGCCAGTCTCTCCAACATCTGATCAATAAAAGGTAAAGGGTAATGGTCCTTTCTGCTTGCCTGGTTCAGCTTCCTATAGTCTATACAAACTCTCCATGAATTCTTCATTCTGATGGGCACTAACTCATTCTTTTCATTAGCCACTACTGTCACTCCAGATTTCTTTGGTACCACATGAATAGGACTTACCCACTTACTGTCAAAAATAGGGTAAATGATACCTGTCTGTAGAAGTCTTGTCACCTCTTTCTTTACTACGTCAAGCATTAGTGGGTTAAGTCTCCTCTGGGGCTGTCTCACTGGTTTCACATCCTCCTCTAAATAAATCCTGTGCATACAAATAGAAGGACTGATACCAGGAATATCTGATAAAGTCCATCCAATGGCTCTCCTGTGCTGTCTCAGAATCTCTAATAATCTTCTTTTCTGTTCTGGTTCTAAATTTTGAGCTATGATGACAGGTAGCTGTTGATTCTCTCCCAAGTAAGCATACTTCAAATGTTGAGGCAATGACTTCAAATCATCTTGTATCTGATCAACAAAAGGTGATCCTAGGGGTGATGCTGCTGAACAATCCCCTACACATAATTCTTCTCCTCTGAGCGAACCTAGGGATAGAGCTTCTCCTAAGCAATCCCCTACACATAATTCATCTCTCTTACTAGGAAATAATCCACAAAACTCACCATCCACTCCCACGGCTGAAATATCCTCCAAAACCAAAGATAACACATCACCCTGACCAACCTCTGCACAATCTGAATCAAACCCTGAAAAGAAATTCATGTTATCCAGCTCCTCTGAAATATCTAGACTGAGAATAGAATGATCCTCTCTAGGATGCTTCATAGCGTCAAAAATACTGAACTGGACCACTGTATCTCCTATCTCCATAGAAAGTGTACCTACATGAACATCAATCTTAGTTCTTGCAGTCTTCAAAAATGGTCATCCTAGAATAAGTGGAGAACTACTGGCCAGGCAGTCTCCCTCCATATCAAGGACATAAAAATCTGCAAGAAAGATGAGTTCTCTCACCTTAACCAATACATCTTCAATAACTCCAGCTGGGTGAGTCTGACTGCGGTCTGCCAACTGAATCACAACCCCTGTAGGTAATAATGGTCCAATCCCTAAAGTCTGAAAAATTGATCTTGGCATCACATTAATTGAAGCCCCCAAATCCAACATAGCATCCTTAAACAAACTACTCCCAATCTCACAAGGTACTGTAAACACTCCTGGATCTTCACATTTCTGGGGAACTAGTTGAATAAAAGCAGATACATTCTTTCCTAAGCTGATCAATTCATTCCCCTTCAACTTCTTCTTATGCACACAAAGATTCTTAAGAAACTTTGCATATTTTGGAATTTGCTTGATCATTGTAAGTAAAAGAACATTTACCTCCACCTTACTAAATAAGTTCACTAGCTCTTGAAATTCCTTAGCTCTCTCCTCTTCTACATTCTTCCTTGGTTGAGTTTTTCGTTGAGGAAAAGGCAATGGAATGCTTGGCTCTAAACCTTCTTGAACAGAATTCTGAATTCCTGAATTTCCAGATTTACCGGAATTTGGCAATTCTGTTGGAAATTTTTCAGCTGGATAAGAGCTGTTGGAAATTTCTGGAATCAAACTCCCTCCTCTTTGTGAATGCTCCATGCCCAATGGATCAATTAGATCTGGAATGGAACTCGAATTTGGAACACTCTGATCTTCTTGAATTTCTTCACTGCTGGAATTAGACTGCTGTAATTCTGGAAAATTTTCAGCAGCTTTTCCTTCACTTAAAAATTTCGAAACTCTCCTTCCACTCCTTAAAGTTAAGGCACTAACATTCCCTTTAGGATTAGGAGTAGTTTGTGAAGGCAATTGACTGAATCCTTGGGCTTGCATTTGATTAATACTGGAAGCTAATTGCCCAATCTGCCTTTCTATATTCTGAATTGCTGAATCTGTTCTTTGCTGGTTTTGTTGCTGTTGCAACATATGTTGCATCAATTCTTCCAGTTTTGTCTGCTGAAACTCTGAATTTGAAGCATTACTAGAGCCACCTTGAGTTAAACTCAACCTTGAAGGTGCTGGAAGTGTTTGCTGCTGCTGGAATTGAGTTATAGGCTGGAATTGTGTGTTCTGAAAATTCTGGAAACTATGCTGATTTTGCTGATTTTGATTGGGTATTTGTTGATAAGACTGGAATTATCTCTGAGAAGGTTGGAATGGCTGCTGGAAACTTTGTTGAGGCTGCTGGAAACTCTGATTCAAGGATGGTTGTTGATGAAATGAATTACTATACTTCAAATTTGGATGATCTCTCCAACCAGGATTATAAGTAGAAGAATAATGATCATACTTTTGAGAAAATTGAGCTCTAGAAAATGCTACCAAAGACTCATCTTGATGAAGATTAGGGCATAACTCTGAATCATGATCTTGGTTAGAACAAATACTACAAACTCCCCTTGATTGATATGGAAACTGTGTACTAGGCAAAGTGGAAGTTTGATTAACATTATTCAATGCCAATTGTTTAACCAAAGATGTCAACTCTAACAATGAATTCCTTATCTCCTTTTGTTCATTAGAAAACATTTGCACCTCTCCTACTCCTCTTGTAGTTAAAGCTCTACTTCCAAATTGTTGAGAATTTTCTGCCATATTAGAAAAGAACTCTTTAGCTTGTTTTGGAGTTTTATTCACCAAAGCTCCTCCAGCTGCCGCATCTATCATACTTCGATCCATAGACAATAATCCTTCATAAAAGTACTGAACTAGTAACTGCTCACTAATTTGGTGCTGAGGACAACTTGCACATAACTTCTTGAATCTCTCCCAATATTCATAAAGTGTCTCTCCCACCACTTGTTGAATTCCACAGATACTCTTCCTGATAGTAGCGGTCCTTGAAGTTGGAAAGTATTTCTCCAAGAAAACCTTCTTCATATCGATCCAAGAGGTAATATACCCTGGTGGCAAATAATATAACCAATCCTTTGTTAATCCAGTTAATGAAAATGGAAAAGCCCTTAGCTTGATATCTTCTTCTGAAATACCTTGTGGCTTCATGGTTGAACACACCACATGGAATTCATGCAAATATCTATTTGGATCTTCTCCAGATAACCCTTGAAATTTAGGAAGTAAATGAATCAACCCTGATCTCAACTCAAAATCTCCTGCTAAATTTGGATAAGTGATGCATGAATACTTGAAAGCCTCATCAGAAGCTGCAAGTTCTTTCATGGTTCTATTATGATCAGCCATGGAAATATCTGAATGTGATAAAGTAATCCCAGAGTCTTCTGAAGTTTTCTCTTGAATTCTCAAAGCCCTGAAAGTCCTCTCAATCTCTGGGTCTAACTCAAATAATTTGTCCTTCGAAGTCCTGGTCATGTCATCAAAAGTAAAATGAGTATTCAAATAAGTGCAATGAAGGCAAATAAAATGCAAGACAAAGTAATAAAAAATTTCACAATCTAGAAACAATCACACTTTCCTAGTTATTTTCCTCGGCAACGACTTCAAAATTTGGTGTCAACCTTATTGCATGTCACGTGGTGCATCAAATTAATTAAAATTGGAACATTTCAAAACTAAATATAAGAGATGTAGTATGGAGTCCCAAGTCGTATTTTTCTGAGGTTAACTAGAAAATGGATTTGATTAAATGTGATCATCATTTATTTGTTTTTATTGAATGCAAGTTTTTATTATTTCAAGCTCAGAATTGAAACTGCTAATTCCCTTAAACAAATGCAATAGAATGTAAAGAATTACAAAGTAAACTCAATTCATTCTGTTCAACTACTCTTGCCTGAAATTAACCTAACTCGGAATTAAAGAACTAATAACGTCTGTACTTAAGCTTGATTTCCAACAAAACCTAAACAACTGATACAAATCAATCGAAACCTAACTGAACTTTGTAACCTAAGCATCTGTAGAGAGTAAATCTTAAAGCTACAATGAATCATAGAAAAAAATCAGTTTAAGGAGACAAATCTTGACAGCAATTCTAAACTAAATTAAAATCTGAGAATTCGAAACTCACTAACAGAATTGAATCTAAATCACGAATTAAAAGTTGAAACCTAAGTATGAATTGAAACCCTAACTTCTGTTCCTGATTACACTTTCAAACTCAACCAAACACTATAACAGAAACACAATAGTTGGATCTAACAGAACACATTTCAATTGGGTTTGTCTTGCAACGTAAAGGAAACAAATCAAATGAACACAGTAGATCTACGAATTGAAACTAAAAATCAAATTAGAAACATCTGCATCTCAGATCAGTGTCATGAATTGTCTCGATGTCGAAATTGCAGAGAAACTCTCGAAAACTCCCGTAAGTAATCACCGGATAAACTCAGAGTCACAGTTGAAAATTAAGAAGTGTTCAGCTGGTAGAAACCTCCCTACAAGCATACAATCTCATCAAGATGTTCGTTGCCCAAAAAACAAAAGAAGAAAACTGATACGCGATCGACAATCAATCGATCGATTCAATGCTGAAGTCGCGAGGAAATTAAAAAACAAACGTTAAACAGAATCTCCGGAAAAACTCCTCCGAATCTTCTGTTGCTTGATAGAATCCCTCAGATCTGAAAAACTCCCAAAATCTGAGTCGATCGATTCAATGCCGAAGTCACGAGGAAATTAAAGAACAAACGTTAAACAGAATCTCCGGAAAAACTCCTCCGAATCTTCTGTTGCTTGATAGAATCCCTAAGATCTGAAAAACTCCCAAAATCTGAGCTCATCAAGATGTTCGTTGCCCAAAAAATAGAAGAAGAAAAATGATATGCGATCGACAATCAATCGATCGATTCAATGCCGAAGTCGCGAGGAAATTAAAGAACAAACGTTAAACAGAATCTCCGGAAAAACTCCTCCGAATCTTCTGTTGCTTGATAGAATCCCTCAGATCTGAAAAACTCCCAAAATCTAAGCTCTTCTGATACGAGTAAAATGCGAAGATCGCGATAGAAAAACCTCCTTCTCTCGCGATCTGATGGTCGGGAAAATGGTCGTCGGTCACTCTTAATCAATCCGGTGATGACAGATCTTGAATTCTGATTGAGATGTTAATGGGAGCGTCAGCGTCGCTAAGGTGGAAGAAAGTGAACAATGACGTTGTCACGAGGAACCGAGCTCCAGAAGCACTGTAGCTTCTCGCGGGTTTTAAATCCTCCTCAGATCTGATCCAATGGCTCAAAATCATCGAAGCTTGATCAACGGTGGAAAATAGCCTAAATTCTGATCCAACAGTGCTGATCCTCATCTACAATCCAGATCTGCTCCTCACTAAGTCGGATGTATCAGATGCTTGACGGATGGTCCAGATTTCTCCAATCTTCAATGGACGGCCCAAATCGATCCAGAGCTTGATCGTCTCGTTAAAACTCCAATCCGAGCACAACTTTGGTTCAAATTCATCCCAATCCAAGAACCTTTGATGCCTACAAAATAACAAACAAATATTAGCATCAAATAAAGTCACAATAACATAATTTACAATTAAGTCCAAAATTAATACAATGTATAAAAATGTAGTGTAAATATGGGTTATATATATGAAAACTACATCAAACCATGATTGTATGAATGAAAATAGTATAGTAAAATCATGGTTAACTACATCAACATCTAATTCCAGCAGTGAAGAAATTCAAGAAGATCAGAGTGTTCCAAATTCAAACATGCCCGACAGTTGCTGAGCCGCTAGCTGCGAATCAGAGTGGATGAGCACCCGTGCGGTCGCAACATGCCGCGCAGCTTGCAGACCAGCTATCAGGGCCTCGTGTCCGGTCTCATTGTTCGTGGCTCTATAATTGAGTTGCACGGATAATTGAATCCGATCTTCTCGTGGGGAAATTAACAGTATTCCAACCCCACTGCCTTGCTAAGTAGATGAACTATCCACATATATCTTCCAAGTTTCTTCGGGCTAGGTGTTTTGAACTTCAGTTATGAAATCCGCTAAAGCTTGCGCCTTGATCGCTGAGCGGGGCTGATATTGGATATCAAACTCATTCAACTATGTAGTCCACTTGATCATCCACCTGGACGCCTCTGGATTAAGCAGGACTCACCCAAGTGTACTGTTGGTTAGTACGATTATTGGATGAGCGAGGAAATACGGGTGTAATCACCGAGCGGCGAGCACTAAGGCGTATGCCAACTTTTCTAGGCAGGTGTAGCGAAGCTCGACATCCTTTAATAAGTGACTCAGAAAGTATACAGGATGTTGTCCTTGTCCGTTCTGTCGGACAATTGCCGACCCGACTGCCCACTCTGTTGAGGATAAGTACACCCAGAGCGGTTCCCCGGTCATGGGCTTTACTAAAATACAGGTAGTGAAGTCAAGTAGGCCTTCAGCTCCTCCAGTGCTCGGTCACACTCAGCGTCCCACTGGAACTTAGTTGCCCACCTCAGGATCTTGAAGAATGGAAGACTCCGATCAGCTTTGTTTGAAATGAACCTGGACAACGCCATGATCCGTCGGCCAATCGCTGAGCTTCCTTCAGGTTATGTGGCGGCGACATGTCTTGATGCGCTTTCACCTTGGAGGGGTTGGCCTTTACCCCCCGCTTGGTAACTATGTAGTCGAGGAATTGCCCACTTTTGGCTCCGAATAAACACTTCTTCGAGTTGAGCTTGACTTCGAACTTCCTCAATGCTCGACACGTCTCATTTATATCTGCACAGAGGTTAGCCGCTTAGAATGATTTTATCAAGATGTCGTTGACATATACCTCTATGTTCCGGCCGATTTGTTGCCAGAAGACCTTGTTCGTCAGCCTCTGATACGTTGCTCCCGCATTCTTCAGGCTGAATAGCATAACCGTATAGTAGAAAGTTCCGTCTACTGTGATGAAGCTGACCTTTTCATGATCCTCTTTGGTGAGCGACACTTGGTGATAACCTTTATAGGCATCTAACATGCAGATCAGCTCACATCCCGCCATGGAATCTACCATCTGGTCGATGCGGGGAAGCGGGTAGTAATCCTTAGGGCAAGCTTTGTTCAGGTCCCTGAAGTCGATGCAGACCCACCACTTATTTCTTGGCTTGGAGACCGGCACAACATTGGCAAGCAAGCTTGGGAACTGAACCTCCTTGACGTGCCCGGCTTCATGCAGTTTCACGATTTCTGTTCGAATAATTTGATTCTGCTCGGTGCTAAATTCTTTTCTTTTCTGCTTCACTGGACGAGCATCTGGTCGGACATGTAGCTTGTGTTGAGCTATATCTGGCGATACGCCTGGGAGCTCGTGGGTCGTCCACGCGAACACATCGTAATTTAGTTGGAGGCAAGCGACTAGCACGACCTTCTTTCCTTCTTCCAGGTCGGCGCTACAAATGTGGTGGCTTCCGCTCGGCTGGGGTGGATTTTCACTACTTCTCTTTCCTCATACACCAGCGTCGGGGGAGCCTCTTGGATGGTGTTAATGACCAGCCTTTGCACCTTCCGCGCGACCTTGGCCTCAGCTCGGACAACTTTAACGTAGCACCTTCGTGCTTCGAGTTGGTCTCCCTTGACCTTGCCGACCCGATCGTCTACTGGGAACTTCATTTTCTGGCAGAGTGTGGAGACGACTGCCTAGAACTCATTGAGTGAGGATCGACCGAGTATGATGTTATAGGTGGACGGAGCGTCCACCACAATGAAGTTTGTCCGGTGCATCCGCATTAGTGGCTCTTCTCCCAGGGAATTGACTAACTTTATTTGGCCGATCGGCAAAACCTCATTTCCTGTGAATCCATAGAGAGGTGTAGACATCTGCAGAAGCCCGACCCGATCAACCTGCAACTGGTCGAAAGCCTTCTTGAAAATAATATTGACCGAACTTTCTATGTTGACGAAAGTCTGGTGGATCGTGTAGTTAGCGATGGCCGCCTTGATAATCAAGGCGTCGTCGTGAGGGACCTCCACTCCCTCCAAGTCGCTCGGCCTAAAACTAATTTCGGGCCCTCTTGCGATCTCCGCACTGCACCCAACAGCATGGATTTCCCATCGTCGGGCACGTGACTTTCGCGCTCGATTGGAGTCTCCATCAGTTGGGCCATCGACGATCATCCTTATGTCTCCCCGAGCAGCATTACTTTTATTTTCTTCCTGAGCGGAATGTTGTGGTCGATCGGCGAATCTTGGAACTAGTATGTCGCCATGCCTTGATAGCGACGGTCTGCGAGGCGGTTCGTTGTCTGAATTATTCCACTCGGGCTGCCTCCTTGATCGTCCAAGACGCCTGTGCTCGGGTGATGAAGATCTTCGTCGAGCTCCTTGCTGAGCGGGGTGATACGACAGAGAGTTGAATTGGCCATAGTCCTTTGTATTGTGGGTCGATGTCTTGTGCAATGAGTAGAACATCGGTGTCCACTGCTGATGCAATTTATATTTCCTCCGCTCGGCTTCAACATGTTGTACCGCGTGTTGTCGGTGCTCCGAATGTTGCAGTGTCGTGCCCGCCCAGGGTCCCTTTAGTGGCAGATTTTCATGGGTAGCTCGGCGCTTCGGGGCAATGGTTGACTCATTGAATGTGTCCTTCTTTCGAGCAGCTTGAGCTTCTTCAACGTTGATGTATTTAGTTGCCCACCCGAGTAGCACGTTAAAGTTCTGAGGCAGGTCCATGATGAGCGAGTGGAAGAATTCACCTTCCAGCAACCCTTGGGTGAATGCGCTCTGCAGGACCTCCTGAGTGGCTGACGGGACTTCAATTGCCACTTGATTTCACCTCTTAATGTATGACCGCAAGGCCTCCTTAGTGCCCTGCTTGACTGCGAAGAGATTAACTTCCGTCTTCTAATGGCGGCGACTGCTCGCAAAGTGCTGAGTGAACATCGTGCGGAAGTCCCTGGAACTACGAATTGAGTCGGTCGACAGACGTTGGAACCATCTCTGCGCTAATCCCGAGAGGGTGGTAAGGAATACTCGACATTTAACCCCATCCGAGTATTGGTGAAGTGTCGGCATGGTGTCGAACTTAAGCAAATGCTCCTCGGGGTAGGTCGACCCGTTGTATTCTCCGATTGTCAGGGGCCTGAAATTTGCTGGCAGCTTGTCGTTGTGGATGGCTTGGACGAACTGCCGGTGTATCCGCTCGGGGGAGTCATCGAGTCATGCTGCCTTCCCCTTCCTCAAGTCCCGAGCGGGCTCGTTTTCGGTAGATGACCCTTGAGCCATTTCTGATGGGCCCCTCTCTTCCATGGGCGTGTGGAACAAGGCCCAATGATACGAGATAGGTGCGGGAGGCGCCTCCTTGTCTACTCCGAGCGGCCACGTTTCAACCCGCCGATCGGCTGGTTGAAAGTCTTGGGCGCCTTGATCAAAGTGCTGGCCATATTCGATTGCAGACGCCGCTGGGTGGTGAGCCGCACGACTCCTCGCCACGGTCTCTTGCTGTTATTGCACTATCTTTGCAGCCCTGGCCTATATCAGCATCTCCAAGTCTTCTTGTGTTAGTGTCACTACGGTGAATCGTCCGACTTCCTCCATCTTCATATTTTGGATGCAAGTTACGTTCCCACAGACGACGTTAATTTGATCCTGTCCGAAATCTAAGAAGATGACGATCCAGGACGTGGCTCACCTGATGACCCCGCAAAGACCCCTAACTCCTTCCTGTAACCACAAGGAACGTCAGTGCTGAGTCGGGAAAGGGTTTTCGGCGATGGTCATCTGACGCTCAAGACAGTTTCCGACAAATAGTGCAAGTACAGTGGAAAAACTATAGCAAGACGAAGTCTTTTACTCATACCACCACTGTAGATGGAACCCCCTTTATATAGCGCTCTTGTGGCGCTGTGCATAGTTCCCAAAGCACGGGCGCAGTTCCCCGAAGGTTCTATGAAGATACCATTCAAACAGTGTCCCTAACATCCTTCCTTAACAGGCCATGCCACTCCCTAATGTAACCATCAAAAGCTTCTAAAGTATCCTCAGCTAGTTGTAGCTATAGTGAGCCTGCGGTACTAATTTCCAAAAAGATATGCTAGATACAACAATAGACCCGCAGGCAATTCCTTAGCCGAGTGGCGATACGATCGGCTGCATGTAGACTCGATCAGGCACACCTAGTCCGCTCGAGCACGATTGGTCTGATCGGGAAAGTCTCCATTCTGATGTTCTATGAGACAATCTGCTCGATCGGGACTGATCCGCTTTGGTCACACGATTTGCCGCTTGGTCATCGATTGAACTCAGCCGTGCCGCAATCCGCTCGGCCGTGACTAATCCGCTAGGGTCGCCCGGTTGGCCACTTGGTCACCCGTTGACCATCTCCTTCATGTCCCCAGTCTATGCAACTTTGACTCCCTCTACATAGGACTCCATGTCATCCCCGGATCATAGCAGATACTAGATACCATGCTTAGTTGCTATGATAGTTGTTTATTTACCTTATTGAGCATGTTGGCTTCATGTAACATACATGATTTCTGTTTATATATGTGATGACTATTGTATTGCACATCATGTCATTGCATGCATGCAGGCGACCACATCTTCCTTGTGGGTGAGTGAGTAGTCGGGTTGCGCCGCACACTCGACCACTCATGGGTAGTGGTAGTTGGAGGAGATGCCGCTTGTCCCGTCGTGCCTCCACTCTCTCACTCATGAGTAGTGATAGCTGAAGTTGTTGGCAGCAGGGACCCCGTCGCTATGTAGCTAGATAGCTACTCAGCAACTGTCCACCTAGTCACTCATGTAGTGGCGGCTTTTGGGTGTTGTACAGTCTGTTATCGGACTGGCCTCTCGACTATACAAGGGCCGTGGTGCAGAGGGGTGGGCGAGGTGATCATCCGTGCATACACTGTTGTTATTATACTTGCTATTGCTGCTGTTGCTTACTTATGCTGATATGCTTACATATGTGTGAGCTTTATACTTGTTGTATGTGTTTCGACACTGGCTTACTTATTGGTAGTATGCACATACCTCCCATGTTATCTTATAGTTATAAGCAGTACTGTAGCATAACTTTACCTTCTACTATTAATTTAGGATATGGTTTCAAGTATGAACATTTATTATGATATCATTGTAGTATCTGCTAATATCTGTACAAGACTGTATACCTCGATATCTCTAGTTCTTTATCATGTTCATGCACTATTTGTCTATTACCCGCTGAGTCTTAACACTCACCACCCCGCAAACTGGTATTCTTTCGCTAGGTAATAGGTAGAGGATTTATGGAGTCGCTGGAGATCCTGTCTGCCAGTCCTATGTCACATCGAATGACTTATTCCGCTGTTGCTTTCACTCACGTATGGGTTTTGTACTTGTACATGTTTTATGTATCTTTTGTATGGAATTTAGCTTTGTGGCTTCTTGTATTTATGCTGATGTTATTGTGTCAAGCTGGGTCGGCTCACAATTAGCTGTTCTATGGTTTTGTATTCATTACTTTGTGATTTTCGTTGTGTTTTGTAGCAGCCGTGTGGGTTGTTTATCAACTGCGTGGTTGTGCTTACTTCTAGTCGTGTGGACTGTTGTTTGCTTGTGAGTAGCCGTGTGGCATTGTATACTTGTTCTAGTTGTCACTGCTACAAGGGAGGTGTTGTTCGATTTTCGTCGAACAACCTTACCCTCGGGGTGTGACATAATATCATACCATTGTGGAGATATCTAAATTTCTTTTGGTCTTATCAATTAATATCAGAGTCCGGACTGCTAGATGGTCTAACCGTCGATTGTATACAAGAGTTATGGTCTAATTGAGTAATGTGAGTAAAATATTGACCTTGAACAAAGGAAGTGGGGGCTCCCATGTCCGAATCAAGAGGACCAGACACCAGGCAGGAAGTCCTAGTTGCGACTAGGCAAGTCCTAGTAGGTCGGGTGGACCGAGGGGCAGGAAGACTTGGTGGGTCAAGGATCGGACGTGGGAAACCTGTGCTCCTTTGTTTGAGGGGGGGGATTGTTGGTGTTGTAAGGTTGCAAACATAGTTCCACATTGGAAACACATGGAAAAAATCACGGGTTTAAAAGATGAAGATATCTCCATTGGTATGAGACATTTTGGGTAGAGCCCAAGAGCAAAACCATGAGAGGTTAGGCCCAAAGTGGATAATATCATACCATTATGGAGATATCTAAATTTCTTTTGGTCCTATCACGACGTATTATTCCTTCTAGGACTCGGATGACGAAGATTTACTCCATATCGCTTTAAGGTTCTTGTGCTTAGACTTCTTTGACTATTTTTCCTTCAATTTTCCTTTGTTTTTTTAACTTTAGGAAGTTGTCTTTAATGTGCCCTTTTTCTGGGCAGTTATATCACTGAACTTTCCTTTTATGCTTTTTATCCTGTATCTCATTAAATTTGTTAGTTTTAAAATTTTTATTAAACTTCCTTACCATGTAGGTTTTTTCATTTTTGTCGAGGGAAGATTCCAAATCTAGTTCATACTCCTTGGTTTGCAATGTTTGGTTCTGATTCAGCTCCTTTTCCGTTCTTAGTCTTGCACATTTCGACTCGTGTAATTCAAAAGTGGAGAATAAACGTTCTAAACTACTTATCTCGAGGTCCTTGGAGATGTAATAGGAGTCCACTATAGACGTCTATTCGGGTGCTCAAAAATACATTTAAAGCATACCTTACTGAATCTTTATTGGTTACCGTTTCTTCGAGGTTGGTGAGTCTGGCGATCAACTCCTTGATCTTTGTGTGCACTTGAGTCATTGTTTCTCTCTTTTCCATCTAGAAGTTCATTAGTTAATTTTGAAGCAGGTCCCATCTTGCTAGCTTGACCTCTGATGTTCCTTTATGCAGCTCTAGGAACTTCTCTCAGAGTTCTTTGATAGACTCGTAAGTGCTGATCCAATTGACTTCTTAGGGTGATAGTATGCTCAACAAATGGAACTCTGCTTTACCGTTGGTCACAAAGTGTAACGTCTGAAAATTTCATTACTAAATCGCATGCTCTAGTATTATTATTAATAGTAGTATTAGGAATTTTATTCCATTATCATAATATTTGCTTTATTTAAATTGTTTAATGACAAGGTCTTTTAGAATTTTAGTTTTGATGATACAAAGCCCGAAAGGAGAGGACGAGAACACCGAGATAAAGGTTATTTTTATAAAAATGTATTCTTGAGCTTATTTTTCTTGCCTTAGAAAAATTAGTAAAATTAGTAAAATTGGGTAGCACTCTTATTAATAAAATAATAATTTTTGTACACACATTGTTACACTAATTGAAACAAGCTTTCCTCCCTAAATAAGCCTTAAATTCGAAAATTTAAAGGGGGTTAGTAGCTAGGCTTTTTGACCAGTATCTTTATAAGTATCATGTAGCAACTTTCTACATATTATATAAAGCTTAAAATAACTTAGCCTCCTCTTATATAAACCTAACTGCTCGGTCACCAATTATTATGTTTCCAAAAAAATAAATAGGGAACCAAACCTAGAAATCCCCCCCCCCCCCCCCCCCCCCCAAGTGTTCCCCATCAATTTTTCAAGCTTGGAATTCAGAGATTCGGTGGTGTTGTTGTGTTTCCTAGCCTCCTTTGCCGCCTCATGACGTCGTGATTGTAAGTTATCCAAGTAAAGGCAAGTACAAAGTTTTTTTTATGCACCATTCATCTATAGGTATTGTAAGTTATGATTTACGTATTTTTTCCTTCATTTCAGACATAATAAAATGTTAAAGTTGACATTTCATGATATTCCTTCCATGTCAATGCTGCCTAGGGTCCCCAAAAAATATGCTGAATTGCTGGTTTGCTGCCTGTGCACTACTAGTGAGTTTGTTTGAGTCGTACATGCTATTTTCTTGGGTCTGCACAGTTAGGATCAAGTCCAGGAGATACCTCTGTTAGTATGCCCTAGTACCTATTATGAGATGATTGTAAAGAACACAATTTGTATCCTATTTTATTATTAATAAAAGGCAAAGTTGGTTATTATATTTATTTCAATTCAGTGCCGATTGAATAAGTATAATAATGTCCTTGAGTAGTAGGTTCTTATCTACAACATATCAATTAGTTGAATTGATAGTGAGATATGTAGATATATATATATAGAACACTACTCTTAACTATTCCTAATCAAGCATTAATATACAAGGACAATATTAATGCGTTGAGACTATCATGTAGGTCAACGGATGACTTAATTTCATAAGTCATGGATATGAGATATCATGTTGACATATGAGTATATATTAGAGAATATATATTGAATGACCCGTCATGAGAATGTTTCATGGATCATTATATGAGTGTCATAAACATTCTCATGTGACTATTGGTATGAATAGTCCTTAGACCTGAAGTCACTATGCTTCGCTACATAAGGAGTTGTGTACTTTGGTATCGACAAACATCACCTGTAACAAGGTGGACAATAAAGTCGATCACTGAGTATGCAATGAATTATGCGGAGGGATGTGAGTGATGTAGATGGGATCTATCCCTTCCATATGACGGAAGCGATATTTGTGGGCCCCTTGATTAGTAGGATACAAGAAAGCATGACCATGCATAAATGAGTCAATATGAGATATTGAGCTTATTTGATTGAGTGTGTCTACTTAGAAATCAAGAAACACAAAGGTTGATAAGAGGATGACACGGTCTATGCCTCATTGATCAATCTAGATATCAAGGATAGAGGGACCAAGTCATACAAGATAATAGCCATGGGCAGGTTAGGTCGGATCTCGACTTTCTCATCACTTGGGTAGCAATGATGCCTTGCTAGATGTCACTCATTGCTTATGTATCTAAATGTTGATTTGGGTACATTGCCAACGTTATGAGAACCTATTGTGTCACACATAAAGAACAAGTAGATTTGGAGATGAGTTTATATGATGAATCATTGGATTAAGTCTAATCCGAATTGGACTTATTAAGTTAGATTCAATTAGATCTAATTATTGGATTAAGTCCAATTTAGACTAGACTCAAGGAGTCAATTTGAATTAATGAAATAGTGATTCATTGAATTTGAATTGTATGAGATTAATTAAGTAAGACTTGATTAAATTAGACTTGAGTTAGACTCAAGTGAATTAGACTTTAGTTAGACTCAAGTGAGGATAAATGAGATATTCATTGAATTCCAAAATTTAATGATTCATTCATTCAATTTTTGAAATTGAATTTGAAATGAGGAGTTTCAATTGTGATCCTTAATGGAGTGTAAATGCATTAATTGATTTAATGCACATTAAGAGGGCAACACACTGGAGCTTTTTGCCGTAGAAGAATGGCAGACCACCTGAGTTCGCTGGGGAAAACTCCTGCCTTCGCAAACCACGTTCGTAAGGAGTCTTTTGTAGCACTTGGTGCTGGAATTAGGGATGAGCTTCACCGGAGAAGAAGGTGGACTATCGTCGCTCTTCTTCCTCTGCCCGCCCGAACTATGGAAGGCAAGGGTGTCGGAAGAACGTCAGTAGGTGAAGGACACACCAGAGAACCACTCCAATGAGGTGAAGAATATCGGAGCTCATCGCTGCCGCCACACGCTTTGAATCCCTAGCCTTTGTAACCGCTCTAGCAGGGGATTCTAGGGAGAAACGGAAGAAGGGGACTCACCGGAGAACCACTCCGATGAGTTGAGCACAATCGGAGGTCACCGTCACCGCTTGCAGCCATCGGCAGGAATGTCACCGCCATCGCCGCTTGGAACAGATCGCGAAGTCGGGAGATTTGGGGGCGTTGGGAGATGAGGAAGAACAGTGAACCCAAGCCAAGTTTTCATTGAACCAGTTGCCCCTTTAAAAGCCTCAATTGAACCAGACTGATTTTGAATCGAACTAAATCAATGCAATTTGGAGTGAACCAACCCTGATTTAAATTGAACCACCTAACCAATTTGATTCTGTTCAATTGCAAATTTCTTCTTTAGCTTTTAAAATTGGACTTTGGAATGAGGCTTCTTCTTCTCTCTCTTCTAACCATTTGACAATTGAACCAAACCATCATTGGACCAAATTGATACTCTTCTCCTCAATTGTTGTCTCCCTCAATTCCTATAAAATAAAATATAATCAAATAATAGTCATAATATCCATCAAATGAATATGAATTGAAATGAATACTAAAAATATTCAAACTCATGAAACACACTAAAAACCTAGTTTTGGATACAAGATGATAAAAACATCAAGAAATAACACTAAAATAATCTGTCCAAATGTCAGTTATCAAATCCCTCACACTTATTCTTGCTCGTCTTGTGTAAGTAAATTAAACAATAAAACAATAAAACAATTGAAGATGCATTTCCCTAACAATTCTCAATCATGTTTAGAAGATCGTGGAAGAAAGTTATCTAGAATTGTCAAATTCCAATGACCCAAATATTCATGGATTCAATTCATACACTGATTAACAAGTATGATAACTTTAATCCAAACTAGATAAACTGAGAATGCTAATAAAATAAACCTCACAAGGTAAGTGGCGGCGACTCTCCTTTTATATACATGCAATGGTAGAGCTCACTCAAGCTACTCATGGTGGTTATCCTTCTTGCTAGCTGCGTCTTCCGCTCGATTTCTTGTATTCTTAAGTTCTTGCACACTCAGACACAAGATATCAAAACTACAGGACCTAATTCAACTTAGTTGACCATATCAAAATTAATCCAGGGTACTTACATAAACTACCTTTGACATTGGTCCCCTACTACTTTCATCGACATCAAGAGTGAGTTTTTTTATAAAGGAGTCTCATATCTTTTTTTGCATTCAAATTGGCTTTGGTTTTTTCTATTAATATCCATCACTGTTTTATCAAATTATTAAAAATAATTTTCTTAATATGCATTAAATCTAGATTATGATGAATCAAATAACTAAACCAATATCGTAAATCCCAAAATATACTCTGTTTAGTCCATTTATATGTACTAAACCAAATATGTTCACTTATTAATCTCAATGATGAAGGCGTTCTTTCAATTCTATTCTTAGTGAATTCATCTTTATTTTTTTTGAAATTATGATTTGGTAGTGAAAATTATCTATGACAATCAAAATAACTCAACTTCTTCTTGTGTTTCAATCTAATTAACTTTGATCTTTCCATACATATGGGGCATCCTAAGATCCCAATAATACTCCAACCCGATAGTATCCCATAAGTCGGAAAGTTATTTATGGCCCAAAGAAGAGCAACCTTCATTACAAACATCTGATTATTATGAACATCGTATGTAGGAAAACCTTCATCCCATAGCTGTTTCAGTTTTACAATTAGTGATTGCATATAAGCATCTATTAACTTCTTTAGATTTTGTAGACCAAACACAACCAATGTTAAAAATATATAGGGTGTTTTCATACACATTCCAGGTGAAAGATTATATGAAGTTAATATAACTGGCCAACCAGAATAATTTTTTCTTGATTCGCCAAATGGAGCAAATCCATTAGCGCAGAGACTTAATCTAATGTTTCGAATCTCCTTTATAAATTTTGGATATATTCTATCAAAATTTTTCCACGCCTCTACATCTAATGGACGACACATTAACATCTCTTCTGTTTGATGATTGCATGTCAAGTTATGTATTCAACAGTTGTCTTTGATTCATAAAACCTTTATAACCTAGGAGTTAAAGACAAATAAAATAGTACTATGTGATTTATATCATTGTTGACTCCTTTTGGTGCTCTTGTACCTAGATTAATTATAGAATTTACAAACATCTGTATCTTCATTAACTCCCCAATATAACATACAACCATTTCTGTAAATATCAATTCTTTCCACCTGAAGACCTAATTCTTTCACAAGTTTTTTCATATTATAAAAATTGGGCAGTATGTGATCACGCAGCAATGTTTCTCCAATAACTTAAACAAAATCATTAAATCTCGCGACACATTATTCTCTGTCTTAACATTCAATAGTCTTGCGGTGAGATATAATTTAGTGTGATTGTCACAACCAACCGAGGTTGTTCCCAGCCAACCGTGGTCACCTGTAGCCAGCCAAGCCTGGCTACTAGTCTGAGAGGAGAGAAAAGGGCAAGGGGAGAGAGAGGGAGCTTACTAGCCTGAAATCGTCATTATAGGAGAGGAATCACCGCCTTGTGGGGAAGGGATAGGGAAGGGGGAATTAGGTGAGTTGAGATTTTTTAGGACTTTTGGTCACTGAATTTGTTGAGGAATTGACGGTGAATCCATGGATTCGTCGGTAAATATGTGGCGAATCATTGAATTTATCGCCAAATTTGCGACGAATCAATGGATTCGACGCAGGATGTTAAAAGAATTAAAAATAAATGTCTTCGTGTTCGGTTGATGAAACTAGAAACTCGAAATAACATGAAACTAATTCCTATATATTCGTCTAGTTCTCTTAATTATATAAATGTCTCAAATATCAATTTAACCAAATATATTAAGAGCAGTGATTTTTTAAACATAAATTAGATTTTTCAGATACATTTGTGTTCAAAAAATCACTACTCTCAATATATTTTATCAAATTGATATTTGAGGACATTTTTATAATTAGGAGAACTAGATGAATACATAGAAATTGATTTCCTGTCATTCTGAGCTTTATAGATCCATCTGCCATTTCAGATACATTTTTTTTATTTAAAATTTTTTTGTAACAATCTACAACAAATATGTGGATTCATCGCTAAATTTGCGACGAATCAATTGATTCATCGTAGAATGTTAAAAAATAAAAAATAAAAAATAAATGTCTTCGTGCCCAATTGATAACTTAGAAAACTCAGAATAACATAAAAATCAATTCCTATATATTCATCTAGTTCTTCTAATTATATTCTTATCCTTAAATACCAATTTGACAAAAAAAAATATTTTTTTCATAGCTAAGTCAATTAGATGGACTTTAATCAACTTATGACTTAGTAAAAATAATAACAAGAGTTTTGATTGAATATGTTAGAGTCATTTTGATATTAATAAAAAGAGAACTAGATGAATACATAAGAATGAGTTTTATATCATTCTGAGTTTTCTAGATCCATCTATCATTTTTGACACATTAATTTTTATTTTTAATTTGACGACGAATCCACAGATTTGTCATTTTGAGCTCTCTAACTCAGTTGTTGAACTATGAGAGACACAATATATTAAATCGCAGCTCGTTCAAATATCAATAACTTGTTATAAGGGTGGAACCCGTGACAACCAGGTTTCAAGCTTAAGAAACATTATTTAAATTATTTTCGAAGGTTCCAAACAATTTTAGTATTAATTTCTATGTTGTAGCTACTATAACTATATGACAACTAAATTGTAACGACTACAATTCATCAATTTAGATGAGAAAAAAATATAAGAGATATAAAAATAAAAATAAGCTGCTATTTTATAGTAGATGACAATTATATCATTTTACAGGAATACAAGAGTATCCTTATGATAATAAATTAACATAAGGTTTTCCTTTGAAGATTCATTAAAAAAAAAGGATGCCATTCTAATTTTTGCCATAAAAAAATAGAGTTTTTTTTTAAAAAATAAAATACCTTTTAAATGATAACAAAAATTAAGGATGCTGTTTTATTTTTCATCCAATATCATTTCTATCCATTTAAATTAACATATAAATTGATCACTTATTAATAATATATTTTAAAAATATTCTAATAATAAATAAATTAAAAATATGATATTTTTTTTACAATTATATATTTTGTAAATAGCTAATTGATAAAAATGAATTTAGTAAAATTATTCATATTATTATTTATTATGTGTGAGTTTGTATTTTTTTTTATTGAACGTGAGTTCTAAACTAATGAGTATTTTCGTAAAAAATTATGATGAATAAATTTAATATTTATATGAATGATAGCATTTTGAAAGTAACTACCATCATAATAGCTACACTATGACTATAATTATCCCATGTTATAATAATTATAACAATTATGACTATTGCAATACATTATTTACTATTTAATTAAGAATTAATAATTAGTTGGGGTGAAATTTAAAATTAAATTATGCTAATGTCATTTTTTTTATTTTCACACGGTAGATAAATTTAAGGTTCATTAGTAATTTTTTCTTATTATTTTTATATAAAAAATATGTATGTCATAGTTTTCTTTAGTTCTACGTCTTAGAATTAACAACACCATAAGAGAAAATTTTATAAATATCTTGGGTCAGTTACATTAGAAAATATATTTTTCTCAATTTTTTTTAGTTAAAATCAAATATAATATTTATTTACTACACTTGATCATATATTATATTACCCATGCAACACATTATACATGATCATAAAATATTTCAATAACAAATATAAAAAACATACTTTTAATATATTTTTTTATAAATAAAATGCTATTTTGAAAAGGCTAAAAATAAAGTGCAACATTTTCTTTTCTACCTTAAAAATATGATGAAGAACCCCCTCTATACACTTAGTTTTGACTTCCTACCTAATAGGCTTTATACTTCGTGCAATTATACAAATATATTAAATGGAAAAATAATTATTTTATTTCAATTAAAAAAAATAAAGGAATAAAAATTGCATAATTATTATAAATAAACACATTAAAATTAACATATTAAAATGATATTTAAATCGAGTAATATATAGAAATAGACCATATAAATATTCTTATTTTTTTTTGTCATTTTAAAATGTTAAGGAATAAAATACGGCAATTGACCGTGGTCGAATTCTAAAAATAATGTACCTAATTTTTAGATTGCTCGAAGGAGCATTTATTTTTCATTTTATTTCTCCCACTAACAACACCATATTAATATTATACTTTAAAAATTAATACCACTTTAATATTGTATACATCCTAAAATCAAAATTAGTGTAGCGTTTATTTTACAAAATCAAATGTTTATATACCAGTAGTATTTTCTTTGAATACAGTATTAAATAAAAAATATGCTTTTTAGAAAATCTAAAAATTAAATGTAATTTTTGAGAATTTCGTAATTTTAAGTTTGCCCTCTTTTATTGCTTAATAAAATAGTAAAATATATATCTGTCCAATTTTCTTAATGATGCAATATTAAATAATTATTTTTTCGCTTTATAAAATAAAAATATAATTTCCTCTTTAATTTTTTGTTTTTAAGAATGATCAGAGCGCTTCTTCGCCGTGCAATAGTCCACTGTCCTTCGGGAGATCTCGTCGGTGATGGCCCTCTCCTCCTCTCTGCCGCGGCTCCTCCGGAAGCCCTCGTCCTCCTCTCAGATCCTTCAGCGGATGAAGCTTCTAGCTGCGGGTGATCCATCGAGACCCTTCACCACCTGTGAGGGATCTCGCCCCACCATCATCCATAAGCGGAGCCTCGACATCCTTCACGATCCCTGGTTCAACAAGGTACTCAATCGCGCATCAGGCCCTTCAAGTGGTTGTTTGAATTTCCTGTGGTTTGATTGGATTGAATTGGTTGTTGGTTTATTTGATACTCGTCAGGGCACGGCTTTCTCGATGACTGAGAGGGATCGCCTGGATCTTCGCGGGCTTCTTCCTCCAAATCATATGACACCGCAGCAGAAAATTGAGCCCTTCAGTATGCCTTTTGACACGTTTTTCTACGTTTTGTGTTCTAGTCGGAAGTCAGTTCTTTAGTTCGTTGGGAGTAGACTCACGCATCATTCACGAAAAAGTTGTATTTTTTTTGGTCTTTTTGTTCTGTTGCGATTGGTTTACTGATTACTATAATTTCCATATTCTACAACTTTGATAACACGAGTGTTCATCCGGTGTACTGTTTAAACTTCTATAGATATCTACTAAGTTGGTTGTGTTGTCTCAGCTAGCCATTCCCCTCATTCTTGAACTGGTTACATTGTGCTAGTAAATGTTGCCTCTCTTTTATACAAATAGAAGGCCTTGTTTATGCTTGTGGGTTGGGTGTGAGTGGTAGCGGTGTGCTCTGGAAGTCTTAGGAGAGTTGGCAAGAAAACAAAAGATGAGTTCTTCTCTTTCTGTTGATGTAGGCTTTGATTTTTGGACTAATTACTCAAATTGATGGCACTTGTTGTTTGTTTCTTTGCATTTGATCGTCAAAGCATTGAGTCAATTCAATTTTAGTGTTAAGGTAATTGCTACTTGGAGGGAAGGGAGACAAAATGGAGGGGGAGGAAGAGGGAAAGGATGAGTAGCTGCCTACAAGGATGCATTATTATAAAAACTTTCATGACATTTTTTATATTTCTATTTGTATCGTATTGCATTATTATATTTCCATAGTCTCTAAGTCATAGTTTCCTTTTTGACAGTGGTTGACTTAAAAAGATTCCAAGTAAATGCCAGGGATGGACCATCAGACACCAATGCTTTGGCCAAATGGCGAATTCTTAATAGATTGCATGACCGAAATGAAACTATGTACTACAAAGTGAGTTTTAGATATTTGACAAGACATTCTATTCTAGATAGTTCACACATTGTTGTTAAGAGTTTTCAAGTGCATCATAAGTTACATTTGCACTCTTTGTTTGAAAGAATTATCTGCTTTCTCGCAGGAGAAGTTGATTGTTTTACAATTTTTTATATTTTTTTAAATTTGTTTTGCGTAACTAACTATTCATGTGAGAATTAGAAGAAATTTAGATTTTAGAATTTGCAGGTTACCTTTTTTTTTTTAATTATTATTTTTTGATTATTGCAGAAGTTCCACCATATCCCCATGAGTGTCTAAGCCCCACTGCCTTTTGCTTTCTACTGCATTGACTTCCACCTTTCTTTTCTTCTGTTATTACCCTTTTTAACTATTATCAAAATCAACTTGCTTATTGTAAGCTTGGATGGTATGAGCTTAACATATTACATACTCATGTTCTTTAGCTTCATTCATATTCACTATAGTTGGACCAGACACTCCATTGTCGAGAGCAATTTCTACACAATGTAGAGAAATGCACTATCATGTATTTTCAAAATTTCTGTAGAATTATCAAAGTAACCCTTCATTACGGTGCTAATTTAGGGTCTGTCAACATGTTCATATATGGCACTTGTTTCTTTATCCCATTACTTTTCTTAAATTTATTTCTGTTTAATGTACAGTTCATTGATGTGGAAGCACTTTCTACTATTGCCCAAATCTTCGTTTATTTTAATCTTTTGCTCCGGGCGGTGTTTTGATTTGTGCACTTGTTAATATGTGCTGGTTTTAGTTGAAAATATCGAAGAGTATGCACCAATAGTTTATACACCCACGGTGGGTCTTGTGTGTCAGAACTATAGTGGTCTTTTTAGAAGACCCCGTGGTATGTACTTCAATGCAGCTGATCGTGGAGAGATGATGTCAATGGTTTATAACTGGCCAGCTGATCAGGTGTTTATTTTTGTTTTTCTGTATCATTGCTGTGATAGTTGCCATAACCTGAACTTTTTTTAAAGTGCAGTAATTATTTTTGCTTTTGTTTCCTAATAACTTGCTCTTTTGACAAACATACTAAATTTACTTCTTTTATCTGATTTAGGAAAATAAATCTAGACATTTTTTTTTTGAATTGGTTGATTCTTTTGGTTCTGCCGTGATCTCTTATGCCAAAATCCAAATCATATGCTTTAAACTTTTTGTTGGCCAAATGGATGATGACCGGTCATGGCCGGTCCCAAACCCAGATAAAAGAGGAGGGTTGCGTTAGGTTGTCACTTAGCGTTAAAACTATAACAAATATTCAATGAATGAATCCATTAAACTATTGTGCTAATGCTAGGTTGTTCCCTGGAAGTAACGCGTTGCAGGGTCCGACTATAATGTCTTGGCAAGGACCGTTACATCTCCAAAACTCGGGTGTAGTGCTAAATATGCAATAGTTTGCGTTGCAGGGTCTGACTGTAACATATCGGCAAGGACCGCTACATCTTCATGAGAATTTGGGTGTAGTGTTAAATAGACAAAAGTTCTCGCACAATAGGTTGGATAGGTTGGATAAGAACAAATATGATAGAAAAATTAATAATCTATGATTTGGAACATTAACATAGAAACCCTCATTGGTAAATCAATGGAGGTAGTAAATACGATGATTAGGAGAAGAATTAGTATTTTATGTACAAAAGATAAAATGGGTAGGCGAGAAGGCAAAGATGATAGAGAACTCGGGTTTTAAGTTATGATACACTGGAAAGAGTAAAGTAAGAAATAAAGTGGGTATTGTTGTAGATAGTTCGTTAAAGGATAAAGTTGTAGGAGTAGTTAGAAAAGGGGATAGAATTATAGCCCTTAAGATAATAGTGGCGAAAGAAACTATGAACATAATTAGTGTATATGCACCGCAAGTAGGATTAGATAAAGCTACCAAATCAAGGTTTTGGGACGGCTTAAAAAGGGCAGCCCGGTGCATGAAGCTCCTGCTATGCGGGGTCCCGGGGAAGGATCCATTGTACGCAGCCTTACCCTGCTTTTTGCAAGAGGCTGTTTCCAGGATTTGAACCTGTGACCTTTTGGCCACAAAGCAACAACTTTACCGTTGCGCCAAGGCTCCCCTTCTTTGGGACGACTTAGATGAAATATTATAAAACATTCCGCCAAATGAAATGAGGAATATAAGAGGGTACATGAGAGCTATGGGTTTGGAACGAGAAATGAGGAAGGGAAAACTATATTAGATTTTGCGATAGCATATGACCTTATATTAGCTAATACGTTTTTTAAGAAAAGAGAAAAACACTTAGTCACATTCAAAAATGGGAATAATAAATCGCAAATTGACTTTCTTATAATTAGGAAGAAGGATATAAAGATTTGTAAAGATTGCAAAGTCATCCTTGGAGAAAACTTAACTACCCAATATAGATTAGTAGTGTTGGATATATGTCTCAAACATAGTATCAATAGAAAGAAAATATATACGACTCCTAGAATTAAGTGGTGGAAGTTAAAGGATGGGGAGCAAAATATATTTAAGGAGAAGGTAGGAGTACAAATATTAGGTGAAATATACGGTGACTCTAATACGACATGGGATAAGATGATATTAAAGTTGAAAATAGTAGCTAAGAGTGTACTCCGTGAGTCAAAGGACATGCACACTAAGGAATCTTGGTGGTGGAATGAGAAAGTATAAGAGAAAGTGAAGGAAAAATGAATAGCTTATAAAAAATTATATATTTGTAAGAACGAGGAAAACTTTAAAAAATATATAATAGCCAAGAAAAAGTTAAAAAAATAGTGAATGAAGCAAAAAATGAAAATTTTGAACGATTATATAAAAAATTGGATACAAAAGAAGGGGAAAGAGACATTTATATAATAGCTAAAGTGAGAGAAAGGAAGACAAGAGATCTTATCCAAATAAAATGTATTAAAGATGAATGTAATAGGGTACTAGTAAACAATGGAGAGATAAAAGAACGGTGAAAGAGATATTTTTATCAATTTTTTAATGAAGGTTTAGGTGACCAACTTAACTTAGGTCATTTTAGTAGGTCAAATGAGCATAGAAATTTAAATTTCGTAGAATTCAAACTTCAGAAGTAGAACAAACTTTAAATTGGATGCACAATGGAAAAGTCGTTGGACCAAATGACATTCCGATAGAGATATGGAAGTGCCTAGGGAAACAATGTATTGAATACAACAACAACAATAACAACAATCAAGCCTTTTTCCACTAGGTGAGGTCGGCTGTATGAATCCTTTTACGCCATTGAGCTCTATCTCCTATTATATCATCATCTATAGTTAAATAAATTTTATCTTGTTTTATTGTTGCTAACCAAGTCTTTTTTGGTTTTCCTCATCCTCGTTTGATATGCATGTTTATCATAGTTTCATATCGTCTAACTGGAACATTTATTGATTAAATACAAGTCGTGTCACCGTCTTAAGCGTCACGGAGTTTTCTCGATAGATCTGACTCAGGCTTTCTCTCTACTCGTTTCTTATTTTGTCCGTCCTCGTGTGACCATCCGTCTTAACATCCTCGTCTCTGACTCTAAATCTTTTGCTCGCGTGTCAGCTTTCGACCATATAACATGCGGGCTAGCTGGGTTTATAGAACTTACCTTTAAATTTAAGAGGTACTTTACGGTCACAAAACACTCGGCGCTCCCCTCCATTTCACCCGTCCTGCTTATTACATGTAAGGCGTCTCTCTTAATCCCTCAGTCGTTTTGCAAAATGATCCTAAATATTTAAATTTCTCGGTTCCAAGCAACTCTCTCTATCTTATGATTGTTTCGTTACTTACAATATTGCTAAATTTAAATTCCGTATATTACATCTTTAATCTCTAAGCTTAAACCTTTCCCTTCTAGTGTTTCCTCAAGATTAGTTTAGCATTTACTCCTTCATGTGTTTAATCTACGAAATAATATAATCTCTGAATAACGTACACGTGGTATTGCGTCTTGAATGTCTTGTGATGAGTTCGTCCGTAATTAGTGTAAAAGATAGGGACTTAGAGGTGATCCTTGATATAACCTATCTTATTAGGAATCAGTTACTTCGCTTGAAGTCTTTACTCTAGTCGTTACGTTCTTATATATATCCTTAATTAGTTGATATATATTCCACCTCTCTTTTCTAGAATTCTCCGTATAATTTCTCTTGGGACTCTGTTATAAGCTTTTAAGTCGATGAATACCGTATGTAGATCTTGTTTTTGCTCCTGATATTTTTCGATTAATTGTTTAAGAAGATGTATAGCTTTTATTATCGACCTGGCAGGCGTGAACCCAAATTGATTTTCCGTCGGTGTGGTCTCCTTAATCTTTTTTATTTTTTCCCAGTTTCGTAGTATGACTTATTAGTTTAATACCCTACGGTTTGCGTAATTTTATCGTCTCCGTTCTTATATAAGGGACTAGAGTACTTATTCTCCGTTGATCGGTATTTTTTCGTTTTCGATGTCGTGTTAAATAATTTTGTAAGTCGATGTGTTGAATGACTTAAAATTGTTCGTGACGATGAAAAAAATATGATCGATGGAGGATAATGCTCTGGTTCCATATGAGGCATCTGGTATGTGCTGTATGACTAATGAGTCGTCTGATGTTTGGGAAAAATAATGAAAAGATTGAAAAGAAGATTATGGTGTTTGGAGTTGGTTTGGTCGATCTGGAGGTCGACGATGAAGCTGGGCGTGCTTCTTGACGATGATTAAAATATCGGGAGAAATAAGATCTACGTGTGATCGTTGACAGAAACTTATGATGTCGTGAATATGGAAGAAGAAATGTTCATGTATGTTGGACTGAAGGATGTGCGAAATATGGGTAAAGACTTGATAACAAACATTCGATAGAGATGGGGTTGCGTCGGATCGGCTAAATCTATGTTACACTATCAGACGAACTCATTATCATATTCGAGGCGATCAGGTGGTGTATGTTGTTCGGATGATGTTGCTGATAGATGAAACGCGTGAAGTAAATCTTAAACTCTGATCTTGACGGGAAAGATTTTGGGTTTGGTATAATAAAGGCGGAATATATGAAGTAAGTTTAGCGATATTAGATGTAATGAGACGATTGTTAAGATAGGAGATGACAGATTGGGAACAGAGTTTAAATATTGATTTTGAAAAGCGATGGAAGATGAGAGATGTCTTATATATCTGGCGAATGAATGAAATGGAGGAGGCGTCGGTGTTTTATATGTAAAAGTACAAACAATGAAAGTTCTGAGCCATGATTGGCGTCTTATGTTATATGAAGTTAAATGTTGGGCTATGACTCGAGCACATGAGCAGAAGATGACAGTTGTAGAGATGAGGATGTTAAGGTGAATGTGTGAGGATAGACAAAATAAGAAATGAGACCATTAGAGAGAAAGTCGGAGTTGCATCTATTGAGGGAAAACTCCGAGAGACACGTTTAAGATGGTACGAGCATCAAGGTTTAAAATCTTAAACCGTGCCGAGGTTTCGGTCCCAGACCGGAACGATACGGTTTCGGTATCGTATCGTACTGTGCCGATACTGTTTCGGTATTTTTTTATCTATATATAATAATTATTAGATAAATATGTTTATTGTGTATAGTTTAAAAATAAGTTATATCTTGATTTTATATAAATTCTCAATTATTGAACAACTTAGTATTGTTAGAAAAAATAATTAAATATAATTTTATTTTAAAAAATTGATCTATCAATAACTTGAATTAAATTGATACATTATAATATGTTACCTTACTAATACCAAAAGGAATGACGTGAATCATTGGTTCTTGTAACATTCTACTTAGGTCAACTTCATAATTTCCAACGCCCAGATTAAATAATCATCCCATGACATGCAATATTGATATTGATTTCTCCATATGTCCATCAGCGTGTCTCGATTCATCACTGGATATTGGATTTGAACTGGCACCACTGAAATCGGAACGGGTACAGGAACAGACACAGGATAAGGATAAGGATAAACATACGTCCCTGAGCTCTGGTATGATGGTTCACCATATGATGCATCAGAGTTATAATAAGAAGGTTGCGAGTATGATGAACTTCGACCAGAATCAATCTCAGCTAAACTCTCCCGCATATCTTGATAATTATGAGTTTTCTTTTGTTTGTCACCCTTATATCGACACTGATATTGGATAGCGTTACTTCTAGTCCATGATCATAATCTTGAGTTGCATGTGTGTAATCTATCTCACATGTCCATGTCTCCGGTGCTAGAGTAGGGGGAACATAATTTTGACCACTAGATGCATCACCACTGTCGTCACTTCCATGAGTACTTGCACTGCTATCAACATCACTATCTTCATTTTGAACTTCTTGTCGGACCACAGTGTCTGAAGGTGATGAAGTTTCATCACTGTCATCATGTTCTTGCTCATCAATTGCATCGAGTGGATTTTCTCTAATGCTCAATTGACCCCTTCCCGTAAAAGCAGGAGGTTTACCTTTTTCTTTCCCTTTAGTAAAAATTGCAGGAACTTTGACTTTGCTTTTGCCTTTATCTATGGACTTTGGTTGGATTTGGGGTTGAGATGTTTGAGAATGTCTTGACCGAGATCCAGAAAATCGAAATTTTTGATCAAATGCTTCATTATTATCTTCTTCCTCACAGATATCTCCTCTAGCTTGTATGTTTTCAATTTCTTGAGTAAAAATTTGAGATGGTCGTGGTGGGTCTCCTGCTTCATCAAGTAATGGATTCTCAACCTCAACAGCACTCCACCAATCCATCATTGGATCATTTTCAGTTTGGACAAATCTAATATCAAATGGGTCTACATCACCATACTCTTGTTCTTCATTCTCTTCTGTTATTGCTTTTAGTTGAAGACGCATATTATAATGAACGTAGACCATCTTCTCCAAGCGACGATAAGAAAGACGATTTCATACTTTTGTATGAATGAGGGAGAAAGTTGACCAATTTCTTTCACAACCACTTGAAGACGTTGTTTGTGAGAGAATTCGTACTGCAATCTTTTTCAAATTTGGAGCTGATCCTCCATATTGTAACCACCATTCAGCTGTAAGATAAATAAGAATAAAATTAAAATAGTATTTATATTTGTTGACAATAATTAGTAATAATTTTTACTATACTTACCTGAATCCATTTTATATCTGCATGGCACTGCAATAGGATTGCTAAAAGAACCATATGCTTCCCGAAATAATTGACTTTCATTAATAGTCTCAGTAGTTGATTCTCTATTTGTATATAGTCTTTGATATTACATGTCTGAAGGTCACTAATAAATCATTATTTATGCCAAGATTATAACAGTATTGATATGTCGGATTGAGATAATAACCTACGATAATTAAACATATATAATTATTAATAATAATATTAAAGATTCTTTATCATTAAAAAATACGTATCGGCCAAATGAATATATATTTCCCATTTGATTGTCCCATCTTGTAGTGATTATATCAATGTAATGTTGATACTTGGTTGGTGATTGTAGACGCCTCTTAATTTCCTCTTTTGTTTCATGAATTAGGCGGTAAACGTTGTCCATTTGTGGCTTTTGTCTATATCAACTTTACGTAGAACAACGTACAATGGTTCTACTGCTATAAGAATTTCTGCGATATAGTCCCAAAATCTGACAGATATAATAATTTTTTGCACCTCCTTACCTTCGGCCGTGTTAGAATATCGAGAGGCCTCCCAATCCTCAGAAGAGAACATGACCTTTAATCCGACTTTTTTCTGATTCAACGACTTTAACAGGAGTAAGTGAGTAGCAAACCTAGTCGCTCCTGGTCGCAGAATTTCCCCATCAATAAATTTCCTGATTAATCCATGAACCCAATGCTGATTATAGAGGAATTTTGTTAAAGATTGACCTTTTTTTACTACCTTCTTCACTATATCAATCTTACCGATATCTGCCATCATCAAAGTGATACAGTGTGCTGTGCATAGTGTCCAAAATAATGTTTGATACTGTTGCTCCAATAACTCTCCATCCCTCTTAAAGTTGGCACCATTATCTGTAATCACCTGCACTATATGTTCTGCACCTATCTCTTGAACTATACTATCCATCAAACGATATATGTAGAGTGCATCATGATAGTCTGTAGTTGCATCAATAGATTTATGAAATATCACCTTTCTATTGCAGTATAGTAGAAAGTTGATAATGCTCATCCGTGTACGTCCTGTCCAGCCATCACACATCAACGTAACCCTATATAAGCTCCATTGCTTCTTGCATGATAGGATCCAAGTCTTGATCTCCTCCACTTGTTCATCTAAATATGGACCGACAATTTCATATGCAGTCGGAGGTTGAATATTAGGACCAGATTTTTGGATGTTGGACACCATGCTACGGTAGTATGTGTTGTTTGCTGCATTAGGGGGAATATGATTAAAATGAAAAAATTTAGCAATACTTTTACCGATTGATTTCTTCTTCTCTTTTGAATATGCATCATCAATCCTAGTCTGTTTGCTAGTTTGATCGAGAATGGTCAAGATGGATCGATGATGATCCTTCTTCTCCATCAGAGCCAACAATCTGCCTTGTGTTGAGGAAGAAGACACACTTGCACTCCTCAATGATCATTGAAGATCAAGCTTCCACTGGCACTAGAGCCACTTCTAAATCGCATATTTTGCGCATAGTCATATTGAGTTCGAGAGGCTCTGAGAGCTGCTAAAGAGTCTTCATCATTTGGAACTTCACCATGACCTTCAAATTCATCATAGATTGATTCTTTAGAGCTTCGGCTATCAACAAGTTCACGTTGTTGTTGTTGTTTATACTTTAATGTTTTTTTATCATCAAGTTCGTCTTTCATTGCACGACGAACTTCTTGAGAAACTTTTGGACAATTAGAAATATCTGGATATCTACCAGCAAGATGTTGTTTTAGGTGTGTGACTCCACTGCCGCGTCCAATCATATCGCAATGCAAACATTGCCAATGGAATCGATTTTCTAATCGACGTGCGTGTCTCCAAGCTGGATCATGAGATTGTTGTTTGGGTGCCATTGTCTATGCATTATAAAAAAAATTAAGAATAATACACATTTCCAGGTAATGATCATCATTTTATAACGTTAAGAATATATTTATCATTGTAAATTTATAAATTAAATATATAAATTATAAAGAGTAACTTTATAAAATTTGAAACAATCTCCTAAAAATATTAATTCACCTTTCTCAATTTAGAATGATCAGAATTGCATAAGATTATAAGTGTTTTATTAGGAATCATAAACATGACAGCATACCTTTATCCAAATTTTTAAAATAAAAGATTTGTAATATTTCTAAACATATTACAAAAGTAAAAAATTAATATTCATGATTCAAATTTTAAATTAATTCTAAGATAAAAAAAATTATCTATAATAAATATATAAATTAGCATAAAGATGTTACTTTATATATAATAATTATACAAATTAATTAATTAATTATTATTTGTAAAAATATAAAATAATAAAAATATCAAAATATAAATTTAATTTATTAGTTTTTTTTAGATTTTTTATTTTTTTAGAGTATTAGAATATAAATCTGAATTATTATTATTTTTAAAAAAATTTTAAATAATAAAAATATTATAATATATATCAGATTTCTTATATATTTTTTAAAAATTTTAAACAGATTTTTTATAATTTTTAAAAAATTTTAAAATACAATTTAAAACATTGAAAATTAATTTTTCAGAATATTAATTAAAATTTTAATTTTTAAATATATTTTTTTATATATTTTAATTTTTATTGAGAAAATTTAATTAGGATTTAGAAAAGCCTGTTTGGAATACCATACCTACCTTAGGAATTGTTATAAATTTAAATTATATTTAATTTCCTTCACCCCCTAGGGCATGCGGGCACGGGCGCCGGCAGCATTGACGATCACGCCGCTTGGCAGCGGCGGATCGCAGGGTCCAGCGGCGCCGAAGGTGTCGCCGGATGCCTCTGGCGCGTCCGGCGGCGCCGGAGGCGTCCGGTGACTCCTTCGGCGCCGCTTGCGATGCATACGAGATGGCGAAATCGTACCTCTGTCGCTGCTCGCCTCGCCGTTGCTCGCCGCTGCTCCCCTCGCCTGGCCTCTGCTGGCCTCGCCTCGCCGCTGCTCACTGCTGTTAATCGATCGCTAGTACGTTTTTATAGGATTTTTGCGAGCGATAGAAGGAATCGAATCGATTCCTTCTGTCGCGCGATTTTTTCGATCGCGAGTGTCGCGCGTGCTGGCGCGCATCAACGAGCGTATCACGCGCCGAAAGCACAGCGCCACGCTTGCGCGTATCACGCGCCGAAATTTCTGCGTGTCGGGTGCCGGTTTCGGCCGGGCGACGGAACGGTAAAAATCGTCCGTGCCGCCCGGCACAAAATGGTATTCTAAACCTTGACGGGCATATACTTAAATGACCAATAAATGCTCCAGTTAGGCGATGTGCAACTATGACAAACACGCATATCAAACGAGAAAGAGGAAGACCAAAAAAGACTTGGTTAGCAACAATAAAATAAGATAAAATTTATTTAAGTATAGATGATGATATTTTATGAGATAGAACTCAATGACATAAAAGGATTTATATAGCCGACCCCACCTAGTGAAATAAGGCTTGGTTGTTGTTGTCCTTGTGGTAAGGATCACAGTTTGAGTTCCCTAGAAAGACATCTACTTGTACAAGTGCAGGCAGGGTGTGGGAGAACAGGAGTTACACTCTCAGCCACAATGTTTGAACTCTACATTTCAGCTCCTAGCTCGCAGATCCCTAATCTTTGGCTATTGTTAAAATAAAAACCGCGTGTCAATATGGATACCATGGGTTAAGCTTTTTATAGATAAGATGTATGTTACATAATTACAGAAATACCCTTATAAATATATGACATATTCTAACATAAATATATGACATATTCTAACACTCCCCCTCAAGCTAAAGAATATAGACTATATGCACCAAGCTTGTTACATATGTAGTCAATTCGGGGACCTCTCAGTGACTTAGTGAATATATCTGCTAGTTGATCATGTGAATTGACAAAACTAGTAGATATTTCTCCAGATATGACTTTCTCTCTAATAAAGTGACAGTCAACTTCAATATGCTTTGTCCTCTCATGGAAGACTGGATTTGAGACAATATGCATGGCAGCCTGGTTGTCACATATGAGTGACATTTGTGTAACCTCTCCAAACCTTAGTTCCTGAAGCAACTGTTTTAGCCATATAAGTTCTTGACTGGCTATGGCCATAGCTCGATATTCTGCCTCTGCACTAGACCTTGCTACAATATTATGCTTTTTGATTTTCCAAGAAACAAGGTTACTTCCTACAAAAATACAGAACCCAGAAGTAGATCTTCTATCAAAGGGAGATCCTGCCCAATCTGCATCAGAATACCCCACAACTTGAGTATGTCCTTTGTCTTCATATAAAAGACCCTTTCCTGGTGCACTCTTGATATATCGAATAATGCGAGTCACAGCATCCCAATGTTCTTTGCACGGAGAGTTTAGAAATTGACTTACTACACTTACTGCAAATGAGATATCCGGACGAGTGATAGTAAGATAACTTAGCTTCCCTACTAATCGCCTCTACCGTTCGGGATCTGAAAGAGGCTTCCTTGATTTGGCAAGAGCTTGACATTAGGATCAATAGGATTGTCAACTGTCTTTGAGTTTAACATTCCTGTTTCTTCCAGAATATCCATTGCATACTTTCTTTGAGATATGATGATGCCATCTTTAGACTGTGCTATTTCTATCCTTAGGAAATATTTGAGTTTACCGAGATCCTTTGTCTGAAAATTTTTGAAAAGAAGTTGTTTTACTTATGAAATCCCATGATAATCACTACGTGTGATGACAATATCATCAACATAAACCACTACGTATATGCAACCAGTCGATGAGTGGCGATAAAAGACGGAATGATCAGCCTCACTCCGAGTCATGCCAAACTGTTGAATTACAGTACTAAATCTACTGAACCATGCTCTGGGTGACTGCTTGAGGCCATATAAAGATCTTCGTAAGCGACATACAAGACCAGAAGACTCCTCCTGAGCAACAAAACACGGAGGTTGCTCCATGTAGACTTCCTCGAGTAGGTCACCATGTAAGAAAGCATTTTTGATGTCTAACTGATAAAGTGGCCAATGGCGAATCGCAGCAATTGACAGGAACAGACGGACAGAAGACATCTTGGCAAGTATCCCAATAATCCAACCCGAAAATCTGAGTATAGCCTTTAGCGACGAGACGCGCCTTAAGTCTATCAACCATACCGTTTGGACCAACCTTCACCGTATACACCCATCAACAACCAACAACTGACTTCCCAGGTGGTAAAGGAACTAGGTCCCAAGTCCCACTACTCCGTAAAGCACATATTTCATCGAGCATAGCCTGTTTCCATCCTGGATGGGCAGAGGCATCACCTGCAGACTTAGGAAGAGAAATAGACGACAAGGAAGAAAGACAAGAATAATAGGAAGGAGAAAGACGATGATAACTCAAAGAAACATAGTGAGGAGAAGGATTACGAGTGGAACGCATACCCTTTCGAAGTGCAATAGGAATATCAGAGTCAGCAGATGGGGCCGGAGGAACTGGCGAAAGACTTGGCTCCAAAGATGTGTTTACTGCAATGTCAGTGTTGGTCGACGGCAAAGTAGAACGAGGATGACGCTGATAAACCTGTAAAGAAGGAGACGAAGCTGGGGATGACAGAGACGCCTCTTGGGGGCAAAAGATAGTCACTGGTGCAGGTGGAGAGGGAGAAACCTCGGACTGGGAAGCAGAAGGCCCAAAAAACGAAACCGAATCAAAGAATGTTACATCAGCAGAGATGAAGTACCGACGAAGAGTAGGGGAATAACACTTGTACCCTTTCTGAGACCGTGGATACCCAAGGGAAACACACTTATGAGACCGGGGAGAGAGTTTATCAATGCTAGGATCAAGATCATGAGCAAAGCATATAGAACCAAAAACCTGAGGTGGTAAAGGACGAAGAGGATGATGAGGGTAGAGGATATGATGAGGTATTTCTCCCTGGAGAGTGGATGAAAGCAAACGATTGATGAGATAACATGCAGTAAGTACAGCGTCACCCCAAAACTGAAGAGGGACATGAGAATGAAGAAGAAGAGTCCGAGTGGTCTCAAGGAGATGACGATTCTTGCGTTCTGCAACCCCATTCTGTTGAGGGGTATGAGGGCAAGATGTGCGATGCAATACACCATGGGATGCCAAGAAAGAACGAAACTGAGTAGAAAGATACTCACGTGCATTATCACTTTGTAAGGTACGAAGAGAAATACCAAACTGAGTTTTTATTTCATGAAAAAAAGATTGAAAAATAGAAAACAATTCTGAACGTTCCTTCATTAGATATAACCATGTACAACGGGAAAAATCGTCTATAAAAATAATAAAATATCGTGATCCCAATGTAGAAGAAACACGACTCGGACCCCAAACATCAGAATGAACCAAGGCAAATGGGGACTTAGCCCGACTCACAGTGCGAGGAGAAAAAGAACTACGAACATGCTTACCTAACTGACACGACTCACAAGACAAAGACTCTAGGTGAGAAAGACTAGGATGTAATTGTTTCAATTTATCAAGACCTGGATACCCTAACTAAGCATGAATAAGAAGTGGAGATGCCGCCGCCGAACCAACAAGAGAGGGTTGTTGAAGCCGATAAAGGCCATTAGACTCACATCCGAAGCCAATCATCCTCCCCGTACTCCGGTTCTGTAAGGAAACAGATGTTTTAGTAAAAGAAATGACACAATCAAGAGACCGAGTAAGTTGACTTATTGATAACAAATTAAATGGAGCTCCGGGAACATAGAGATCATTATGAATGGAAAGAGACGAAGAAGGATGACCAATACCAATATCCTGGGACTGAGTTTGGGAACCATTGGTAAGTAACTAGAAGTAGTAAGAAAAGAAAATAGGGAATCATTACCAGTGATATGATCGGTGGCCCCTGAATCAAGAACCCAAGAATCTGAAGAGTGAGATATGCCAGCAAAGGAATTACCAGCGTGTGCAACGGTAGCAGTGGAATCAGCGACCTGACGATCCTCAAACCATTTTAGAAAGTCATTATAGGAAGGTAGTGGGGTCGACTCTGGTGTTAATTGTGAAGTAGAAGCTGCGGAAGCAACAGAACTCTGAATAATTTGAGCAGTGCGAGGAGGTCGACCATGTAAACTCCAGCACTTATCAATAGTGTGTCCCGGTCGGTGGCAATGATCACACCAAGGACGCCCTTTGCCACCCTTGCGAGGTGGAGGTCTGTTGTTATGTCGAGAGACCAAGGCCGACGAGTCAATGGGCACTGAAGGAGGCATCGTCAAGACCTTGGTCGGGACACGGAGGAGAGTCGCCCAGGTATTGTCCATGGTAGCTTCTGTGGGGCTACCCAAGATCTGATCACGAACATGAGAATAATCTGCGGCCAAGCCATATAAAGGCAGAGACAAAAAATATTTCTTCTGATTTTCAAGCTCTTCAACAGGAGTGGCCGCAGGCGGTAGCAATTCAGTAAAGTCACAAAGAAGGCTAGAGACCGAACCCAGATAAGTTGACATTGAATCCTTAATCTGATGGGCACTGAGGATGGTCATGAGATCTTCACAAACCTGATAGAGTCGCCGAGAGGTGTTTGTGAAAAGTTGTTGAGCCTGTGTCCAAACGGTTTTGCAGGTTTTGTGAGTACGGAAGACATTCCTAAGAGATGGATGAATGGTAGCTCGGATAATACAACACAACTGAGCGTCAACTTTCTTCCATAGAGGACGATCGACAGCTTGAACATCTTCTTCAGTTTGAGTGAGATGTATCTCATATCCCTGTCCAACAAGCCAAAGCTCAATGTGAGATGCCCAAGAAACATAATTCGTACCATCCAACTGTTCGGAAGAGAGAGAGGTGCAGTGATGTGGTTGGTAAAGATTGAGGTATCCGGCTTTGGAATGCTGGATGTAGCCATTAAGCAGATTGGAAAGAACTGCAATCGGTCGAGGACAAGAGATGTGATAAACGGAGCTCGCTGCTAGGTCCGTTCCTTGAAACCCTATCTTTTGCAATTCCCTCTGGCGAGAGCAACAAGGAATCAAGGGAAGAAGGTAACTCACAACCGCCGGAAGTAACGCTGCTGGTTTCTCCTTGCAGCCTCTGCCTCCAAATCAGGAAAGGGCCGGGAGTTGCTGCTTGTCAGCGACACCCGACTAGAGGCGCAGGCTGCTGAGACGACAGGAAAGAGCTCACGGGATCAGAGTTTGGGAAGAGAGGCTGCGTGCGGCGCTGGAACAGGTGAGGGGGCGACGGGAAGAATCGCCAATGCTAGCCACACGCCTGGACGGACGGAGTTGGGCGGAAGCGGCTCACCTCGAATCTCTGAGAAAGCGTGCGCTGACACCGATCGAGGCAGCGAAGAAAGCTGCTGGCCAGTGGTGAGGAAGAAGAAGAAAGCCGGCGGTGGGAGTTGTCGCGAGCCCTAGCCGCACGATCGAGGAAGAGGTCGATGCCAGCACTGTGTCGTCGGTGGGAGTTGTTGCGAGCTGTTTGGCGGTGACGCGAGGAGAATTAGGGCATGGGGATGGCGCGGTGAGGAAGAGAAAAAGAAGGATTTCGGAGTGAGGAAAAATTAGGTTTTTTTTTTTTTTTTTTTTAACTTTGCTCTGATACCATGTTAAAATAAAAACCTCGTGTCAATATGGATACCACGGGTTAGACTTTTTATAGAAAAGATGTATGTTACATAATTACAGAAATACCCTTATAAATATATGACATATTCTAACATAAATATATGACATATTTTAACAGCTATAAACTCCAATTTTATGAAAATCCTGATATTTGGCTATTACAGTGGAGTGACCAATATACAAACATGCATAAGAAAAATGCATGAATCAACTTACAATTGCAACTTGATTCTTGGTCTATTAACTTTCTGAACAAGTATTTGGGTGCCCTCAATTAGAGCATCTTATCTATGAGGTTTTGCTACTTCAAGTTTTGGCTGTTTAGCTGTTCCCATGTTTGCATTTATGTTTATTTTAATTGAATAATAGACAATCCCACATGAATTTGTAGTTATTTATGCAGTTGAAATTTTCCTAATTAAGTGATTATATTTGCTCTAAATATTTTTGTAAGATTTAAGCACCTTGCGTTCACCTGGAACCTCACATTGGTAAGTTTTTCATGCACTGCTACCCTTTTTTAAGCATCTTGTGTAGCTGGGCAAGTGCTTAGGTACCTTGGTCAGTAGTTGGACTTCACAATTTGGTGGTTGTTGCACCTTGTAACAACACTGCTTTGCTGCAAAAAATTAGACGCAACTGGTGTTTCTTGCATCTGCCCTTATCTTTTAGTTGCTGATTTCTTTTTACCATGATTAATTTCTCTCTGCATACATATGAAAGAGGCATAAATCAAAGGGAAACAATAATTATCAAAAAATAAATTGTTCTTATATTGTACCAGTGTTTTAGTACATTATTATAGGTTTTGAAAACCTTCAACCTTTATTTTGTGTGTCAGGATTAGGTAATTATCATGCATATTTTCTTCTTATTTTAGACTCTTTTTTTTTCAAACACGTGGACTGGAGAAGTTGATTGTATTATCTCTGCAATAGAAGTGTTACCCAAGGTGCTTCTGGTTGCTATAGAAAAGGGAGTTTATTCTTGATTCATAATTAATTATCTATTTGCTATCTAATCATATATTTCTGAGCTCACTTCTCAGTGACATTTCTATCTCATCACTTAATTATTGAGAGCTTGTTTCTGGTTCCAATAATATGCAGTGGCATGTCCAATGGATTTCTGTTGATATTTTAACTCGTATATTCTAGGTTGATATGATCGTGGTAACTGATGGCAGTAGACTTTTGGGCCTTGGTGATCTTGGAGTTCAGGGTATTGGCATCACAATTGGGAAGTTGGATTTGTATGTTGCGGCTGCTGGAATAAATCCTCAGCGGGTAAATTTGTCATTGCTTCAGTTTACTTCACAATTCTTTCATTTCCCTTTTTTACTTATGCTGTGACAAATGTCTTTATGAGTTTTGATTTTGCTAATTCCTAAGTATGGCTTGGGCTCCAAAAAGGTGATCATGAATATAGTGTGCAACAATGGTCCAAATATTCTAATGCAGTTTGATGATAATGATGGTGGTGGTCCAAATATTTTAATATGGATTAATGGTGGTGGTGGTTCTGAATATTCTAATTCACATTCTATTATGTACCATATAAAGCATAGTGCCCGTGGAAATTTTCTACATAGTTTCCTTAACAACTTAAAATATTTTAATATATTTAATTCTTTACCGCATAAGGCATAGTGCCCATGCTAAATTCTATATAATTTTCTTAACAATTTAAAACTGGGTTTTATTTTTCATAACGAAAGATATAATAAAGACAATGGTAGATTGTCTATTCATCAACAGGCTCAAGTAGTGTTGAAAAATTGCTAGTCTATTATCCCTTGAACAAACTATGATTCAGAAATAAGAAAGAAACCCCTGATTAAATGATTGCTTTATCATTACACCACTAATTCTTTCACCTTATCTCACATAACTATCTTAGCTTGTATGAGGTAGATTCTAGTTTGGCGATGCAAAGAGGAAAACTATGTCCACTGAATTTAATGTGGAAACTTAATTGAGTATTAAAATCATTGGATACGACTAGTATGCTAAGCTTTATGTAAGATTTTGGTGAATGTGAAGGATGATCCATTGTCTCTGTTCATCAGGTTTTCTTTAGCAGTAAAGTTGAAAAATCATATCATTGTAATTGGTGTAAGGTTGCCTGGTTAAAAGCTAAAACTTTTCTTGTAGAAGCCTAGTCTTATCTGATCTAATGAAGGTAGAATTTCATCCTTGCATCCATAGAAATGGAAAATATTGAATTCACATGAAACCATTTATTCATATATAGGCACACTACAAACTCACATAGCATATTATATGGGTGCTATGGTAGCCAATACAACCTAAATCACCTTATGCACTAAACACTGTAGTTCAAATTTTAACAGCATAAGCCCTTGTATGATCTAACTGCCTTATTTTGGACAAAATATCAGCAATGTGCTTTCATGTCAAGTTGCTACATTCTTTATCTGTAATACTTCAGTCCCAAATATTCTTATGTGGGAAGAACTGTGGTTTACAGTTTTTAAGTGCTTATTGGCATAGTTTGATTTCTAAAGCTTTTGCATCTGACATGTAGCATTTGGTTAAGATGGTCAGTCTTAGCATCGGTTTCTTGTCTGCAATATAGGCAGAAAATATGGGATATGTTTTAGTCAAAACTTTGATCAGAGGGTGGCATCTCTCACATTTCCTTATTTGAATGATTTCACTCCCTATTCCAACATATTTGCATAGTTCCTTATGATAGTTTTCTTTCTTTTGCTAATTGCCTCATTTAAAATATGATTTCAACAAATCTGTCAGCAGCAGCCTCTTTTCTCCATTCAGCGTTTTTAGGTTCTTCCTGTGATGATTGATGTTGGAACTAATAATGAGAAGCTCCTTCATGACCCACTTTGTAAGAATCTTCTATCATACTCTACATTAAAAAAAAAACTTGTTAGAGGAGACCTATATGTAGGTGAACTATGAGCCGTGTAAAGATCTATAATCCATTGTTATAGAAATAAAAATTATTAGTGGGAACAGATATATCAACTTCTAAATCATTCTGGCATATCCATGCCATCGATTGAAGTCTACCTGGTATCTGAAAGTAACACCTGAAGTCGTGTAATCTTTCAACTTTTTTTCTCCCAGCGAAAGGTGTTATCATGTTAGGTGTGAAGGAAGACTAAAGAAAATTCTGTATATTAAGTTTTATAATGATATTAGTATTGCTAGTGGAGCAAATATTAGTATTTCTAATGATATTGCCTTCCATTGAGCTAAATGGTGCAATAAGTTCTATAATGATTTTACCAAACCCATGATAAAAAATAATTTTTACAGTCAAGGCATTTGATAAAAGAGATAGTTGAATATAAGTGCACCAAGGACGAGAAACACTGAAATGTATTATATTTAACCAAACATTGATATATTAAATAATTTACTGCAATATATTTTAATCCTAAATATTTGTTATTTATATTGCAAAAATAATGTAATATTATAACATTCATGATCATCATTATAAAGTTGTGCTTATACCAACTATTTAATGCTGGCTGCATAAATCTAAATTTCATAATAATAAGATAATATATGCATTATTTTGTATAACCCCTTCACATTCTTTGAATATTTATTCAATATTTTAGTAATATTGATGTTATTTTACTTCTTGAGGAGAATCATCTAAGCTTTAAATTTATAGTCAAGAATGAAAACAATTTAACAAAATTTCACTCAGAAGGTCCATTGAAAAATATTTAATTTTTTAATGGATTTTTGTATAAATAGGGGAAACATCTTACCCTATCCAACCTCCATTACCTACAAATGAATCAAATGGTGGATATTTACAACAGTCTATATTTTTAGATAATTAGAATGGTCTTTGATTATTGTATCTAATAAAAATCAAATCATGTACTTTACAGTTGGACTTTTTTCTCCTTAAATATTTGAGATGATTTGATTTTTCATTGTTGACATTGTTTGAATATTTAATAACGGTTTCATAGTTTAATTGCTGTTCTATGTGCATAATGGATCATCATATAGATTTAGGACTTCAAGAGCATCGTCTTGATGGTGAGGATTACATTTCAGTCATTGATGAATTTATGGAAGCTGTCTTCACCCGGTGGCCACATGTAATTGTGCAGGTAAATGGTAATATTGGAGTAACTACTATTGTGACAATATCTATTCTGGTCAAATGTCTTTAACATTCCTATTTCCTCTTATTTTTAGTTTGAAGACTTCCAAAGCAAGTGGGCATTCAAATTATTGCAGCGTTATAGGAACAATTATAGAATGTTCAATGATGATGTTTAGGTAAATATAAAACAAGTACACCACTTCAAGCATTCTTGTTTTTGAAATCTGCTGAAGATTGCTTCTCTAACATTTAGGTAGTATAAAAAGTTAATTGCCTTTTGATGCTTTCAATTAGTTGGTGCTTCAACTGTGGTGCACCAGTAGTTACCTGCATACCACATTTGCTATGGATTAATAGTGGTTAGCATGAAAGAAGAACACAGTTAACCATAAAAGGAAGAAAATGAGGAGACATGGGCCAAACATTTTGTTTTGTTGGCCGACCAGCATATGGAAAACGGAAAACACCTGTAACACTTTTGCTATCCTTCCGCGATGACAACAACACACCAGGGACTTCCACTAAGGCACACAATTTTTCTAGCAACACGGTGTGAGGTCAATGATGACTCCCAGTAAGATCTACAAAATTTTCATGAGGTGGCGAGGTCTTCCACACAAGTCCAATAATGTCAAGGTCCTGATTGAGCATGATCCAATGGTGAGGGCTTTGTGGCTTCACGAGGACTTTGTATCTATGCAACTTCATGGTGAGAGCATCGTGGCTTCACAACTTCAAGTCAAGTGTTTTGTGACTTCACAACTTTGTGGTGAGGGCTTCTTAGTGAGGTAGTCTTAGTGGGGTAGTGAGTTCGTGAAAGCTCTGATGACTTTCATGATGTCTCACTCCTCCCCCATTCTTTGTATGTGTATCTCTCAGCTTCGTCATCAATTCCTGAAATGGAGCAAGTATTTCTCTTCTTCCTCCTCTCCTTCCCCCATTTCTACCTCTTCTTGTGTTTGACACACCTCTGTCTTGAGCAGGCCATGGACCTAAACGTCATCTTGGCTCGACATGTCAAATCTTGATCCTAAGTTAATGGATATTATATATGTTTTTAAATATTAATAACTGTTCATCACCGTCTTTTTCATATATCATGATTTCAGTTGCCTTCACAGCTAGTCACCCTACCTTCTGTAGTTATATCACACTCCTTATTGCAGAAAATCTAGATCAAATGTCTTGAAGTTCTCATCGTCTTTGCCTTTTATTAAATGCAAATGAGAACCTGCACTAACCTTCTGCGTGTGAGCAAAGCATGTTGTCCAATCCTATCAAGTGATCAAATAATGATTTTGGCCTAATAGAGTGTTAGGTCTGTGTTGTTTCTGAGGTGTTCTATTCGATTGAACAGATGTCCCGTGTAATTTCTTTTTGTTAGTAATTCTACCACTTTCTTTTCCTTGTCAAAGTTTGTCCTTGTACATTCATGTAGCTACCATCCTGCGAGTTTCTTTCAAACAACTCTCTAAATACAAGTCGTCCTAGGAAATTATTAGCCCACTTAAATTATTGATATAAGTAAATGGAAATAAGTATTTCTAATTCAGGTAGAACTATGAGGCACCTTACGAGAGATTGTTGCTTTGCGATTAGATGACTGTTCAACTTAGATCTACTAATCCATAGGCTTGATTTGGCATAGTCCTATACAAGTTATGGATCTGATGTTGTAGCCATGAGTGAGCCTACCTGAGCGAAGTTAAGGCCCAAGAGAATTAGGGCTTCAGCTACCGACTGTTTCTTTGCCTTGATAGTAGACTAAATTGAGGGAGCAGTCTCAATACCACCTCCATAATGTGTATTAATTTGACTCACCATGAGTTGACATCATTTCGTCCAGGGAAATTACTACCATACTCCATTCATTCGGATAGAAATGACCTCATTTTTGTTTAGACTGACAGCTTATCCTCAAAGGCAGATCACTATTTTTTTTTTGTGTGTTTTGACCTCCTTTTGTTCAGATCTTGATGTGCATTTATATTGTTCCAGAAAAGTGATTTTGTGGTATAGATGCATTCTTTAAGCTCACAAATGCGTTTCCTTATATCACACTAATTACATTATTACTCAGTTCTTATAACTTTAGCATTAACATCACATAATAGTAGATTTACCATACTTGTGCCTTTAAGTTTTGATCTGTTAGCATGGGATCCTTTGTACTTTGAAATTTCTAAAAGGAATACATGAAAGGCTAGACATTCCATTGCTCGGATGCCAATGCTTTTTATTGTACATCGATATTTATTTCATGTTGAATTTGGGGAACTTGCAATCCTGTTTGACCTACATATGACATAGGGAACTGCTGGGGTTGCAATAGCTGGTCTCTTAGGAGCTGTCAGAGCTCAAGGAAGGCCAATGATAGACTTCCCCAAGCAAAAGATCGTTGTTGCTGGTGCTGGAAGGTCTCTTATCATCTTTGTCATTTCATGCTATGAGTTTCTTTTTTGTAACTGGTTATTTCTTGTTTGATGTTAATCTAGCATAGTGATCACCTTTGTTGATATAGATTGCCTTTCTTTCTTTGTTTATCATTGTATCTTATTATACCTAGTCTCTAATGATTTGCAATGCTTTTGTTAAAGCATATAACTGACCCCACATAATGTAGCCATTATTTACTATATTTGTGTATTATAGATTGGTTTCATATCCTGTTTCTATTTAATGATAATATGTTTTACTTTTAACTTGGTATCTAAGAGGACCGAATCCTAAGATTCAGTTGTTTCTAGGGTTTTCACTTCAATTCCCTATTCAATGGGTACATCGTGCATTACTGGGCATGACCTTCCTCCCCTTCTCCATCCATCATCCCTCAAGTTATACTTCAATTTTTCTAATAATAAGCATTTTCAAAAGAAGAATTAATAATTAGGCTTCTCTATTAACAGTCTGAGAGTGTGAGCCCGTACCTCATCCAACCAAGGGTGATGCTTTTGTGCTTGTGTCTATCCTACGTATTATTTCCAGTTAGATGAACTATGCTTCTATCCAGTAAGATGAACTATGCTTCTATCATGCATGCAACCACCATTAGCTGCTAAGATTCGCTAATCTTCAAGAGCATTGCACTTTAACTAAGCAGCCTGGCCCATGCCATCATCTACACACACAATCTCCTTAGTAAGCAATAAAATCAACATCTGCACCTTTGATCCTACATCCAAGTCTGGCAGCTAAGTGCTGCTGCTATCTATCACTTCTTTCCCTGTATTGGGCTGCTACTGCTAGTGGCAACCAAGTGCTTGCCTACTTCATTGCATATGCCTAAGCAAGAACCGTCATGTGTCTCCAGTTCACCTTTACTAACTCTATCTCTTCTCTTGTTAATAGCCTAACTTTGATACAGGAGGCCAAATCAAAATTCCCTAGCACAATGCAGCGCCCAGGCTCATGACCATGCAGACAGTATTTTTCTTAAAACAAGGAAGATTATTTTTAATTGACCAATACAAGAAAAAGAAAGTGCAGGTCCAGTAGAAAGTAGAAGACTGAAGGATATATATGTTCCTCTCTTCTCTTTGATGGAAACTTACACACCACTGTGCCCTAATTTCATCATAAATTTTTCTTTCTTATCCATCTATGATTTATTGATTGTAGTACTTCATCAAATAGATGCTTGGTTACATTCTTATTCCTCACATCTTCTCCTTCTTTCGTTTGTCCTATTTACTTGAGAGAAAAGAAGAGAGATAAGAAAATTAGAGAATACAATGGAAGATCAAAATATATGGAGAGATCATCAATGGCTCTCTCTTTATGTTCAGAAATGATGTTGATTTGGAGAGAGAAAAGATGGAAAGATCAAAAACATCATTTTCTTCCTACAGCAGTCATCATATAAAAAAAAAGAGATATTGATGAATCTAAAAATGATTGCTTGCTCAATCTCTTTCTTCTCTGTTCTCTATTCTGACCGCTTCCACTCACTGTCTATGGCAGGCATGACAAGTTAAGTAGCCTTGTAGGCTAGCAGAACTCTCTGCAGCATGAACGGTTGGCGAGTAGCGCTGCTGTTCAGGTACTTAGTGGCATCAGACACTTGCGCGAAACACTTGTGGTTCATGGCACAATTGAGACAATCAAGGGAGAACTTAATAAGAGGATAACTTTTACTAGTTTCAAGGTTTCTATCCTGTCACTTGTCCATCCCGAGGAACAACTTTTGCAAGGTTTCTTCCCACACTCCCCTCCATTCACCCCCAATTTTTTATCTGCCCCCAATGACAAGGCTTATCAGACATTTTTTTCTTCTATCTCTACTAGAACAAATTCTAGAAACCAACCAGTGATATGCAACACTATTTTAAAAACGGAAAAAACACATGAATCAAACTGAATCGAACATTTTATAGATTGTGAAGCAAAATGAGACAAAATGTTTGGGAATCAATATAAACTGAACTGCAAGCAGACACTTTACGTGGGTGATAAACTGATGCCCAAAGCTGAATTAATGCATTTCTACAAATAATCCAGTCATCAAACATAAAGGTTGTTCTAGTCAGCTGGTAGTAAGGCTAAGTAAATTGAATTGCCTTTTTGGGATTTTACAAGTTTCGAGTTTTCAAGTTGGCTTCTATTTCTTCCTCCAGGCAATATAGATATGTCTGAATCTTCATAGGATACTTTTGAGCAGCTCTCTCTCTCTCTCTTTGCAGCTAGTTAATGTAAGCATAGACTCGACGCGCTCGAGCATGCCTTCCCTCATGCTTTGGCCACTGCACTAATGGCTAGTAGCCACCCATGATTTACCTCCTCCGTGTTGGCCTAGGGACGGGTTGGCGGGGGCACTGGGGCAAGCGAATCGCCTTTTGCCACATTAGTTAATGTAAGCATAGATATCGAAGATTCAAGCTGACAAATAAAACATAATGGATAAGCAAGATAACAAGATCAATCTCAATGGTTGGGTAGTTCAAGCAAGATCAATCTCAATTTGATCAGTGACAGATGGTGAAAGGTTGACTCCTTGATTAAACTTTAAATTGATCATCTCTTTGGTAAGATCATCATATAACCTAGAGTTTATCTAGTTGCCTCTTCAATTAGTTGACACATATTAGTTGCATTCTTACTGTTTGTTATCAAGAGAATGATTGTGTCAAGTATATTTTATTAAATTTAATCTTGTTCCCTTATTCTATAGCGCTGGAATTGGAGTTCTCAATGCTGCTAGGAAAACTATGGCAAGGCTGTTGGGAAATACTGAATCTGCTCTTGAAAGTGCTAGGAGCTAATTTTGGGTTGTTGATGCCATGGTATGTATGAGGTTATTGCTTCTCTTGATAATGCTGAAGGGCATGCCTGCTTTATTTGAATTTTGAAAACAAATAGAAAATTTTCTATTGCCTATTCGTAGATTTTACTGCAGGCTAACGACTGCATATACAAGAGGGGAAAACACTATGATGTTGTGTTTTGCTCCTGTAGACAGAGAATAAGCCAGATATTTATTATTATTTGAAGAGTTTTTATGATAATTTGTTTGCTGAAATTCACTGCATTATGCAAAGTGATCCTTGGATAGATTATTGACGTTATTGGAATAAATGACTAAATGTTTGTTAATCTTATTTCCTACATTGTCAATCATGCAGCAACATCAATATTCAACTCATATAAGTCTACATATGCCAATATTATTTAATGGTGTTAAGTTGAAGATGTGATCTAGTAAGATATGGAAATTATTGTTCAAGGCATTTATTGAATAGTTCAAGATATCAGTCATCGAGTCCTTGCTATTGCGTTGGTTTCGATGCAGAATATCATCAAATATGGAACTAAATATCACTTCTGGTATTGTATGTGCTGAGTTAATGTTCCCCTGGGTTGCATCCGAGATCAGTTATTGTTACTATGGATTTAGGAGACATCTCATGATGTTGGCTTCTCATTTGATTGCAAAAAATGAAACATGCTACCTTCTAAAAATTCAAGGAATTTGACCTGCTGCAATTCTGTCCTGCTGACTTCTACTTTGAATGGTTTGTTCACTGGGATTATAAACTATAAATTTGCATGTTAATTTGTTGCACTGAAGCTTGAGCTTTATTCTAGGAAAAAAATATATGTTAATGATGTAGCTATCTCTTTGTTAAGTCACGAATGGACTTTGTGCATGCCTAATTCTATGTTGTAATGTTAGTTTTGTTTATTATATACATGTTTCTTAACTGTTGAACATGAGGAAATGCTTATCTTATTTACATGGGATCTTAGGGTCTAGTAACAGAAAGCCGTGCAAATATTGATCCTGAAGCTTTACCATTTGCTAGAAAACTAAAAGAACTAGAGCGTCAAGGCCTTCATGAAGGCTCTAACTTGGCTGAAGTGGTAAGTATCACCTTTTCTGATGCATTATGAAGCTGCTTATTAAAAATTGAACCCATTCTTCCATCCATGGACATGATAGGAACTATGAAACATGAAACCTGACTCTATACAATCTTTGTGATTGCATCTGCCTTTCGTTTGACGTGACTTTTCACACAGTAACTTCATACCTGATTGATAACTAATTTTCTGTTAAGAAGATTGAACATGTCTTCGCTTTGTTGAATAAAATTTTCTGCAGGGGCTTCAACACAAGGAGAAAACTACTTCAGGATTTTAATAATGTCATCATATAGTTGGAATTAGTCCAATATAATAATCACTAAGGGAAACCTCTCACTTGAAGACTGAGGGAAACCTCTCACTTTGAAGGAGTCAAACAAGAAAAGATTAATTTACACTATCAAGAGCCATTTCAAGATCGGATTTAATCATGGCACTTTTGATGCCTCTTCTGCAGCAGTAGTGGATATTTCACTATTGATCACAAAACAGTCTTAAGTTTGATTGCCCTTTAAGAAAGACACATAGAGAGGGAGCCACTAGTTCATCCATTAAGGTAACTTATTTTAGTCAATAAGCTAGCACTTTGAGCAGGCTGTCTATTAAACTAGCTTTGTCAATGGAAGGATATCAAACATCCGTTGAGCAAAAGGATATGGGGAAAAAAGAATTTTTCATGTTTAGTAGGTCTTCTCAAAATTTAGAAAAAATACATTTACAATATTACAACATTGAAAAATTTCATGTTCCACATGTTATATAACCTTTTACAGATAAAGCTATATGGCCTACATAAATAAACATAATTAAGAAGATGTGTTATTTAATACTTAAAAGTCCAATGAATTTTCATGTAGGCAAAAGTGTGGTAGAATGAGTGTGTCAAAAGGCACACAGTTAGCAGTCCATGCATCAAACCCCAAGTTATCATTAATTGATATACATGTGGGATTCAGTGGCAAGTAAAGCTATCTATGTGAGCTTGTTCCCAAATGTGATTTGACTCATTTGCAGAAAAGTGCATTTTGTTTATGGTACAATTTTGTCTGAAAACTATAAAAAAGCAACCATTTTGATTTATAGACAAATTATGCTTTTATGCATAAAAGCACAAGAAATTGTAGATTAAACTCCTTATCATCTCGAGCTCATGACACCTGAGTTTACATAATAAAATCAGCATGTTTTGTATTTTAAGAATTTTTGAAATTTGCAACATCTCAGCTAATTCCAGTTATCATAAAATAGGTTAAGAAAGTGAAGCCTGATGTTCTACTTGGACTATCTGCAGTTGGTGGTCTTTTCTCCAAAGAGGTAGAGATTTATTGGATTTGCAGTGATAATTTATAGAAGTTCCTAACTTTTCTCCTCAGAAAGTATGTGAAAACTATGTGCAATTAGAATGCACTTAACTAGGTAATTGCATGAACATTTTACAGTTGAATGATTAGAATGTTGGAGTAACTTGTTATCCTTATTCTCTCATCTCTCATGATGATGAATACTCATCCAAAATGTATTGGAATGCATGGCTTTTGGACCTTGGTAACTAATGAATTGTGGAATACAATTCATGTTTTTTCTAGCAAAGTAGGGAATGCTTGATCTTATTTGTTAAGAACATGAATAGAGATAAATGTTCAACTCAATTGATCTTTTAATTTATGGGTTAACAAAAGAAGTACTAAATCTCTTTCCAACCCTGATGATGAGGAAAAGTAGCAATAACTATGCAATATTCTTTAGTAACAACGTGAAGTATTATGGTGTGGTACCAATGTTTCCTTTCTGCTCAGTTGAATAACCACATATATCACTTGTTCTTCATAGAATATGAACACTCATAGTCTCAACAATTTTTTTTTGTAGAAATAGGAACTGAGCTTGTCTTTTCACTAGCTGTTACTTTGATTACATCTATGACAAATTTTGTTAATCTTGACTATTAACTTCCATGAACTTCTTTCTTGTTAGGCAGATGTTTGTAAGCTGCTCTATGCACTTTTAGTTTATTATTTTTTTTTTGGAAATGATTCTCATTGCACATTAGACTCAAGGATTAAATTCTCGGCAACCACTGCGAGATATGGACATTACCTGCTCTCCCAAGCTAGCACCAAACAGATACAGGCTACCACAGATGAAAAATGCTTGTTTCATTCATTCCACCCAACACCAATCATGTGTCACCCTCATCTGGCTTTTGTTTTGATCATAAAAAAGCCAGATGAACTCCAACGCTATTGGCATTCTAGTAATTAATGAAAGGAGATGATAGATGAAAGTGACAGATGACAAAGTAGAAAACAAGATGGCATCAATGGAAGTAGAAGATACTCACCTTCTTCCATTGCTTTTAACCAGATGTACCCTCTTTTCCTTTATCATGTTACATATGCTGCTCCTGTGAGTTGCACCAGTGTTGTCTAAAACTCAATGAAGAAACCCCTGCCTGGCTTCTTGTAAACTCAATTTTAAGTGACTTCTTTCTATAAGAAATCTGTTTAACCTTTTTTAGCAAATAAAGAGCTTTATTATTTGTCAATAAGACTAAAGATGCTTTTTTTCTTCTGAAAGCAAAGATTTTTTTCTTCTTCTGAAAGCAGTGTTGTAAATGGCAGTAGGCGGTGGCGGGGCGGTCAGTGATCGCCTACCGCCTCGGCCGCCTAGGCGGTGCCTAGGTAGTGTCTAGGCGGTTGAATATTTTTTATTTTTTTATACGTAATATTATAAATAATCATTATTCTTTATAATATTTACTTTTAATCAAATATATTAATTAAAAATTATATATATATATATATATATATATATATATATATATATATATATATAGGATAATTTTATTATGTTTTAATTAAGTCTATTTAAATTATCCCAATCATAGTTAGGAGTTTATTAAAATTATTAACATAAAGTAATTTAATTAAATCCTAACTTATAACTTACCCGCATACCTCGTTTCAGTTGAACAACGAGTTTGACACATCGCCGGGACCGTGTGACGAGTTCGGACGCTGCGACGAGTTTGGACGCGTCACTGGGCCTGAGCAACGTGTCAAGGCCTATCGCCGGGTCCAGGCGACGCCTCTGGACATGTCGTCGAGCTCGGGTGACTCTTCCGGATGCGTCGTAGGGCCCGGACGATGCATCCGGGCTCGCATGACACATCCGAACTCTTTGTCGTACCCAAGCCATGTATCCGAACATGTTGCATTGGCGAAACGGCAGCAACGGCGACTTCAGGCGCGGCGGTGACGGAAGAAGGTGAGTTACCGCCTAAAGCATCGCCACAGCCTGAAGCGGTGCGGTTGATGCCCGCCTCCTGCCTAGGCGGCCGCCTCAACCGCCATTTAGAACACAGTCTGAAAGCAAAGATCCTTGGCTATATATATATATATAATTCTCCGGTCTCCAATATGGATAAAACCCCATGAGTTTATGGCACTACAATAAACACAACAAGATTTGGTAAAAGAATAAAGTTGTCATTATATAGCAACCAGTAATATGCCCCAACATTTTCTGATTCCCTAATTCGCATTGCTCTATTAACTAGTTGAAGATGCAAATCATATATGGCACAACACATATTATATATTTGACAGTAATGTTATACAACTTAAATAAGATATTGATACATTTAGCATTGTCCATTCTTTAAACTAATACATGTTACTAGAAAAAAAATCCTATATTGAGTAGCATAAAAGTGTAGACAAAAAGATTCTTTTTGATGATAAAGCTGTTAATGAAAGGTGGATTTTTTTTTTAGAAAATTAAAAAAGTTTTAAAGAATGAATATTTGTAGAAATGGAGATTTGATTAGTATTTCCTATTTATGTAAGTTTAGGAGATCAAGGGTTAAATTAATTAAGTAATTAGCAACGTTTTGATGATTCAGAAGATGCCTGAGGAATGGAGGAAAATCTATGCGCTTATCTATGTTGCCTTTTCTGTTCTGTTATAGCAAAGCATAATTTGGCATAAATTTGTGTTCTCTGCTCAGATGCATTTTTCAGTATTCTACTAGTACTAATCTGTATAAGATTATCAAGCCCATTTTAATATAATACATTGTACGCAGGTTTTAGAATCCTTCAAGGAGTCATCCTCCACTAGGCCTCAACCAACAAAAAATGGTTGATTAGTTCATATTGTATATTCTTTGTGCAAGCACTTTATATCTGACTTCATTGTGTTTAATTCAATAGCTGAATGCACTCCGGAAGAAGCCTTTTCAATAGTCGGTGATCATATTGTTTTTGCTAGTGGAACGTCAATCTTGGTATGCCTTGTTTTCAAGTTCTTCCTGTGACCTTCATTAGATATGTACTTATTTTATTTTTTATAAAAGAAAAGATATGCATATGGATACAATTGATACAAGCTTATTACCTCAACAGCTAAAAAGTTTGAATAGTGGATATGCATTCTATTTTACTCATGCCTACAAAAAGTAAATAGGAACAACTTCTTTCTCATTCTTTTAATATGTATGCTATAGACTGTTCTGGTGCACACTTGAACCTAAATTTCTAGACCTGGAATGTCTTTCAGATTGAATTTGTTGGAAGATATTGGTTTCTTTTTTTGGTTATATTTAGAGGAAAATCATTTCTCACTGATGGCCAATTTGTGCTATAAACCAATATCAAATCCAAAAATTTCATTTGGGTTTGATTGCAATTTGATTTACTTTCTAAACTAAAGACTATCATATATATATATATATAGCCAATCTAAACAACCAATCTGTTAAGTTGACTGGACAATTGATCCTGGTGCGTATATGTTCTGCCTAGGCACATCAGTTATGAATTAAGTGCTTTATGTTGGCTGATGTTTAAGTTATGAATTCAGTGCGCAAGCTTTAAACAATTTGATTCTAATCAAACATGAGTGTGGATTAGATCCAGCTCGAGCTGAGGTTGTGCATTTAGATGCAAAATGGGGCTTCACACTTCTAGAGTTATAGCTGAACTAAGTTCTGTACCTTGCTTTGAGAAATAATTGATACAGCTGACTGGGAATTGGACATGCTCTAAAGTCATCGTTTTCTAGGGTGGTTGATCGTTGTCCAGTTTTCCTCAGAAAGTCTCACATTTAACACTGCTGTTTTCAGTCTCCAGATCTAAAAGCACCAAGGCAATCTGATTTTGTATATTTTGTTATTCAAGTGTTCAAGGAATCTTGCGTTGAGACAAATGAAGAAAATTTTGACCAGTTGACTATAATTTTTCTCTTTTAACTGCTTTGAACTTTCATTTAGTGTTTTCTTTCAAGCATTATGTGCAAATGATCGAGTTGCTGACTGTATAGACAACACAATAGTCAGCTACAGCATAGTAGATAATATGCCAATAGGCATTTACACACTCTTGTTGATATTTCTAATCCCTTCACTGTTTATAAGATAGGCTTGATTTTGTGAATAGCTTGAGAAGTAAATGAAATCAAAAGACAAAGGGACAAGTATAAATAGGCTTGATTTTGTCCCGGAACTGCCGTTTCTGGTGACAGGTAATTTATGATTCACTAGTTTATGAGCAGGATAGGAGATGAATTTATGGTTTCAGTCATGGACGACTCATGTTTCCTAGATCTCATATCACCAATAAAGGGCCAATTGGTGTACCTTCTCTGATAAGCATGATCAGTTCATTCTTAGGGTTTTCAACAAGGATCATCATGCCATTGTCATAATTTCATAAAGTTTTCATTCATTGATTGTAATGTTCATATTATACTTAAATATGCCCCTTATTCATCATAGTTTAATAGCTTAAGTAGCTAGGGACCAACAGATTCTTCAACAAGATTATAATTTTGTTTAATTGGTATACCTTCTCATGATCATAAGATTTGACTTGTTTATTTCTGCAGGAAATGGTATTGGTCACTGTAACCAGGGAAACAATATGTATCTTTTTCCTGGGTCAGTTGAGTTTTGACCTTTTTACTTAAAAAAAATAACATCTTATATTAGTTTTGTGTTTCTAACACAACACATTATCTTACAGGATTGGCCTTGGCACTCTTTTGTCTGGAGCGAGGGTTATTTCAAATGGCATGCTTCAGGCTGCAGCTGAACGGTAGTCTTCATAACCCGAGATTTCAGTCTTTCTATCGATTATGTTTCTTTTACCATTACCTGACACATGGATCAGTTTGGCTGGATACATGAAAGACGATGAAGTTCTGAACGGAATGATATATCCTTCCATATCCAGGTTTGTACCAAATATTGACTAGTATTTCGAACTCTTTGGCTTGTTTACTAGGGCAGATTGAAAGTAGATAGGGAAGAAGGATAGATAAAAAGTTGTTTACTTGGGATGAGAGAGGGAGATTGGTGAAAGAATATTTTAACCCTACTAGCTCCCAGTCCTCCCTGTTGCCCTCGACATCAGGCTACTCTGGCAGAGCTGTGAGCAGCTCCTTTGCAAGCTGCTTTGGTGCAAGCATTTCCTTCGAGTGCTACTCTGGCATCATGAGCTTGTGTTGACTGTGCTCATGGAAGGGAAGGCAGGATGAACTCTTAGAGGAAGTGGTAATTGAAGGAGGAGAAATGGTAGATAATTTCGAGGAAGAAAGTTTCTTTCCAATTCTGAAAAGAAGCATTTCCATTTTCCGAACGTCCTATCCTCTGCCACTTTCTTTCCGCGCACAACAATTTATAAATCTTTCTCCCCCACTTTCTTTTTTAGTTTTTCTTTCTTCTCCATTCTTCTCTCCAAGCATTCATCTCTTCGCTCGTGTATGATGGTTGCAGCATCAGGGACATAACCAAGGAAGTAGCAGCTGCTGTAGTCAGGGAAGCTGTAGCAGAAGATCTGGCTGAAGGGTACCGCGAAATGGACCCTCGGGAACTTCAAAAGCTCACACCGGTGTGAATCAATCTTCAATTTTGTCATTTGTTATATCTTACTCACGAACTTATCTCCATTGATTATTGCTATTTTAACTCTAGGAAGAAACCATGGCATACGCAAAGAAGAACATGTGGGATCCTGCCTATCCGACTGTAGTTTACAGAAAAGAATGATCCTCATTGTTGTTCGCACGGAAACTTCTTGTGCTGAAGGTGAAAAATTAAGAATCAGAAAAGATTCCATCAGATGTGCTAGTAACTGAGCAACTAATGAGTCTGGAGCTGCGCGATCATCAATGGTTTCTATTCATAACGAAACATAATTATTTGAAGAAAATTTCTTTGAATTCTTCTCACGTATATGAGAGTTAATTTGAGTGCCTAAGAAATTGTTGATTGATGTTGCTATAGCTAGACAGCTAAAACTTTTTGAAAGTACATCATGATATTGAGTGTGATGTAGCATGAACTTGTGTACTCTGTAGAGCCGACACCCTTTCAGAGTGCCAAGGAATTTGCCATAAAATGTATCTGAGAATCAATGGGGTAGTGGTGTAGTTTTATTCTAATTTGTTTACCTTAGTGGAGGACCAATGGAGAGGGATGACCATTTCTACTCGAGAGTGGACATATTTGAGTGGTAAAGCATGTCAGCTTGGAGGTTACATTTACCGTTGTGGAGAACTAATAGAGAGAAGAAGAGCGCTTCAGTTGTGGAGAACTAGTAAGTCTGGAGTCGCACGATCATCAACCGTTTCTATTCGTGACGGCACATACTTATTTAAAGAAAATTCCTTTGAATAACTCTCACGCATATGAGAGTTTGAGAGCCTAAGAAATTGTCGGCTGATGTTGCTATAGCTAGATAGCTAAACTAATATATTTAGTTTCGAAGAATCCGATATACTTTGTTTCGATTATGATTTTGGACCAATTTCTAATCTAGTTTATAATCTAGAACTAAACTAATTTTATTCGTACTCATTTTACTTATATATTTTACTGACTAAAGAAAAAAAATAATTCTATTTTTTTTTAAAATTGATTAAAATGGTAAAATTGGGGGACTTCATTAGAATTAATTTTTAAAATTTACTTTCCGAAAAATAATAATAATTATTTACTTTCATTCACCCTTTTTAAACTATAAGAATTCATACGGATAACGGTCGATTGTCACAAAGTACTTCAACTACTTTTCTTAAATAGAGAAATAGAGTGCCATAAATGGATTATAATCAAATGGGTTATAATCAATTACTTTTCTTTCATTGTTTTTTTCTTACTAATCAAATGGGTTATAAACATTATTTTTTCCATGTAAATATAGTTTAATGGTCTATTTAGTTAAATTATTCCACCCTTATTTCCTTTTACTAATTACAAAAGTGAAAATGGTCGTTTAAAACGTTTAATTTGTATTCTTTTTGTAATTTATTTGTGGTCCAAAATTATTTTTTTTCTTTTTTATTTATTGTTTAAGAAAATTGCAAAACATATAAGCGTATTCCATTAAAATCACAAACTCCTCTTTCAAATAAATAAGAGAAAATAATATTTTCTTATTTTGCTTTTGTTTTGCCTCCTCGCGGAAACACTCATCTCCGTCAAATCCCGATCCAACGGACACGACCGACTCCGTTTCCGGTCACCGCTCCATGTTGTTTCATTTCACCGGTCGCCGTGGTTACAGCCGCGTCAAGTGAGCGAGGGTAATCTCACACCCGACTCCCTTCTGCTATAAATTGCTTCTCTCGGGTCGCCGTTCTCAAACTCTCCCTCCGTCGATTGTCTCGGTCCTCTTCTCATAGCGATCGGAAAAGGTATGAACCCTAATCTTTTCTTGCTTTCAAGAATTTTGATCTGTGTTTCTCTCGGATCTCCGTTCTCAAACTTTCCCTCCGTCGATTGTCTCAGTCCAGTCCTCTTTTCTGTTTTTGCATAGCGATCGAAAAAGATATGAACCCCCGAATCTTTTCTTGCTTTCAAGAGTTTATCTGTGATTTCCGTCGAGCAACATATCGTTGGTTGATTCTTCGATAATGCAGCTTAATTGCTTCGCTTGCGATCGGGGATCGAGGTGGGGGTTTACGGCCCTGTTTGTTTGGATCTCTATCTGGCCATGGCGGAGCCTTCCGATCGTCGGTTCGTGGTGGGCTACGCGCTCTCGCCCAAGAAGGAGGAGAGCTTCATCCGGCCCTCTCTCGTGGCCACGGCTCGTGACCGCGGCATTGATCTCGTCCGCATCGACTCCTTGCGGCCCCTCATCGAGCAGGGCCCCTTCGACTGCGTGATCCACAAGCTCGTACACCAAGAATGGAGGCTCCAGCTCATCGATTTCAGAGCCAAGAACCCCAGCGTCCCCATCGTCGACCAAACCCTCCACAATATCGATTTCCTCCTCAACCGTATTACCATGCGGGAGTTCGTCTCCCATATCAATATACCTCCTGGAACAGAGACCTTCGGGGTCCCAAAGCAGATGGTGATCTACAACCAGAACAATGTCTTGTACAATTACTATGAGACGATCGAGTCCAGCCTCGGGTTCCCCATCATCGTCAAGCCCGTGCGCTGCAACAGCAGCAATAAGTCACACAGGATGACCTCTCGCCTTGGTACTGTCCTTTCCATGCCATGGCTCCAATTTCCCATGGTTCTACAGCAGTTCGTCAATCACGGCGGGGTCGTTTTCAAAGTCTACGTCGCAGGAAATTACGTGCAGTGCGTGAAAAGAAAGTCCCTCAAGGACATACGCGGCGATGATCTCTTTCCCTTTACTTACTCTCGTGTACCCCCTGGACCCTATCAGAACCCTGAAGACGTCGAATATGCTGAAAATCTTGAAGCGGCAGAGCTTCCTTCATCGAGCTGTCAGAACCCTGAAGACGTCGATGACGAAGATGTAGAAGCAGCAGAGCTGCCTCCACTGAGCTTTCTGGAGAAGATAGCAAGGGGCTTGCGGCAGGCTACGGGCTTGCGCCTCTTCAACTTCGACATGATAAGGGATGCGGATGCCCGCGACCATTACTTCATCATCGACATCAATTACTTCCCCGGCTACTCCAAGATGCCTGGTTATGAAGAATTTGTAACCAACTTCTTATGGGACATGGTTCATCAGAAAGGGGAATCTGATGTTGCCGGTTCTTCTTTCTCCGCCACGGACTGATGGGATGGATCCACGGTGGTTTCTTTCTCCAATCTTCTTTTCTTGTAAACTCTAATAATGTTCTTGGTTTCAGAATGCACATTTTTTCTTTTAGCTAATTCTTCGTTTCAGATTGTTGGACTTGAATTTTTCAGTCAGAATTCCATTCCTTTTACCGCCCTTTTCCGTTGAGTTTTTTAATTTTCTTCTTCAATATTCATATGTTTGTTATTTAAAAATGTTAGTAAAAGTAGCTAACATAAAAGAGCGATCCTCAGACGTTAATCAGTAACATCTTACGCAACTACAATGCTTACTGATGTACCGCCACCTGGCGTTTATGTGAATCTGAGTCGAGCATTCACGTCCAATATTAAAAGATATGTTGGAGGAGATCCCGCTGTCCTCTTTGTATGCAATAACTGCGTTTCGCTTGCGCCGGTCATTCGAGAGATCTCTCGAGAAGCGCAGGCAGGCAGGCAGGCGGGAGGAATGCAGGACGGCAGCGGCGGCGGTGGCAAGGGAGGTGGAGGCGGAGGGCAGGCGGTGATCGGGAGGAAGGAGACGGCGGCGGGGGCTAACGCTGGACTGAACGGGGATCCGCCGCCCCTTTTCCCGTTCAAAAAGAATTATTAATTTTGTAATAGGCGGGAGGGATCTCCGGCCTAAAATCAATTATTTTTAAATTTAAAATTATTAATTTTGACGCCCTTTTAATTTTACAATAGGCCCCATTTCATTTATTGTCCAAAAAGAATTAATTCATTTTTATTTTATTTTATTTTTTAATCAGGCGCCATTTCGTGTCTCTGCTCTGCTATCAATTCTATCAAACGAAGAAAGAGAACCATGATTGTCAAACAATCTCAAGATCAATCCAATTTCTCTCCCTTTGCAATAAAGGTAAATCTCAATCAAACTCCACTGGATTCTGCATTCTGAAATTGTTTCTCCGCGATTTGTTCTTCCAAGGAATCCATCGACGAGAAGATGAAGAAGAAGGCGCACTGGAGATATGCGGAGGACGATAACGAGTTGAAGAACTTTTGGAACACGCCAAGAAGAAGGAGATCTCAAGATTTAGATCAAAAGCACGAACAAATTGATGCCCAATCTCCTCGGCGTTGCAGTGCTGATCTACTGGAAATTCCTCCTTTCATAACCTTGTTGGCTGTTGCTTTGATTGCTGGCCATCCAAGGAACCGCCCAACGAATATAATCGTCCGACCAAGCAATTACTCATGGCATCCACTATCAAATCCACATTGTCCGCTTCTAATTATGCAACATGGTCAGAGTCTAACAAGATAAATTCCAAGGCATGGTCTTGTGAGAACAGCCGATTTGCAGAGAACAAATCAACCCACCTCCAACTTCCACCATCTCCCTTGAGTTGTGCTGCACCGATTGAGTTCCTACGGGGATAGCTTGACCCTGCTGACCCTGTTGACCTTGCTTCTCTGGATCCGAGGGCTGAGCTTGCATTGCATTTGGATCCATTGTCGGTGTTTCGGCCAAATTCCGTGAATGGCCAAACCATCAGTCAATGAACTAGTTGACACATGCTTCTCCTCAGGCGCCTTTGATAAAGAGAAAGAACGAATATGAGAGACACTCGGAGAGAGAGTTAGACTAGCTGAAAGATAGATCCCAGGGCCACTAAACACTCAAGTTAGGATTTATTTGAGGTGATATACGAAAAGAAGATGGAAAAGAAAGAACCTAGTCAAAAGGAGGTGTTAGTTGTCTTTCCTTTAATGAAGTGATACGCAATCATAAGAGAGCATCTAGGAGACCAATTTTGACAACATAGTAATTACATTTCCATTCAACCGGCACCATGTACCTTGAAATATTCACGGAGAAATAATCCTAACAATGAGACGGTTGCACTACTCTTCACATGATATAACCAAATCATGCCAGGTGTAGATTGGATTTGAGGATGTGGAGATGAGGAGATGAAGCTATTTCAAAGTGACTTTAAAAGTAGATGAAGTTGGGACCTCAGGTTGAGTTAGAATGTTGGGATTTAGGACAAGATAGAATTATGGAAGATGTCGACAGCTAAGGCCGAGCCAAGATGTTGGGATTTAAAATTGAGATAAATCATGGAGGATATCGGCAACTGATGCCAAGCTAGGATGTCGAGATCTGGGGTTGATATAGAATCATGGAGGATGTCTGGATATGAGGCCGAGCAAGGATGCGGAAATCTGGGACTCAGTTTATTAAAATGATATTCATAAACGATATTCAATCAAGCTTGAATTTTTTGGGGATGAGCACATGAGGCCAGGTGAGTTAGGTCCAGGGGAATAGCTATGTGAGGTTAAAAATCCATACACAACAAAAAAAAAAAAATCTAATTATAAAATGTAAACTTTCTAGAATTTTCACAAAAACCCATTAAAACCCTCTATTTTTTTTTCTCTCCCGTCTCACCTTTTTCCCCTCTCCCCCTCTCATTTTCCCCCTCTCTCCGTGTTTTATTTTTCTCTTCCACCGTGTTTTTTTTTCCTCTCTTGCGTTTTTCTTTTCCCCCTCTCTCGCTCATTTTTCCTCAATCTTCCCTTTTGTTCCTTAGAATATTTTTTTCTTTTAATCCCCTCCTTATTTTTTCTTCAACTCTATTTTTATCCTCAAAATCCTCCTCCACACACGTCACTATGACTCACATCATTATCACCGCATGCTATTGCTACCAGTGCCACCGTCAACGTAGTTTGCTGCCAACGCCACTGTCGTCGCTTTGCTTACGCTCACTCCACGACAAACACTTTTTATTGATTTTTTTTACTTCTTTCGTTTATGTATTTGAGTGTTGAAAAATATATAATTTTAATTTTTCATATATTTATATTTTTATTTGTTAGTTATGTTATTTGTTTGCTATCAATTTTATTTATTAATTATTTTTAAATTGTTAGAAAAAGATACTCATTAAATTAAGTGATTATATTTTTAAAATATTATGCTAATGATTAATTAGATAAAATAATAATATTAAGGTATTTTAAGAATATGCGACATGAATCTATTTCAAACAAGGCATCTACCCTCCATTATTTCCTCCTCCTTTGTCTCCTTCATCACTTCTTGATGTTGACTCGAATGAATATCCTAGTGATCCGGGACTAAGAAGGAATATCCTCGAGCATAATGTAAATGAAAGGGAGATTGTTATAAATTTTATTTTATTAGGTTACTAGTTAAGATAATTATTTAGATCGGAATGAAAGTCTCATATGTAAATATGCTAAATATTATGAGAAAATAAAATGACAAATGATTCTTAGACTTTGAATAATAGATAAGCTCTGGAGATTGATGGATTATTTTTCAACTAGAACCAAGGGCTAAAATCAAAATTTGCTAATTTAAATTAATTTTTAGCTCCTTAAATTTGAAATTTATGCTTTTGGATGGTGAAAATTGATCTACACAAATATTTAAATTTTTTTTTAAAATAGCCCTTACTAGCCTAAAATCTTGGCTGTGCCACTGGTTGCCCCCGAGGCAAGGTTGAGTTGGCTACTCCGGGGCAAAACTTGCTACAATGGGCAGGGGTTGATTCTTGGCAAAGTCGAACGAACAACCCTCTCCTGCAGTGGCCAACTATAACTTCTTGATTTACCTCCTCACAGATGGTCATGGGGCCAACCATGTGGGAGCCGCTGGGGTGGTGGATTCCACTTTTTGCTACAATTGGCTATGCCACTGGTTAGGTCTGAGCCCCTCCTTGGATGAGTTTAGATCCCCATGCATTTCCACCTTATCTTGACTTTGACAGACAACTCAACATGACTCCTGACCCACAGGATACGGGGGGGGGGGGGGGGGGTCAAAGAAAATCATCACACCATAAATCTCACCTTTGAGTCTAGTCGAAGGACGCATTGTACGATTGTAAAATACACTAGAAGGGGCGGGGGGTGAATATTGCGAGTCACTTTTTTATTTTTTTTGTAAAACAATCTAGAAAATGTAGCAGAAAATACAATAAAGAAAAACAATCACTAACACTTTTTGTTTTTATTTAGTTCGAAGCCTTTGACGACTTCTACTCAAGGCTTGCACTCGTTGAGTGCTTTCATTGGGCAATTCAAAAATCGCTCGAATGATTAAAAATAATAATTGAATGTACAATTAAAAGCAACAATTATACTGATGATTTAGAAGAAGAAGCTTAGGCGGTGACGTTAGAGCAACGTATCGACGTCGTGGAGAGCTTTACGGAATAGTGCACAAGTATGAAAGTTGCTTGGAATGATATGTTGAAGTTGTAGGTCAAAACTTCTTTTCCACCCTTATCCAAGCGCCCGGACTAGTCCCAGGTGCCCCTATCAAATTGATGTGGCATGATCTCGGTGAAACTCTATCTACCAAAGTTTATCCTGATCTAGGTGCCTGGACCAATTCTGGCGCCTGGATTCTGACGTTTATTGGCCAATCAGAGTGCACCAATTCAACTGCACACGTGGCTAGGTTCAACCACATATAGGAGCTTGGACCCACTCGGGGTGCTCGAACCTCTAGATGCTTAGACCCACTCGGGGTGCCTGGATCTTCAGGCTCTTAGACCCTTCCAGGGCGTTAATAATTTAATTACTTTTTATTAATTAAATTATCTTTATTTTGGATAGAAATTTTAGATTGATATTATCTAAATTATCAAATATTTTATTAAGGTATTTATTAATTTTATCTAGATATATTTGATCATTTTTAAGTTTTAAATTTGAATTTATCTTTATATTTAAATTATTACTTATTTCTGAATTTTTAATATTTTATCAACTAATTTATTTAAATTTGAATTTAATTGTTGAATTAGTTAAATCTAAATTTTTAGAATTTTCTAAATTAATTAAAATTTTGGAATTAATTAAATTTTTAGAATTAATAATTTTATTTTTTGAATTATCAATTAAATTCGATTTATGCAAATCTAGATTATCATGTACCATACTTGGCGTAATTTCATAATTATCTAAATTATCATGCACATTATTTAATTCTCTATTGATAAGGTTTTTTTTTTGGTAAATTGTACTAACCTTAGATACAACCCCTAATTTAGTAGGCTTCTCCGTTGGGTTAGACTCGAGTCTTGATTCAATTTTGATTTGATCCTTTAACTCCAATGACTCCTTGTGAAGTTTAATTAACTGAGTTCAAAGCTCGTATGCATTCTCAAGGAAGTTTAATTAACTGAGTTCAAAGCTCGTATGCATTCTTATATTTTTCTAGTCTGCATATAATATTGTTAGGTAAAATATTACAAATTAATTTACTTACCTTTTTGTTCAATTCTGAGTCCCGAGAAGGATTTTTCAATATCAGCAATTTTGACCCATTCCATTGCTCTCCTCTGGTAGTTGAAATCTTCTTGATCGTATGATGGTGGTTCATTGACATTTCGCTTGAGTATTTCTTTGTTCCCTATTTTTCAATACTAAAAAAACTCACGAAGATTCTAATATTTTGTCTTAGGGTAAGTAGTGTGGGAGATATAGAAATAAGGCTTGAGTGGTGTTGCATTAATTTTGAGAAAATAATAATAAAATAATAAAAATAATGACAAATTTAGTCGAAGAAGTGATTGCACCAATTTTGACTAATGGTGAAAAAATGGAAATACAAAATCAGAAAAAAGGTGTAAGAATATTTTTTACTCAAAAATAGTATATATAATTTTTTTAAAAAAAAGTAACCCCCAGCTCGATTAGTAGTTGCACCAATTCAGAGCGACTATGCTTTGATACCATTTGTTGGATTGTGAGCACGTGAGATGAGGGTGAATTACGTGATTTTAAAAAATGTTTCTTTTTGTTTTGAAAATATGTTTGCAGTAGAAATATAACTAAGAAAAAAGAAACAAGATAGAGAAGAAACAAGCGTTAACACAAGTTCAATTTACTTGATTCGGAGCCTTTGACGGCTTCTACTCCAAGGCTTGCACTCATTGAGTACTTTCGTTGGGCAATCACTATAAGCTCGAAAATATTACAAGAATTTAAGTATAATGTAATAAACAAAAAATGTTACCAACAACAAGAAGAGTAAACGCTTGAGTATCGGTTGTCGGAGTAGCTTTTTGGTGTCGTGAAGAGCTTCTTAGAGCATCGTTTGAGAACCAAACTCGTAGCAATTGATTTTTTGAAGGCTCTGGTCGAAGGCCTTTTTATAGGTCATTTTCGAGCGCTCGGACCACCCCCGGGCACCTCCAAGAGGGCCTAACCTGTCGCTGACTTATCCTCCTCTGGGCGTCCGGACCACCCCCGGGCGCCTGGGTTGCTAATGTGGCAACTCCTCGACGAAACTCTATCTCTGAAGTTTATCATTCTCTGGGTGCCCCGATTGGTCCGAGCACCTAGACCTGACGTGTGCCGGCTAACCAATGTGCACCACCTCAGCCAGTCACCCGCTGCTTCACCTCCTTGCCTTGGCGTCTGGACCACCTCCGGGCACCTGGAACCCTTTTTCAGCTTTTGCTTTCCTACATCATAAGGTTGGTACAACAAGTAATAATATAGAAAATAATAGTAATAATATTTTTGACAGTCTCCAGACTGTCCGATCCTGACTTTGAGTTTCTCTGAAACCCTAGATCGGACCGATGCCTACTGTTCCCTCAATCGGGGATGCGTCTTCACTGGATCTCTCCTCTAGTTACTTATCTTTACTTACCATTTGTGGACTTCCTCCTGCTAAATCTCAACCTATCTAGATTTCGTACTAGCTATCAACCTAGCTGGACTTCAACCTGGTGTTTCAGTTCTCTAGACCTATCAAGTTCGTATCCTACACACTTAGTAAAAGGATTAGATCACAACATAATTTAACTTTAACCTTTGTTATATATCAAGAATCTCAGTTTGATCATTAGTGCAACCTACACCAACACCATTTCTCCAACACTCTCACGGATGAAACAAAGGCCAGTTTACTAGACCCAACATTGCGATCGTCAACTGGAAGAAGAAGAGAAAGATAAAAACAAAAAGCAGTTTGATATGGTGCATAAAGGAGGAACCTAGAAATAGTGGAAGGTCAATGGCCACGATGACGTGACGATCAAGAGTTAAGAGGAGGTGACAGTCAAGGCTGAGAAGTTCCTCTAAGACTTGGCTTCCCCCACCTCTAAGCACGATTCTCAATATACTCTCGGCCGACACTAAAGTCGGTCAGGTCAACAAATAGTGGTGGTAGTCAAGGCCGGGAAGTTCCTCTAGGACTTGACTCCCACATGCCTCATAATCACATCCCTTAGTCTATTTGTAAGATACACCAATTAAATAATAAGTGTTATATGAGAAATAACACTAAATAATTTACTGGGAATTTTAAAAAAATTTTGGAATTTGAATTGAGTATGTACGACATGGTTATGAGATAAACGAGATTAAAAGGGATTTAAATGAGGAAATGTTTAATTTCCTAAAATTAATCGTATAAATAAGGAAAAACTAGTTTTATAATCATCAAATCCTAAGTATATAACCTATGCTATAGTACCCTAAGCTTAAAAACGTCGTTTCCACCTCCTTGTAGTCTTCATTCCGCTGCTCACCTAACACCGCTTCCTCTCTCGCGACGTCGACTGCTCGACGCCGACCACTCGATGCCGAGCCTTACTGATCCCCTGGACTAGCCTCTCCTCCCTGGGCGGTGGCCCCAACCAGGAGTTGACCCACGCAACGGTAGCTCGCAAGTCCCACCGAGCCGCGCCTTAACTCCTCCTCCTCTCCTGATTTGCCGTGAGCCACTACTGGTGTCACCTCTTCTTCCCTTGGTTGGCTTAGCAGTGGCCAGCCTGTGCACTAACATGATTCAGCTAGACACCACTTCTTTTTCCCTCTCTTTGCCACGGGATGCCACAACTCCTATCACTGACATCGTTCATCGTAGGCACCGGCAATACCCGACGATCGCCACTCTTCTGGCCACGAGAAGGTATACTGTGCCACTTTATCTTTGTTCATTTCCCTACTTGATCACAGGCCACTGTGTTGATCTGATCGACATGCTGGTTGCAGATCTAGGGCTGCAGCGATCATCTTCCTGATAGAATCCCGACCACCATAGTAGGTCGGTGATCCTTGAGGCATTGTGTGCTGCTGGGATTAGATTCACAACTGCCAGAGCCAAGTTACGTGTCGTTGAGGTAACAGGTTAACCCTAGCTGTAGATTTGAGTGTTTGATTGCTAGATTACTGATTTAGAGTATCTGATTTAGTGGTCAGCAGCCTCAGTTAGTTTCGACCACCAATTTCCAGCATCAACCTTCTCCGACTATGAGTCTATAAAGGTGCAATCAGATTTAGGTGAGTTTTTAGGTTGATTCATGTAATAACTTAAATCCAAATTGGGTGTGGAATGTTTATGTCTTAGCTAATCCAATTTAATTGAGAAGTAATTAAGGTTAATTAAGGATTAAACCTAATCTAATGAGAAGAATGAGATTAGAGAGACCTAAACATTTATTCAGAGCATAGGCGAAGATCATTTTGTCGATTAGGCTACCCTAATTAGTTTAGGGAATTTGATTCAGTTATTTAATTCATATAAAGGTAGCTAAATTTCATATGCTGATGTAGGACACTGATTGAGATGAGCATCATGACGTGGGAGTTATCTAACAGGATTACACACATTATAGGCAGGTACTTCTTGACTTGTTTACTTTGGCCTTAGTGCATGAGCTATATTCGGATAGTAGTTGTATTTATCTTGACTCTACTAATATTTTACCTGAGTTTGATACTTTCCCTGCTTAATCTTTGACATGATTGATTCGATATTTATATAGTCTCTTATTGTTATCTATGATATTTAGTAGATACTGGATATCTTATTTATTTACATTGATTGCTATATATACATGTACTCTGTTGGACATACTGGACTTATTGTGGCATAGTTGTTTGCTATATCTGTAGTGATGATTATTTGTATCTTACTAATCATATCATTGTATGCATGCCGGTGACTATGTCTCCCTTGTGGTTGATGTTGGTGCAGGTTGTATTAATGATCAAATTCATATTTTGATGTATAAAAAAGGTTAAAGTTAGATTATGTTGTTATCTAATCCTTTTACCAAGTGTGCAGGATATGAACTTGATGGGTCTAGAGGACCAAACATCAGGCTGAAGTCTAGTCAGGTCAAGAGGATCAGATTATTCGCAGAAAGTCCAATTGAGTTAGAGAGGACTAGACAGTTGGCAGGAAGTCCAGTCGGGTCGAGGAGGACCAGACGATTGACTGAAGTCCAGATTGGTTGAGATTTGGCAGGAAGTCCTGGTGGGTCAAGGGATTTGACATCAAGGAAGCCTGTAATTGGTAAGTGGAGGTAAGCAATTGGAGGAGAGATCCAGTGAGGATGCGTTTTTAGTTGAGGGAACAGTAAGCGTCAATCCGACTTAGAGTTTCAGTGAAACTCAAATTTAGGATCGGACAGTCTAGAGACTATCAAAAATTATTATACTTTATATATTATTGTTTCTTGTGCTAACCTGGTGTTGCAGAAAGTCAATTGCTGGAAAAGGGATGTCCAGGTGCCCGGAGCTTGTCAGGCGCCTAGAGGTTCGGGCCCTCGAAGGTTCGGGGGCTCGGAGTTGCTCCTGGTGCTTGGACAACTGGATAGACACCCAGGTCAGTGGTTGGGTTGGAGCGCGTCGATTGGCCAACCCATGTCACCAGTTCGAGCGCTTGGAGGTAGATAAAGTTTGCGGGATAGACTTTGACGAGGTGCAACCATGTCAGTACACTCCAAGCGCCTGGTGGTGGATATAGGCGCCCGGATGGGGCTATAAAAGGAGGGTTCAACTGGAAGTTTAAAAAGAACATCCACTACAACTTTTTTTCTTGTGCACTGCTCTGAGAAGGCTCTTACGATACTGAAAGGCTACTCTGACAACCGATACTCAAGCTTTTACGCTACTTGTTGTCGGTAACATTTTTGTTTATAACATTGTACTTAAATTCCTGTAATTCTTTTGATATTATAGTGATTATCCAACGAAAGCACTCAATGAGTGTGAGCCTTGGAGTAGGAGTCGTCAAATGCTCCGAACCAAGTAAAAAATTACTTGTGTTAGTGCTTGTTTCATTTTTTCTCTTTTCCGCTGTGCTTATTTTAACTTGTAATTTTAGAAAAAGTGACGAACGCTATTCACCCCCTCTAACATCTTTTCGATTCTACAAGTGGTATCAAAGCGAGGTCACTTTGAATTGGTGCAACCACCAATAGAGTAGGGGGAATATTTTTTGAAAAAAATATATATACTGTTTTTCCAATTTTTATTTTTTCACCATTAGTCAGAATTGGTACAATTATCTCTTCTGACAAATTTATCATTATTTTTTTATTTTTCTTCAAAATTGTTACAACACCATTCGAGCCTTATTTCTTTATCTCCCACGCTATTTATCCCAAGACATAGTCTTAGAATTTTTATGAGTTTTTTTTAGTATTGAAAAATGGTGAATAAAGAAATGCTCGGCCGAAATGTCAACGAACCACCACCATGCGATCAAGAAGATTTCAACTACTGGAGGTAAGTAATGGAATGGTTCTTAGGAAGTCTAAATTTTGACAATTTACTGATATTAAAAAAATCTTATGGGCACTTAGAATTGAACAAAGAGGTGAGTAAGTTAATTTGCAATATTTTACTTAACAATGTTAAATGCAGACTAAAAAAGCACAAGAATGCATACTGTTAGTGTAAGCCCTAAGAGCTAATCAAGAGTTGATTGACTTAAGATATTTTGTATCATATTTCATTAATAAAAGATAAAGTTTTGGTTATTATATTTGCTTCAAATGTATGCCAGATGAATAAGTATAATAATGCCCTAAGGTTGTAGGTTCTAGTTTACAACATATTAATTGGTTGAATTGATAGTGAGAGACTGAAGATATGTATAGATACTACTCTTAACTATTCCTAGTCAAGCATTAATATGTAAGAACAATATTAATGTATTGAGACTAGCATGTAGGTCAATTGATGACTTAATCCCATAAGTCATGGATATGAGATATCACATTGACACATGGATATATATATTAGAGAATATGTATTGAATTGACCCGCCATGAGAATGTTTCATGGATCATCATATGAGTGTCATAAATATTCTTATAGTAACTATTGGTATGAATAGTCCTTAGACCTAAAGTCACTATGGTCCCTACATAAGGAGTTGTGTACTTTGGTATCGGTAAACACCACCTATAATAAGGTGGACTATAAAGTCGATCACTGGGTATACAATAAGTTATGCGGATGGATATGAGTGATGTAGATGAGATCTATTCCTTCCATATGACGGAAGTGATATCTATGAGCCCTCTGATTAAGTAGGACACAAGAATGCATGGTCATGCTCAAATGAGTCAATATGAGATATCGAGCATATTTGATTAAGTGTGTCTACTTAGAGATCAAAAAACACAAAGATTTATAAGAGGATGACACAGTCTATGCCTCATTGATCAATCTAAATATCAAAGATAGAAGGACCAAGTCATACAAGATAATAGACATAGAAAGGTTAGGTCGGATTTTGACATTCTCGTCACTTGGGTAGCAATGATGCATTGCTCGATGTCACTCATTGCTTATGTATCTAAAATGATTTTAGATACATTACTAATGTTACGAGATTCTATTGGGTCACACACAAGGAATATGTTGATTTGGAGATGGATTATATGGCTAAATCTAATCCGAATAGACACATTGAGTTAACCTTGAAAGAATTCAGATTAGACTCATTGAGTAATGAGTTAGACTCATTAGTTTATTAGGTTAATGACTTATTGGGTTAATGGTTAATTCAATATACTAAATCTAACCATTAGGATTAATGAATATTAACAGAGATTAATACATCATTAATCAAAAGGAAGATCAAGAGATAAAAAGTTTGTGTTCATTGGATGAGCACAAAAGCCATTTGAAAGTGTAACCTTTAAGTGAAGTAACCTTTTTGGTTTTTAAAACACGAGTATACGCAGCGGAAAGACAATACGAAAAGCAACACCAGAAAAAACACAGGTGATTTTTACTTAGTTCGGAGCCTTCGACGACTCCTAATCCAAGGCTCAGGTCCCGCAGACCTATCGATGGACAATCCATTAAAAATCTCTTCCGGTACCCCCGGAAGAGAGAATCGAGTACAATAAAAATGAAGCCAAGTGCAACACACTGCACTTGCCTTTTATAATAATTAAGTACAATAAAAGAAATTTTATCAATACTTTTAAGGATCAAAAGATTAAGCACTTCGTGTTGATGCCTGTCTGCCGGGCTCGATCAGAACTCCTCAGAGCAATTGTCGAGCGCAGCAGCTTCGTAGCAGGAGCCCAGAATAGTCGGAAAGTCGTTTGGATGCGTAGAAGCACGTATGAATGTTCTATTCTTGAAGCTTGCTCAACTCCTCCTTTAATTTTATAGACCTTTGGAGGGTCTCCAGAGCTTATCAGATTCCAAAAATTCGGATCAGATGAGGAGAGTTCGAATCTGGCTGATCCGTGGCACCTCCAACTACTTGTTTGACACAACAATCTTCCGAAAGCCATAACTTTTGACTCCGAACTTGGAATCAAGCTCTGTCAGTTGCTATGCGTGCAGAATTCAAAGCTCTACATTTGTATCTACAACATAGAGTTAGAAAAATATATACATAAATAGTTTATATAGATTTATGAGTTAGATCCTATCTTCCCGAGACCAAAACCTAGTCAGGGTCTCAATTTAAGGATCCAAAATGGACCTAAGCTGGACCGACGCCTACTATCCCTTAACTAGGACGCACCCTCACAGTCACTCTTCTCCAGTGGCTTACCTTTACTTACCTCTTGCCAGACATCTGGTCAGCCCGTCAACTTGCCTGGACTTCATGCCAGCTATTCGGTCAACCCGTTGACCTAGATGGACTTTGTGTCAGCTATCCGGTCAGCCGGTCGACCTAGCTGGGCTTCGTGCTAGCTATTCGGTTGACCCATCGACCTAGTTGGGTTTCGTCCTAGATATTCGGTCAGCCCGTCAACCTATCTGGACTTCACACCAGCTATCCGGTCTGTCCGTCGACCTAGCTGGATTTCTCCTACACACTCAATCAAAGTGTTAGATCACAACAAACCTAACTTAACCTACTTTGTCATTCATCAAAACTTGGGTTAGACCGTTAGTGCTAACCGCACCAACAAAAATAATCCTAATATGGTGCATGATAGAATAAGTCTCGTCTCCTCGGGATGGACTAGTGGCTAGTGCATGGGGTGTTGCCACTGTGAGGTCTGGGGGTTAAATCCTGGCTAGTAGCCAGGTTCCTGCCCTCCCCTATGCACTAGTTACTGTTCGGACTAGTAGCTCCCATGTTTTACCTCCTCCGTGTTGATCCTGGGACCAGTTGGCGAGGGCGCGGGGCGAGCGAATTACCTTTTTGCCACCCTGATAGAATAATTCCTCCTTATAATAATTTAGATTTGGATGATTTAATATATTCGAATAAATCAAACTTAATTAAAAGTTTAAATATAAATATTTTAAATAAATCTGAAAATCTAATTAATAAAAATTTCTTTGAATTAAAAAAATTCAAAACTAAATAAATTAATTATTAAAAATTTAAATGTAATTAATTCAACAAATCCAGAATTAGATAAATCAATTAATAATTTAGAAAACAAAATTATTAATTCTAAAAATATAATTAATTCTAAAAAATTCAGTTTTAATTAATTTAACAAATTTAAATTTAAATAAATTAGTTGATAAAAATCATAAACATTTAGAAATAATTAATAATTCAAATATTAAGATAAATTTAAATTTAAAAATGATAACAATCTAGATAAAATTAATAAATATTTTAATAAAATATTTATTAATTTTGATAATGTCAATCTTAAAATTTCTATTGAAAACAAAGATAATTAAAATTTAAATCTTAAGGATAATAATGTAGATAAAACTAATTTAATAAATTCAATTAATAATATAAATTTAAAAAATAAAGAAAATATGATAATTTAATAAATTCAAAATTAAAAGAAAAGTACAATTATTTAAATAAAGACAATTTAACCAACTTAATTAATTCAAAATTTAAAACTTAAATACTTAAATATACTTAATTAAATCTAAGTTAAAATTAATTTGAATTGAAAAAAAAAATTCTATGATTTAAGGGAGGCACCAAATTAGTTGACACCTCAAAAGCATAACCTATCCAATCGGGTATTTAGAATTAGATTTAAAAAGATAGTTTGACTTTTCTCCAACCTAGTATCAGGATGGAGTGAGATGATAGTATGTTAGGGAAACTTGGTCTTGGAAGTCAAGTAGGGTAAAACGTATCCTACTTGGTTTACTTAGCTAAGTGGAATCAACCGTAATTTCCTCGTCCATCCTGATACTACTCAAATGCTAAGTAAACCACTTAGCATATAAACCAAGTAGGCTTTGTCTTAAAAACAAATGCTTTGCCAAAGTTGACTCTCTAAGTGTACAATTACAACATATGAATATATAAAGTATGAGACTGTATCCCTTTGACCTCTAATAAATATTTGACGGACTCGACCCCTGATTTTCAACTCAGTATCAGTTGGTGCCACAGAAAAAAAAATTATATTCTCTGTGTTAGGTTTGGGTCATGTATTGTCAACTTGTCATGCCCATGGACATCCTCGACCACGACTGCAAATAAGGTTGACTCTCTAAGTGTCATCATGCTAATACCAAGTCAGTGCGTACCCACTAGACATTCAACTAGCCTAATAGTAAACTAAACAAGGTAGTGAATCCAAAAAGTATAACAACACTAGAAATATACCTCACTTTCTATAGTTCGGAGATGTCTTGCCGCTACTTGATCCCAAAATTCGAAAAGGCACATCAAGGAAACAAATCATGAAATTCGAATCACAGAAAATAGGCCTCATAAACCTATGGCTCTGATACCAATAAATTATCACCCCGAGAGAGTCTCTTCCCAATAAATGGACAATATCTCCCCTCTTATGATAACATATGGAACCTGGATACAATGTCACAAGGTAGTACAAGAATAATATCAATAGCCCATATGACTAGAAATAATCATAACCATGCAGTTGTATATGTAGCCTACACAGACAGAAATACAGTGGAAGTCAATGAGATAACACAGCGTAAAGCACAAAACTACTGACCTGCGAGTCAGCTCAGCTTACACAATGATAACAAAGCAAATACAAGAAACCACAAAGCTAAACTCCAAAATCAAGCCGAATTATTACAATGTCAAATCCACAAATTCAAAATACAAGTAAAGCAAGAAACACGACAAAAGAACCATCCTCGGATGTGACGTGGGACTGGTAGTCAGGATACTCCAAGTGGCCTTGTACCATCTACCTATTACTTGGGGAAAAGAAAAGTACAAATGGGTGGTGAGTCCAAATAACTCAATGGGTATAAGACAATAGTGGATGAATACAATAAATATCTAGAGATTTAAATGTATACAGTCTCATAGGGAATAATCAACAAGCATAATAGTAATACCACAACAGAACTACTCGTATCTACTAAAACATCATATATGGCCTATCCAGCTAATAATAAATAGGCTAATGCCAAGTACATACAGCAACATACATATCTCAACCATATGTAAACATATCACAGATATCACAGACATATGGATATAGTTAATCACAAGCATATGCAAACACAATATCATATACATATGCACGACATGATCACTCCCGCCCACCCCTCAGCACCACGGTTCTTGTATGGTCGAGAGGTCGGGACAATGACAATTGTACACACTGCCAACAACCACTACTCTTGAGTGGTGCGAGTGGACAGTTTGCATAGTATCTATCTAGCTACATAGAAATGGAATCTCTGCTGCTAGCAACTCTAGCAACCACTACCCCTGAGTGAAGCGAGTTGGGCACAATAGGATAAGCTACACTCACTCCAAGCACACTGCCCCGAGCGACCGAGTGAGGTCGATGACTCTCTCAACTATTGGACCGAAAAGACGCTAGAGGGGGGTGAATAGTATTCATCACTTATTCTAAAATTACAATTTAAAATAAATACAGCGGAAAAGAGAAAGAAAATGATCAAACAAGCGCTAACACAAGTAATTTTTTAATTGGTTTGAAGCCTTCGATAACTCTTACTCCAAATTTCACACTCGTTGAGTGCTTTTGTTGGACAATCATTATAATATCGAAAGGATTACAGGAATTTAAGTACCCCGAGCGACCAAGTGAGGTCAATGACTCTCTCAACTATAGGACCGAAAAGACGCTATAGGGGGGTGAATAGTATTCATCACTTATTCTAAAATTACAATTTAAAATAAATACAGCGGAAAAGAGAAAGAAAATGATCAAACAAGCGCTAACACAAGTAATTTTTTAATTGGTTTGAAGCCTTCGATAACTCTTACTCCAAATTTCACACTCGTTGAGTGCTTTTGTTGGACAATCATTATAATATCGAAAGGATTACAGGAATTTAAGTACAATGTTATAAACAAAAATGTTACCGACAACAAGTAGAGTAAAATCTTGAGTATCAGTTATCGGAGTAGCCTTTCGGTGTCATAGGAGTCTTCTCGGAGCAGCGCGCAAGAACAAAAGTAGTAGCAGATGATCTTTTTAAGCTTCTGGTCGAACCCTCCTTTTACAGCCCTATCCAGGCGCCTAGATCCACCCTCGGACACTTAGAGTGTGCTGAAATGGTTGCACCTCGTCGAAAGTGATAGGACCTTTACTATTGGCTAGAAGGGGGGGGGGGGGTGAATAACCTTTCTTCAAGAAAATAAGAGAACAATGCTAACTCCTTGGTTTACTTGGTCTCCACCTCCTTGAGGTGACTAATCCAAGGCACACACCCACACAATCAAGCTCCACTATAAACTTCTCCTTCTCGAATCTCAATCGAAGGTGGAGAAACCCTTGCACAATTTCCTCTTCCTCTTTACAAAAATGAAGATTAGAATTAGAAGGAAGAGAGTGAATATCTGTAGACTTGAAGATCACTTGATGAGCACTTTTTCCAGTTTTTGAACAGTTGTCTTTCTTCAAGCTCAGACAGTAGCTTTTATAGTTTTCTCGACATCAGTCGATTGATATGTATACCAGTCGACTGATGGGCTTCAAAGACATTAAAGATTTGATGAGATTTTGAGCCGCCACTTCATAACGGTCGTCTACCATTCGATTGATACTAGCATCAGTCGACTGGTGCTTGACTCCAATCTGTCTGCCGACCTTCTATCCATTCTGTATCTTGGTATCAGTCGACTGGTGTGGGTACCAGTCGATTGGTACCTTATATCTTTGAAATTTACAGCAAACGTCCAGTTTAAGACATACATTATTTTACACATTTGGAATACTTCCTTAGCTTAGACTTCATGCCTCCAAGCACCTTTCCTCAGCCTTGCGCCCTTAGGATGCTTCCGTCTCCATGACTCCTCATCCTTGCGCTTGCCTTCAAGGGCTACCTTTGACTTTGTCATGCTAAGTCTCTATCTTGCCAATAGATCGCACTTCCGGAACTTTCCTTGCCAAGTCTTCATACATGGTCTTCTCTTCATATCTGCTCACTCAATACTTATGTTAGATCACAATTAATGCCCAACTTAAACTAATTTAATCAAACATCAACAATGAGTAATGTCTTGAGCAAGATTGCTCCAACAATCTCCCCCTTTTTGATGTTTGGCAAAAATTTGTTTAAGTTAGGCCTTCAATTATACCATAACTATAAGGCATGATAATATCCACGAAACATATAACATGAAGCATGAATGAAGCATAAGCATACAAGGTATCTACATATAACGTAAGGCATGAATGAAACATAAGCATACAAAATATCTAACTTAAACCATCCAGGTCTCCCCCTTTTTGACACACAACAAAAACATGATAAAGAAATATGCTAACAACTCCCCCTAAATCCAAGATATCCTCTAAGAGCAAGAGATAGATGGGGACACATGACAGAGAATAAAAGAAAACACAACCGGACATAGAGGAACTCACAAAACAGCAATAGAGAAATAGAGAAGCATCAGCAAATAATAAGCGCTAGTCACAAAATGTCATAATAGCATACACCCATCATAGTCAGAAAACCAAGTGTTCGAGATAAACAAAAGATATCGCTATCAAAACCAAAATATATCTCGACACTAACTAAACACTCAGAAGCAGCATCCTAGTGATCATCACCGGAAGGAGGAGGGGGAGGAGCCTGGTATGTCAGATCCCAGCGCTGCAGCATCGCATACACCTCTGTCTGACGCTGCTGAAAAGCAGTCAAATCCTGCCGGAACCCACGAAACTCCTGAAACCCCTGGCGTACTGTCTCCTCTAGCCGAGTCAATCGAGCCTCGACAGTCATAGGAGCTGGATCCGGTGCCAGTGCAGGAGCAGGTACGTCCGCCTCCTCCTCATCGTCAGAATCATCCGCCGCCTGAGCACGCCATACCATCACCCCCTGGCGTCTCTCAATCCCTGCAAGAGATAGCTGGCGGGCCCCGACCTGATCATAGTCCTTAGATAATTGATGCTGTTGTGACATCTATATGCCGTGATGCAAAGAAAGAAGTCAGGAGATGGCAGTAAGGCATGTACAACTTCTCATGGATAGGACTAGAGAAGTGCAAGATGGACTCAAAGACCTGAAGGGAAATGTCGATGTTGAGTTGGTGCTCCAAAGCATACATCATGACCAGATGGGGTAGCCGAATCTTGGCTTGCCCCCTAGTGACTATGGGTAAGATACACGCAATAACAATCTTATAAAGAATGTAACTGCGGGCAGACATGAGTGTGGCATCGAAGATACACCGCAGAGGAGCTCGGGGGGCATTGAAGTAATACTGATGTATCACTTCAACCGACAAATGAGAGAATGAATCAGTGAAGGGCTCAACAACCGTAGGAAAACAAGTAAAGGAGCTATCAGAAGCCCGACACTCTAAGAAAGATCGGAGAATGCTGGGAGAGAACTCAATGTCGACACCACCTACACGAGACACTCATGCACGACCTTCGCTAGCACTAGGATGCAGATTTGTGTAGAATTCCTTACACAAATCCAGATTTACCATATGCATGCAATGCACTAACTTATCCAACCCAAAGTATAGAATAGTATCCATGATATCTGGCACAATCTCAGTAAAATAGGTCTGATTCAGATACCGACAAGGCATCATAGAAAATCAGTATTCGCAAACCATTGCCGTGCGACTTCGGAGCGAAATCGATCCACTAAGGGAATGAGAGCGGACTGCCGGGAGGTCCCCTCACCAACCCTTCATTTTTGCCTAACCCTAAATGTAGAAATGCAATGCACATGATCCAAATGCAGCCCCAAATGAAAAGAAGACAAGAACACAATAGGAACAGACATAGAACAACAAAATATTAGGGTTTAGATCACAACTGAACTTGAGGAAAGCGTGTAAGAGGGATTACCTTCGTTCCATAGCTGAGAAGCAGTCGTGGTGAGCAAAGGGGGAAGAGGACTGGCGTTGAGAGACAGCAGGAGAAACAAACCAGGCAAAGAGGGAAGATAAGGGTAGATCGAGGAAGAAGATGAGGTTTAGGAGGTTGGAGAAGACAGGAGACGTCGACGAGCCGCTCTGGAACGCAGGAGACAGCAGGCGGCGGAAGGAACTAGGGTTTCCATCGGGCCGCCTGCCGCGTGGAAAGTTATAAAGATTCGAGGATCAGTCGACTGATGTACATATCAGTCGACTGGTACCTAAAACAGAAACATACAGAACCATTCTGTTCGAAAAATTTACTGTTACCAGTCGACTGGTATCTACACCAGTCGATTGATACCAATATTTGCCCAATTCTGACCCGAATTTCAGAAACTCGTTGATAATTCTACAGACTTCAGAAAAAACTCAAATTTTATGGAGAGGTCTATTTGAATCATGTCTACTTGGGAAAAATATACATAAAAATATGTCTATCACAGATCCCAATATTGACACAAACTTCAAAATTAGTTAGATTATGTAGTATATCCTTGAGTGAAAGTTCCAATTAGGACTTTCCTATAGCTGCTGTACCTATGTTAGAGCAAGGTTCCCTTCTTGCATGTGGTTATATGGTATTTTGCCATGTCAGCGTGAATTGCATACAATAGGGTATGATACTTGTATCTTTTAAGGAAATATCCAATCATGTTCAAGGGGCTATGTACATATTAATTTTGCACAAGGCTTCCCAATGATTGGTCCAATTAAGGATCAATGTGACTAGATGTCATATTGGCTCAACATCATGCATCATAACTAACATGATGAACCAAATGCATCTTCCTAATATCTCACATGATGTCTAAATACAAGCAAGTCATCCTAGGTCTTTGTGAGATACATTCAAGTATGTATTTAGCTTTTAAATTTATGGGATCATGAAAAGCTAAATCTGTTATTATTCTACAAGGCACAGACCAAGCTCTCTTCCGATAGAGATAAACTCTGCTTCGGGTAAAGGTTTGGTAAAAATATCGGTAAGATTAGATTTGGATTCAACATAAAGTAGTTCAATGTCGCCTCTTGCCACATGATCTCTAATGAAGTGGTGTTTTACCTGAATGTGCTTTGTCCTAGAGTGATGTACGAGATTTTTGGTTAAATTAATGGTGCTCACATTATCACATAAGACCTTGACCTTGGAATAATGTAGCTCATAATCCTCCAAAGTATGCATCATCCAAAGCAATTGGGCTACACAGCTACCCATTGCCACATACTCGGCCTCGGTTGTGGACAATGCCACACAAGGTTGTTTTTGACTACTCCAACTTACAAGAGAAGGTCCAAGAAATTGACATCCACCGCTAGTACTCTTTCTGCCCAATTTGCAACCCGCATAATCGGAATCGGTATACCCAATTAAGTCAAAATTTCTAGTTCTAGGGTACCAAAGCCCCACATCAAGAGTGCTCTTGATATATCTCAAAATTCTTTTTACCGCTACTAAATGTGACTCTTTAGCACATGATTGGTATCTTGCACACATTCCTACCATGAATAATATATCCGGTCTACTAGCGGTTAGATATAGCAAACTACCAATCATGCTCCTATATTGCTTCGGGTCCACTAATTTTCCCTCTTGATCACTATCTATCTTGGTGTTTGTCCCCATAGGGGTAGTTGCTCCTTTAGCATTTTCCAACCCAAATTTCTTGATGAGTTCTTTAGCGAATTTGGATTGGTAAACATAGGTTCCCTCATTAGTTTGTTTTACTTGTAATCCCAAAAAGAAACTCAATTCTCCACTAAACTCATTTTAAACTCACTTTCCATGTGTTTAATAAAATCATGAAGAAGGTCATTATTTGTTGAGCCAAAAATGATATCATCAACATAGACTTGGGCAACGAAAATGTTTCCATCTTTAGACTTTAAAAACAATGTTGGATCAATTGTTGCTCTTCTAAAGTCCTTGGAAATTAGAAAGAATGAAAATCTTTCATACCAAGCCCGGGGTGCTTGTTTTAACCCATATAATGCTTTCTTAAGCTTATAAACATGGTTTGGACAATCTATACTTTCAAATCCGGGTGGTTGCTCTACATAAACTTCTTTCTCAATGAACCCATTTAAGAAAGCCGATTTCACATTCATTTGATGAAGTTTAAAACCCATATAAGCGGCATATCCTAATAACATTCGGATGGACTCTAATCGGGCTACCGGAGCATATGTTTCATCATAATCAAATCCTTCTACTTGATTGAAACCCCTAGCTACCAACCTAGCCTTATTTCTAGTGACTCTCCCTTGATCATCCAACTTGTTTCTAAAAACCCATTTCGTTGTGACGATTGTACTATCATTAGGTCTTGGAACCAACTCCCACACATCACTCCTTTTAAATTGGTTCAACTCTTCTTGCATTGCTAAAATCCAATCCGTATCAAGTAAAGCATCATCAATTGTTTTTGGTTCAAGTTGTGATATTAGAGCAATTTGACTAGTATGATCCCTAAAGTAGGATCTAGTCCTTACCCCTTATGCCACATCTCCAACTACTTGATTAATAGGATGATCTTGATGGTGCCTTAAGGTCCTTGAGATAATCGAATCATCATCTTTGGAAAGGTCATTGTTTACATTGTTTCTTTCATCATCCGAACCATCTCTTCCTCCCCCTTGATCAATACCCCCTAACTGTAGATTTTTCATTTCTTGAGTAATGGTTTGGTTATGTTTAATTATATCCTTGTCAATAGAGAATTTCCTAGGGTAAGTCTTAGTGGACTCATCAAACTCAACATTGGATGATTCCTCAACGGTTTGAGTTCTTTTGTTGTATACTCTATATCCTCTACTAGTAGATGAGTATCCAACTAGAATTCCCTCATTGGACTTGGCCTCAAACTTTCGTAAGTCATCTTTGGTATTGAGAATATAAACCTTGCAACCAAAGACTTTAAATAGTGAATTGTAGGGATTTTGCCATTCCATAATTCAAAAGGTGTTTTCCCTAAAAACTTGTGAATCAAGACACGGTTTTGAATGTAACAAGTGGTATTAACCGCTTCGACCCACAAATAGCTTGGTAAGGAGTATGCATTGAGCATGGTTCTAACCGCCTCTTGTAAAGCTCGATTTTTTCTCTCCACTACACCATTTTGTTGAGGTGTTCTTGGATAAGAGAATTCATGCTTGTAGCCATTTTCTAGACAAAACTTAGAAAAATTCAAATTCTCAAACTCTCCACCATGATCACTCCTAATTCTACCAATTTTGAGGTTCTTTTCGTTTTCTACCCTCTTGGCAAATCCCATAATTGTTTCTAAAGTTTCTCCCTTATGTTTCAAGAAATAAACCCAAGAATATCTAGAGTAATCATCTACTATCACCAAATAATATTTGTTACCTACCAAAGAAGGTGTTCTATGACAATAAAAAAGATCCAAATGCAATAATTCTAATGGTAATGAAGTGCTAGTTAAGGTTTTACCTTTGTGTGATGACCTTGATTGCTTACCCTCTTGGCATGCATCGCACAATTTGTCCTTGATGTACTTGATCTTTGGTAGTCCCTTTACTAGATCTATCTTGGCTATGTTGGCTATGTTTCTCATGTTGATATGTCCAAGTCTTCTATGCCATAACCATCCTTCCTCTTCTTTTGATATCAAACACTTAATAGGAGGATTAGAAGCATATGAAAGATCAATAATATAATAAAGATTTACTTTTCTAAATCCTTTTAGTACAACATTCTCAAGATTTTTGTGCTTAACTAAACATTTATCGGGATGAAACTCCACATTATATCCGGCATCACATAATTGACTAACACTAAGCAAATTAAACCCCATACTTTTAACCAATAGGACTTTATGAATGGTAATTTTAGATGATACCTCAATTGTACCTTTACCTATAATCTTGAGCTTTCCACTATTCTCAAATGATACCATTCCCTTCTTTATATAATTTATTGTAGAGAACTTGCTCACATCATCGGTCATATGTCTTGAGCAACCGCTATCCACAATCCACATACTTGCATCCTTCTTCTCCTCTACCTAAGAAACATAAAACACACAACTCTTTGGTACCCATGCACTAGATTCGAAAATATCATTCAAATATTTCTTAGGCACCCAAGCTTGTTTTACCTTCCCTTTAAGATTTTTCGTAACTTTGTTTCTAAGTGCATCATTTCTAGTACCATTGATGAGAGACATATATGCAACTTCCTTTTCCTTAGGTCTATACCCTATTCCGGCTTTGTTGTAAACGACTCTTTGATTTCTAATGATCATATCTAGATACTTGGATCCATTTGTGAATTTTTCTAAACATGCTCTTAATTCAATCACATCATTCTTCAATTTCTCATTTTCTTCCTTGAGCACATTTGACTCACTAGACATGCATGTATCAACTTTAATGGTCCTAAGTTTTCCCTTCAAGGTTTTTACCTTAGATTGTGATTTGACATAAGCATTTTTGAGGTGAGCAATAGTTTTATAGAGAAATTCTGCTTTGGGAGATTCTTTTACCTGATCATCATCACTTGACGATGATTCCTCACTTGATGACTCTTCATTTGATGAATCCTCTTCACTTGACACTTCTTCTTGACTTGACTCTTCTTTGTCATCTTCAAAAGCTATAAATGCCATATGTCGAGTAACATGGCATATCTCATCTTCATCCGATGAGTCAATGCTTGGTGTATCCCATGTAGCTTGGGCCACCATGGCTTCCTTCTTCTTTTTCTCCTTCTTCTTCTCCTTTTCTTCTTTCTTCTTTAATTCCGGGCAATTTGGCTTGATATGTCCTTTCTTATTACATCCATAACAAATGACATTAGGGTTAAAATTTGAACTTTGATTACTTTTACCTTTTGAGGGTTGGAACATTCTCTTCACATCCTTCCTTGTGAATTTCCTTGATCTTCCCATAATCTTTTTAACATAATGTGCCACTTCACTTGCTGACATTTCATCATCACTATCCGATGATTCTTGCTTGGATTCGGATGATGAGGATTCCACCTTCTTTTCTTTCTTCTTTTTCTTTTCCTTCTTTTCTACAACAAGAGCCATACCTTTCTCTTTTGAAACCACATTAGCTTGTTCATGTAGTTCAAACTCACAAAACAATTCATCAATCTTAACTAAAGAAAGATCTCTAGAAACCTTATATGCATCAACCATTGATGCCTATAAGGTGGTTCTAGGAAAGGATTGGAGAACATACCTTACTAAGTCTCGATTGTCAATTTTCTCACCTATTCCATGAAGTCCATTCACTATCTCCTTGAATCTACCGTGCATTTGACTCACGGTCTCATTGGACTTCATAGTGAAAGTTTGAAGTTGCCCCAACAAGAGATCTCTCTTGGCTCTCCTTGATTCGCTTGATCCTTCATTTAACTCAATGAGTTTTTTTCCAAAGCTCTTTGGCGGAGTTGAATGGTCCTACTTTGCTTAGTTGCTCCTTTGAGAGTCCACATTGTAGGGTTGTTGTAGCCTTTGCATTTGCTTGAGCCTTCTTTGCTATCTCTTTTGTCCAATCCTTAGTTGAAAGAGGAGCTCCCGACCCATCCTTTGGCATCTCGAATCCATCTACAACACTAAACTAATTTTCAATGTCATTCATTAAATAATACTCCATCCTACCTTTCCAATATGCAAAGTCGTTCCCATCGAAGAAGGGTGGCCTTGCGGTGCTATATCCCTCTTGAAATGCCATTTTGATGCTTCGGTTGACGGTGAGGTCTTCCGATGCGAACCGAGCTCTGATACCAATTGATAGGACCTTTACTATTGGCTAGAGGGGGGGGGGGGGTGAATAGCCTTTCTTCGATTTTGCCTACAATCTTGTTAGCGGAAGCAAATAGAAATAAAGAAAAATACAAGAAAACAAGAGAACAATGCTAACTCCTTGGTTTACTTGGTCTCCACCTCCTTGAGGTGACTAATCCAAGGCACACACCCATACAATCAAGCTCCACTATAAACTTCTCCTTCTCGAATCACAATCGAAGGTGGAGAAACCCTTGCACAATTTCCTCTTCCTCTTTACAAAAATGAAGATTAGAATCAGAAGGAAGAGAGTGAATATCTGTAGACTTGAAGATCACTTGATGAGCACTTTTTCCAGTTTTTGAACAGTTGTCTTTATTTAAGCTTTGACAGTAGCTTTTATAGTTTTCCCGACATCAGTCGACTGATATACATATCAGTCGACTGATGGGCTTCAACGACACTAAAGATTTGATGAGATTTTGAGCCGCCACTTCATAACGGTCGTCTACCAGTCGACTGATACTAGCATCAGTCGATTGGTGCTCGACTCCAATCTGTCTGCCGACCTTCTGTCCATTCTGTATCTTGGTATCAGTCGACTAGTACCTTATATCTTTGAAATTTACAGCAAACGTCCAGTTTAAGACATACATTATTTTACAAATTTGGAATACTTCCTTAGCTTAGACTTCATGCCTCCAAGCACCTTCCCTCAGCCTTGCGCCCTTAGGATGCTTCCGTCTCCATGACTCCTCATCCTTGCGCTTGCCTTCAAGGCTATCTTTGGCTTTGCCATGCTAAGTCTCTATCTTGCCAATAGATCGCACTTCCGGAACTTTCCTTGTCAAGTCTTTATACTTGGTCTTCTCTTCATATCTGCTCACTCAATACTTATGTTAGATCACAATTAATGTCCAACTTAAATTAATTTAATCAAACATCAACAATGAGTAATGTCTTGAGCAAGATTGCTCCAACAGAAAGTCTATCCCGTAGACTTTATCCACCTACGAGCGCCCAAATCGGTCTGGGCCCCCGGACTGGTGACGTGTGTTGGCTAGTCGACGCCTCCAACTTAGTCACTTACCTGGGCACCTAGAGCAACTCTGAGCGATTGGACAAGCTCCGGGCACCTGGATATCCCTTTTCCAGGAATTGACTTTCTGCAATACCAGGTTAGCACAAGGAACAATAATATAATTTTTGACAGTCTCCGGATTGTCTGGTCATAACTTTGAGTTTTATTGAAACTCTAAGTCGAACCGACATATATTGTTCCCTCAACCAGAAACGTGTCCTCACTGGATCTCTCCTCCAGTTGCTTACCTCTACTTACCAATTGCAAACTTCCTTGATATTAAGTCCCTTGACCCACCAGGACTTTCTTTCAGATCTCAACCAATCTGGACTTCAGCCAATCGTCTGGTCCTCCCTGACCTGATTGGACTTCCTGCCAACTATCTAGTTCTCTCTGACTCAGCTGGACTTCCTGCTAATCATCTGGTCCTCCTGACCCGACTGAACTTTAGTCTGGTGTCTAGTTCTCTAGACCCATCAAGTTCATATCCTGCATAATTGGTAAAAGGATTAGATCATAACATAATCTAACTTTAACCTTTATCATATATTAAAATATGAGTTTGATCATTAGCGTAATCTGCACTAATAATCTCCCTTTTTTTGATGTAATAACAACTTAGGTTAAAGTTAAAAAAATAAAGCCTGTTTTGACTAAGTTAAAATACTATACATTAAGTCTAAAAATATGCATTAAGTTCTAGACCCTATGCGCTAAGTCTAAGAAATATGTAATTTAATCCCCCGGTCATATTTTAAAAAAAAATAAAGTAAAATTTAAGTGTTACATTTAGAAAATCAATAAGAGGGCTCAGTATAATATATAGTTTCACAAATATATTAAAAATTTACAAATACGTATTAAAAATCTGGCATATAAATCTTGTAAATATTTTTTTTAAAATGAATTTTCAATGTTTTAACTTTACAAAATGCTTTTAGGGAAAAATATTTTCAATACATTATTCAATATTTTCAAAAATATTTACAAAATAATTTTTAATTGCTTTCAAAATAAAGTTTCTCAATAAATATAAATTTTCAACTCTAATGAAGATAAGATTTTTTAAAATATTTTGTAACACAAATTTCAAAACATTTTTTAAAAAATAAATTTTCAAGCATTTCTTACCATATTTTTCAAACAAAATAAATTTTAAAGTAATTTTAAAAATATTTTTAAGGCAATTTTCAAAGTAATTTTTAAAAGAGTTTGTAAAGTAATTTTCAAAACACTTTTCAAAATAAGTAATTTTTAAAGCAATGTTTAAGGGGCACTCCCCTTTAATTACGTTGAAGTTAGTATAAAGTTAAATAAAGTTGAGATTTAATTAAAATTATTCTTTGAAGAAAAGTTAATTTTTAATTAGGACTAGTTTTTCAAATTAGGACTTAAATAAAGCAGAGTTAAGATTTTAATTAACGTTAAAGTCGAGGTTGTAATTAAGTTTACAATTGAAATTTGATTAGATTATAAGTTATGATAATTGATAAAACAATTCAATTGAGATAAATTAAATTTAGATTAAAGTTTTAATTAGGTTAAATTAAATTAAATTATATTAAGGTATTAATTAAAGTTAAAATAATTTTCAATTAATACTAACCGAAATTCTTAATTAAGATTATATTATTAATTAAATTTAAATTTATGTTAAATTTTAAATAAATTTAGTTGAATTTAGTTTATCATTTTAATTAAATTGAGTCAGTGTTATATCTTTAATTAAATTAAATTTGTAATTACGTTAGTTTAAGGTTTTAATTAATATATTAAGTCAAATTCAATTAAGTTTTAATTGTTTACTTATTATTTGTTTAATTATTTAAATTAAGTTTTTATTTTCCGTTAATTAATTTACGTTTGTTTTTAAGACCAAAGCCTGCTAAGTGGACTAGTTAGCATTTGTTTTTCAATAAAACCAAGTAATGCTAAGTAAACCACTTAGCTAAGTGAACTAGTTAGATCAAAGTTTTTCAATAAAAGGTTAATATATAATTTCTAAAATATGCTTTGTCTAGAAATAGTCATTGCTCTAATGCCTAAGAAGGTCCTTATGTCTTGCCATAGCTTAAAAGTCAATTTTTAAAATGTCTATTTAATTAACCCGGTTAAATCTAAATCTAACCTAAAGTGAAACTATTTGTAAAACAAAATTTATAACGAATCATCATATAAAATTATAGGATGCCCTTGATTAAAAATGAAAATTGGGTGAGATGAATAAAAATTTAATTAAGCATAACCATTAAATTAAATTACCTTAATTTTCTAATTAAATTAATTAATTTAAAAAATCAATGAAAACATTAAATCAAACTTTAAAATTAAATTAAGTGTAAACTTAATTACACTTTTATAACGTAATTAAACTTAAACTATTACTTTAAAAAAACATTTTAAATTAATTTAATTTAATTTAAAAAAGATATAAAAAATTATATTCAAAATCATTAAAAATTATATAAAAACCCTTTTAAAATTTTATTTTAAAAAACCTTAAAAAATATTTTTTAAAAAAAATCCTTTTAAAACTTAGTTTAAAAACGTTTTTAAAAATAGTTTAAAAACGTTTTTAAAAATTATATTAAAAACGTTTTAAAAAATTATTTTAAGCCCATTTAAAAAATATTTTATAAAAATTAGTTTAAAAATTATTAAAAAAACCCTTTTATAAAAATTATTTTAAAAAAGTATTTTTAAAATTATTTAAAGAAACTCTTTAAAAATATATTTTTTAAAAAAATCATTTTAAAAATATTTTTTAAAGTTAGTTTATAAATATTTTTAAAAATTATTTTAAAAAATATTTTATGAAAATCATTTTAAAAATAATAATAAAATATCTTTTTAAAAAAAATTTTAAAAATTATTTAAATAAAACCCTTTAAAAATTATTTATTTTTAAAATTAAACCCTTTTAAAAATTAATTTAATTTTCTGTAAAAATAAAATAAATTTTTGTTCAAAATCCTTGTAAATAATATTTTAATAAACTTTTTAAAATTATTTTAAAAATATTTTGTAAAATTATTTTAATTACCCTTTTAAAAATTATTTTAAAAAGATCCTTTAAATGTTTTTTAAAAATCTTTTAAAAACTATTTAATATAATCTTTTAATAATTGTTTTTAAAAACTCTTTTTAAAATATTTTAAAAATTATTTTAAAACTTAGTTTAAAAATCTTTTAAAAATTATTTTAATAACCTTTTTAAAAATCCTTTTAGAAATGATTTGATAAATGTTTTAAAAAACAATATTTCAAAAATTCTTTAAATTATTTTGAAAATTATTAAAAAAATCTTTTATAATTTATTTCATATATATTTTTTAAAATATTTGTTTTTTAAAAATATCTTAAAAACAAACGTAAAATTAATTAATGGAAAATAAAAACTTAATTTAAATAATTAAACAAATAATAAGTAAACAATTAAAACTTAATTGAATTTGACTTAATATATTAATTAAAACCTTAATCTAACGTAATTAAAAATATAATTTAATTAAAGATATAACATTGACTCAATTTAATTAAAATGATAAACTAAATTCAATTAAATTTATTTAAAATTTAACATACATTTGAATTTAATTAATAATTTAATCTTAATTAAGAATTTGGGTTAGTATTAATTGGAAATTATTTTTACTTTAATTAATACCTTAATATAATTTAATTTAATTTACCCTAATTAAAACTTTAATCTAAATTTAATTTATCTCAATTGAATTGTTTTATCAATTATCATAACTTATAATCTAATCAAATTTCAATTGTAAACTTAATTAAAACCTCGACTTCAACGTTAATTAAAATCTTAACTCTGCTTTATTTAAGTTCTAATTTGAAAAACTAGTGCTAATTAAAAATTATCTTTTCTTCAAAGAATAATTCTAATTAAATCTAAACTTTATTTAACTTTGTACCAACTTTAACATAATTAAGGGGGAGTGCCCCATAAACATTGGTTTGAAAATTACTTATTTTGAAAAGTGTTTTGAAAATTACTTTACAAACTCTTTTAAAAATTACTTTGAAAATTGCCTTAAAAATATTTTTAAAATTACTTTAAAATTTATTTTGTTTGAAAAAAAATGTAAGAAATGCTTGAAAATTTATTTTTTAAAAAATGTTTTGAAATTTGTGTTACAAAATATTTTAAAAATCTTATCTTCATTAGAGTTGAAAATTTATATTTATTGAGAAACTTTATTTTGAAAGCAATTAAAAATTCTTCTGTAAATATTTTTGAAAATGTTGAAAAATGTATTGGAAATATTTTTCCCTAAAAGCACTTTTGTAAAGTTAAAACATTGAAAATTCATTTAAAAAATTATTTACAAGATTTATATGCCAGAATTTTAATACTTATTTGTAAATTTTTAATATATTTGTAAAACTATATATTACACTCAACCCTCTTATTGATTTTCTAAATGTAACACTTAAATTTTACTTTATTTTTTTTTAACATATGACCGGGGGATTAAATTACATATTTCTTAGACTTAGCGCATAGGGTTTAGAACTTAATGCATATTTTTTAGACTTAATGTATAGTATTTTAAATTAGTCAAAACGGGCTTTATCTTCTTAACTTTAACCTAAGTTGTTATTACATCAAAAAGGGAGAGATTATTAGTGCAGGTTACGCTAATGATTAAACTCATATTTTAATGTATGATAAAGGTTAAAGTTAGATTATGTTATGATCTAATCCTTTTACTAATTATGCAGGATATGAACTTGATGGGTCTAGAGAACTAGACACCAGACTGAAGTTCAGTCGGGTCAGGAGGACCAGATGATTAGCAGGAAGTCCAGCTGCGTCAGAGAGAACTAGATAGTTGGCAGGAAGTCCAATCGGGTTGGGGAGGACCAAACGATTGGCTGAAGTCCAGATTGGTTGAGATATGAAAGGAAGTCCTGGTGGGTCAAGGGACTTAATATCAAGGAAGTTTGCAATTGGTAAGTGGAGGTAAGCAACTGGAGGAGAGATCCAGTGAGGACACGTTTCTGGTTGAGGGAACAATATGTGTCGGTTCGACTTAGAGTTTCAGTAAAACTCAAAGTTAGGACCGGACAATCCGGATAATGTCAAAAATTATATTATTGTTCCTTGTGCTAACCTGGTATTGTAGAAAGTCAATTCCTAGAAAAGGGATATCCAGGTGCCTGGAGCTTGTCCAAGCGCTCAGAGTTTCTCTAGGTGCCCAGACAAGTGGATAGGTGCCCAGGTAAGTGACTAAGTTGGAGGCGTCGACTAGCCAACACATGTCACCAGTCCGGGGGCTCGGACCGATTTGGGTGCTCGTAGGTGGATAAAGTCTACGGGATAGACTTTCGACGAGGTGAAACCATTTCAGCACACTCTAAGTGTCCGAGGGTGGATCTAGGTGCCTGGATAGGGCTGTAAAAGGAGGGTTTGACCAGAAGCTTAAAAAGATCACCTGCTATGACTTTTGTTCTTGCGCGCTGCTCCGAGAAGACTCCTATGACACCGAAAGGCTACTCTGATAACTGATACTCAAGCTTTTACTCTACTTGTTGTCAGTAATATTTTTTTTTTAACATTGTACTTAAATTCCTGTAATTCTTTCGATATTATAATGATTGTCGAACGAAAGCACTCAACGAGTGTGAAATTTGGAGTAAGAGTTATCGAAGGCTTCAAACCAATTAAAAAATTACTTGTGTTAGTGCTTGTTTCATTTTCTTTCTCTTTTCCGTTGCATTTATTTTAACTTGTAATTTTAGAAAAAGTGATGAATACTATTCACCCCCCTCTAGCATCTTTTCAGTCCTATAGTTGAGAGAGTCATTGACCTCACTCGGTCGCTCGGGGTAGTGTGCTTGGAGTGAGTGTAGCTTGTCCTATTGTGCCTAACTCGCATCACTCAAGGGTAGTGGTTGCTGGAGTTGCTAGCAGCAGAGACTCCATTGCTATGTAGCTAGATAGATACTATGCAAACTGTCCACTCACACCACTCAAGAGTAGTGGTTGTTGGCAGTGTGTACAATTGTCATTGTCCCGACCTCTCGACCATACAAGGGTCGTGGTGCTGAGGGGTGGGCGGGAGTGATCATGTCGTGCATATGTATATGATATTGTGTTTGCATATGCTTGTGATTAACTATATCCATATGTCTGTGATATTTGTGATATGTTTACATATGGTTGAGATATGTATGCTACTGTATGTACTTGGCATTAGCCTATTTATTATTAGTTGGATAGGCCATATATGATGTTTTAGTAGATACGAGTAGTTCTGTTGTATTACTATTATGCTTGTTGATTATTCCCTATGAGACTGTCTACATTTAAATCTTTAGATATTTATTGTATTCATCCACTATTTGTCTTATACCCATTGAGTTATTTGGACTCACCACCCCATTTGTACTTTTCTTTTCCCTAAGTAATAGGTAGATGGTACAAGGCCACTTGGAGTATCCTGACTATCAGTCCCACATCACATCCGAGGATGGTTCTTTTGTCGTGTTTCTTGCTTTACTTGTATTTTGAATTTGTGGATTTGACATTGTAATAATTCGGCTTGATTTTGGAGTTTAGCTCTGTGGTTTCTTGTATTCGCTTTGTTATCGTTGTGTAAGCTGAGCTGACTCGTAGGTCAGTAGTTTTGTGCTTTACATTATGTTATCTCATTGACTTCCATTGTATTTATGTCCGTGTAGGCTACGTATACAACTGCATGGTTATGATTATTTCTAGCCATATGGGCTATTGATATTATTCTTGTACTACCTTGTGACATTGTATCCAGGTTCCATATGTTATCATAAGAGGGGAGATGCTGTCCATTTATTGGGAAGGGACTCTCTCGGGGTGACAATTTATTCGTATCAGAGCCATAGGTTTACGAGAACTATTTTCTATGTTTCGAATTTCATGATTTGTTTCCTTGATGTGCCTTTTCGAATTTTGGGATCAAGTAGCGGCAAGACATCTCCGAGCTATAGAAAGTGAGGTATATTTCTAGTGTTGTTATACCTTTTGGATTCACTACCTTGTTTAGTTTAGTATTAGGCTAGTTGAATATCTAGTGGGTACGCACTGACTTGGTGTTAGCATGATGACACTTAGAGAGTCAACCTTATTTGCAGTCGTGGTCGAGGATGTCCATTGACATGACAAGTTGACAGTACATGACCCGAACCTAACATAGAGAATATAATTTTTTTTTTCTATGGCACCAACTGAGTTGAAAATTAGGGGTCGAGTCCGTCAAATATTTATTAGAGGTCAAAGGGATACAGTCTCATACTTTATATATTCATATGTTGTAATTATACACTCGTGTATGAGCTGAACTATAGGTGTTATCATTACTATATATATTGTTTGGTAGATACCTGTTGGATCTTTTTATACATACAGGTACATATGCTTGATGGATCATGTTTATGGATGTACCTATAGTTATCATACTGATGCATTGATGATGACTGTGTTTGAGTCATGGATATTAGCATCGTGCACCTCTTTGCATTGCTTGCATGCTGACAGACTATGTCCCCCTTGTAGGCGAGAGAGCTGTTAGTCATATTTACTGCCCACAAGACCACTTAGGGATAGTGGTAGCTAGAGTTGGGTGCAACATGCCCTAAGTGCCCACTCGGCCACTTAGGAGTAGTGGTAGTTAGAATTGGGTGTAGACAGTGACCTCCTTGTTATGTAACTAAATAGCTACTTTACATCCTGCCCGATCGAGTGGTAATTAGAGTCGTATGCAGTTATCATAGTCCTTCTCACTCAACCACACAAATGTTGTGGTAGCTAGAGTGGTGTATAGGAGTCACACATATATGATCATTTGCACATATGATGCATGTTGCATATTTTGAAGATACTATTGTGTATATGCCTGTGATATGCCATATTTGTTTAGCTATGGTTGTTGTGTATACCGGATATTAGTTGATCCTGTCTGAATCGCTAAACCAACGGACGCTGGGCACGTGACGCTCTCCGAGTCGATGACGTGGGCCTCCGTCTAGTCGTATGAACCTCCGGCGAACTTACACAGAAGTCGGGCCGGGAAGGGGTTCCCGGCGGCGACCCTCCGACGCTCAAGTCAGGCAAGCTAGCAATGAAAAAAGTGGCTCCAAAGTTGTATATTGCGTACCTCCGGCGAAGTATAAGGCTACTTATATAGGGCGATGAAAGAGCTCACGCACTCCTATCGAGGCAAACACGTGTCCTTAGCCCATACCTCAGTATGTGTTTGTCAGAAAGCTTACCTGACACCATACCACTACAGTCCCGGCATGTCCTCGATGGGACAACGAAGCACCTCATTGTCAGACTTGGAGTATGGCCTAGCCATAGGACTTGACAGCTGTCATAAGATGTTCCTTGTCCTTCTTTACCTACCACCCGCCGGGGCGTCCGTCCGGCCGGCTAGACGGGGAGTCCGTCCGGCCGGCACTCATCTTATGCGCCGTCCGGCCGGACGACACTCACATCGCGTCCGGCCTGCCGTGTGCTTCGGTATGCTGGGGAAATCTTCGGTAAAGTGCTATTGTAGGGACTGTTAGCACTATGTTACCTTATGTCTTCGGCCAAGCATGACTTCCGCTCGGCCCCTCGTTGCTGTTCAATCGAGCGCCGGAACCCTGACTCTTGTCGGGGCGCCTTTTGCCATCAGTTATTCACCGATCGGCCGACCGGGAGGTCGGCCCCTCCTTCTCCGGTCGACCACCTGGCCTTTTGACTTCCACGTGGCATTGACCCCTAAAAATGGGGGTCCCCTGTTCTATCTGCCGGATCACTTGCCTCCCCCTCAAGTCTAGTCGAAGGAGGCGAAGTCCGACTGACTGGACTGCCGATCTGACTGAGTAACGGCTGCTACACTAGTCCGTTCGGTCGGGCATAGAGATGCTCATCCGTTCGGCGGTGCCTTGCTCGTGCCTTGTATTCCCTTGAAATCCCTACCAGATCCTTTCCTTTACTTCCAATCACGTGCGCTGCGCACGGTAAGGGGTGCTCATTAAATGTGACCCGTATCCTGCTGACACGTGGCGATCCTGCTTTTGTCAGCGTATGGCGGTGGCGCCACCTCCGATGGGACATCCGCCGTTTGAAACGAACGGCCGGATGATGGCCTCGTTTTTCACGACCTGAATCGGACGGTGGAGGCTGCTCTCGGGCGGCGATATAAAGCCCGCGATTCCTTTTTCGCCACATTGTTGCTTCATCCTCCTCCAGCGCCCCTCTGCTCTTTTTCTTCTCCGGCGACCTTGCTCCTCAACTCTTCGGCAACCCCCAGGCCCCAGTCGATCATCCCTTTTGCTCGTAAGACCCTTTTCCTCGCTCCCTACGTTTTCTTATTTCTGTTAATCGTTTCATTCAATCGGTTTCCCTTCATTCCTTGTTCGAACCTTCCCTTTTGGTCCCGTATTCTTGTCTTTCGACCATGACTAGCACCTCGCAATCGACCGGCGGCGCTCCTGGTCTATGGTACACGACCATGGAGAGCCGGTTTGACGAGGAGGATGCGCTGCGTCTCGTTCGGACTTACGACATTCCTTCCGACCACCACATAGTATTAGCCACACCGGCCAATCGGCCTCATGAACCGCCGCCCGGCACCGTTCTCTTCTTCCGAGACCAATTTTTAGCCGGGCTACGCTTTCCACCCCATAAGTTTTTCGTGCAAGTCTGCAATTACTTCCGCATCCCGCTCGGCCAGCTAGTTCCAAATTCCATAAGGCTGCTGAGCGGGGTGATAATTCTATTCAAGCTGAACGGCATTCCCCTAGACCCCAAAGTTTTCCACTACTTCTACCACCCCAAACAAGCCGAATGGGGTACTTTTGTTTTCCAATCTAGGATATGTTTCGTCCTTTTTGATAACATGTCGAGCTCCAACAAACATTGGAAGGAGCACTTTTTTTACTTGCGTTTCCCCGAGCCACCGACCTTCCGTATCAAATGGCAGACGGCGATGCCAGCGCAACCAGAGCTCGGCAAATTTAGAGGCGATGCGGCCTATCTTCATGCAGCCGATCGGCTGGTCGGCCAACGCTATCACATCGACAAGCTGCTCCTTCCTGGAGTAATGTATATATTCGGCTTGTCTTCTACCCCAGCCGATCTGCCTTGCAGCATGAGTAAGTTCCCTTATCCTCCCGTTTGTTTTGTTCTAACTGATTTATTTTTTGCTTCTGCAGCTGAAGTCATGTGGCACGCCAAGGCTATCGAGCTGCTGAAACTGAGAGCCGCTGAGATCGAGGCGGCCAAGAATAAGGAGGTCGCCGAGCGGGGCCTCGCTTTAGTTGATCAGGCCGGTGAAGAAGGTGAGGGGACACAGGATGTCCCCGAAGCCCTAGACGCTCCCGCCTCTCACGACGAGGTCGCGGGCGACATAGAACCCTCTACTCAAGTCGAGGTAGAGGGCCGCTCGGCCGACGACGTTCCCCTGGCCACTCGGAAGCGCAGACGGCCAGAGTCAGCATCTACACCAACTCCATCTGATGAGCCACAGTCCGAGTGGGCCGATGAAGCTCCAAGGTTATCCGGGACAGTTTCTATAGAGAGTACACCGACGCTGCGCGGCTCTCCAAGGGCTACCTCTGAGGTGCCGCTCTCCAGTCCTCCCCGAACACTGCGGCGTCTTAAGCGGTTGGGTGAACGTCCTTCTTCCTCCACCGGTGGGCCGTCCGGTAAGGCCGCCGCTTCTCAGGGCGATCCGAGCGGCCCAAAGTTGATAAAAACCATCCCGCGCCTCCCTTCGGAAGAATACACGGCGGCCGCTGATCGGCCGGTGGTCCCCGAGCAGCAAATCACACTCACGGGTCCTCTCGCCAAGGCTTGGGAGGATGCTCGTCTCAGAATTGCCATGCTAACTCCTGGGCAGCTCGGCGACAGCAATTTACAACAGGCGACCGGGATATGTTCTCTTTCTTTGTTGGTTATTGTGGATCAAATTTCTAAGTTGTTCATATTCGTTCGCAGAACTGGGTGGAGCAGATTGCCATCAGCAATCGATTAGCCGAGCTGGAGGACGAGTTGAAAAAACTCAAAGCTGCGGGGGATAGCAGACAATCGACGCCCGCCCTGGAGAAGGCCAAGAGGTTGCTAGAAGCCGAGCGGGGTAAGACTTCCGGCTTGACAAGTGAGGTTGCCCGCCTCGAAGCCTTAGTCAAGCAGCGGGACAAAGAAATTAAGACCGCGACCGCTCGGAAGCTCAAGGCCATTGATAACATGGACCTGATGAAGGTAGAAAATCGGGGGCTGGAGCAGCGGGTGAAAGAGTTGGACGCCTCACTGACTGTCGAACGGGAGGATCGCTCCGCCGATCAGACAAAAGCAGAAGGGGCCTTGCAAAATCTTCAAGCTGCTCTGGACGCTTCCAAGGCTACTCTCAAGGAGTATCAAGATGGAGAGCCCGGTCGATCGGCGGGGGTGCGCAAAGCCTTCGTCCGCTCGGACGAGTTTGGTGAGAAATTTAGCGACAAGCTCTCCTTAACTTTTGAGGAGGCAATCAAAGTGGCGGTGGAATACATGAAAAACAAGGGCCATGTTCCTGCCGATCTGTCCGTCCCTGCCGAAGACCTGGCGACCATGATGGGCTCCATCCCTGACCATCTTTTTAATTTTGATGACTAAGAATGAGTGTCTGTGAGGTTACTTTGTAATTCTCTGTATGCATGCCGTTCGGGGCAAACATTATAAATTTTGTCTATCCGCCGGTCGGCGTGAATGAATTGTCTCCTTTTGTTATTTGCTCGTTCTTCCAGCGTCCAATTTTTGATTTTTGCCTTGGTCTTAAGTTTTTTGTGCCCCAAGTACATTTTATAAAGGAGCCGCTCGGCCATACAATGTTACGGTGGGCCCGACCGAGGTTTACGCAGGAAACCATTAGTCTGGCGGCCTTATAGGCTCCGGTCGCCCGTCAAATTTTACCGTCGGAACTAGACTACCTTCCGATCGGTGGGTTTATAGACGCCGATTCGTCTCTTGATTTTTAACATCGGAGCTCGACGGTCTTCCGCTCGGGAGTTTATAGACGCCGGCTCGTCTCTCGATTTTTAACGTCGGAGCTCGACGGTCTTCCGATCGGAGGTTTTATAGACGCCGATTCGTCTCTCGATATTTAACGTCGGAGCTCGACGGTCTTCCGCTCGGGAGTTTATAGACGCCGGCTCGTCTCTCGATTTTTAACGTCGGAGCTCGACGGTCTTCCGCTCGGGAGTTTATAGACGCCGGCTCGTCTCTCGATTTTTAACGTCGGAGCTCGATGGTCTTCCGCTCGGGAGTTTATAGACGCCGGCTCGTCTCTCGATTTTTAACGTCGGAGCTCGACGGTCTTCCGCTCGGGAGTTTATAGACGCCGGCTCGTCTCTCGATTTTTAACGTCGGAGCTTGACGGTCTTCCGCTCGGGAGTTTATAGACGCCGGCTCGTCTCTCGATTTTTAACGTCGGAGCTCGCTCGTCTCTCGATTTTTAACGTCAGAGCTCGACGGTCTTCCGCTCGGGAGTTTATAGACATCGGCTCGTCTCTCGATTTTTAACGTCGGAGCCCGACGGTCTTCCGCTCGGGAGTTTATAGACGCCGGCTCGTCTCTCGATTTTTAACGTCGGAGCTCGACGGTCTTCCGCTCGGGAGTTTATAGACGCCGGCTCGTCTCTCGATTTTTAACGTCGGAGTTCGACGACCTTAAAGGCTAATCTTTAAAACAGCCGCTCGGCGGACACACTAGCCATCTTTTAATTCATTTCTGCTTCCTGCATTACAAGGACATGGGCGACTAGAATATACACAAAAATGAGTTACATCAGTGCACCTTTCACCCAGCTCGATAAGGCTGGAGATGATTCGCGCTCCAAGGTCGGTCCAGCTGCCGTCCGTCTTCATCCTCCAAATAGTAAGCGCCCGAGCGGAGCTTTTCGATGATTTTGAAGGGGCCCGCCCACGGAGCTTCTAGCTTGCCGACGTCGCCGACCGGCTTCACTTTCTTCCAGACAAGATCGTCGACCTGGAATGATCTGGGGATTACGCGCCGGTTGTAATTCTGCTTCATTCTTTGACGGTACGCCATCAGCCGGACGGATGCCTTGGCTCTCTCTTCTTCGACCAAATCCAGCTCCATGTTCCTCCGCTCGGCGTTGTTGTCATCATAATTCTAGATCCGAGCGGACTCGACGCCAACTTCGACAGGAATAACTGCTTCGCCGCCATACACCAGATGGAAAGGAGTGACTCCAGTTCCTTCCTTCAGTGTCATTCGGATGGCCCATAAGACGCCCGGCACTTCATCCACCCAGCTACCTCCCATATGGTCGAGCCGAGCCCGCAAAATGTGAAGAATTTCCCGATTGGCAACTTCGGCTTGACCATTACTTTGGGAATATGCTACGGACGTGAAGTGTTGCTCGATGTCGTAGCTTTTGCACTAATCTTCGAGCAATTTTCTTGTGAATTGCCGCCCGTTGTCGGAAATAAGTCGACGGGGGATGCCGAAACGACAGATGATGTTCTGCCAAATAAATTTCTTGACCATCTGCTCGGTGATCTTGGCTAGCGGCTCGGCCTCCACCCATTTTGAAAAATAATCAACCGCCACCAATAGAAATTTCCGCTGTCCGGTCGCCATTGGAAACGGACCCACAATGCCCATTCCCCATTGGTCGAACGGACAAGACACAGTAGCGGCCTTCATTTCTTCCGCCGGTCGGTGAGAGAAATTATGATACCTTTGACAAGAAAGACACGTCGCAACGGTCCGAGCGGCATCTGCTTGTAAAGTTGGCCAGAAGTATCCGGCCAGCAGTATCTTTTTAGCTAGCGATCGTCCGCCCGGATGTCCCCCGCACGATCCTTGATGCACTTCTTGGAGGATGTATGCTGCACCTTCTGAACTCACGCATTTCAGAAGCGGGCGGGAGAAAGCCTTCTTGTATAGTTGATCTCCAATGAGCATGAACCGACCGGCTCTCCTCCTCAGCAGCTGAGCTTCATCCCGATCGGACGGTGTAGCACCCGAGCGGAGGAACTCTATGATGGGTGTCCGCCAGTCGCTTGGAAACGAGAGGCTTTCCATACGGTCGACGTGCGCCACCAACAATACTTGTTCAATCGGCTGCTGAATGGCGACCGACGTTATTGAACTCGCGAGTTTGGCTAACTCATCGGCCGCTTGATTTTCCGCTCTGGGTATCTTCTGGACAATGACCTCTCTAAAATTGGCTTTAAGCTTCTCAAAGGCTTCAACGTAGAGCTTGAGCCGAGCGTTGTTAATTTCAAAGGTGCCAGAGAGCTGCTGCGCGGTCAACTGCGAATCCGAATGAAGCGTTACCCGACTGGCGCCAACATGCCGAGCTGCCTGCAAGCCGGCTATGAGGGCTTCATACTCTGCTTCATTGTTTGTGGCTTTATAATCCAGCCGGACGGATAAGTGCATCTTTTCTTCTTGAGGGGAGAGAAGCAGTATTCTAATCCCGCTTCCGAGCCGAGTGGATGATCCGTCCACAAATATTTTCCACATAGCTTCCGGCTCTGAATTCTGCACCTCAGTCACAAAATCTGCCAAGGACTGCGCTTTGATTGCCGGGCGGGGCTGGTACCGGATGTCAAATTCACTTAACTCCGTCGTTCATTTGATGAGCCGTCCGGACGCTTCTGGATTCAATAATACACGCCCGAGCGGGCTATTGGTTTTGACAATGATGGTATGCGCCAGGAAGTATGGACGAAGGCGCCGAGCGACGAGGACCAGAGCGAAAGCCAACTTCTTGAGCCCAGTGTAGCGAGATTCAGCATCTTTTAAAATATGACTAAGAAAATACACAGACTCTTCTCCGCTCGCCCTCACTAGTACCGAGCCGATTGCTCGCTCGGTAGAAGACAAGTAAATACAAAGTGGCTCACCCGCAGTCGGCTTGGCTAATACCGGGAGAGAGTTCAGATATGCCTTCAAATCATCGAACGCCCAATCACATTCTTCGTCCCAGTGAAACTTAGTAGCCTTGCGCAAGATTTTGAAAAAAGGAAGGCTCCGGTCGGCGATTTTGGAGATGAATCTGGACAGAGCAGTTATCCGACCGGTCAAACGCTGCACTTCCCTTGTATTTCTTGGAGGCGGCATGTCTTGTAGAGCTTTCACCTTGCTGGGATTTGCTTCGATGCCCCGCTCGGTCACTATGTAACCTAGGAAACGCTCTCCTTTTGCTCCGAACAGGCACTTCTGGGGATTTAACTTGACTCCATATTTTCGTAGCGTTCGGAAGGTTTCCTCCATGTCTTTGAAGAGATCGGCCGCTCGGACGGACTTGATAAGAATGTCGTCCACATAAACTTCCAGATTCCGCCCGATCTGCTCCTTGAACACTTTGTTCATCAAGCGTTGATAAGTGGCTCCCGCGTTCTTCAATCCGAACGACATCACATTATAGCAGTAGGTGTCGTCGGCCGTCACGAAGCTAACTTTCTCTTGATCTTCCCGGGCGAGCGGCACTTGATGATATCCCTGATAGGCGTCGAGCATACATATCAACTCGCAGCCGGCCGTAGAATCCACCAGTTGATCGATTCGGGGCAAGGGGTAAAAGTCCTTTGGGCATGCCTTGTTAAGGTCCCGGAAATCGATGCACACTCTCCACTTGTTGCCAGGCTTGGAAACTAGCACCACATTCGCCAGCCAGCTCGGGAACTGGACCTCGTGTATATGGCCGGCCTCCAAGAGTTTCTCCACCTCCGCTCGGATGATGACATTCTGCTCGGCGCTGAAGTCCCTTTTTCTTTGCTTTACTGGCCGAGCGTCCGGTCGGACGTGGAGCTCATGCTGCGCTATACTTGGTGAAATTCCGGGCAGCTCATGTGTCGACCAGACGAAGACATCATGGTTTCTCCGGAGGCATTGGATCACCTCCTCTTTCTGATTCGCCTCCAGATCGGACGCGATGAATGTCGTGGCTTCCGATCGGGTCGGGTGTATCTGCACTTCCTCTTTTTCTTCATAAACTAAAGAGGGAGGCTTTTCATTTATAGCATTCACCTCGATTCGTGGTGACTTCCGAGCGGAATTTGATTCGGCTCGGACCATTTCAACGTAACACCGCCGAGCTGCCAGTTGATCTCCCCGTACTTCTCACACTTTGTCTTCAACGGGGAACTTGATTTTCTGGTGGAAGGTGGAGACGGCCGCTCGGAACTCGTTGAGCGCCGGTCGTCCCAAAATGACGTTGTAGGATGAGGGAGAGTCCACCACCACGAAGTTTGCTGTCCGCGTCCTCCTGAGCGGCTCTTCTCCCAGTGAGATGGCTAGCCGGATTTGCCCGACCTGTAGGACTTCATTGCCTGTAAACCCGTAGAGGGGGGTTGTCATGGGCAGCAGCTCGGCGCGGTCAATTTGTAGTTGATTGAACGCCTTTTTGAATATTATGTTCACCGAGCTTCCTGTGTCAATAAAAACGCGGTGAATAGTATAGTTGGCTATTACCGCTTTGATGAGCAGAGCGTCGTCGTGGGGCACTTCAACCCCTTCCAAGTCCCCGGGCCCGAAACTGATTTCGGGTCCACTCGCCCTCTCCCGGCTACAGCCGACTGCATGGATCTGGAGCTGCCGGACGCTCACCTTTCTTGCTCGGTTGGAGTCTCCTCCGGTCGGCCCACCAGCTATGATGTTGATCTCGCCTCGGGAAGTATTGCTTCTATTTTCTTCTTCCCGAGCGGACGGTCGGGGACGTTCCCTAGACGTCCGGAGATTCTCCCGTCTCGGAGAGCGATGCCGCTCGGGAGTCTGTTGTTGTCGTCCGTCGGCTACCGTCCGATCGGCTTCACGAGGTCTCTGCCGCCTGTCGGCTGATGGCGACCGACGACCACCGCCTCTGGGAATGGGGTGGGCGATTTAGAGGAAGACTGCGGCAATCTCTGGTGTTATGTGTGCCCGTCCGGTGGAAGGAGCAGAACATTGGGGTCCATCTCTTCTTTATCCTGGGCCGCTCGGCTGCTACTTCTTGGACATGAGGTCTTGGATGAGCTCGAATTGCTTCGGCCCGTGGTCCTCTGGGTGGCTGATGAGCAGCGTGCGGCTTACGTTCAACAGGAGGAGCCCGCTCGGTTGGAGTTTCTTTTTTCCGGGATGCTTGCGCTTCCTCCACGTTGATATATTCGTTGGCTCGGTGTAGCATGTGGTCGTAGTCTCCGGGCGGCTTCCGAATGAGTGATCGGAAGAAATCCCCATCCACGAGGCCTTGTGTGAAGGCATTCATCATGGTCTCCGAGGTGGCCGTTGGAATGTCCATGGCCACTCTGTTGAACCGCTGGATGTAGGCTCGGAGTGATTCGCGGGCTTCCTGTTTGATGGCAAACAGACTAACACTGGTTTTTTGATAGCGCCGACTGCTTGCGAAGTGATGGAGGAAGGCCGTCCGGAAGTCCTTGAAGCTTGTGATGGATCCGTCCGACAGCCTCCGAAACCACCATTGAGCCGATCCCGAGAGAGTGGTAAGAAAAACTCGGCACTTTACTCCATCTGTGTATTGATGGAGAGTAGCTGTGTTATCGAACTTACCCATATGATCATCCGGGTCGGTTGTCCCATTGTACTCGCCGATCATCGGAGGCACGTAGTGCTTGGGCAGAGGGTCTTGTAGAATAGCCTCTGAAAATTGGCGATTAATCCGCTCGGGCGATGCGTCCGCTCGGGGGGCTTTTCCTTTTCTGTCATCTCGTCTAGACATTTCATCAGAAGAAGATCCCCGATCTCTATTAGTTGCTGCGGCTTCGGGGGTGCGGAATAGGGCCCGATGAAATGCAACGGTGACCTGTGGTGCCTCCGCTCGACCACCAGATGCTGACGTTGCTTGCTGTTCCGGCCGCTCGGCTGTTGCTTTCTGTTTTTGCTCCACAAGCTTGGCGGCCCTCGACTCGATCAAAGCGTTGAGTTCTTCCGTGGAAAGCGTCACCGTATGTTGTCGTCCAGTCTCGTCCATTGTTTCCGTTCGGATGCAGGAGTTGTTCCCACAGACGGCGCCAAATTGATCCTATCCGAATCGCTGAACCAACGGACGCTGGGCACGTGACGCTCTCCGAGTCGATGACGTGGGCCTCCGTCTAGTCGTATGAACCTCCGGCGAACCTGCACAGAAGTCGGGCCGGCGACCCTCCGACGCTCAAGTCAGGCAAGCTAGCAGTGAAAAAAGTGGCTCCAAAGTTGTATATTGCGTACCTCCGGCGAAGTATAAGGCTACTTATATAGGGTGATGAAAGAGCTCACGCACTCCTATCGAGGCAAACACGTGTCCTCAGCCCATACCTCGGTATGTGTTTGTCAGAAAGCTTAGCTGACACCATACTGCTATAGTCCCGGCATGTCCTCGATGGGACAACGAAGCACCTCATTGTCAGACTTGGAGTATGGCCTAGCCATAGGACTTGACAGCTGTCATAAGATGTTCCTTGTCCTTCTTTACCTACCACCCGCCGGGGCGTCCGTCCGGCCGGCTAGACGGGGAGTCCGTCCGGCCGGCACTCATCTTACCCGCCGTCCGGCCGGACGACACTCACATCGCGTCCGGCCTGCCGTGTGCTTCGGTATGCTGGGGAGATCTTCGGTAAAGTGCTATTGTAGGGACTGTTAGCACTATGTTACCTTATGTCTTCGGCCAAACATGACTTCCGCTCGGCCCCTCATTGCTGTTCAATCGAGCGTCGGAACCCCGACTCTTGTCGGGGCGCCTTTTGCCATCAGTTATTCACCGGTCGACCGCTCGGGAGGTCGGCCCCTCCTTCTCCGGTCGACCACCTGGCCTTTTGACTTCCACGTGGCATTGACCCCTCAAAATGGGGGTCCCCTGTTCTATCTGCCGGATCATTAGTGATACATGTTCATTTATCATATATGTATATTATTGGGATCTATGGCCTTATATGCAGGTCCTCTAACCATACCATCACCTGCTCCTACCATACCACCAGTGGTATCAGCTCTTGCTACTACTAGCTGAGTGAGGGACAGATCACGTATACTATTATTAGCTTGGCTAGTGAAGGGCCGACTTATACTATTGCATGGAGATTCTGACCCTTGGGTTACTCGTGCTTAGTTAGATAACCTGGAAGGCATGATTGAGTACATGACTTAGCATTGATGTAGAAAAGGATGAATTAGCTGCATACCATTCCAATCTATAGAGGATCGACGTATACTATTCCATGAGATCTTTGACCAGAGACTATATGTACATGGTTGGATAATTTAGAAGGCATATTCGGATATATGATTCGCAATGATGCGGAGAAGGTGGTGTTAGTTACTTAACACTTATGAAGTTCAATCGTCACTGAGTAGGAAATATCAGATGATGATCTTCAAGGGGCAGAACGTCGATTGATAGTTATTTCGACAAGCTATTTAATGATAATACTCTTCTATCCTTGTGTGCATGCATGGCTCATCACTAGAGGTTCCTGAACCTTAGTTAGAGAAATGGTAGTAAAATGGGTTACAAGAAAATGGTTAGTCAACTCTCTAACATTGTCTCCATCAAGTAGTTCAAGACCTTGATCTCATGATCATTTACCCAAGATCTTGAAGTTTATATCTCAAATCAGAGTGTTGGTCCCTTTGTGGTCGGCAAGAGGGGGGGGGGGGGGGGGGGGGGTGAATTGTCCTGCACAAGCAAACTCAACCCTTTCTCGACTCAAAGCTAAATTAAGAACACTTGTAATAAAAGTTAAGGCACTAATTATAATGACAAAGACACAAAAATAATTACTTGATTTACAATCAGAAAATTGCTAATCTAAGGAAAATAAAACACACTTACGAAGATCTCCTTCGGGCGGAGTAGCCTCTTACAACGTTAACAACTCACAATCAATAGTAGAACATAAAGAAAGGAATTACAAGTTGTTATCGAAGTAGCTGACTAAGACCCTTTTATATAGCAGTTCAAGCCTGATCCAGATCCCCTGATCTTCGGGATCAAGCTTTGACTCGACCGGGATCGGTTGATCGATCCCCTAGTTCGGTCGACCGAACCTGCTGAATTTGCCTGACCTTCCGTCCAGATGCAGCCTCTCTGGATAGCACCTGCGTTCGGTCGATCGATCTCTCTGTTCGATCGACCGATGGTCTCTGCCTCATCTGATCCGATCAACTCGCTCAACCAGGTCTTCAGTCTATCTTTGATTCGGTCGACCGATCCCAAGGTTCGGTCGACCAATCCCAAGGTTCGGTCAACCGATCCCTCTGGTCAAGCCTTCACCGAGAGATGGATTCTGATTCTCTTTGTACTGGGGTTCGGTCGACCGATCAAGTCGTTTGGTCGACCGATCACCCGCTTACTTGGGTGATTTCGGCTATCCGGAATAGGGCTTATCTGAACCCAGTTTTCGGTCTTCTCGAGCAATCTTTCGCTCCGGCTTCTCATCCCTCGGGAACGTCGCACGCTTCCTTCTCATCCGCCAGCGTACTCTTCTGTAGCACCTCATCCTTCGGACGCACTGAGCTCGTCGACTCTCTCCCATGCCGTCCTTTTCGTTAGCTGCGTCTTTCGCTCGACTTCTTGTGCTCCTATGTTCAAACACACTTAGACACAAGGTATCAAAGTACAACAGGACCCAATTTGACTTGGTTGATCACATCAAAACCTTCACGGGGTACTTACAATCTCTCCCTTTTTGATGTGAATCAACCCAAGTTAAGTTAGGGTAAAATAAGACATGAAATTAAAGACATGAAATAAATATTCAAGTTTTAAGACAATAGTTTGTGAAAAATATATCTTCCCCTTAAACTTAACTTTTAATTCTTCCCCTTTGATCACATTAAAAATAGGGGTAAGCTTAAAATGATTAAGAAATAAATTTAAAAGAAAGTCTAGTTGGTAAAAAATTTAATTAATTATGAAAACGATTAATCAGAGTCATTCATAAGAGAGAAAAAAATTTGCACGAGTAAATAAAAAACTTAAAAAAATTAATTTTTTAAGTTAAAATAAAATTTAAGTAGTTGTGTAGAAAAATTAAACTTTTAGAAATTTAGTGACGAGAATTTTAAATATTAAAAATTGGTATATGGATAAATAATTCACAAAATTTGATATTATTTTTCTTGGATAGAGCGTATTACAACCTTTTACAGAAAAATAAATTTTGTAAGTACAGAAAAATATTTTATAAATTGAAGAATTATGTATTTTGTTCAGAAATTCATAGAAAAAGTAAATGGAAAAACATTAAAATTTTCGATGTTGTGTAATAACATCTTATTTCTTGAAATAATTAAATCATAATTAATTTCTAACAGAAAACATGCTAAGAAATTTATTTAACAATATTAGATAAAAATTAGAGCATGCAAATAATTTAATTTAGGTATGATTTCAAAATCCAATATAGGTTCCTTCCTACTGGGTTAATTAAGTATTTTTTAGGGATATAAGTTTTTGTCACTTTTCTGATTTGACCTTTGTGAAATCTATAGTACCAACTCAATCCTTTATAGTTTCTAAAATTTGAAGCAGAAACATTTGAACATGCAGAATTTTTTAAGTTTTCTATTTGTTCCTTTAATTTAGCATTTTCAAGTTTTACTTTTTTTCAAAGTCTTCTATTAGACATGATTTTGCTAAAATACTTTTTATTTCTGCATTTTCCTTTTTCAAGTTATCATTTTTACGTTTTAATTTACACATTTATTTTGCTATAGATTTAATACCAAAATAAAGTTGATCGGGAGGTAAGAGGCATACCTCACTTACCATATGAGACTTGAAGCCTGATTCTCCCCCTACTTCGCTGCATTCATATGAAGTTGCTCCCCCTTCATTGATGTTGGATTCTGAAGTGCTTTGCTTTTCATGGCTCGCCATCAGTGCTAGTCTGACATATTCTTCTATTTCTGAGTCGGATGATGAGCTTTCGTCTCAAATAGCTTTCAGATTCCTGTGCTTGTTTTACTTGGGCATCTGGCCTTTTTTCCTTTTTGAGTTCTGGGCATTTCTCTTTTATGTGTCCTTCCTTTTGACATGGGTAGCATCGAACTCTCCTATTTCTTGGATTTTTTATGTTATGCATTTCTTTAAATTTGTTAGATCTAAAAAATTTCCTAAATTTTCTTACCATGTAAACTTCTTGATCACCTTCTGAGTCTGACTCAGGTTCATCCTTCTTAATTGCATTTAGTGTCATAATCTGGCTCGACTCTTTTGTTGTACCTGCACATCTGGTTTCATGTAATTCTAAAGTAGAAAAGAGTTCCTCTAGGGTACTTACCTCCAGGTCTTTTGAGATGTAGTAGGCGTCGATAATGGATGCCCATTTTGGAGTCTTGGGAAAGACATTGAGTGCGTAGCGTACCGAGTCTCGGTTGGTTACTGTTTCACCGAGGTTTTCGAGTCCGGTGATTAATTCTTTGATCTTTGTGTGTAGATTGGCTACCTTCTCACCTCTTTTAAGACAGATATTCGGTAGTTTGTTCCGAAGTATGTCTCATCTTGTGAGCTTTGCTTCGGATGTGCCTTCATAGAGTTCCAGGAATTTCTCCCAGAGATCTTTGGCTGACGAGCAGCTCCTGATATGGTTGACTTCTTGAGGTGGCAGCACACTCAGCAAGTGATATTCCACTATGTTATTTGTTACAGAATCATTTTGTTCTTTCTTTGTCCAAAGACTCTCCTCCTTCTCTCCGTGTTGATCCATGAGAACTACAAAACCATACTTGATTATTAAACAAATCTCAAAATCAGTTTGTAGAAATACCTCCATTCGGCGTTTCCAATGTGCGAATTCTCCCTCAAATTTTGGTGGAACGAGGCTTGGTTTGACCATTAGTTTCTTTGTTTCGGTCGGCGGTTAGTCCTTCTGAAGTATCCTTGCTCTAATACCAATCGTTGGTCCCTTGGTGGCTAGCAAGAGGGGAGTGAATTGTCCTGCACAAGCAAACTCAACTCTTTCTCGACTTATAGCTAAATTAAGAACACTTGTAATAAAAGTTAAGAGACTAATTAGAATGACAAAGACACAAAAAGAATTACTTGGTTTGCAATCAGAAGATTGCTAATCCAAAGAACATAAAGCACACTTATGAAGATCTCCTTCGGGCGGAGTAGCCTCTTACAACGTTAACATTTCACAATCAATAGTAGAACAGAAAGAAAGGAATTACAAGTTGTTATCGAAGTAGCTGACTGAGCCCCTTTTATATAGCAGTTCAAGCCTGATCTAGATCCCCTGATCTTCGGGATCAAGCTTTGACTCGATCGGGATCAGTCAACCGATCCCCTAGTTCGGTTGATCGAACCTACTGAACTTGCCCAACCTTCCGTCCAGATGCAGCCTCTCTGGATAGTGCCTGCATTCGGTCGACCAATCTCTCTGTTCGGTTGACCGATCAACTGATGGTCTCTGCCTCATCTGATCCGATTAACTCGCTTGACTAGGTCTCAGTCTATCTTCGGTTTGGTCGACCGATCCTGAGGTTCGGTTGACCGATCCCTTTGATCAAGCCTTTACCGAGAGCTGGATTCTGATTCTCTTTGTACTGGGGTTCGGTTGACCGATCAAGTCGTTCGGTCGACTGGATCCTTTGCCATTTATCGAAGTCAACTTCCTAGTTGACTTATTGGTTCAGGCTCTTGCTCCAGTTCTGCTTGCTTGGGTGATTTTGGCCATCCGGAATAGGGCTCACTCGAACCCAGTTTCCGACCTTCTCGAGCAGTCTTCCGCTCCGGCTTCTCGTCCCTCAGAAACGCCGCGCGCTTCCTTCTCGTCTGCCAGCGTACTCTTTTGCACCACCTCGTCCCTCGGACGCATTGAGCCCGTCGACTCTCTCCCGTGCTGTCCTTCTCGCTAGCTGCGTCTTTCACTTGACTTCTTATGATCTTAAGTTCCTGCACACTTAGACACAAGGTATCAAACCACAATAGGATCTAACTTGACTTAGTTGATCACATCAAAACCTCCACGGGGTACTTACACAGAGTGTTTGACCTTTTATTGACATTTGTCGAAGGACATTTATGGGCACTATTATGAGAGTTGTGGAGATACCCTCTTAATGGGTTAACTCTCAGTCAAGAGGTTAAGTGACCCTTTGAATTTTGGATTGTTATTTCCTTATTGTGGATATTTGAGTACTTGAAATGAAGAGAATTGGTCATTAGAAGTTAAATTTGTGACCATATGACTGGCCTGCCTCATAAAAAAAAAAACGGTAATAAATTCCCCCACTCGATATAATCCCTGTAGTGGTACAACATATACACATGATGTTGAACCATGGTAAATATCTTGAAATTTGTTGGAAGTGAGTGTTGAAGGTTGGATGCCTTCCATTTTCTTTATTATTGCTCATGAAGCTATAAGGTTGATTGATGTTGAGGATGATTTAAGATTGGTGGATATTGTGGGATCAGATATTGTGATATGTTATTTTCTGATAATTTATTAGTCGATATTTGGCTTGATGGTCTATTATTTAATATTTATTGTTAATAGTGACATGGGTAGTAACATGTCTGTGATATTTATAGATTTGGTGATTTACAGTTGGTGATCAGATTATAAACTCATTTCCAGTGAATATACGATTGAGTATGCCCATTGTATGAACATTATGAGTTCTTGGTAATGCCATTTGGGCATACCAATGTCCCAGTTGTGTTTATAGATTTGATGAAATATGTATTCCTAGGGTATTTGGATTAGTTCATCATTGTCTTCATTGATGATATCTTGATAAATTTCCGCTCCAGGGTGGATTACAAACAATATCTTTACATAATTCTGGAGATGCTTCGACGAGAACATCTCTATTTAAAGTTTGGTAAATGCACTTCTAGCCATCTTCTATGAGTTCTGAAACACATTGTCTCTAGTAGAGGTATATTAGTGGACCCACAGAAAATAGGGGCTGTTACTAGCTAGGAATAGTCGAAATCAGTACAAGAAGTTTATAGTTTTCTGGATTAGCTGGATATTTATTACTTGAGACTTATTGAGGGGTTTTCCAGTATTGTTATGCCGTTGACTCGACTAATCAGGAAAGGAATGAAATTTACTTGAACAGAGGCTTGCAAGGCCAATTTCTAGGAGCTTAAGCAAAAGCTGATAACTGCACCCGTTTTGGTATTATCTTCTGGTGAAGACAGATTTGTATTCTTTATAGATGTATCGTATCAAGGATTATGTGTAGTTTCGATACAACATGAACGAGTAGAATCATGTGCTTCTCATCAGTTGAAAGCTCATGAGAAGAATTATCCAGTTCATGATTTGGAGTTAGCAGCTATCATTTTCGCGCTAAAAATTTAGAGACATTATTTATACGAGATCAGATTTTTTGCAGATCATAAGAAACTTAAGAACTTATTCACTCAGAAGGAGTTGAACCTTAGATAGAGAAGATGAATGAAATTCTTAAAGGATTATGGCTGCACCATTAACTATTATCCATGGAAAGCTAATGTGCTTTGAGTAGGAAATCCCGAGGAGTTTTGGCTTGTCACCGGGTTATGATTACAGGATTGGTACAGAATTTTTAAGTTGGGATTGGTATAGTAGACACAGACAGTGCAAGGTGTTGGAGCAATCAGTGTGATTCTAGGTTTTGATCTTTGGGAAAAGATTTAAGTTAGGTTATTTGTTGTCTATTTGATATGCGTTGTAAGTATGCAGAATGCAAGTACAATAAGGAAAGTCTAAGTGGCGGTGTAAGTCCAAGTATGTAGTCTTGGTAACGTAAGTGTTGGTGCGGTTAGCACTAACGGTCTAACTCAGGTTTTGATGAATGACAAATTAGGTTAAGTTAGGTGTGTCGTTATCTAACACTCTGATCGAGTGTGCAGGCTAAGTCCAGGCAGGTCGACGGGCTGACCGAATATCTGGCACGAAGTCCAAGCGGGTCGACATGCTGACCGGACGCTTGGCGAGAAGTCCAGCTAGGTCGACAGGCTGACCGAATAGCCGGCGAGAAGTCCAAGCGCGTCGACGGGATGACCGGACGCTTGGCGAGAAGTCCAGCTAGGTCGACGGGCTGACCGGATAGCTGGTGAGAAGTCCAGATGGGTCGAAGGGCTGACCGGACGTCTGGCAGGTGAGTAAAGGTAAGTCACTGGAAGGGAGTGACTGTGAGGACGCGTTCTTGGGAAGGGAACATTAGGCGTCGATCTGGCTTAGATCCATTTCGGATATCTAAGTCGAGATCGTGACTAGATTCCGGTCTCAGAAAGACAGAATCTAAGTCATACTCTTGATATTGAATTTATAAAACTGTGCTAACACTTTGTTTTGTAGGAAACATATTATATATTTGTCTCAGACTAACCTTGTCTTGTAAGAGAATGAATCTCTAGAGAAAGTTGGTCTGGGCACTCGGAGGGGATTCGGGCGCCCGGAGGTTCGGGCGCCCTGGAGGCAATTTTATCCTGATCGCGTCGTCGCCACGTGGAGCTCGCTGGTTGGACCTGCCACATCTCACCAGGGCACCCGAAAGGGATCCGGGGCGCCCCAAGCCTCATATAAAAGGAGGGTCAGGGGTGGAGCTCAAAACAACAACTGACAAGAAGATCTTCTACTGCTTGCTCTGCTGCTCTACGCTTCTACGACGCTAACGAAGCTCCGACAACACACTTTTCCTTTTCGATTTATTCCTTTGTCAGTATTGCTTTTATTTTCATTAGCATTTTCTGTACTTAATCTGTAATAAATTTCGAATTGATAGTGATTGCCCACCGAAAGCACTCAATGAGTGCGGGCCTTGGAGTAGGAGTTGACACAGGCTCCGAACCAAGTAAAATTGGTCTGTGTTAGCATTGCTTAATTTTTTCGCTGCATTTAACTCTTTTCGAAAGAATTTTTGTAATCGATATTCACCCCCCCTCTATCGAAACATCACGGTCCAACAAGTGGTATCAGAGCAGGTACCGCTCTGATTTGGTGCAACCACCAATCAGGCAAGGGGTGATTTGTTTTTAAATTTTTTTTCTATTTTTGGATTTTAGTTTTTTTTCGTAAAATTACAAACTGGTATAATTACCTTTTTGGAAATCTCCTTCCATCATAATCACATCTAAATTGGTGCAATACCAATTTAGTTATTTTTATTTAATTCTTCCCGCACTACTAATCCAAGACCAAGTCTTGGAATCTCTCTATTTGTTTTTTTTGTGTGCAGATTAAAAATGTCACAGATCGAGGGATTCAGCATAGTGCGACCTCCCCTTTTCAACGGGGATGATTTCCCGTACTGGAAGAAGCGAATGGAAGTATATCTCAAGACGGATTTCGACCAGTGGCTGAGCGTCACAAGAGCCTACAAAATACCAGTAGACAGTTCCGGGAATCTACTGGATCCTGAAGAATGGACAACAGACTTAAAGAAGAAGGCATCAACAGAGAACAAGTCAATCAACACCTTACAGTACGGATTAACAAGAGAAGAACTGAACCAGGCCAGACCACATAAAAACGCTAAAGAGCTGTGGGACAAACTGATCGAGCTGTATGAAGGAACGAGCGACGCTAAGGTAACAAAACGAGACCTCCTTCTAAATAGAATATTTAACATAAAAATGCAGGAAAGAGAAACGGCCAGCCAACTCCACGTAAGAATCAAAGATATTCTCAACGGACTCCACGCAATAGGACACCAAATGGAGAACCGAGACTTAATAAGGTATGCCTTAAACGCTTTTCCACGCAACAGCTTGTGGGCATCTATCGTAGATGCCTACAAGATCTCTAAAAATTTATCAAAATTAAAACTAGATGAGCTTTTCTGTGAATTAGAACTGCATGAGCAAACTAACGCCGGGGTCGAGAAAGGTGTAGCTTTATTTGCAGGTTCCTCAAAAGAAAAGAAGAACAAGTCTGAATTTGAAGAAGATTCTGACCAGAACTCTGAAGATGAAGAACACCTGGTGAACCTGGTAAGGAAGATGTTCACCAGGAGAAAAAGAAGCTTTAGCAAGAAGGACCTTCAAAAGATCAACTCTCTAACCGAATCGAGGAGTGTGACGTGCTTCGGATGCAACAAGAAGGGCCACTACAAGAACGAGTGCTCGAGATTGAAGATCGACAAACCGAAGCCGTCTAAAAAGAAAGCCCTCAAAGCGATGTGGGACAACTCCTCCTCCTCAGACGATTCAGAAGCAAAAGATTAGAAGCACCAGAGCCACCTTGCGCTGATGGCCCGCGAAGTAGAGTCAGAAGAAGAATCGGAAGATGGGTCCGAACTCGAATCGAGCCATGAGTCTGTACTCGTTTCCGAAGGTTCCGAAGAGATATTCCTAACCTTTAACCGAAAGTTTTTTAAAATTATCTCATGCTTAAATAATAAGTTAGTTAAATTAGAAAATGAAAACAAATTGCTCCTCGAGGAAAATCAAACCCTCAAGGAACAAGTTGTAAATAATAAACCAACTCAAGATCTAACACTTGAGGAGGAGAATTCATCATTAAAATCAGAAATTAGTAATTTAAAAAATATGTTAGAAAAATTTACTACAAGATCAAAAAATCTAGACTTAATCCTAAATAATCAAAAAGCATGTTATAATAAAATCGGGCTCAGATATAAGTCGAACTCAAATAAAACTTTTAAATCATTAATAACACAATACAAACCAACGAATAAAGCCTGGGTTCCGAAAGCGTGTTTAACCACGCAAATATGACCTAACCAATATTATATCCCTAAAGATAAAATATATTATGTAAAGTCAAATAAACCAAGTCAAAAACCAGAATACAAACCTAAACAAAAAAAATTTAAAATCTAAACATATTAGAACTCAACAAAATTTAAACTATCACCAAGTAAAATATAATTATAAAAGAAATAGATATAAACCGAGAACTAAAAATTAAATTAATGACCATTAATTCATGGGGAGGCTCCAGAATAGCAGGCACCTCCAAAACTAACCTACCCGACAGGGTAACCCTAACCAACCTACCTGATAGGGTAATTAGGATTAGTTAAAAAGGATTCAAGTTTAACTTGAAAAATGGTACTGGTGAAATTTTGGATGATAGTATGTTAGGGAAGCTTAGTCTATGCATGTCTAGGAAGATATGACTTCGACCTGGTACATTTGACTAAGTGGAACTGACCGAAGCTACCCTTTATGGATCCTAACTAGTTAGACAAAGGTTTTGTACTAAGTCCAGTGGATAGGATTATTTGGAAAACCTCGAAGGCATGGTTACTTTAATGATGTCCAAGTGACTCACTATAGCCCAGAAGTTTATGCAGAGAACGCCTATTTGTTGAACCCAAAGTTAAACCTGAATCTAACACAAGTTAAAAATAAACTCTAAAATTGAACCTAATTCATTTCACAAAATTATAGGATTCCCTGATTGAAAACATAGATCGGTTGAGATGACTAAGAACTTTAAATTAAATTAAAATTAAATTAAATTTAAATTTAAAATTAAAATTAAAATGAAAATTAAAATGAAAATGAAAATGAAAATTTAAATTTAAATTTAAATTTAAATTTAAATTAAATTAAATTAAAATTAAAAGTAAATTAAAATTAAAATTAAAATTAAAATTGAAATTAAAATTGAAATTAAAATTAAAATTAAAATTAAATTAAATTAAATTAAATTAAATTTAATTAAAATTAAATTTAATTAAAATTAAATTAAAAATAAAATTAAATTAATTAAAATAAAATAAAATAAAATAATATTAAAATTAAATTAAATTAAATTAAATTAAACTAAAATTAAATTAAATTAAATTAAATTTAATTAAAATTAAATTAAATGAAATGAAAAGAAATAAAATAAAATAAAATAAAAAAAATAAATAAAATAAAATAAAACTAAAATTAAATTAAATTAAATTAAACTAAAATTAAATTAAATTTAATTTAATTTAATTTAAAATTAAAATAAATTAAAATTAAAATTAAAATTAAATTATTTTAAATATTAAACTTAATTTTTTTAACTTAAAAATTATTTTAAAAATTAAACTCAATTTTTTTAACTTAAAAATTAAACTTAATTTTTTTAAAAAATTATTTAAAAAATTAAACTTAATTTTTTTAACTTAAAAATTATTTTAAAAATTAAACTTAATTTTTTTAACTTAAAAATTATTTTAAAAATTAAACATAATTTTTTAACTTAAAATTATTTTAAAAAATTAAAATTAATTTTTTAACCTAAAACTTATTTTAAAAATTAAACTTAATTTTTTAACTTAAAAATTATTTAAAAAATTAAACTTAATTTTTTAACTTAAAAATTATTTAAAAAATTAAACTTAATTTTTTTTAACTTAAAAATTATTTTAAAAATTAAACTTAATTTTCTTAACTTAAAAATTATTTTAAAAATTAAACTCATTTTTTTAACGTAAAAATTATTTTAAAAATTAAACTTAATTTTTTTTAACTTAAAAATTATTCTAAAAATTGACCTCATTTTTTTAAAAAATTAAACTTAATTTTTTTTGACTTAAAAATTATTTTCGAAATTAAACTTAATTTTGTTAAAAATTATTTTAAAAATTAAACTCAAATTTTTTTTCTTAAAAATTAAATTAAATTAAATTATATCAAAATTAAATTAAATTAAAATTAAATTAAATTAAATTTAAAATTAAAATTAAATTAAATTAAATTTAAAATTAAAATTAAATTATTTTGAATATTATACTTAATTTTTTTAACTTAAAAATTATTTTAATAATTAAACTCAAATTGTTTAACTTAAAAATTAAACTTAATTTTTTTAACTTAAAAATTATTTTAAAAATTAAACTTAATTTTCTTAACTTTAAAATTGTTTTAAAAATTAAAATTAATTTTTTAACGTAAATATTATTTTAAAAATTAAACTTAATTTTTTTTAACTTAAAAATTATTCTGAAAATTGACCTCATTTTTTAAAAAAATTAAACTTAATTTTTTTAACTTAAAAATTATTTTCGAAATTAAACTTAATTTTGTTAAAAATTATTTTAAAAATTAAACTTAATTTTTTTTTAACTTAAAAATTATTTTAAAAATTAAACTTAAATTATTTTAACTTAAAAAATTATTTTAAAAATGAAACTTATTTTTTTTTGACTTAAAATTTTTTTAAAAAATTAAACTTAAAGTTTTTTAACTTAAAAATTATTTTAATAACTAAACTTAATTTTTTTTTAAAGAAAATCAAAACCAGAGTCAAAAACCAGGGGCGGGCGCCCTGGTATACGAACCCGGGGCGTCCGGAAGGGATCCGGGCGCTCGGAATAGGTCCGGGCGCCCGGAGTTCCCTATATATTGGGCGGCAGGGGCACCCCCTCCACTTGGACTTCCTCTATTCACTTTCGTCCAAGCTTCTTCCAAGCTTTACTACGAAAGCATTCAGAAGTAAATTTTTTTTTCTCGTTCTACAGTTAATACGCGGTCGCGAATCAACCGAGGTCGTCAGTTCTAAAAATATTTTTGCAATGGCTTCTCGGTAAAATTCTTGTCTTCTGTTTAAATTTTTAGAATTTTTATTGCATGTTTGTTTTCTTTAATTAGTATAATTTTGTTTCATAATTTAGGAAACGTTCTAAATCTGGTGCTGAGCCCTCTACTCCTAGTGTTGACCTTAGGTTTCCTACTGACGAGCTTAGGATTAAGTTTGAGTCAACCATCTACATGGCCATTAGGACCAAATGTGTAGATAGAGCGTTCTTTTTACGCTCTTGCATTCCAGCTATAGAGGCTATAAACCACTATAACTTGCGGAACCTTGTTGAATATACTAGCACAGTAAACATAAGTTTGTGTACCGAATTTTATAACAACCTAGTGAAAGTAGACGACTTTACCTATACTACTAGGGCAACTGGCACTGATATCACGCTATCCCCTACTACCATTTGGGACTTTTTGGAGTTATGGGAATCTGCCTGTCCCTTTCAGTGCTATCCTCCTAGGGAGCTACCATTTGGAGATCCCCACTCGCATATTACTCTTGATACGATTTATTCGTATTTTTTTGGGGGCGAACGAGTACCCACAGTGACCCAGTTTAGGTCAGTTGCCCTTCGAGTCCAGGACTACGCCCTTTATAGGGTCTTAGTCTTTTGCATTCTACCACTGAGCACTCGCGACATCGCGGTGATGCGCCCATTCCACTCGTTTCTTCTCTATGCCCTGTGTCATAGGTTAGATATTGACAACAAGTTACATATCTTTTTCACCATTATCTACTCGGCCGGATAAGTGACTAGTGGGCGAGTACATATGCCCTACTGTCACATTCTGACAGCATATATGTCCTCCGAGTTTCACCGAGACATACGGCGAGAGGTCTCCGACTTACGAAGAGAGGTGCGACAGGAGGTCTTCGATCTACGACGAGATGTGCGGAAGGAGATCTCCGACTTGCGACGAGACCTACGAGAGGATGACCGGACCCGACATACTGAGCTGTTGGCACTACTTTGTTCTCTGGGTTCCGGACCACCTCCTTCATAATCTCAGTAGTTATATTTGTTATATAACTCTGTTATGACACTATTACAGATCTTGTAGTACATCTTGATCTATTGATTATCACTTAAGATTTGATTGATTCTGTTTTAACTTAATAGACTAGGTTTTTCAAAATTCAAGACTATTTCAAAAATGATTGTTTTAAATCCTAGGTTAAAATTGTTTTAATTTTCAAAACTTCCCTATTTGTAGGATTTCAAAAAGATCTTTTAGCCTTAGACTAGAAAAATCCCCTTAGAAATCATGTTCCCCTAGGACTAGTATTTGAGCATCTCACCAACACCGTAGGTTTACCTTGCTTGTGATTGACAAACATAGAAAGGGGTGAGATGTATAGGCCAATTGCCTGAACTTAAGATGCTTATGTCAGTGCATCAATATAAGTCTGGGTGTTAAATACCAAACATATATTAATCAAGTTAAGTTATTCAGTTTAGTCAACCGCTAACTGATTACAATGAACTTAACTTGACTAACCAAGTGAAAGCTGCTATCTTCTGATAGTCAGTAAGTACCTAATTGGTTAGACAGCTATTTTAGATGTCAGGTTCAGGGGAGGATTAAATCAACAATTAACACTAAAATTACTTTCTCCACCTTAAACATAATATCTTTTCTAAAATTTGTTTTAGTTTTGAGATTGAATTTCGGTTTTCAAATTTGAAGTTTTTACAAACTTAGTCAGTGTTGAAAAGTAGATTTTTTAAACTTAGTTTTGAAATCTTTTGAAAACTTATGTTTCAATTGTTTTATAAACCTATTTTTGAAAACTAGCTTTTATAAAACTAAATTCGTCAATTAGATTTTATAAACTAAGATTTTGAATCTGTTGCAAACTTAGTTTTAATCAGTTTTGAAAAGTAAATAGTTTTTAACTCAGCTTTGAAATTTTTTTCATGTTTGAAAAGTGTTTCAAAATTGAAACTTAGTTTGAAAATTTAAACCTTAATCTTAAACCTTGGTTTTGAAAACTCATGTTTGTAAAATGTTTCAAAGTTGAACCTTATTTTGAAAATCTATTTTTTTTTTAAATTTGTAACTTAAACACTTATATTTGAAAATTAGTCTATCTAAAACTTAGCTTTCCTAAACTTATACCTGAAAATTAGTTTTTAAACTCTTTTTTGAAAATTCTTGTTGAGTTCATTATCTTTAAAAATTACTCAAAATACTTAGCTATGTTACAAAAGATAAGAAATAAAAGCTAAATTACTACTATGTGTTAAAATTTAAACTCCCCCAAGTTAACTTGACATCATTTCTTAATTTTTTTTTTTACTTTGGTTGTACTCTGTATTGTTGATTATGTCCTTATTTGATGAATGCCAAAGGGGGAGGGATAGGTGGTTAAGTTAGAGCAACCAAATGTAAATTTGAAAAACTAACTTAAAACCTTAAAAACCTCAAAAATCATGCTTGATTTTTGCATATATTTTAACTAACTTAACCAGGTTGTCATTCCATCAAAAAGGGGGAGATTGTTGGTGCGGTTAGCACTAACGGTCTAACTCAGGTTTTGATGAATGACAAATTAGGTTAAGTTAGGTGTGCCGTTATCTAACACTCTGATCGAGTGTGCAGGCTAAGTTCAGACAGGTCGACGGGCTGACCGGTTGTCTGGCACGAAGTCCAAGCGGGTCGACGGGCTGACCGGACGCTTGGCGAGAAGTCCAGCTAGGTCGACAGGCTGACCGGATAGCTGGCGAGAAGTCCAAGCGGGTCAACGGGCTGACTGGACGCTTGGCGAGAAGTCCAGCTAGGTCGACGGGCTGACCGGATAACTGGCGAGAAGTCCAGATGGGTCGAAGGGCTGACCGGACGTCTGGCAGGTGAGTAAAGGTAAGTCACTGGAAGGGAGTGACTGTGAGGACGCGTTCCTGGGAAGGGAACATTAGGCGTTGATCCGACTTAGATCCATTTCGGATATCTAAGTCGAGATCGTGACTAGATTCCAGTCTCGGAAAGACGGAATCTAAGTTATACTCTTGATATTGAATTTATAAAACTGTGCGAACACTTTGTTTTGTAGAAAACATATTATATATTTGTCTCAGACTAACCTTGTCTTGCAGGAGAAGGAATCTCTGGAGAAAGGTGGTCCGGGAGCCTGGAACAGGTCCGGGCACCCGGGAGGCAATTTTATCCTGATCGCGTCGTCGCCACGTGGAGCTCACTGTTAGTTAGAGCCCTAGAGCCAATCATTTGATGATTGTATGGACTCATGTATATCATATTCTTATATATATATTAAGGCATTTGGTTTTTGGTTATTATGCTTATTTGTATTAGTGCCAGATAAAGTAAGTATAGTAACGTCTTTGAGTAGAAGGTTCTTACCTATATCAATCGATTAGTTGAATCGATAGTGAGATGATATAGGGAACACTACTCTAAATCATTCCTAGTCGAGTATTAACATTCAGGGACAATGTTAATACAATAAGACTAGCATGTAGGTCAGCTCGATGACTTGATCTCACAAGTCATGGATATAGAGATATTAAGCTGACACATGGGTATGCATTAGAGAATGTATACTGAATGACCCGCCATGAGAAAGTATCATGGATCGTTATATGAGTGTCATATACTTTCTCATGTGGCTATTAGTATGACTATTAGTCCTTTGACTTGAAGTCACCATGGATCCCTACATAAGGAGTTATGTACTTTGGTTTCGTCAAACGTCACCCGTAACTGGGTGGACTATAAAGGCGATTACCGGGTATGTAACAAATTATGCAGAGGGATGTGAGTGATGTAGATGGGATCTATCTCTCCCATATGACGGGAGCGACATCAATATTCTTGATAGAGTGAGACCACTAAGTGCATGGCCATGCCCAAATGAGTCAACATTAGATGTTGAGCTCATTTGATCGAGTGAGTCTACTTGGAGTTCAAGATTTAGATTGATTAGAGGATGACACGGTCTATGCCTCATATTGATCAATCTAGATGTCTAGGATAGAAGGACAATGTCACATATTGTGAGGAGTCACAATTAGTAGTCACAAGGTGATGTTGGATCTTAACATTTCTTGTAACTTGGGTAGCAATGATGTATTGCTAGATGCCGCTTATTGCTTATGTTTCTAAAAGAGTTTAGAAACATTGCCAACGTTACAAGAACCTATTGGGTCACACACAAAGAACATGTGGATGGAGATTAGGTTCATATGATGAACCAATTGGATTAGGTTCATATGATGCACCAAAGATTGGATTCAAAATTAGACTTATTGAGTTAGACTCAATTAGATTCAAATGTTGAATGAGTCTAATTTAAATTTGATTCATTGGGTCAATTTATATTAATGAATTAGATTCATTAAACTAAAATTGACTTGAATCAAAGGTTGGATTTAACTCAACAAGGAAGAGAATTGGTCAAGTTTGACTTGACCAAATGGAAGTTGAAACATCAAGTTTGACTTGATGTCTTGCCACATCATCATGAAGGTTGACTCATCCTACTTGGCATGACCAACCTAGCCACATCATTAGCCACATCCCCACCTCATAATGGTATGCCACCTCATTGGAGGTTACACATCCAATTGGTTTTAATGTGGCCGACCACATTAATGAGGGGTTTTATGGTGTGGCCGGCCACACATTAGATGGTGTGGAGGTTTTTGTTTTGGGTATTGATGTGGTGTCATTATTCCTTCTTCTTCCTTGGGTTCTCCTCTCCTCTTGAGTTGCTGTGGTCGTGGCTATCATGGTGAGGAGAAGATGTTGAGTTGTTTCCAAGAGCACAAGGGAAAGTGAAGGTCACAAAGGAGGGTACTAAAGGAGTGTATGTGATTCTCTCTTCTATTTCTCTCTTTTCTCCTTTTTGTTCCCATCCGAGAGCTCTAGAAAAGTGCTAGCACACTTGGGGCTCTCTTCTCCATCTTTGAGTGGTAGAAGACCACTCCTTGTTCGTGTGGATATCACTAGAGGAGTGTCTACATTGACACTCTCGAGATCCAACGCTTCCTTGGACGAGCGGGACTAAACGAAGGACACGCTTCAAGGGTAAACTCTTAACATATAGATCTAGGAGTAGATCTAAACTTATGAAACTCGTACTCGTATTTTTCGTTTGGTTTTCCTTGCACGAGATCCGTGGCTTGGGCGATTCGGGGTTTCCGCGACGCTTTCCCGAAGAACCCAACAGTGGTATCAGAGCCACGTGCAAGGCTTGTACGAGTTTGTTTTTATTTTTATGAAAAATAAAAACCTTCTGTGATTTTCTGTAAAAATTAATTTTTTTATGATTTTATGGGTAATTTTTCCGTAGAAGCGAAGCACAAGTGTCTCGGCACTTGTAGGCTTCGGCTACCGGAAAGATCTTTCAAAACCGGCTTCGTTTTGCCCCAAATCCGTTTGGGACAGCGGGCTTGAGTGCCATTAGATCGCAAAGGAGCAACTCACGATGGTTAGATCGTGGGTAGGGGTACTGCCCCTAACCCCACAAGGGGATTTGCTCCGCGATCGCACCCGAAATCGCTAAAAACGAACCCGCTGGGAAGATTTTTCCGAAACGGCAATGTCTCGGCCCAAATCGTTTTGGGACAGCGGGTTTAGGCACTGTTGGATCGCAAACGAACCCTCGCGATGGTTAGATCGCGGGTAGGGGCGCTGCCCCTGGGCCCCGCAAGGGGATCCGTTCCGCGATTGCGCCCGAAACCGCTAAACGGGACCGCCGGGAAATTTTACTCGTAAAATTGTAAAAATTATTTTAAAATTATAGAAAATTATGAAAATATATAATTTTGAATTATATATTAATTTTGTTATAGTCATGGCCCAAAAACCCAATATGATTGGATTGTATTGTAATTCATAATACGGCCTGCGTGCCGTTATGTGTTTGCGCGTGTTGTATGCTTTTATTTTTCCGCGACCTGCGCGTCATGCCTTTCTCTTATATTCTTGTTGTAAATTAGATTTAGACTCGAATGTAAATCGAGTTTCAAATTGTAATGTACAAATTGGAGCGGTGGAGGGTCCACACGAGACGGAGTTCCGAGGCGGGCACGAGCAACACAAGGTGGTCAAAGGGAGGAGCTTGGAGAAGCTGTTGACCCTAGGTTGACCAATCGATCTTCTCATTGGCTTGAGAAGATCGTAGTAGGGCCATGACTAAATCACAAATAAATTAATTAATTGCTTGTGTATGTGATGCATATTTAATAAGTAGTTAATTAATTAGTGCCTTACGATTAGATTAGATCTAAGTCGTGCACATGATGCACCCTTGCGATTAGATTAGATCTAAGTCATGCACAAGATGCATCCTTTTTCGATTAGATTAGATCTCAATCGACTCAACTCTAAATGCCTAACCGTGCCGTGATACCTATCACTACCTCGATCACATGTATTGTTGAATCTGCCAAAGCAGAGCAATACATATTATCTTGGTAGGGTACGGAGGGACAATCTTGGTCCCGCCTATCAACGCATGGGAGAATACAAACTCAATTAGATTGAGTATTCCTAGTTACTCGGTTGGATCGAGTCAACTATAGGCATTATTCCAACAGTTGGAAAAGATAGGTCAAAATCACATCTATATTAACTCTCGGGCGTATTAGCCAAAGCTAACTCGAGTTTTAATATAAATACGGATATTGATTCTATAAACAAGAGTTGCATAGAGATGTAATTGGTAATCGTTACCTACCGATCATACTAAGCCTTGGGCGTATTAGCCAAAGCTAACTCAAGGGTTAGTATGATGTGGATCTTGTCCCACAAGAATTATAGAATTCAGTGGGAGCATCATTTAATTAAAGGCCTAATTAAATGATTTTAAAGAATATGATACTTATTTCGCATTTATTTCGTAGAATTGCCATGACGTCGAATACGAACATTTTCTCCCTGCGATCCGTCCTTAAGAAGGACAAGCTCAACGGAGCAAATTTCTGGATCGCACAGAACCCGAGAATAGTTCTTACTCGTGAACGAACCGACGCTCGAGCACCCATTCCGAGGCTCCCCCCGCCAACGCCCCGCGAGCTGACAAAGATGCTTACAAGACGCATCAAGATGACGCATTAGATGTGTCATGTCTAATGCTCGCGACCATGAACTCTGAGCTTCAGAAGCAACATGAGTTAATGGGTGCTTACGATATGGTTGCACATCTTTGTCAACTATATCAAGGACAAGCAGGGCACTGGAAGAGGAACTTCACAGGATACCTGGAAGATAACAAGAAGAGAAATAAGATTTCTACTTCAGGTATAAATGTTATAGAAGTCAACCTCTCTATTTCTTCGTGGGTATTAGATACCGGATGTGCTTCGCACATTTGTACTAGTGTACAAGCACGAGAAATAGCGAGCATTGACAAAGGGCGAGATAGACCTACGAGTAGGCAATGGAGCACGGTTGCTGCTGTTGCTGTAGGGACTTATTTTCTATCTCTGCCCTCTGGGCTTATACTAGAGTTAGACGATTGTTGTTATGTGCCTGCATTGACTAAGAACATTATATCAGTTTCTTGTTTGGACAAGAAAGGATTTTCGTTTATAATAAAGAACAAATGTTGTTCTATCTATTTAAACGATATGTTCTATTGTAGTGCACCTCTGATAAACGGACTCTATATTCTAGATCTAGAGAGCCCTATCTATAATGTTAGTACCAAGAGGTTCAAATCGAACGATATGAACTACACCTATCTCTGGCACTGTCGCTTAGGTCATATAAATGACAAGCGCTTATCCCAACTCCATAAGAATGGTTTGTTGGACTCATTTGATTTTGAATCATATGAGATATGCGAGTCATGCCTACGAGGCAAGATGACCAAGACTCCTTTTAGTGGGCACAGTGAAAGAGCGACTGATTTGTTAGGACTCATACATAGTGATGTATGTGGCCCTTTCAATGTCGCTGCTAGAGGCGGTTATAGGTACTTCATCACATTTACTGATGACTTCAGTAGATATGGTTATGTGTATTTGATGACACATAAATCTGAATCCTTTGAAAAGTTCAAAGAATTCAAGAATGAAGTATGGAACCGACTTGGCAAGAGTATTAAGATACTTGATCAGATCGAGGTGGTGAATACTTAAGCCATGAGTTTCGTGAATACTTAGAGTGTGGAATTTTATCTCAACTCACTCCTCCCGGAACACCACAACGGTGGAATGGTGTATCCGAAAGGAGGAATCGTACTTATTAGATATGGTACGATCTATGATGAGTCACAGATCTTCCGACATATCTATGGGGACATGCTCTAGACACAAGGCTTTCATTCTCAACCGAGTTCCATCCAAGGCTGTGATAAAGACACCATATAGGATATGGACTGGGAGAGATGCCCAGGTGTCTTTTATGAGGATTTGGGGTTGTGAGGCTTACGTTAGACGTCAAGTCTCAGACAAATTAGGACCCAAATCCGACAAGTGCTACTTTATATGATATCCCAAGGAAACTAAGGGATATTACTTCTACATTCCCAGTCAGCACAAGATAGTTGTGGCAAAGACTGGGGTCTTTCTAGAAAGGGACTTTGTTTCTAGAAAGACTAGTGGGAGTACATTCGATCTTGAAGAAGTTCAAGATGCGGATCCTAGCACTGAAGCCTCGATGGAAGTTGAACTGGAACCACAAAGTGTTGTGGATGATGTTGTTCCACAAAGAGTTGAGGAACAACAACCAGTTCAAGTAGACATACCTCTTCGCAGGTCTGATAGGGTACGTCGTCAGCCTGAGAGATACTCATTTCTCTTGTCTGACCATGATGACGTTGTGCTCATAGAGGATGAGCCTACCACCTATCAGGAAGCTGTGATGAGACCAGATTCTGAGAAATGGCTAGAAGCCATGAGATCCGAGATGGAATCCATGTACACCAACCAAGTATGGACTTTGGTTGATCCACCTGAAGGGGTAAAACCCATTGGGTGTAAGTGGGTCTTTAAGAGAAAGACTGACATGGATGGACTTATCTATAAGGGTCGCTTGGTAGCTAAAGGTTTCAAGCAAATTCATGGTATTGACTATGATGAAACCTTTTCTCCAGTAGCGATGTTTAAGTCCATTCGGATCATGCTTGCTATTGCAGCCTACCATGACTATGAGATATGGCAGATGGATGTCAAAACCGCGTTTCTGAATGGAAACCTACTCGAGGATGTGTACATGACACTACCTGAGGGTTTTGTAGATCCACAGCATATTAGTAGAGTATGCAAGCTGCATAGGTCCATTTATGGACTAAAGCAAGCTTCTCGGAGCTGGAATCTTCGATTCGATGATGCGATCAAACAGTTTGGTTTCATCAAGAACGAAGATAAGCCTTGTGTCTACAAGAAGGTTGTAGGGGACATAGTTGTCTTCCTCATATTGTATGTGGATGACATACTACTCATTGGGAAAGACATTCCTATGCTTCAGTCTGTCAAGACCTGGCTAGGGAGTTGCTTCTCAATGAAGGACTTAGGTGAGGCATCCCGCATTCTAGGGATTCAGATCTATAGAGATAGATCTAAGAGATTGCTTGGCCTAAGTCAGAGTACATACATTGACAAGGTACTCCTTCGGTTTGCCATGCAGAACTCCAAGAAGGGATTTCCGATGTCACATGGCGTGAGTCTTTCGAAGACTCAAGGTCCCTCTTCTAGAGAGGAGAGAGAGACCGCATGGATCAGATCCCTTATGCCTCAACCATAGGATCGATCATGTACGCCATGCTATGTACTCGACCGATGTCTCGTATGCTTTGAGTGACGAGCAGATACCAGTCGGATCGGTGAAAGTCGGATAGCGGTCAAGAATATTCTTAAGTACTTAAGAAGGACTAAAGAATATTTCTTGATATATGGAGGCAATGATGAGCTAACCGTAAGGGTTACAGTGATGCTAGCTTCCAGACGGATGACTATAGATCGCATCGGGGTTCGATTTTGCATTAATGGTGGCGTCGGAAGAGTTCAAGCGGATACGATGGCTGATTCTACAACAAGTACATTGCGCATCGAGGCAGCAAGGAGGCGATTTGGATCCGCAAGTTCATCACGAACTTGGGGTGGTTCCCATTGCTGACCCCATTGAGCTCTATTGTGACAATAATGGAGCTATAGCACGCGAAGGAACCTCGCCACACCAGCGGACCAAGCATATACTACGGCGCTTCCATCTCATTCGAGAGATTATCGATAGAGGAGATGTGAAGATTTGCAGAGTACCTACAGAGGCTAACATCGTAGATCCCTTGACCAAGGCTTTGGCACAGAGGAAGCATGATGGTCAAACTAGGTCTTTAGGCCTTAGAGCCTATACTGATTGGCACTAGTGCTAGTGGGAGATTGTTAGTTAGAGCCCTAGAGCCAATCATTTGATGATTGTATGGACTCATGTATATCATATTCTTATATATATATTAAGGCATTTGGTTTTTGGTTATTATGCTTATTTGTATTAGTGCCAGATAAAGTAAGTATAGTAACGTCCTTGAGTAGAAGGTTCTTACCTATATCAATCGATTAGTTGAATCGATAGTGAGATGATATAGGGAACACTACTCTAAATCATTCCTAGTCGAGTATTAACATTCAGGGACAATGTTAATACAATAAGACTAGCATGTAGGTCACCTCGATGACTTGATCTCACAAGTCATGGATATAGAGATATTAAGCTGACACATGGGTATGCATTAGAGAATGTATACTGAATGACCCGCCATGAGAAAGTATCATGGATCGTTATATGAGTGTCATATACTTTCTCATGTGGCTATTAGTATGACTATTAGTCCTTTGACTTGAAGTCACCATGGATCCCTACATAAGGAGTTATGTACTTTAGTTTCGTCAAACGTCACCCGTAACAGGGTGGACTATAAAGGCGATTACTGGGTATGTAACAAATTATGCAGAGGGATGTGAGTGATGTAGATGGGATCTATCCCTCCCATATGACGGGAGCGACATCAATATTCTTGATAGAGTGAGACCACTAAGTGCATGGCCATGCCCAAATGAGTCAACATTAGATGTTGAGCTCATTTGATCGAGTGAGTCTACTTGGAGTTCAAGATTTAGATTGATTAGAGGATGACACGGTCTATGCCTCATATTGATCAATCTAGATGTCTAGGATAGAAGGACAATGTCACATATTGTGAGGAGTCACAATTAGTAGTCACAAGGTGATGTTGGATCTTAACATTTCTTGTAACTTGGGTAGCAATGATGTATTGCTAGATGCCGCTTATTGCTTATGTTTCTAAAAGAGTTTAGAAACATTGCCAACGTTACAAGAACCTATTGGGTCACACACAAAGAACATGTGGATGGAGATTAGGTTCATATGATGAACCAATTGGATTAGGTTCATATGATGCACCAAAGATTGGATTCAAAATTAGACTTATTGAGTTAGACTCAATTAGATTCAAATGTTGAATGAGTCTAATTTAAATTTGATTCATTGGGTCAATTTATATTAATGAACTAGATTCATTAAATTAAAATTGACTTGAATCAAAGGTTGGATTTAACTCAACAAGGAAGAGAATTGGTCAAGTTTGACTTGACCAAATGGAAGTTGAAACATCAAGTTTGACTTGATGTCTTGCCACATCATCATGAAGGTTGACTCATCCTACTTGGCATGACCAACCTAGCCACATCATTAGCCACATCACCACCTCATAATGGTATGCCACCTCATTGGAGGTTACACATCCAATTGGTTTTAATGTGGCCGGCCACATTAATGAAGGGTTTTATGGTGTGGCCGGCCACACATTAGATGGTGTGGAGGTTTTGTTTTGGGTATTGATGTGGTGTCATTATTCCTTCTTCTTCCTTGGGTTCTCCTCTCCTCTTGAGTTGCTGTGGTCGTGGCTATCATGGTGAGGAGAAGATGTTGAGTTGTTTCCAAGAGCACAAGGGAAAGTGAAGGTCACAAAGGAGGGTACTAAAGGAGTGTATGTGATTCTCTCTTCTATTTCTCTCTTTTCTCCTTTTTGTTCCCATCCGAGAGCTCTAGAAAAGTGCTAGCACACTTGGGGCTCTCTTCTCCATCTTTGAGTGGTAGAAGACCACTCCTTGTTCGTGTGGATATCACTAGAGGAGTGTCTACATTGACACTCTCGAGATCCAACGCTTCCTTGGACGAGCGGGACTAAACGAAGGGCACGCTTCAAGGGTAAACTCTTAACATATAGATCTAGGAGTAGATCTAAAATTATGAAACTCGTACTCGTATTTTTCGTTTGGTTTTCCTTGCACGAGATCCGTGGCTTGGGCGATTCGGGGTTTCCGCGACGCGAAAAGCGGTTTTCGCGGCCCGAAGAACCCAACACTCACTGGTTGGACTTGCCACGTCTCACCAGGGCGCCCGGAAGGGATCCGAGGCGCCCCGAGCCTCATATAAAAGGAGGGTCAGGGGTGGAGCTGAAAACAACAACTGACAAGAAGATCTTCTACTGCTTACTCTGCTGCTCTGCGCTTCTGCGACGCTAACGAAGCTCCGACAACACACTTTTCCTTTTCGACTTATTCCTTTGTCGGTATTGCTTTTATTTTCATTAGTATTTTCTGTACTTAGTTTGTAATAAATTTCGAATTGCTAGTGATTGCCCACCGAAAGCACTCAACGAGTGTGGGCCTTGGAGTAGGAGTCGACACAGGCTCCGAACCAAGTAAAATTGGTCTGTGTTAGCATTGCTTAATTATTCCGCCGCGTTTAACTCTTTTCGAAAGAATTTTCGTAATCGATATTCACCCGCCCCTCTATCGAAACATCACGGTCCAACAGTAAGTCCAAGTGTAACTTGGCGAGGTTGAAGTCTCGGAGGTGAGGAGCCTCTTGACAATGAAAGGCCCGACAACAAGGACAAGGCCGAAGGAACCTCTTGAAGGTAAAGCATGAAGGATGGGGAAGCAACTGAGGGACACAAGGTTGATGGAGGAGGCTAGAAGGTAAGGTCAAGGTTATGCAGGCTAGAATGAGGGCATGAGTGATTGTACTCGGGGTAAAACCCTAGGTCTAAGGTTTATCAGTCGACTGGTGGTTGAGAACTAGCAAATCTAGAATGCAATTTCAGGGTTTATGGTTCTAGGATTACTAGTCGACTAGTAAACAAAATACTCCTGTTCGCTCAGGTCATGTGGAGCAGTCGACTGGTATCGAGGTGTAATGGTCAATTTTCGACAAAGGTCAGTTGACTGGTAACTTTACCAGTCGACTGGTAGTGTAAAAATAGCTTGGATGTTTTCCCCCACACTCTATATAATAGAGCTTGGGATGGTTGGCTAGGGTAACAAAATTAGAGGTGGTTAATCCCTAATTAGAGTCTCCTAAGTTTAGTGCAATCCTTGTACTTGATCGTGTTTTTAGTGAGGTTTCTCCATCGACAAGGAGGATTGAGCTAGCCGGAGTTTCCAGGGACTAATCCATCAACGGATAGAGATCGTCCACCTTATGAACACACCGTAAAGTAGGAGCCCTAATCTTCGAACCATGTAAACGAACATGTTAGCAGTTTGTTTGTATTTCTCTATAGTCTTTAGTTTTCATACTTGTTGTTTTGTATTTCCGCTGCGCTAACAAGTGTAGGAAAGTGAATGAAGTGGGTGACTGTCTATTCACTCTCCCTCTAGCTGATGATCAAAGTCCCAACACGAGGGACTTTAGAGTCCATGGTTGCGCAGTTACCTATTGTTGAGCAGATTTAGAGGGCTCAAGCTAGTGATTAGCATTTTCAGTTCTTATGTAGCAGAGTAGTCCTAGGACAGTAGACAGAGTTTTCGTGTGATGAGAATGAGATTCTTTATTACCATGAGAGGTTGTGTGCTCCTGGGTCACATTTCATCCAGGAGGATTTACTCCAGGAAGCACATCGATATGGATTTACGATACATCCGGGTGATACCCGATGTATAAAGATTTGAAACGTTCCTATTGGTGGAATGACATGAAGAAAGATATTGCAGATTTTGTAGCTCGATGTCTAGTATGTCAACAGGTGGAGGCTGAACATAAAAGACTAGCAGAATTGTTTCAGTATATTTAAATATTAGAATGGAAATGTGAGCATATTTAGATGGACTTTGTTATGGGATTACCCAAAACACAGAAAGGAAATGGTGCGATTTAGATAATCGATAACGGATTAACTAAATTTTCTCACTTTCTACCGATCCGTAGAAAGCACCTATTGGATCGCTTAGCAAAGTTATACTGTAGAGAGGTTATTAGACTTCATAGTTTACGTCTGAGTATCATATTGGATAGAGATTCGTGATTTACCTTACGAATCTAGTAGTGTTTATAGCAGGCTATGGGTACGTGCTTCGCTTTGATATAGTTTTCCACCCTCAGACAGATGGACAGTCTGAGTGTTGGGAATTTCGGGCCGCAAAAACCGCTTTTTCGCGTTGCGGAAATCCCGAATCTCCCATGCCACTGGATCCGTGCGAAATTTATAAAACAAAATTTCATGTAAGAGTTTACTAAAGCCTAGATCTACACTAGGAGAAGGAATTTACCCTCAATGCGATGCCCTTCGCAATCCTGCTCGTCCAACGGTTCACCGGATCTCGAGATCGTCAAGCGTACGATCCTCTAGAAGTATCCACACGAACAAACTAGGTGGAAAAGACCAAATAAAGGTATGCTAGCACCTTATGTGGTTCGGCCAAGGAGGAGGAGAGGGAGAGGATAATGAGAGCAAGGAAGAAGATGAAATGAATTGGCTTGAATGAAAAAATTAATTTTCATTCTTAAGTGGCCGGCCACATTATGGCTTGTAACTCCCATGGAATATCAAGAGTCACAACTCTTGGTAACTCCCATGAGGTGGCATTTGGTCAAGTCAAACTTACCAAATGAAGAAGCCTTGATGATGTGGCATTGGTCAAGTCAAAGTCAAGTCAAAACTTGACTCTTCATCTTCCTACTTAAGTTAAGTCAAACTTGACCACTTCTCTTCCTTGGTTGATCTAATCTAACCATTTGATTAAAGCCAATTTAATATAATGAATCTAATTCATTTAATTAAATTGATTCAATGAGTCATAATATAAATTAGACTTATTGAACACATGAATTAAATTGAGTCCAACTCAATTAGTTCAATTAGGATTACTCTTAATCTAATTTGATTCATCACATGAATCTAATCCTCTTGGTTCATCATATGAACCTAATCTCCATTTAATTGTCCTTTGTGTGTGACCCTATAGGTTCTTATAACGTTGGCAATGCTCCTAAACCCATTTAGAAGCATAAGTAATGAGCGGTATCTAGCAACACATCATTACTACCCAAGTTATAAGAATGTTGAGATCCAACATCACCTTGTGACTACTAATTGTGACTCCTCACAATATATGACAAGTGTCCTTCTATCATAGACATCTAGATTGATCAATATGAGGCATAGACCATGTCATCCTCTAATCAACCTAAATCTTGAACTCCAAGTAGACTCACTTGATCAAATGAGCTCAATATCTCATATTGACTCATTTGGGCATGACAATGCACTTAGTGGTCTCACTCTATCAAGAATATCGATGTCACTCACATCATATAGGAGGGATATATCCCATCTACATCACTCACATCCCTCTACATAATTTGTTACATACCCAGTAATCGCCTTTATAGTCCACCCAGTTACGGGTGACGTTTGACGAAACCAAAGTACGTAACTCCTTATGTAGGGATCCATTGTGACTTTAGGTCCAAGGACTAGTAGTCATACTAATAGCCACATGAGAAAGTATATGACACTCATATAACGATCCATGATACTTTCTCATGGCGGGTCATTCAGTATACATTCTCCAATGCATACCCATGTGTCAACTTGATATCTCTATATCCATGACTTGTGAGATCAAGTCATCGAGTTGACCTACATGCTAGTCTCGTCACATTAACATTGTCCTTGAATGTTAATACTCGACTAGGAATGATTAAGAGTAGTGTTTCCTATATCATCTCACTATCGGTTAAACTAACCGATTGATATAGGTAAGAACCCTCTACTCAAGGACGCTATTATACTTAGTTATTTGGCACCAATACAAGTAAGTATAATAACCAAAACAAATACCTTTATTTATATATACAAGAATATGATACAATGAGTCCATACAACAATCATCAAATGATTGACTCTAGGGCTCCAACTAACAATCTCCCACTAGCACTAGTGCCAATCAGTGTAGGCTCTAAGCCCCAATGACCTAGTGTGACCATCATGCTTTCTCTGTGCCAAAGCCTTGGTCAAGGGATCTGCGATGTTAGCCTCTGTGGGTACTCTGCAAATCTTCACATCTCCTCTGTCGATAATTGATGGATCGAAAGCGCTAGAGGGGGGGTGAATAACGCTCGTGGCTATTTTATACGTTTATTGAAGTCGTAAAACACTCGAGTAAAAACGCAGCGGAAATGAAAGAAACACAAGCAGATGAACACAGTGGATTTACTTCGTTCGGAGCCTTGATCGACTCCTACTCGAAGGCCTGCGATCCTTGATCGCTTCCGGTGGGCAACAACTATAATTCGTAAAAGTTACAATCTGAATTACAATTAAAGCAATAAGTAAACTAATACCGACAACAACAGATCGAAGAGTCTCGACGTCGAGTAGTAGCACTTCAAGGTCGTCTCGTAGGCAGCACTTCACAAAAGAAAGCTTAGAAGATTGTTATCTTGAAGCTGCACCTCGACCCTCTTTTTATATGACATTCAGGGCGCCTGGATCCTTTCCGGGCGCCTGGAGTGTGACGTGGCCAACCAACCAGGATGCTCCACGTGGCGAAGTCATGCAGGGGATAAAACTTGGTCCCGGGCGCCCGGACCTCCCTTTTTCCAGCAGGTTCTTCACTTGCAAAACAAGGTTAGTCCGAGCAAAATACCCTGCAAGACAGCGTTAGAATCTGATAAAACATAGTAAAGAATAAACGACAGTCTTCGGACTGTCCGAGTCTGACTGAATTTCCACTGAAACCCTAGGTCGACCTGACGCCTCATTCCCTCTACGGGAACGCGTCCTCACCTACTCCTCTCGGGAGAGATTACGATGTTCCAGACCGACTGGACTTTCCACCTAGGGTTACCACCCCCTAGGACCTAGGGTTACCGCCCCCTAGGGTTTTTCTCCACCTAGGGTTACCACCCCCTAGGACCTAAGGTTACCGCCCCTTAGGGTTTTCCCTCACCTAGGGTTACCGCCCCCTAGGACCTAAGGTTACCACCCCTTAGGGTTTTTCACCTGCTTAACCGCAGCTAGGACTTTCCTGAAACACTCATTAAACATGTTAGGTCACACACTAACTTAACTTTGAATCCTTTACCTTTATCAAAACTAAGGTTCGATCGTCGGATGCTTCCTGCACCAACAATCTCCCCCTTTTTGATAATGGCAATCGAAATTCAATGTTAAGTAAAAATATGCAGTTATATATAAGCACAAGAAACAAGATAGGCGTGATAGCAAAATAAGCATAAACATTGCTCCCCCTTAATATAAGTTATTCTCTTTGAACTTTTTACTAATAGCCATAGCTCCCCCTTAATACAAGTTCCCTTTAAAATATTTCTTTGAATTTCTCTACTCTCCCCCTTTGCCATATATCAAAAATGAGCTAGTTTTGAAAAACTTGACTTTTCAATTTTTCAAACAAAATTTTCAACTTCAAGTTCAGAGTTTTTAAACAAAGTTTTCAACTTCAGAAATTTTTCAAACTAAATTTTCAAATTTAAAAATTTTATAACAAGATTCTCAACTTCAAAAATTTTCAAACAAAATTTTCAAATTTAGAAATTTTCTAACAAGATTTTCAATTTCAACAATTTTCTTGAAAGAAAATAATCAGGTTTAAAGAAAATTTCCAAGGAAATTTTTTTTTTTAAATTTTAAATAATACTGGTTTAGAAATTTTTAACTTAAAAGTAATACTTAAAAGTTTTAAATTTGGAGAAGATTTTTGAGAAAGCTGCTTAAGGAATTTTTTTGAAATGTATTTCAAAAATACTTAAGGCAAGGGAGAAGCGATAACCTTATTTCTTAACAGCTTGTTATTAAGTTTTAGTAAGGTATCAGAGCCCTAAAGTCCAAGCATGAGTAAAGATTTGTTTTGATCAGATATCAAATTCCTTAAGTACAGACATGCTTAAACTTATTATTTTCTTCACCAACTGTCTAACCGTTTAGCTACTTGCGGATTGCCTAGAGGGCAACAGTGTTCACTTGGTTAGTTAAGTCAAGTCAATTGATCCAGTTAGATTTGACTAAGCCTGAAAAACTTGATTTGATTACTATTAATCACATATTTAACGCCCAGACTCATATTGATGCACAGAAATAAGCATTCTTGAGTCCAGGATGTACCCTATGCATCTCACACCGTTCTATGTTTTACAAATACAATCAAGGTAAACCTAGGTGTTTGTGAGATGCTCTGGCTGAGTCCTGGTGGAACATGATTTCTAGGGGGAAATCCTAGGCTAAATCCAACTTTTGAAAGTCTAGTAAAGTAGGGATTTTGGAAAATCAGTTTTGCCTAGAAGTTATAAAAAAATGTGACTAAAAGACTAATATATTAGATTAAGGTATAGTCAATCAAGCCTGAAGTAAATCAATCTATCAGATTGAAAAGTCGACATAGATAAAAGAGTCATAATAGAGCTGCTACAAGCTGTACTAGAGTCATAATAGAGCTACAGTAGAAGCTACTGAGATGATGAGGGAGGTGGTCCGGAACCTAGCGACCGGAGTAGTGTCAGGAGCTCAGTGTGACGAACTCGATCGTCCTCTCGTAGATCTCGGCGCAGGTCGGAGAGCTCCTGACGTACGTCTCGTCGAAGATCGGAGACCTCTCGCCGCATGGACTGATGAAACTCGAAGCTCTCGTGCTGGAGACTCGACATAGCCCTCTCTAGTCCGGAGACTCGATCAGCGAGAGTGCGGGGAGCTGGGTGTGGTGCTCGAGGTGGTGGTGGGGCTGGAGCAGCCTCCTCAGGAAATAGTGCCAACATGAACTCATCATGCTCCGCGTCCTCCGCCTGCTGGTGATGTGCCCCCCTACGCCAGGACATGGTACCCTCATCGTCTATATGGATATTTGCTAGAGAAAAGTTCCTAGCTCCTATGATGTCAAACTCGGTCATGTGACGGATGTCACCTCCGGTGACATCAATGTGCAATGAGGACATGTAAGCTGTCAATATGTGGCAGTAAGGCATATGTACTCGTCTGCTGGTCACGTATCCAGATGCGTAAATAATAGTGGAAAAGATGTGTAGGCTGATGTCTATGTCTAACCTATGACATATGGCATAGAGAAGAAAGGAGTGAAATGGACGCATCACCGCAATGTCGTGAGTGGTCAGCGGTAGAATGCAAAGTACTAGAACCCTATAAAGGGCGTAGTCCTGACTTCTAAGGTTAAGGGACCTAAACTGGGTCTCAGTGGGATCACGTTGGTCCTCAAAGAAATACGAATAGATCGTATCGAGGGTAATATGTGAGTAGGGATCTCCAAAAGGTAGCTCCCTAGGGGGATAGCATAAAAAGGTGCAGGGTGACTCTCGTAACCCTAGAAACTCACGAATGGTAGTGGGAGATAATGTGATATCCGTGCCAGCTGCCCTAGTGGTATAGGAGTAGTCGTCTACTTTCACTAGGTTGTTGTAAAATTCGGCACATAAACTTATGTTTACTGGGCTAGTGCACTCAACTAGATTTCGCAACCTATAGTGGTTTATAGCCTCGGAGACTGGAATACAAGAGCGTAGAAAAAACGATCTATCTATACATTTGGTTCTAATGGCCATGTAATTTGTTGACATAAACTTAATCCTAAGTTCGTCGGTGGGAAACCTAGGGTCAATGCTAAGTGTAGAGGGCTCAGCACCAGATTTGGAACGCTTCCTAAATTTCAAATTAATATTACACTAGGAAATAAACAAGCATTATAAGAAATAAAGTTTAGGAGGGGATAAAAATTTTTTACCGAGGAGCCATTGTAATAATTTTTAGAACTGACGACCTCGGTTGAGTCACGACTCCGTATCAACCGCAGAAAATTTTAATTTTGAAAGTCTTCACAAGTAAGCTAAGAAGCTTTAAGGAGGAAGACTTGGGTGCAAGGGTAGGGGGCGCCTCCTGCCAGGGAGAGAAGATCATTCCATATATGTAGGATATTGTTCGATTATGTAGCATCTGACCGTTTATTTATTATTATTATTATTATTATTATTTTTTTTTTTTAAATGTTTTAATTAACTTAAAGATGCTTAAGTAAACTTGATGTTAGACATGTTTAATTAAGAATTATTTTAAATTAATTCAATTTTGAAATTGTTTAAGTTAATTTGCTTTGAAATTTAGTTTAAGTAATTTTGGAGGAATATTTAAATTTTAATTTAAGTATTTTGGAGGGATATTTAAATTTTCTTAGTCATCTCACCCGATGTATGTTTTCAATCAGGAGCTCCTATTATTTTGTGAGATGAATTAATTCAATTTATAGGGTTATGTTTAACTTTATGTTAGATTCGGGTTTAGTTTTGGGTTCAACAAGTAAGCGTTCTTTGGATAAACTTCTAGGCTATGGTGAGTCACAATGAGCTCATTAAACTAACCATGCCTTCGAGGTTTCCCAAATAGTCCTACCCATTGAGCTTAATACTAAACCTTGGTCTAACTAGTTAGGATCCATTTAAGGGTAGCTTCGGTTAGTTCCACTTGGTCAAATGCACCAGGTCGAAGCCATATCTTCCTAGACATGCGATGCCCAAGTTTTCCCAACGTACTATCATCCAAAAATTTCACCAGTACTGTGCTTCAAGTTAAGCTTTAACCCTTTTTAATCTATCCTTATTTACTCATTTCGGGTAAATTAAGTTCGATTACCCTGTCGGGTAAATAGATGTCGGAGTTGCCAGCTATTCTGGACCCTCCTTCTATTTGATTTTTGAATTTTAAATTTTAATTTTTGAATTAGAATTTTGAATTTAATTTCGAATTTTGAATATAGAATTTTGAATTTAATTTCGAATTTTGAATATAGAATTTTGAATTTAATTTCGAATTTTGAATTTAGAAATTTGAATTTAATTTCGACTTTAGAATTTTGAATTTGTTTTCGAATTTAATTTTGAGTTTAATTTTAAATTTTAATTTTGAGTTTAATTTTGAATTTTGAATTTAATCTTGAATTTTGAATTTAGAATTTTGAATTTAATTTCGAATTTAATTTTGAGTTGAATTTTAAATTTTAATTTTGAGTTTAATTTTGAATTTTAATTTTGAGTTTAATTTTGAATTTTGAATTTAAGAATTTTGAATTTAATTTCGAATTTAATTTTGAGTTGAATTTTGGATTTTAATTTTAAGTTTAATATTAATTTCGAGTTTTTAAGTTTGATAATTAATTTTGAATTTTAATTATTTTAGCTCCCACTGGATCATAGCCTCGATAAGGTCTATTGAGGTAATGTATTTGATCTTTAGGGACCCAATATTGTCCAAGTCCAACTTGATTGATCAGGTTGGATTTGGCAACCCATGCTTGGACCACTTTTCTATTTGGTTTGTTTATTAAGGATAGGTAAGATTTATATTTCTTTTTATATCCTAGTCTAGTTCGATTGTAGATTGCCCTTTGTGTTCCAAGAATCAAGTCAAGATTCTTGGATCCTAAGGAAAATCGTTCTAGGGTAGTTTTTAAATCCTTTACCTGACTTTTCAGATTGGAATTCTCTTTCTCAAGTTTTTGAACTTGAGTTGAGGTTCCAGTCTGAACTTGATCAGTTAAGGATTCGTTGTTTGGCGTTTCTTTAAGGAGTGTTACCTCCTTTAGAAGCGCTTTGATTCGAATCTTGGACTTAGCTACTTTATGCATTAAATAATTAATTAAACTATATAAACGATTTATACTTACAGAGGGGTTCGGCCCTTCGGAAACGGATTCGGATCCGTGGCTTCTCTCGGACTCGGCTTCCGATTCATCCTCACTTTCGGATCCGTCGGTGAAGTCCCGGGCTGTCAAGGCAAGAAAGTTCGTCTGTTCTTGTTCTTCGTCGTCGGATTCCTCGGAAGAAGACTCGTCCCATGTTGCCTTCAATGCCTTCTTTCTTTAGGGTTTCTTTGAATCCTTCTGGTTCGGGCAATTTGCCTTGATGTGACCCTTCTGATTGCATCCGTAGCAGGTCACTTCGAATTTAACCTTCGAGCTTGGTTGGGCTTCTTTAGACTGGATGGCCTTTCTGAGATCCTTCTTGTTGAAGCCCTTCTTTTTGCAGAGCTTCTTAACTAAGTTGACTATCTCGGTTGTAAGTTCATCGTCGTCTTCTGAATCTGGTTCTTCTTCTGATTCAGGTTCGGTTCTCCGCTTGATTCTTGATTCGCGCGATCTCCCTATTCCTGCAACCAAAGCCAACCCTTTCTCGGTCGGGCGTGCATTAGTCTGTTCATGAAGTTCAAACTCTGCAAACAGTTCATCTAATTTAATTGTAGATAAATCCTTGGAGACCTTGTAGGCATCTACCATGGATGCCCACAAGGTGTTCCTTGGGAAGCGTTTAGAGAATACCTTATGATATCCCGGTTGTCTACCTTCTGTCCGATCGCATGAAGACCATTGAGCAGATCTTGAATTCGGGCATGGAGTTGTGCAGCTGTTTCACCTTCCTGCAATTTGATGTTAAATAATTTATTAAAAATTAGATCTCTTTTACTTACCTTGGTGTCGGATGTCCCTTCGTGGAGTTCAATTAGTTTCTCCCACAACTCTTTGGCACTGTTGAAGGGGCCGACGCGGTTGAGTTCTTCTTTTGATAGGCCACACTGGAGGGTGCAGGTTGCCTTTGCATTAGCTTCCACTTTCTTGATCAAGGATGCATCCCAGTCCTCGTACGGTAGTGGTTTGCCGGTGGTGTCAGTTGGCAGTTTGAATCCGGTTTTGACAATCATCCAGACTTCAAAGTGAGTCTGGAGATATGCCTCCATCCGACCTTTCCAGTACCCGAAGTCGTCTCCGGTGAATAGTGGAGGGCAGGCAGTACTATAGCCTTCTTGAAGAGTCATTTCAGTTTTACCTAAAGCGAAAAAACAACAAAAAAATGTCCCAGGACTTGGTCCTGGCTTAGTAGTGCGGTAAGAAAAAATTGGACCACGAACTCGGGTGGTGTTGCACCAATTCCGAGAAAAATCGATTCGAGCGAAAAAGAATTAGAATATAGCTATGAGGCTAAATTCTAATCAACCCCAAAAAAATAAAAATACCACGAAAAATTATTTTGAATGGTGGTTGCACCGATTCAAAATGACCCCGCTCTGATACCAATTGATGGATCGAAAGCGTAGAGGGGGGGTGAATAGCGCTCGTGGCTATTTTATACGTTTATCGAAGTCGTAAAACACTCGAGTAAAAACGCAGTGGAAATGAAAGAAACACAAGCAGATGAACACAGTGGATTTACTTCGTTCGGAGCCTTGATCGACTCCTACTCGAAGGCCCGCGATCCTTGATCGCTTCCGGTGGACAACAACTATAATTCGTAAAAGTTACAATCTGAATTACAATTAAAGCAATAAGTAAACTAATACCGACAACAACAGACCGAAGAGTCTGAGCTTTGGGTTGTCGACGTCGAGTAGTAGCACTTCAAGGTCGTCTCGACACAAAAGAAAGCTTAGAAGATTGTTATCTTGAAGCGCACCTCGACCCTCTTTTTATATGACATTTAGGCGCCTGGATCCTTTCCGGGCGACGTGGCCAACCAACCGGGATGCTCCACGTGGCGAAGTCGTGCAGGATAAAACTTGGTCCGGGCGTCGGACCTCCCTTCTTCCAGCAGGTTCTTCACCTGCAAAACAAGGTTAGTCCGAGCAAAATACCCTGCAAGACAGCGTTAGAATCTGATAAAACATAGTAAAGAATAAACGACAGTCTTCGGACTGTCCGAGTCTGACTTCTAATTTCCTAACCGGAAACCCTAGGTCGACCCGACGCCTACTGTTCCCTCTACGGGGAACGCGTCCTCACCTACTCCTCTCAGGAGAGATTACCTGATGCCAGTCCGGTCCTCCAGACCGACTGGACTTTCCGCCTAGGGTTACCACCCCCTAGGACCTAGGGTTACCGCCCCCTAGGGTTTTTCTCCACCTAGGGTTACCACCCCCTAGGACCTAAGGTTACCGCCCCTTAGGGTTTTCCCTCACCTAGGGTTACCGCCCCCTAGGACCTAAGGTTACCACCCCTTAGGGTTTTTCACCTGCCTAACCGTAGCTATGACTTTCCTGAAACACTCATTAAACATGTTAGGTCACACACTAACTTAACTTTGAATCCTTTGCCTTTATCAAAACTAAGGTTCGATCGTCGGATGCTTCCTGCACCAACAATAATCTCTCGAATGAGATGGAAGCACCGTAGTATGTGTTTGGTCCATTTGTGTGAGCGAGGTTCCTTCGCCTGTGCTATAGCTCCATTGTTGTCACAATAGAGCTCAATAGGGTCAGCAATGCTAGGAATCACCCCAAGTTCAGTGATGAATTTGTGGATCCAAACTACCTCCTTTGCTGTTTCTGATGTAGCAATATACTCGGCCTCTGTCATAGAATCAACTACTGTGTCCTGCTTCGAACTCTTCTAGCTCACAGCACCACCATTTATGCAAAACACGAACCCTGACTGCGATCGATAATCATCCTAGTCGGTCTGGAAGCTGGTATCATTATAACCCTTTACAGCTAGCTCGTCATCACCTTCATATATCAAAAAATATTCTTTAGTCCTTCTTAAGTACTTAAGAATATTCTTAACCGCTATCCAGTGACTTTCACCTGGATCTGACTGGTATATGCTCGTCATGCTCAAAGCATATGAGATATCAGGACGAGTACATAGCATGACATACATGATAGATCCTATGGCTGAGGCATAAGGGATCTGATCCATGCGGTCTCTCTCCTCTCTAGAAGAGGGACCTTGAGTCTTCGAAAGACTCACACCATGTGACATCGGCAGAAATCCCTTCTTGGAGTTCTGCATGGCAAACCGAAGGAGTACCTTGTCAATGTATGTACTCTGACTTAGACCAAGCAATCTCTTAGATCTATCTCTATAGATCTGTATCCCTAGAATGCGGGATACCTCACCTAAGTCCTTCATTGAGAAACAAGTCCCTAGTCAAGTCTTGACAGACTGTAGTAAAGGGATGTCTTTCCCAATGAGTAGTATGTCATCCACATACAATATGAGGAAGACAACTATATCCCCTACAACCTTCTTGTAGACACAAGGTTCATCTTCATTCTTGATGAAACCAAACTGTTTGATTGCATCATTGAATCGAAGATTCCAGCTCCGAGAAGCTTGCTTTAATCCATAAATGGACCTATGCAGCTTGCATACTCTGCTAGTATGCTGTGGATCTATAAAACCCTCAGGTTGTGTCATATACACATCCTTGAGCAGGTTTCCATTCAGAAACACGGTTTTGACATCCATCTACCATATCTCATAGTCATGGTATGCTGCAATAGCAAGCATGATCCGAATGTACTTAAACATTGCTACTGGAGAAAAGGTTTCATCATAGTCAATACCATGAATTTGCTTGAAACCTTTAGCTACCAAGCGACCCTTATAAATAAGTCCATCCATGTCAGTCTTTCTCTTAAAGACCCACTTACACCCAATGGGTTTGACCTCTTCAGGTGGATCAACAAAAGTCCATCCTTGGTTAGTGTACATGGATTCCATCTTGGATCTCATGGCTTCTAGCCATTTCTCAGAATCTGGTCTCATCACAGCTTCCTGATAGGAGGTGGGCTCATCCTCTATGAGCACAACGTCATCATGGTCAGACAAGAGAAATGAGTATCTCTCAGGCTGACGACGTACCCTATCAGACCTGCGAAGAGGTATGTCTACTTGAACTGGTTGTTGTTCCTCAACTCTTTATGGAACAACATCATCCACAACACTTTGTGGTTCCAATTCAACTTCCATCGAGGCTTCAATGCTTTGGTCCGCATCTTGAACTTCTTCAAGATCGAAAGTACTCCACTAGTCTTTCTAGAAACAAAGTCCTTTTCTAGAAACAAAGTCCCTTTCTAGAAAGACCCCAGTCTTTGCCACAACTACCTTGTGCTGACTGGGAATGTAGAAGTAATATCCCTTAGTTTCCTTGGGATATCTAATAAAGTAGCACTTGTCGGATTTGGGTCCTAATTTGTCTGAGACTTGACGTCGAACGTAAGCCTCACAACCCCAAATCCTCATGAAAGACACCTGGGCATCTCTCCCAGTCCATATCCTATATGGTGTCTTTACCACGGCCTTGGATGGAACTTGGTTGAGTATAAAAGCTGCCGTGTCTAGAGCATAGCCCCAAAGAAATGTAGGAAGATCTGTGTGACTTATCATAGATCGTACCATATCTAATAGGGTATGATTCTTCCTTTCGGATACACCATTCCACTGTGGTGTTCCAGGAGGAGTGAGTTGGGATAGAATCCCACACTCAGCTAGATAGTCACGAAACTCATGGCTAAGGTATTCTCCACCTCGATCTGATCGAAGTATCTTAATACTCTTGCCAAGCTGGTTTTGTACTTCATTCTTCAATTTTTTGAACTTTTCAAAGGATTCAGACTTATGTGTCATCAAGTACTCAACCATATCTACTGAAGTCATCAGTAAATGTAATGAAGTACCTATAACCGCCTCTAGCAGCGACATTGAAAGGGCCACATACATCACTATGTATAAGTCCTAACAAATCAGTCGCTCTTTCGCTGTGCCCACTAAAGGGAGTCTTGGTCATCTTGCCTAGTAGGCATGACTCGTACGTCTCATAAGATTCAAAATCAAATGAGTCCAGCAAACCATCCTTATGGAGTTAGGATAAGCGCTTGTCATTTATATGACCTAAGCGACAGTTCCAGAGATAGGTTTGGTTCATGTCATTTGACTTGAACCTCTTGGTATTTATGTTATAGATAGGGCTTTCAAGGTCTAGAATGTAGAGTCCATTTATCAGAGGTGCACTACAATAGAACATATCTTTTAAATAAATAGAACAACATTTGTCCTTTATTATAAAAGAGAAACCTTTCTTGTCCAAACAAGAAACTGAAATTATGTTCTTAGTTAAAGCAGGCACATAACAATATTTATCTAATTCTAATACAAGTCCAGAGGGCAGAGATAGATGATAAGTTCTTACAGCAGCAGCAGCAACCCGTGCTCCATTGTCTACTCGTAGGTCCACCTCGCCCTTCGTCAATGCCCTATTTTTTCTCAGTGCATGCACATTAGTACAAATGTGAGAAGCACATCTGGTATCTAATAACCATGATGAAGAAATAGATAGATTGACTTCTATAACATATATACCTGAAGTGGAAGTCTCACTTCGCTTCTTTTTAAGATCTTCCAGGTACACCTTGCAGTTCCTCTTCCAGTGCCTGGTCTGATCGCAGTGGAAACAGGTAGCATCCTTGGCAACCCCTCCTTTAGGCTTCAGTGCCTTGCCTTTGCCCTTGGCTTGGGACTTTCTCTTACCTTTGGGCTTGCCCTTGCCCTTATGTTTCTGAATCATCAGAACAGAGTTGGGCTTAACCTTCTTAAGGTTGAGCTCAGCAGTTCTTAACATGCTAAGCATCTCGGGCAGTGGCTTGTCAATTTCATTCATGTTATAATTTAGAATGAATTGACTATAGCTATCTGACAAGGACTGCAAGATCAGGTCAGTGGCCAGCTCTTGGCCAAGTGGGAACCCCAACCTCTGTAGGTTTTCTATGTACCCAATCATCTTGAGTACATATGGACCTACGGGAGCCCCATCTGACATCTTGCACTGAAATAGTGCCCTTGAGATCTCAAATCTCTCGTGTTGTGATTGCCCTTGATATAGTTGACGAAGATGTTCAACCATATCATAAGCACCCATTAACTCATGTTGCTTCTGAAGTTCAGAGTTCATGGTCGCAAGCATTAGACATGATACATCTAATGCGTCATCTTGATGCTTCTTGTAAGCATCTTTGTCTGCTCGCGTGGGATTGGCAAGAGGAGCCTCCGGAATGGGCTGTTCTAGAACGTACAGTTTACGTTCCTGGGTGAGAACTATTCTCAGATTCCTATACCAGTCCAGGAAATTTGCTCCGTTGAGTTTGTCCTTGTCAAGGACAGAACGCAGAGAGAAGGTGTTCGTGTTTAACGTCATGGTTATCTACAACAGAAAAATGCAGAAAATAAATAAACATCATATTCTAGTAATCATTTAATTAGGCCTTTAATTAAATGATGCTCCCACTGAATTCTATAATTCATGTGGGACAAGATCCACATCATACTAACCCTTGAGTTAGCTTTGGCTAATACGCCCAAGATTTAGTATGATCGGTAGGTAACGATTTACCAATTACATCTCTATGCAACTCTTGTTTATAGGATCATTATCCGCAGTTATATTAAAACTTGAGTTAGCTTTGGCTAATACACTCAAGAATTAATATAAATGTGATTTATGTCCTATCTTTCCAACCGTTGGAAGAATGCCTACAGTTAAACTCGATTTAACTAGTTGTACTCAATCAAATTGAGTCTTTACTCACCCATGTGTTAATAGGTGGGACCAAGATTGTCCCTCCGTACCCTACTAAGATAATATGTGTTGCTCTGCTTTGGCAGATTCAACAACACATGTGATCGAGGTAGTGATAGGTATCACGACATGGTAGGCATTTTAGAGTTGACGCGATTGAGATCTAATCTAATCATAGGGTGTACCTTGTACACGATTTAGATCTAATCTAATCTAATCGTTAAGGCGCTAATTAACTACTTTACTAGCATGCATCAAATACACACACATAAGCAATTAATTATACTATTTGTGATTAGTCATGGCCCTACTACGATCTTTTGAAGCCAATGAGAAGATCGGATGGTCAACCTAGGGTCAACAGCTTCTCAAGCTCCTCCCTTTGACCACCTTGTGTTGCTCGCGCCCTCCTCGTAACTCCGTCTCGAGTGGACCTTCCACGGCTCCAATTTTGTACATTACAATTTTGAAACTCGAGTTACATTTGAGTCTAAACTAATTTACAACAAGAATAAAAGAGAGACACGACGTGCAGGTCGCCTATCAAGTATACAGCACACACAACACAAATGACGCCGCGCAGGCCGTAATATGAATTACAACACAAATATACCAATCAAATTGAGTCCTTTTGGGTCATGACCATCACAAATTATACATACTTCTAAATTATGTAATTTCCATAATTTTCTGTAATTTTAATACTATTTTTACAATTTTTATGAGTAAAAATTCCCGGTAGTCCCGATTAGCGGTTTTCGGGCGCAATCACGGAACAAATCCCCTTGCGAGGTCAGGGGCAGCAGCCCTACCTGCGATATAACCATCGTGAATGTTCCTAAGTGATCCTACAGTGCCTTAGTCTGCTGTCCTAAAAGGATTTGGGGTGAAACCTTGTCGTTTCGGAAAAATCTTCTCGGTAGTCGAAGCCTACAAGTGTCTAAACACTTGTGCTTCGCTTCTACGAGAAAAATACCCATAAAAACCATAAAAAACCTAAATTTTCAGAAAATTATAGAACCTACATTTTTCATAAAAATGCAAACTAAACTCGTACAAGACTTCGCACGTGGCTCTGATACCACTGTTGGGAATTTCGGGCCGCAAAAACCACTTTTTTGCATTGCGGAAACCCTGAATCTCCCATGCCACCGGATCCGTGCGAAGTTTATAAAATAAAATTTCATGTACGAGTTTACTAAAGCCTAGATCTACACTAGGAGAAGGAATTTACCCTCGATGCGATGCCCTTCGCAATCCCGCTCGTCCAACGGTTCGCCGAATCTCGAGATCGTCAAGCGTACGATCCTCTAGAAGTATCCACACGAACAAACTAGGTGGAGAAGACCAAACAAAGGTGTGCTATCACCTTATGTGGTTCGGCCAAGGAGGAGGAGAGGGAGAGGATAATGAGAGCAAGGAAGAAGATGAAATGAATTGGCTTGAATGAAAAAATTAATTTTCATTCTTAAGTGGCCGGCCACATTATGGCTTGTAACTCCCATGGAATATCAAGAGTCACAACTCTTGGTAACTCCCATGAGGTGGCATTTGGTCAAGTCAAACTTACCAAATGAAGAAGCCTTGATGATGTGGCATTGGTCAAGTCAAAGTCAAGTCAAAACTTGACTCTTCATCTTCCTACTTAAGTTAAGTCAAACTTGACCACTTCTCTTCCTTGGTTGATCTAATCTAACCATTTGATTAAAGCCAATTTAATATAATGAATCTAATTCATTTAATTAAATTGATTCAATGAGTCATAATATAAATTAGACTTATTGAACACATGAATTAAATTGAGTCCAACTCAATTAGTTCAATTAGGATTACTCTTAATCTAATTTGATTCATCACATGAATCTAATCCTCTTGGTTCATCATATGAACCTAATCTCCATTTAATTGTCCTTTGTGTGTGACCCTATAGGTTCTTATAACGTTGGCAATGCTCCTAAACCCATTTAGAAGCATAAGTAATGAGCGGTATCTAGCAACACATCATTACTACCCAAGTTATAAGAATGTTGAGATCCAACATCACCTTGTGACTACTAATTGTGACTCCTCACAATATATGACAAGTGTCCTTCTATCATAGACATCTAGATTGATCAATATGAGGCATAGACCATGTCATCCTCTAATCAACCTAAATCTTGAACTCCAAGTAGACTCACTTGATCAAATGAGCTCAATATCTCATATTGACTCATTTGGGCATGACAATGCACTTAGTGGTCTCACTCTATCAAGAATATCGATGTCACTCACATCATATAGGAGGGATATATCCCATCTACATCACTCACATCCCTCTACATAATTCGTTACATACCCAGTAATCGCCTTTATAGTCCACCCAGTTACGGGTGACGTTTGACGAAACCAAAGTACGTAACTCCTTATGTAGGGATCCATTGTGACTTTAGGTCCAAGGACTAGTAGTCATACTAATAGCCACATGAGAAAGTATATGACACTCATATAACGATCCATGATACTTTCTCATGGCGGGTCATTCAGTATACATTCTCCAATGCATACCCATGTGTCAACTTGATATCTCTATATCCATGACTTGTGAGATCAAGTCATCGAGTTGACCTACATGCTAGTCTCGTCACATTAACATTGTCCTTGAATGTTAATACTCGACTAGGAATGATTAAGAGTAGTGTTTCCTATATCATCTCACTATCGGTTCAATTAACCGATTGATATAGGTAAGAACCCTCTATTCAAGGATGCTATTATACTTAGTTATTTGATACCAATACAATTAAGTATAATAACCAAAACAAATGCCTTTATTTATATATACAAGAATATGATACAATGAGTCCATACAACAATCATCAAATGATTGGCTCTAGGACTCCAACTAACATTGAGAGCACTGTACAAATGTTAGAGGATATGTTGATAGTTTGTGTTATGGATTTCGGAGGTAGTTGTGAACACCATTTATGTCTAGTGGATTTTACCCATAATTTTATAAAGGAACTTTAATCCCTCACAGTTAGAGATTTATTCATGATACTAGGAAGGAGTAGTATATGGGTATGTTGTTTAGTTGTTACTCTTAGATGATGATCCCTGAGTTTAAACAGTAAATTTCGGGAACCAAATCTTCATTAGTGAGGGGAAAAATATAAGATACGACAATTAAATAAGTGTTATTTGAGAAATAACACTAAAGAATTTACTGAGATTTTTTAGAAAGGATTTAAACCAAGTCTGTATATCATGGTTACAGAATAAACAAGATTAAAAGGAATATAAACGGTGAAATGTTTAATTTCCTAAATATGTTTAATCGTATAAATAAGGAAAATCTAGGTTTATAATCATCAAATCCCAAGTATATAACCTATGGTACAATACCTAAAGTCCCCTCGGAATGGTATAGTGGTTAGTGCATGTGGTTTTGTCAACTAGAGGTGTGGGGTTTGAATCTCGGTGAAGCCGAGGTATATACCTCCCTCATGCGCTAGTCACTATTCCAAGGCTAGTAGCCACCTGTGATTTATCTCCTCCGTGTTGGCCTTGGGACGGGTTAGCAGGAGTACTAAGGGCGAGCGCAGTCGCCTTTTGCCAACTATGGTACAATAGCTAAGCTTAAAAATGACATTTCCACCTTCTCACAGTCTCGATTCTGTAGCTCACCTGACACTTCCTCCTCTCTGATGACGTCACTTCCTCCTCTCTCGTGATATCGACCACTCGACGTCGAACCTTGCCGATCCCCTGGACTAGCCTCTCCTCCCTGGATGACGACCTCGACCAGGAGTTGACCCATGCGACGGTAACTCACAAGCCCCATTGAGTCGTGCCCTAACTCCTTCTCTTCTTCCGATTTACCACGAGCCTCTACTGGTGTCACCTCTTCTTCCCTTTACTGACCGAGAAGTGGCCAGCCTATGCCATAACTTGATCCATCCAAACTCCACTCCCCCCCCCCCCCTCCACGGGATGCCACAACCCCACATCATCGACACCGGTGATCGCAGGCACTGACAATACCCGATGGTTGCCACTCTTCTAGCCATTAGAAGGTATAGTGTGCCACTTCATTTCCCTACCTGACTGCTAGCCACTGTGTTGATCCGATTGGCACGCTAGTTGCAGATCTAGGCCTAGAATGACCATCTTCTTGACAGAATCCTGGCCACCATAGTAGGTCGGTGATCCCTGAGGTGTCGTGTGCTGCTGTAATTAGATTCGCAACTGCTAGAGCCAAGTTACGTGTTGTTGAGATAACAGATTAATCCTAGCTATTGATTTGGGTGTTTGAATGTTGGATTACTGATTTGGAGTATTTGATTTAGTGGTCAGGAGCCTCACTTAGCTCCGACCACCAATTTTCGGCAGCAACCTTCTCCGTCCGTGAGTTTACAGTGGCACAATCAGATTTAGGTGAGTTTTTGGGTTAATTCGTGTAATAACTTAAATCCAAATTGGGTGTGGAATGTTTAGGGATTAGCTAATCCAATTTAATTGATAAGTGATTAGGGTTAATTGAGGATTAAATCTAATCTAATGAGAAGAATGAGATTAGAGGGGCCTAAACATTTATTCGGGGCATAAGCGAAGATCGTTTGTCGATTAGGGCTACCCTAATTAGTTTAGAGAATTTGATTCAACTATTTAATTCATATAAAGGTAGCTAAATTGTATATGTTGATATAGAACCCTGATTGAGATGAGCATCGTGACATGGGAGTTATCTTGCATGGATTACACACATTAGAGGCAGGCACTTCTTGACTTATTTCTTTAGTACTTTGACCTTAGTGCATGAGCTATATTCGGATAGTTGTTGTATTTACCTTGACTCTACTCATATTTTACCTGAGCTTGATACTTTCCTTGCTTGATCTTTGAGATGATTGACTCCATATCTATATAGTATCTTGTTGCCATCTATGACATTTAGTAGATACTAGATATCTTATTTATTTACATTGATTGCTATATATACATGTACTCTATTGGGCATGCTGGATTTTTTGTGGTATAGTTGTTTACTATATCTGTAGTGATGATTATTCGCATCTTACTCATCATAGCATTGCATGCATGCAGTGACTATGCCTCCTTGTAGTTGAGAGAGTCGTTGGCCCTTGTTGCTCACTCCGCCACTCGGGGTAATATGCGTGGAGTGAGTGCAACTTATCCTATCGCGCTCAACTCGCTTTACTCAAGGGTAGTGGTAGCTGAAGTTACGAGCAGCAAGGACCCCGTTGTTATGTAGCTAGATAGCTCTTATACAAATTGTCCACTCGCACCACTCAGGACTAGTGGCTGTTGGTAGTGTGTACAGTTGTCATTGTCCTGATCTCTAGATCATATAGGAGTCGTGGTGCTGAGGGGTGGGCGGGAGTGACCATGTTGTGCATATGCATATGATATTGTGTTTGCATATGCTTGTGATTGATTATATCCATATGTCTATGATATCTATGATATGTTTACATATGGTTGAGATATGTCTGCTGCATATATTTGACATTAGCCTGCATATTAGTAGCTGGATAGACCATATATGATGTTTTAATAGATACAAGTAGTTATGTTGTAGATTCACTTTTGCACTTGCAGTTATTAAGTGCTCGATACACCATTCAAGTATGGACACTTATTATTGCATTACTGTTACGCTTGTTGCTTATTCCCTATGAGACTGTATACTTTTGAATCTTTAGATATTTATTATGTTCATGCACTATCTGTCTTATACCAGTCCTGTTTTCTGCTTTACTTGTATTTTGAATTTGTGGATTTGACATTATAATAATTCGACTTGATTTTGGAGTTTAGCTCTGTGATTTCTTGTATTTGCTTTGTTGTCAGTGTAAGCCAAGCTGGCTCGCAAGTCAGTTGTTTTGTGTTCTACGTTGTGTTATCTCATTGCCTTCCACTGTATTCCTGTTCCAGCTGTGTGGGCTGCATATACAACTGTGTGGTTGTGATTATTTCCAGCAGTGTGAGCTGTTAATATTATTCTTGTATTTCCTTGTGACATTGTATCTAGGTTTCATATATTGTCATAGGGGGAGGGGGGAGAGATGTTGTCCGTTTGTCGGGCAGGGACTCCCTCGGGGCATGACACTATCCTTAGCCAACCTAAGAGCTGGTCAGGTCCCAAGGGCTTAGTCTCCACACAACTCCCAGTCTACTCTGGGTCGGCTTCATAGCCGATCGGTACCCAGAGATTAGTCCCCTCACTTATCTTGGGCATAACTCCCAGTCTATTCCCGGTTTACTTTTTACCCGATCACCCCCTATGGCTCAGTCCCCTCACTTATCCTAGGCATAGTTCCTAGTCTATTTCTGATCGATTTCTTAGCCGGTCGGCCGCCTAGGGCTCAGTCCCCTCACTTATTCTGGGCATAACTCCCAATCTACTTCTGATCGGCTTCTTAGCCGGTTGGACCCCAGGGCTCAACCCCTTATCCTGGGCACAGTTCCCAGTCTACTCCTGGTCAGCTTCTTAGCTGGTCAGCCCCCCTGGGCTCAGTCCCCTCACTTATCTTGGGCACAACTCCTAGTCTACTCCTAGTTGGCTTCTTAGCCTGTCGGACCCCCAGGGCTCAGTCCCCCACCTCCCCTAGGCGCAACTCCTAATTTACTCCTGGCCAGCTCCAACGCCGGTTGGACTATCACTAGGAGACAATATTGTCAAGGAATTGCAACAACTTGTTCAAGAATAACGGTCATTTGTCAGGAAATATTCTCATGCTTTACCATAGGCATTTCGCGGAACCTTCCTTCATCCAATGGAGGCCCACCGTACATCCTTCATCAGCTGACATACTCTAACACCCGACATTCTCTGACACCTTATAATTACGGAGGTTATGCAAGGCAATATAAAAAGAGAGTGTTGGTGCAGTTTGCATTAACGGTCTAACTCAGGTTTTGATGAATGACAAGTAAGTTAAGTTAGATTTTATTGTGATCTAACCACTTGACTTTGAGTGGAACTCCATTTTTTCACACATGTTTTTGAGAACCAAATACTGATATTATCTTGTGAGGCTCTTTTCATACTTAGTCTATAAGTAGTTTGAAATCACTATGTTGTTGACTAGTGTAAGGTTTGGATTCATGAATGTTTTGATCCTTGTAAATTTGATGGTCATAGGTATACTTATATTATCTTCGGGGTATTGCTAGGAAAGTTGTTAGGAAGATGTTTTTTAGTTTGTTTCTTAGTTTTATTTGCTTGCCCGAGACATAGAAGAATAAGTGTGGAGGATTTTAATAAACATCATTTAGATATGAGATTTTGGCATGTATACTTGTGTTTTGATCTATTCGTATTCATACTACATTTTGCGGGTTGGATTCATTTGTGGACTTAAATACAATTTATCTCACATTTGTGGCATTTTGTGCTAATATTTGAATGTGATCTTTGTAGGCAATCAAGAGATCATGGGCTCAAGTCAAATCGATTCAAATTGAGCGCATAGTTAGGTCTTAAAGAGGGGTCTAATTTGGAGTAATCTGAATTGTTCATCTAAGAACATGAGTGATTTGCACCATCCATCAAAGATCTGAACCATCCAAGTCAAGAGAGCATATATAACTACCATTGATCTAGATCTGGAGCCTTTGATCTAGATTTGAATCGATCTGGCTATTGATCAAGATTTGAAACATTATGGACCGTCTGTTGTGAGGATGTAAATTAAGAAGCTGTAGTTAGTGCAGTTAGTGCGGGAGAGGTATTTTTTTTCCTCGCGATCACACATCTTCTTCCTGAAGCTCCTCACTGCCAACCTCCTCATCACACATGAACCCACTAGTAGAGGTGAAGTGGTTCCCTTCCTCTAGCAATCATCCATCCACCAAGGTAAGGGGATTCCCTACCTAATTCCCTCATCTCCACCATTGAAGCTGACGATGCTATCTTCTTCTTCCCCACACCCAAAGCCGCATTGCCTCCCATCTCCATTGACAACACACCGACCATCGCCCATCGCCCATCGCCTCATCCACCAAGGTAAGGGGTTTCCCTACCTAGCCAACCTCTTTACTTCACCCGCTACCTCTCCAAGCTTACGCCCGATCACTTCATTAGCCAACAACGCATCATCACCATTCCACCCTTAGATCTAGACATCTCACTTTCACCAAGACCTCAAGCGGGAAAGGGGATTCCCTGCCTCATTTAGGAGAGCACACCGACAACAGCATCTTCATCTTTCCCATTGTCGAACAACAACATATTTAAGCTTCTCCGATCAGCCCTTCTTCCACAGATCTGGACAACATACTTCTTCTATTCAGAGTCGCCATTTCTTAGCTTGATGAGTGTTTCGATCATTTGATTGTGTGTATGAGTTCATGTTGGTTGATTGTAATTGATTTGATATCCCATGATTAGGATTTCATAAATGATGTATGTATAACATGACATATGATATTTTTTATATGAATATGAATGCAAAATATAATATCATGGCATATGATAGGGCACACAATCATGGTAACTTTAGCATAAAGAAAATACCTAGATTCTCTATCTAAATATCACTAACTTATCACTAAGTCCAAAGATAACCTAAGTTGCCCTTATCTCCCTAAGAAATTGTCAAAATTCCAACTTGACACTTCTTTGACTTCTATCTGAATTGTGCCAATTTAATCAACAATTACTCAAATTTATTGACACACTTTTACTCTTTAAGAGTAAAAATAAACTCTTCATTTTCAAGGTTGGCAACTACCTTGAAATTTACTTAAAGTGTCAACTTTATCACGGTTGGGTTAACCATCATTCCAATTAGAATTGACACTCTCTAAAACCTATCTAGGGTGTAGAGAACACACTATTAGGAACCCAAAACCTATTATTGCTCCTTGGGTGTTCTATGTAATTCTAGTTTCCTCAAGGTCAACTCTAAGGATAATTTCCCTGTAATCTTGGCTTGACTCCTAGACATAGGGTTAGTTCCATAACCATATGGAACTCTATGGTATGTGGGCACATTTTCCTTGGCTTTTGGTTTGTATCCCAAACCCCTCTTGCCATTTAATGCTTCTTGTCTCCCTAAACCTAGATTTTATTCTTTTGACCCCTTAAACAAATTTTTCATTCTTTTAAAGGACTTTTCTAATTTCTCAAGTCTTGATCTCAAAACTTGATTTTCTGTCTTCAAATTCTTAGATTTGGATTTTTTTTTCTTATTGCCTTGGATATTCTTATTTTTAGACACATATTTAATTTCCTTGGATTTCTTGCCTAAATTGTTATCTACCTTCCCACCCTTAGGTAAAATAATTCTAGCATAAAATGACTTGTAATTTTTCTTATATTTTTCATGCTTCCTATTTTCATGATAAATAATATTAAAATGATAGAAATTATTTCTACCATATTTTTGCCATTATTTAAAGAAATACCATTAACTAATGGTACCTTAGTTTTGTTCTTGGAAGCTGCCCCTTGATTTGTGTAAAATATGACACTTTGATAACGGAGGAATAATTTTAAGGGAATTTTTAAAAAATTTTAGAAATTTTCTGGAAATTTTTCGAAGCTCGTATAACGAGTTTAAGGGGATTAAATATGGGACTATGGGAAAGCTTGTTTGAGCTATCCCATTTAAACAAGGAAAAGTTTGATTTTTCTTTTTCTTTTTCTTTATTTCCTCCTCCTTTTCTTTCTCCTCGACGTCGTCCCCCATTTCTCTTCTTCCTCCCGGTTCTTTCTCTCTCCCCAAACCGATCGTCTTCCTTCTTCTGCTCCTCACCCAATTCCCTTTCTCTTCCCGATCTAATCGCGCTTTCTCCTCCTCTTTGTCGCGTCGTCCTGGGGTCGCCACAGCCAAAAGCGGCGTTGCCAGCCGAGCCCTAGATCGAGGGAGATCAGGAACGCGCTGATGCCCCTCTTCGACACCGAGCTCCTCTTCCTCGCCAGCACAAACTCATTGATCGACCACCAGATCCGACCGAGTGTGCTTCCCATGCCCTAGGTCCCCGACTTTGCCGCTTCAGCACCCGATCGCGCTGGAGCTATCCATCCCGGCATCGACCGAGCATCCCATCTCTTTTCCCGATTGTTGCGAGCCACAGTGCCGAGCCACTCCGCGCAACAGGTACGAGTCAACGATCCTCCTCTTATTTCCGGATCTATGGTGTCTACCCTTTTACCCTTGCGGATTTATCAACCCTTTTTCCCTGGCGAATCTAGGTAGAGTATCAGTTGCGTCTCTTCTTTGCCTCGGCGCGACACCACTGCAGTCACTTGCTAAGTGAGAGTCACCGATCGCCAGGAGTTGCTGCTGTAGCAACAAGAAGCCACTGGAGAAGAAGAGGAAACCATGGGTAATGAATTCCTTAACCTGAGCTTTGTTGATCTATGATCAGTACTGATTTAGGGTATTTGGTTTAGATGACAATAGCCCTTCCTAGTGCTGCTCACCCTTTTCGGAAGCAAGTTCTTCGGCTGTGAGCTAACAGGGAGCAACCATACTAAGATAAGGGCTAGAGGAATTTGAAATTAAGGTTACTGTTTTGATTATGCTAAATGCAAAACCTAATTAGAAGGTGAAATGGTTAGGATTGCTTAAATGATTGATCATGGGTTAGAGATTCAATTATCAATTGACATCTCTAGTTGGATTAATTCAAGGATTTTAGATATAAAGGAAAGATAAACTTATCCAATAGAATTGAACCATAATCGAATTAGGATTTTGTTTAACTATTTTTGTTATATAAAACTTAGCTAAATGGTACGATTTATGACAAGACTTTGATTCGAAATGGCGTCTCGACGAGAGATCTATTTCGAATACGATCTACATTTGAGGCGGGTACCTTGACTTATCTTTTTAGATATTGTCATATGATATGTATAGTAGATTTTAACAAATAGTAATAGTTATGTTTTATATCTGTATAGTATGCCATTATCTATTACCTGAGCATGTTTTGTTTTGCTACCTGTTTACATTCATTTATGTATCCTTCAAATTACTTATGATCATAGAGGTAATGACATACCATGCCTTTTGATATACCAGACTAGATTTTTATACCATATCTGACCTGTGTACGTAGATCTTCTGATTTGATTCATTTACCCTATGGTACACATTATATAGAGATAGATAGGATCATGATATTTCCATGCTTACTGTCATGCACCATCTCGCATGATTGCATGTTGTGCGATAGTCGGCTCCATTATTGTTGAGCACATCGCCAGTTACATGGATCTGCACACACAACCACTCATGGGTTAGTGGTTTTAATTCAAGCAGGGTGTGTTGCAGTAGGTTGCCCTGTTGCTGCTCCGTTGGTCCACTTATGGGTAGTGTGACACAGCGAGGTAGCAGGACAGGGATCGCTCCTCTGGATTGTCTCAAGGAGATGAGAGCATTGAGCTCCTCCACTTATGATTTGGGGTAGGAGGATAGGTGTACTCCGACAGCATCCCATCTACTCGATCGCTCAGGAGCAGTGATGGCAGAGTGCACGGTTGTCATAGCCCTACCCACTCAGTCTCACCATCGTGTGTGAGATGGTTGACTACGTCAGGGGTGACCATGTCATTTGCATCATATGCATGATTGCATTTATTGCTTGTGTTTGCTGCACTTTATATGTTGCGTATTTGGTGGATGCATATGTTTGACATGCATACAGGATTTATGATACTTCTTGGTCTGACAACCTTGTTATCCCTTTACCCAGGTCCTGATTATTACAGATACTCCTTTTCCTTACAGTTTTACATTTTTCATATGATATATATATCCAGGAGACTGTACGCATATTTATTATTATTTGTTATTTTCTTACTATACATGTCAGTAGTACCCGTTGAGTAGTTGACTCACCCCGTTGATATTAGTATTTTCAGGTTGAGGCCGCTAGGAGATTCCAGTTGCTAGTCCCCCCTTCAGATTGCGAGGTTTTCGTTTTGGATCTTTTCCTTGATTTTCATATTTATGTTATCGACTCTTATTGTATTTCAGACTAGTATGTTTTGCCACCTTGGATATCTTATGGTCTTTTATTTGTCGATGAGATTTTATTTGGATATGTTCTGCTACATGCCTATTTGGATGGCAGAAGAGGTGAGTTGACTTTATTGTGTCATTGAGATTTGAGTTTTATGGGTGTAGTGGAGTAGGAATAAGATTTGAGTTTTATAGGTGTAGTTGAGTAGAATATTTGAGATGTCTTCTTTATCGTTGCTTTAGTTTGTTTTTTATTATTATACTGTGTGGTTGTTGTGTTTATTATATATATATATATATATATATATATATATATATATATATATTGGTCGTGTATTGTGCGTTGTAGTTAAGTTTCAAATTGTCACTGGTACAGGGGAGATGTTGTCGAATTTTTGTCTGGCAGGGACTCCTCGGGGCGTAACAATTTATTTGGTATCAGAGATAGGTATACAGTGTTTGATTTTCGTGGGTTGGATTTTTGAAATAATCTGATACCAATTTATTTGGTATCAGAGCGGGTTTATGATACTTGCTTTCCGTGTTTGGATTTTCGAGTTAGCCCAAGTTTGCTAGTTAATTTGGGTATTTATTTTTGGATGTGTACGTGTTTCCATTGATTTTCTCGTTCGAAATTTTGAGGTAAAAAATGGGGACTGGATAGCGACGGAACATCTTCAGACGACAAATAGGTAAAAATGTAATTTTATAATTTTGTTACTTATTGTAATAACTAGGTTATCACTTAATAGATATGAGGAGATCTACACGTGCACCTGTGCCGATACGTGGTGCAGGACGACCACGTAAGAGGACGTTGGAGTCCCTGGCAGTAGAGTCGCCAAAGACGTCTATGGGAGTCGAGCCTGTCATTCAGGGATAGACTCTTTATGATACTGCGGGCGCGTCGGGTTCCCAGACTCCGATGGCTACTCTAGAGGTACCTACCTCGGTCGTACCCATCGTACCCACCCCTACCGTATTTACGGTACCACCAGCGGTACCACAAGCATACCCGACACCTATGCCTACATAGTACCTGACACCACCGCCACCAGTGCCTCCTATGTACCCGACACCAGTGCCACTAGTGCCTACTGCGTACCCCGCACCCGCACCAACAGTACTGGTTGCTCCATATCTGGTACCACCACCTGTTGTACCCCCAACCGCGTCCCACCTATATTAACCTGGCAGTGCCACTAGTGGTACATGCCCCAGCCTTTGCAGCAGCATCGGGAGTACCTCCCCCGTCTATCCAGCCGTACCTCCTGTAGCACCAGCTCCAGTGATTCCGCCAGTTCCCGCGGCGATCCCTACCCACCTCACTGATATTGTCGCGGCGCGAGCCCGGATCCCAACCTTAGCAGAGTCGATGAAGAGTCAATTCACCCTATTCTGCAGAGAGATTGATCCGAGTGTGGCTCAGTCCTGAATTGAGATGATGGAGCGAACCTTCTTCTACATGTCTTGCTCAGAGTGGGAGAAAGCAGAGCTGGCTGCTTTCCATCTACGAGAGAAGGCCAACATCTGGTGGGATACGCAACGCTCCATCCTAGGTGAACAGAACATTACTTGGGCGAGATTTAGAGAGACTTTTGAGAGTCGGTACTTTTCATGGGCATATCAAACGACTCACCGACATGATTTTCTGAGTCTTTGGCAGAGCAATCGCACCGTTACAGAGTACAATGCTGAGTTTAATCGGTTAGCCATATTTTATCCAGAGTTGGTTGCTGAGGATAGGTCTCGTATGCTTCAGTTTGTCCAGGGACTGGATGGACATCTGCAAGTAAAGATTGTCGGCTTTGGGAATTTGTCTTACCTGGAGACATTGGACAGAGCTCTTATGATTGAGTTAAAACCAATTTACAAAAGTCGATTAAATATCAATTTCAAAGATTGACTTCTAGGCCATGGCGAGACATTCGGCCTTCTTGGGTATGGGAACATCCACTAATTCTAGACAAAGCCTTTCAAAAAAATTGGATATTTAAACTACTTACAGTAAATCATAGGTTTAACTACAAAAGATCATGAAAAGAAACACAAACGAAAAACACTAAAAAAACACAACAAAATCCTAAGATCATTTTACCTTTTGTGTTGGTATTTCAGGATCTATAAAAGAACAACTAAACTAGTATGAAGCGAAAAATAACAACTAGTTATACCTTCCTTTGTATGCAAAGACCTCAAGATCTTCTGTTGTATTCCTCTCCTCCTCTTGGGTGTCGTGTGGGCAACGATCTACCAAGATGAACACCACCCAAGCCTTCTTCTTCCTTCAAGAGATTCGGCCACCACCACCAAGAGAACAAAAAGAGAGCAAGGGAAAAAGAGAGAGAGAGGTTCGGCCGCCAAGGAGAACAAGCAAGAGGAAAAAAAAAATAGAATAGATGTACCATGAGGCATCACCTCCTCTTCTTTTATAATCCTTGCTCATGGCTAAAAAGGAAAGATTTTTATAAAAATTAAAATCTTCCTTTTAATCTCTCTCATGGTTCCCTTTCAATTCCTTATATGGTCGGCCCTTGCTTGGACACCAAGCATGTGGTGGCCGGCCACAAGCAAATAAGGAATTTTTTTTACAAATTTAAGAGCTCTCTTTTTAATTTCCTATTATGGATGATAAAAAGAGAAATTTTTAAAAATTAAAACCAAGTTTTAAAATTTAAAACCTCTCTTTTAAATTTTCTTTTACATGGTTACAGAAAATGAAGGTTTTATAAATTTTTATAACTCTCTTTTAAAAACCATGTGGATGGTTACCAAAAAGAAAAGTTAAAAAAAAAATTATAATTCTCTTTTAAAAACCATGCGGCCTATTACAAAAAAGGAAAGTTTTAAAATTTAAAATCTCTCTTTTAAAACTTATAGATGGCTACAAAGAAAGATTTTAAAAAATTTAAAACTCCTTTTAAAATCATTGTGGCCGGCCCATGCTTGGGCACCAAGCTATGGCCGGCCACCTCTTGGCTCCAAGCTAGGCTTGGCCGACCATAGCTTGGGCTCCAAGCTTGGCTTGTGGCCGGCCCCTAGCTAGGCTAAGAAGCTGGACTTTGAATGGATGGATATGAGGCTTTATTGAGGCTACAACAAGGACCTAGAGGAGAAATTAGATTTGGCCTCCTGATAAGCTTGAGCTTCCCGTGTTCACCCCGAACACACAACTCAAGTTCATCAATAATAACTCATCCCACTAAAGAGTTATTATTGCACTACCGCACCAATCCCAAATTACATTATGAGCTCCTTCTTATCATGAGTGCGTTAATCTCCTTGTGTTTAAGATATCGAATGCCCATTAATTAAATGAGTTACTAACAACTCACTTAATTAATATCTAGCTCCAAGAGTAGTACCACTCAACTTCATTGTCATGTCGGACTAAATCCACCTGCAGGGTTTACATGACAATCCTTATGAGCTCCTCAAGGGGACATCATCAACCTAGATCACAAGGACACAGTTTCCTTTTATAATCAACAACACACCATATAAATAATATTACCCAACTTATCGGGCCTATTGATTTAATGAACTAAATCTCACTCATTGATAAATCAAAGAAATAAATATTAAGTATATGTGCTTGTTATTATATCAGGATTAAGAGTACGCACATCCATAATAATAGAGGTTTGTTCTTTTATATAGTTAGTATAAATCAAACAATCTCAAATGGTCCTTCTCAATATACACAAAGTGTACTAGTGTAATTTTATAGTCAAAATAAACTAATACCAAATTACACTACAACCGTTTCAATGGTTTATCCCTTTCCATTTTAGTTGTGAGCTACTATTTATAATTTATAAGGAACCGATAACATGACCTTTTGTGTGACACCACATACCATGTTATCTACAATATAAATTAAATGGACAACAACATTTAACATAAATGTAGACATTTGACCAATGTGATTCTTATTTCAAAATGTTTATACAAAAATCTAGGCTTTTAGTATACATCCCAACAATCTCCCACTTATACTAAAAGACTATGCTGTCATATATGCTACCATACATCTGATTCCTATCCCCTCAACATGCCCATCAAAAGCTCTCACTGAAAGGGCCTTAGTGAAAGGATCTGTCAGGTTATCCTTTGATGTAATTTTGGCGACAACAACTTCTCCTCGCTTTACGATATCTCGTATCAGGTGGTACTTGAGCTCTATGTGTTCACTAGCCTTATGGGCTCGTGGTTCCTTCGAGTTTGTAATTATACCACTATTATCACAATAAATTGTGATAATTTTGGGCAAACCAGGAATCACATCTAAGTCCATTAAGAAGTTCCTGAGTCATACAGCTTCTTTTGCTGCCTCAGAGGCTGCCACATACTCAGCTTCCATGGTGGAGTCCAAAATACATTTCTGCTTAACACTCCTTCTTGCTATGGCTCCACCTCCCAAAGTAAACACATACCCTGAGGTTGACTTACTATTGTCCCTATCTGATTGAAAGTCAAAATCCGTGTAACCCACAGGGAGCAAATCATCTGCCTGGTAAACTAGCATATAATCTCTAGTCCTTCTCAGGTACTTTAATATCTGGGCAAATCATATGCTTTATGACAGTCCAATGTCCTTGTCCTGGGGTACTTTGATATCTGCTAACCATGCCCACGGCAAAACAGATATATGGTCTCGTACATAGCATCGCATACATAAGGCTTCCTATAGCCGATGCATAAGGAACTGCCTTCATCTCCTCTATCTTCTTGATGTCTTAGGAGACATCTCTTTAGATAAAGATACTTTATGCCGAAAAGACAGAAAACCTTTCTTGGAGTTTTGTATGCTAAAATGAGCTAGGATCGTATCGATATATGAAGCTTGGGATAAGCACAACATCCTTTTCTTGCGATCCCTTATAACTTTGATCCCAAGAATATGCCTGCATTCTCTCTAGTCCTTTATATCAAATTGCTTCGACAACCATACCCTTACGTCTGATAACACTTTGACATTGTTGCCAATGAGCAAAATGTCATCTACGTATAGTACAAGAAATACCACCACGTTTCCGTCACACTTCTTGTATACACATGACTCATCCAGACACTGAATGAATTCATAAGACTGGATTACTTCATTAAACCAGATGTTCCAAGATCTCAAAGCTTGCTTCAGTCCATAGATAGACTGATTAAGCTTACATACTAGATGCTCTTTGCCCTTCGCAATGAATCCCTATGGTTGCTTCATATGGATGTTTCCTTCAAGACTTCTATTAAGGAAAGCTGTCTTGGCATCCATTTGCTAAATCTCGTAATCCATATGAGCGGCAATAGATAAAAGAATCCGGATAGACTTAGGCATGACTACCGATGAAAAAGTTTCCTCATAATCCATTTCCTCTTTCTGAGTATACCTTTTCGCAACAAGCCTTGCTTTGAAGGTTTCCACCTTCCCGTCTGTTCCTCTTTTTCTTTTATAGACCCATTTACATCGAATGATTTTTACACCATTTGGTGGTTCTACAAGCTCCCAGACCTGATTAGATTACATATATTCTATTTCAGAATTCATCACACTTTGCAAAGATGCTGCATCTTTATCTTGGAGTGCTTCGTCATAGGTCCAGGGATCAGGTTCATGTTCACCAGGGATCAAGTCCGAAGACTCTCCCAAAAATATGAATCTATCAGGTTGCCTAACAACCCTCCCACTACGACGAGGCACGTCTTGTAATTATGCATCATTTATGACACGTGTTGCAGTTTCTTGTGGTATCTCATCTTGTACAGATGGTATTAAAGTAGACGTGTCCTCTCTTATTTCCTCAAGAACAATTTTACTCATGGGCTTGTGGTTCATTACATAGTCCTCTTCTAAAAATCGGGCATTGGTGCTAACAATGACCTTATGATCTTTAGGACTATAAAATAAATCACCTTTCATTCTTTTAGGATAGCCCATAAATAAGCGAACTTCTGTACGTTATTCCAACTTATCAGTGTCTCCCTTCAGCACATGTGCTGGACTACCCCAAATTCGAATGTGTCTCAGACTAGGCATACGCCCATTCCATAATTCTATGGGAGTAAAAGGTATTGACTTAGAAAGTACCATGTTCAGAATGTATATTACCATTTCCAAAGCATATCCCCAAAATGAATTTGGTAATTCTGAATAACTCATCATCGATCTAACCATTTTCATAAGAGTCATATTCCTTCGTTCTGCCACACCATTCTATTGGGGTGTACCAGGTACAGACAGTTGGGTTTGAATCCCGACCTCTGATAAATAATTCCTAAACTCTCCTAAGAGGTACTCGCCACCACGATCAGACCGTAGTGTCTTGATACTTTTACCATGATGTTTCTCCGCCTCAGCCTTGTACTCTTTGAACTTATCAAAGCACTCAGACTTGCGGCGCGTCAAGTAAATGTATCCATATCTCGAATAGTTATCTATAAAAGAGACAAAATATTCGAAACCACCTCTCGCCTGGATAGTCATAGGTCTATACAAATCAGAATAAACCAATTCCAATACATCTTTGGCTCTATACCCTTTGGCCTTAAAAGGTCTCTTAGTCATTTTACCTTCTAAGCAAGATTCGCAGGTTGGAAAGTTTTTCACCACTAATGAACCCAAAAGTCCATCGGATTTTAACCTTTGAATCCTACTCAAGTTAATATGACCAAGCCTTAGATGCCAAAGATATGTTTGGTTCATTTCCAAATGATGCATTCTCTTATTAGAGTTAGAAGATGTGTTATTAATTTCCATTTGTTGCATCGTGGGAGCTATTAGTTTTAGAGTATACAAATTGTCAACTAATGTACCAGAATAGATAATCACTCTATTTTCTCTTGACAACCACATTGTCATTAAAAGAAACAGAATATCCATCCATAAAAAGTTTAGAAACTGAAATTAAATTCTTTCTAAAACTTGGTACTAAAGACAATTTCTCAAAATCAATGTTTTATTCTTCTCAAAAGATAAATAAACATCTCCCACTGCAACAGCTGCCACTTTCGTAGCATTACCCATGTAGATGGTAATCTCCCCTTCATGTAGTCTTCGGGTTTCCTGAAACCCCTGCAATGAATTGCAGACATGATCAGTGGCTCCCGTATCTACACACTAGGTACTAGTAGATAACACCGCTAAACATGTTTCAACTACTAGAGAATAAGATATACCTTTATTGTTCTCCTTTTTACGAGGGCAGTTCACCTTCCAATGTCCAGACTGCTTGTATATGAAGCACTTGCCCTTCGGTTTCTTCATACCTACTTTCCATCCAGCCCCTAGAGGTTGATTCACTTTCTTTGCCGACCAGCTCGTTTCTTTTTCTTCTTTCCGCCTTTCGGCTTAGAAATAGAAATATTTTCAGCAACGTGAACTTGAGAACTCTGATGAAATAGCCCTTCCGCTGCTTGGAGTTCTGTCAGAAGTTTCACCAATGAATAAATCCTTTTATTCATATTGTAGTTCAAGCGAAACTGCTCAAAACTCTTAGGTAGCGATTGTAGAATGATATCGACCTGGAGTTCCCCATCGATTTCTACTCCAAGGACTTCTATCTTATTCAAATGAGCCATCATCTTGAGGATATGATCCCTCACAGGTGTCCCCTCAGTCATGGTGGTCGTCATCAAGTTCCTCATAGCTTCCTACCTGGCAGCCCGATTCTGGTGTCCGAAGAGTTCTTTAAGATTGTGCATTATATCATAAGCAGTGGACATGGCCTGATGCTAATGTTGCAATACATTTGATATAGAAGCCAAAATGTAACATCATGCCATTTCATCTGCCCTGACCCACTTCTTATGATACTTAATGTCCTCTTCACTAGAATCGCTGTTAGGCAAGCTAGGACAAACCTCAAAAAACACGAACTTATAGCCTTCAGCAGTCAAGATAATGTCTAGGTTTCTTTTCCAATCTATGTAATTGGGACCAGTAAGTTTATTCTCCTTCAAAATAAAAGCAAGAGGATTGAAGGCCATTTGAAATCCTAAGAATCACAAAATAAGTTTTGGTCAAACTTTAGAATTTAAAATAATATTGATTCCTCAAACAATATCATTTAAATTCACCAACACATCAAAACACCGTGAATTTTGTATGACACATTAGTGTGGACGTATACAAAATTCAAACATTTGTAAGAGGAGGTTTTACCCATTAATTTTAAATTCACCAACATCTCAAAACACCGTGAATTTTGTATTCCACATTAGTGTGGACGTATACAAAATTCAAACATTTGTAAGAGGGGGTTTTTAAAATTAATAGTTGGTTTGTCTTCGGTGACACAAATAATAGCAGTGACTCCGTTGGGGAGGATACTATTAAATGTGCCTAAGTGTATACCATTACTTGATACTTAGTCCATTAAATAGGATTGTGCCCCTTCAGTTGGAGAAGATCATACGCTCCTAAATAATTTCCTATAATCATCCATAAAGGAAGTTTGATCTAGTGATCCACAAACAAACTCATCCGTTATGGAGGAAGGCACTCAGAGCCGACGCGCAAATTTGTTTGCATCACTTACAAACCAGTAATGGAGACCGTGGAATTAAATAATTTTCATGAAATTAAATAATTCCTCTCCCACTTAGTTATTTAAGATGAGGAAGTTTAACATGCAAGCACATACACACAACACATATAAAAAGCAATAAATATGGAAAAAAAAATTTCCAACTATTATGGTCTCTTCCATCGCTGTCCTCCGTGTGTCGCCAACCCTAGTTGCCGCCATCCTTAATCGCCGTCAACAGGTCATCTCTTCGCATCTATCTTGTTTTCTTTTTCGTTGCGCCTCCGGTCCTCCAAATAGCACCACGCAAAGCAAGGATACGATCCGTGACAAAAATAGAATTTTACATTTATCGATCCTATATTCCACAAAGGAATGTACATGTAATCTAGATCGAACAAAAATAAAAAAAAATTACATTTATCGATCCTATATTCCACAAAGGAATGTACATGTAATCTAAATATAACAAAATATAAAATCCTAAATCTAAATACAGCTCCTGCTGTATTTTATAAATACAATCATGCACACACATAAAAATGCCCACGACATGTCCAAGGGTCCAATCACACACAAACACAATAGACCATAATAGTCGGAACTAGGATGCCTGCAATCACAGAGTTAATCTATTTGAACATCCTACTATTATCATGCCTAAAATTATGTATGAACGGTGCATAATTAAACTAAAAACCAAACACACAAAGGCAAAATCTAGCTCTGATACCAATTGTTGGGTTTAGGTTCTGCTACTTGGAAGTCTGTTCTGTTTCCCCTGTACAAAAAAAAAAATTGTACAAGCACAGAATTATTTCTAGCAATCCATGTGTTCTTCAAAGATTAAACTTGGATTGCAAACGAAACTTAACATTATTAATCCTAAGTTTAATCCATGTGTTCTTTATAAGTTAAAACCAATTTACAAAAGTTGATTAAATATCTATTTCAAAGATTGGCTTCCAGGCCATGACGAGGCACTCAGCCTTCTTGGGTATGAGAACATCCACCAATTTTAGACAAAGTCTTTCAAAGAAATTAGATATTTAAACTACTTACAGTAAATCATAGGTTTAACTACAAAAGATCACGAAAAGAAACACAAATGAAAAATAATAAAAAAAAACACAATAAAATCCTAAGATCGTTTTGCCTTTTGTGTTGGTATTTTAGGATCTATACAAAGAATAACTAAACTAGTATGATGCGGAAAATAACAACTAGTTATACCTTCCTTTGTATGCAAAGACCTCAAGATCTTTTGTTGTATTCCTCTCCTCCTCTTGGACGTCATGTGGGCGATGATCTACCAAGATGAACACCACCCAAAGCCTTCTTCTTCATTCAAGAGATTTGGTCACCACCACCAAGAGAACCAAAAGAGAGAAAGGGAAAAAGAGAGAGAGGGCCGGCTGGTGTAGCGAATCTGTCACATCCGCTAATCAAATTGTACAAATGTATTTTCCACTGAACCCCTTAATTAAATAATAATGTCGTAGTAATGAGCCTAGGATCGATCCCGAGGAACCAACGGTAGAATGTAATTTAGGATTGTCTTTATTTCCTATTTTTGGGGTTTTAGTATGAAAATGGGGGAGTTTAAGCTTGAATCTAAATCTACAAAAGTAAAGCACAGCAAATAAAAACTAATCTAATGCAAGAGTAAAACCTAACTATATGCTAATGAACACTTGTGTGCCAACAATCAAACCCAAACGCATTGTCACTCTATGTTTTGATTAAATTATTAACACACACTTAAACTAGAAATGAAATACAAAAACACAAGTAAATCTGATCTACAACAAAATGTCAACCCTAACTTAACACTTAAACACTAAACAATTAACCAAATATCAAATAAACACAAATTAAGCTTCAACTATGAAATGAAATGCTAGGTTACTTGCTAAAACGTAACAAACATTAAAAGAAATCTGTCTAAGCTATAAAACAGTAAGAAAAAGAACTAAAATGAAATAAAAAGGTAAACCAATCCATTCTCACAACCAATCTCATCAAACTTCACACTCAAGCCGTCACACAAGAGGTCGAAATCGAAACCACCCAATTTCGGACCTCAGTGGAGCATCTCAGTGTCGTATCAGCTCGAGGAATGCTCACAAGTACCGACGGACCACCTTCGGCACACTGGAAACAACCCAAAACCCCAAGAATGGCCGAAATCTGAAATCTGATCTCTGGATCTGATGGGAAGCTGTGGGACGCGGATGGACGTCAGATGGAGTTCAGCAACGCCGGAGGACGACCATCGCCTAACGCTTCTGATGAGAATCTGAGCTCGGATTTGGAGGACCACCTCCAAATCTGAGGTGAAATAGGGAGATGCCGCGAGCCAAATTCCACCGGAGAGAACACCCTCCAATGGCTCCAGAAGATCGGGATGATGCCGCCGAGAAGCTCTCCACCGAGATTGAAGCTCGGGAGATTGAAAGGAGAAGGAAAGGTGGTTGAAATCTAGAAAAATCACCGCGGGACGAAGCTGCTGTGCGCTGTGGAGTCGACGAAGAAGCTGGGTACTGTAGCTTCTCATTTAAATCAAATCTGGATCTGGAATGGACGGTTGAGATGATTCCGGGCTAAATCAACGGTGAAAAGTCATCCAAAATCTGATCCGAAGGTACTGATGTTGATCTAGGGTCTGGATCTACCCTCCCGTAGGTCAGATTGATCAGATCATCACTGGATGGCCCAGATCGGCCTAGTCTTCATTGAACGGCCCAGATTAATTCGGCTTGATCAATGGCTAGATGAACTCAGATCTGGATCAAAACTTCTGGATCTTCATCAATGGCTCAGATCTGCTCCCCATTAAGTTTAATCGGCCAGATCTTCAACGGATGGTCCAGATCTGTCCTATTCTTGATAAATGGCCCATAATGTTTTAAAGCTTGATCTTCTTGTTTGAACTCCGATTTGAGCCCAATTTCGGTCCAAATAGATCCAAATTCAAGATCCTTTGATGCCTACAAAATAAGAATCAAATATTAGCATAAAATAATATAAAAATAAAGTAATTTACAATTTAGTCCAAAAATACACATAATGCACAAAATGTGATGTAGCCATGATTTTAACCTATGAAATCAACATCAAACCATGCATATATGAATCAAAATAATGCAGTAAAATCATGGTTATCACTGGCCACCAAGGAGAACAAGCAAGAGGAAAAAAATAGAATAGATGTACCATGAGGCATCACCTCATTTTCTTTTATAATCCTTGCTCATGGCTAAAAAGGGAAGATTTTTACAAAAAATTAAAATCTTCCTTTTAATCCTTCTCATGGTTCCCTTTCAATTCCTTATGTGGCCGACCCTTGCTTGGACACCAAGCATGTGATGGCCGGCCACAAGCAAATAAGGAATTTTTTTTTACAAATTTAAAAGCTCTCTTTTTAAATTCCTATTGTGGATGATAAAAGAGAAAGTTTTAAAAATTAAAATTAAAATTTAAAATTTAAAACCTCTCTTTTAAATTCTCTTTTACATGGTTACAAAAAAATAAAGTTTTATAAATTTTTAAAAAGAAACTTTTAAAATTTAAAATCTCTCTTTTAAAACTTATAGATGGCTACAAAGAAAGATTTTAAAAATTTAAAACTCCTTTTAAAATCATTGTGGTCGGCCCATGCTTGGGCACCAAGCTATGGCCGATCACCTCTTGGCTCCAAGCTAGGCTTGGCTGTCCATAGCTAGGGCTCCAAGCTTGGCTTGTGGCCGACCCCTAGCTAGGCTAAGAAGCTGGGCTTTGAATGGATGGATATGATGCTTTATTGAGACTACAACAGGGACCTAGAGGAGAAATTAGTTTTGGCCTCCCGATGAGCTTAAGCTTTCCGTGTTCGCCCTGAACACACAACTCAAGTCCATCAATAATAACTCATTCCACTAAAGAGTTATTATTGCACTGTCGCACCAATCTCAAATTACATTATAGGCTCCTTCTTTTCATGAGTGGGTTAATCTCCCTGTGTTTAAGATATCAAAAGTCCATTAATTAAATGAGTTACTGACAACTCACTTAGTTAATATCTAGCTCCAAGAGTAATACCACTCAACTTCATTGTCATGTTGGACTAAGTCCACCTGCAGGCTTTACATGACAATCCTTATGAGCTCCTCAAGGAGACATCATCAACCTAGATCACTATGACACAGTTTCCTTTTATAATCAACAGCACACCATATAAATAATATTATTTTCCAACTTATCGAGTCTATTGATTTGACGAACCAAATCTCACCCATTGATAAATCAAAGAAATAAATACTAAGTATATGTGCTTGTTATTATATTGGGATTAAGAGTACGCACATCCATAATAACAGAGGTTTGTTCTTTTATATAGTCAGTATAAATCGAACAACCTCCAATGGTCCTTCTCAATACACATAAAGTGTAGTAGGGTAATTTTATAGTCAAGATAAACTAATACCAAATTACACTACAACCATTCCAATGGTTTGTCCCTTTCCATCTTGGTTGTGAGCTACTATTTATAATTTATAAGGAACCGATAACATGACCTTCTGTGTGACACCACACGCCATGTTATCTACAATATAAATTAAATGGACAACTACATTTAACATAAATGCAGACATTTGACCAATGTGATTCTTATTTCAAAATGTTTATACAAAAGCTAGGCTTTTAGTATACATCCCAACAGGATTCTTGTTGCTACAGCAGCGACACCTGGTGATCGGTGACTCTCACTCAGCAAGTGGCTGCGGTGGTGTCGCGCTGAGGCAAAGAAGAGCCGCAACTGATACTCTACCTAGATTCGCCAGGTAAAAAGGGTTGACAGATCTGCAAGGGAAAAAGGGTAGACACCAGAGATCCGGAAATAAGAGGAGGATCGTTGACTCGTACCTGTTGCGTAGAGTGGCTCGGCACTGTGGCTTGCAATAATCGGGAAAAGAGATGGGATGCTCGGCCGACACTGGGATGGACAGGGCCAGCACGATCGGGTACTGAAGTGGTGAAGTCGGAGACCTAGGGCACGGGAGAAGAAGAGGAAACCATGGGTAACGAATTCCTTAACCTGAGCTTTGTTGATCTATGATTAGTACTAAATTAGGGTATTTGGTTTAGATGACAATAGCCCTTCCTAGCGCTGCTCATCGTTTTCGGCAGCAAGTTCTTCGACTGTGAGCTAACAGGGAGCACCCATACTAAGGTAAGGGCTAGAGGAATTTGAAATTAAGGTTATTGTTTTGATTATGCTAAATGCAAAACCTAATTAGAAGGTGAAATGGTTAGGATTGCTTAAATGATTGATCATGGGTTAGAGATTCAATTATCAATTGACATCTCTAGTTGGATTAATTCATGGATTTTAAATATAAAGGAAGGATAAGATTATCCAATAGAATTGAACCATAAATCGAATTAGGATTTTGTTTAGCTATTTTTGTTATATAAAACTTAGCTAAATGGTACGATTTATGATAGGACTTTGATTTGAGACGACATCTCGACGAGGGATCTATTTCAGATACGATCTACATTGGAGGCAAGTACCTTGACTTATCTTTTTAGATATTGTCATATGATATGTATAGTAGATTTTAACAAATGATAATAGTTCTGTTTTATATCTGTATGGTATGTCATTATCAATTACCTGAGCATGTTTTATTTTGCTACATGTTTGCATTCATTTATGTACCCTTCAGATTACTTATGATCATAGAGGTAATGACATACCATGTTTTTTGATATACGAGACTAGGTTTTTATACCATATCTAACCTGTGTACCTAAATCTTTTGATTTGATTCATTTACCCTATGGTACACATTATATAGAGATGGATAGGATCAGGATATTTCCATGCTTATGAAGGTGCAGCGGAGGCCGGCAAGAGGGGGGTGAATTGCTTCTGAAAATTAAAAACTATATCCTCCTCAAAGCTTTCAACTCAAAATAACAACAACTATAATAAAAGTAAAAATACAAAAGAAAAGGGAGACAGAATTTAACTTGGTTACAACCAAGACGGTTGTTAATCCAAGGCGGTTGAACAGCTCCACTAGCAGAGTCTCCTTCACTGTAGGCGGAGAAGCATTTTTACACTTAGAACGCTCACTTAGTTGATAGTGTTGGTGCAACCTTAGGTCAAGGTTGACCCGGTTGACCAGACTCGAGTTGACTTGACTCGAGTTGTGTTTTGATGTTTGACGAGTTGTGTTTGACAATGGTTGTATCTTGATGTTTGACAAGGATACAAGCTTGGGAGATTGTGGGTGCAACCCGTGGTCAAGGTTGACCTGGTTGACCCAAGGTGAGTTGACCTGACTGGGAAAAGTCCAAGTATGGAGACTTGGCACGGAGAAGTCCAAGCAGGGAGCTTGGCACGAGGGAAAGTCCTAACTGGGATGTTAGGCAAGTGGAAAGTCCTGGTGAGTGAAGCCAGGCAGTGGGAAAGTCCTAACTGAGATGTTAGGCAGTTGGAAAGTCCTGGTGAGTGAAGCCAGGCAGTGAGAAAGTCCTAACTGGGATGTTAGGCAGTGTGGAAATCCTGGTGAGTGAAGCCGAGTCGAGTGAAGCAGGTGCAAGGGAAAGACCTAGTGAGTGAAGCTAGGCGGAAGTCCCTGATAGTGAAGCCGGCAAGGGAAATCCAGATGGTCAAGGTTGACCACATCTGGTGAAAAGTCCAAGCAGGGAGCTTGCACGGAAAAGTCCAAGGATGGAGACTTGGCACGAGAAGACCAAGTGGAGACTTGGCACGGAAAGTCGGAGAGGGCTCGGTAGCTCGTTCTCCTGACCGTGGTCGAGAGGGCTCTGAGCTCGCTCTCCGGACCGACAAGCCCGAGAGGGCTCGTAGCTCATTCTCCGGACTAGGTCAAGAGAGGGCTCGGTAGCTCGCTCGGGACCATTTAGGGTTTAGGTCGAGTTTAACCTGGATCGGTCCGTGACCGATCCAGATACGCTGAGTATCCGATCGGCCCGGTGACCGATCGATAACAAATGTAAGGGTTCGAAGTCATCCGATCGGCCCGAGACCGATCGATGAGCCGAGCCAACCTTCAGGAGTAAACCGATCGGCCCGAGACCGATCAGGAGTCCGACGGTCTCCGCGACCGATCAGAGATGCAGCCACCTCTCTGGAAGAGAGGTGGGATCGGTCCGGGGACCGATCAGACTGGGGCCTGATCGGTCCCCAGGACCGATCAGAGGTTCCCTGGACCGATCAGGCTAGGGCCTGATCGGTCCAGGTCCTAGCCGTTGCGTAGCAACGGCTAGTTTCTGCTGTGTCTTCTTCGCAGGTTATAAAAGGAGTTCAAGGGTTTCTACAGTGGGCTCTTGCTTCTTCTTCCTTCTTCCTGTCCCTAAGTGCTGCTGTGCTTGAGCTTTGTTGAGCTCCTCCAAAGCTTCGCGTGAGCTTCATTCCACGACTGGATCAGCTACTGCTGAGTTGCTTGTTGCATCTGTCCGTGAAGTTGCTACTTCATCCGGGACCCCAGTCGACGAGAAGGCAAGCTATTGTGTTTACATTCCTGTTGTATTTTGTTCTTGCTATTCTCTTGTACTCTTAGCTTGCTGTTGCAAGTGATTGTGGCGAGGTTTCTCCACCGACAAGGAGTTTGATTTAGCCGGTTTTCCGGGGACTCATCCACCGACGGATTGATAGGCTTCGTCCACCTTACGGACACGCCGAGGAGTAGGAGTTTCATCTCCGAACCTCGTTACATCCTTGCGTAGAGGTTTGATTTCTTCTCCTGTTTTCTTTCTGCATTTAGTTTCCGCTGCGCTAACCCTAGTTTGTAGAAAGAAACGCGAGCAATTGGGGTCGGCTATTCACACCCCCCTCTCTAGCCGTACGAAGAGATCCTAACAATCATCAATCTACTTATTTCCATAAGAGTCCTATAGCATGGATCTACTTGGAGAAGATGTCACCATTCCACCCTTCTACGAATGCGGTGACTTCGCGTATTGGAAGGTAAGGATGAAGTACTTTCTTATGACTAACATAATGAATTGGTTTTGTGTACAAGAAGGTTTTACTCCTCCGGTGGATAAGGAAGGAAAACCTCTTGAGAAGAAGGAGTGGACCAGAGAACAAATTCACAAATCCGAAATCAACGAAGAGGTAATGAGAATAATTGAATTTTCATTGCCTACTAACATCTTGTGTAAGATAGGTTACAACAATGCCAAGGAATTATGGGATAACTTGGCCAAGTACCATGAGGCTCCACTTCAAATCATGAAGAGGAGACAAGTGAGTCATCAAGTAGCTCACATCATGGAGGAGAGGAATTAGTAGTTGAGGGTTACTCAACATCTAAGGACGAAGAGGAGGAGAGTTCTTCTTCAAGTTCGGAGCAAGAAGAAGAAGCTTCTACCTCCGAAAGGGATGAAGAAGAGAGCTCGCATCCACCCTCAACCCTAGGTAACTCAAGCAATTTAAGTTCAATTAAATTACACATTATGTGCTTTGAGTGTAGGGAACATGGACATTACAAGAGTAAGTGTCCGAAGAGGGTAAGAAAGACTCCACCGGCGCCAAAGGTCAAGGAAACCGGAGTCCCAAAACGCAAGGGCAAGGAGCACATCGTGTGCTTCCAATGCAAGCAAAGGGGACACTATAGGAGCCATTGTCCGAGGGGGAGGCAACCTCACAAGGGCAAGAGACCGGGCACATCGATAGGGGGAGCTAAGGCAAACCCTAAGGTAACCTCTAAGGTTCATTTTTGCAATTCTAATAAAATGCATGTTAGGAATTTTATTGCACTTGTCGATAATAACAAGCATGATAACCTTAGGAATCAATACATGTGCTTAGGAGCTAAACATGTGAGTCTAGATAAGGATAATTCTAGAAAGGCTAACCCTAGGATCAACCCATCTAAGGCTAAGGATAACCTAGGTAGGAATCCTAAATCAACTAGACATATGCCTAAGAATACCTCAAGGAAGAGTGATAAATCAAAAATTGAGGTATTAGAGAAGGAGAATCAAGTCTTGAAGTCAAGACTTGATACTTTGGAAAAGACTCTTAAGAACATGGAGAAATCATCCCTAGGGTTTAAGGGTCAAAAACCAATGTCCAAGGACAAGAAAGGTATGGGTCACAAACCTAAGTCCCAAGTGGTCAAGCCCACCTATCATGATGTTCCATTCGATTATGGAATAAAACCTAGGGCTAGGAAGACCACCAAAGTCACAAGGGGAGTCACCCCTAGAGTTGATCTTGATGAGTCCCAAATGACCAAGGCTTCAAAGCCTAGGAGGGTCATTAGGAGGGTTGCTAGGGAAGTCATCCCTAGTGAATATTTAGTGAATCCAATGAGCTAACATAGATATTGGGTTCGTAGGAGCATCTTCTCTATCCCATAGATGGGTTAGAGAGTGTCAACTCCAATTAGAAGGGTAGTTAACCCAACTTTGAGGAAATTGACACTCAAGGAGCATTTTCAAGGTTTTGATAACCTTTGAAAATGAAAAAGAATTATTATTTACTCCTTGAAGAGTAAATTGTACCATATTTGAAAAATATCGATTTTAATATTATTTGGCACAATTTAAGAAAACCTAGAGAAATACCATAATTGGGATTTTGGTTTTCTCTTAGGGATATATGGGCAATCTAGGGTTAGATTTTAAGTTAGCTAAGGCTAAGGATACTTAGATAGGGAATTTAGGTATTTTATTTGTGCTAACTTGCCATGATTGGTTGCCATATTCCATGCCATGACATCATATTTATTTTATTATCATTTGAAATGTCATGATAATGCTTAGGCTAGTTTATATGTCATGCTTTATTTAAGTTTTCAAACTTTATGCCATGACATCATGACATTGGCACATGTTTTTACTTATGATATCATTATATGCCATGCCATCATCTCTTGCATTATAATCAATGAAATTGATTTGAGGACAAATATATAATTTGATATTGAGATCAAATTGGTGTTTAGAAAATGCATGAGAACTTAGCCTAAGTTGACCTTAACCCATATCTCACATCAAATTGACTTGAATGTGGTTTGATACACCTTAGATGTGTGTGAGATATTAGGATCATGAGTTAGGATCAAGGTGCATTGTCCTTGTACCTAGATGACCCTAATTCAAGAAATTAAGGATCATAGGGAAAGCTTGTGTACAAGTCATGTACATCTAGCCCTAAGATTATGGTCCTAAATTCAAATGGTTTTAAAAGCATTTTAAAATTGATTTGAAAAACCTTGATGAAGCTTTCCTAGTGATAGCATTCATCATTGAACATTGTGATACAAAGTTGAGTTAACTTTGAACTATTTCAAAGTTTTCGAATTTTGTATCAAGATTTGAAAATGGAAACTATTTTCATAGAAAATTATTTTTCCGTGATAGTATATGGTATGAGGAGTGTATCCTCAAAATTTTACGATTTTTGGAATTTTCTGGAATTTATTAGGAGTTTCTGAATTTCCGGAGAAGGGAAATCAGAAATCTCGATTAGAGTGGATCGTCACCGGACCGATCCAGAAGTCCTGATCGTGCGGTGACCGATCGCTGATGATCTGAAAGCGTGGATCGGTCCGGGATCGATCCAGGGTTCGATCGGTCCAGGACCGATCAAGATGCGCTAATTTCTGATTTTTCAACCTGTCGAAATTTCGCCGAAGTGGTGTTTTGGATTTCTAAAGGTTTGGAACTCTCAAAGATATTGTTGGTGCAATGGTCAAGGGAAGTGGACCTTTAGGGGAGTTTTACCTAATTGTCAAAGGAGTTGACTTTAGGGGAGTTTTTACTCCTTAAGACTTTTAAGGATTAGTGATATGGGATTATCACTAAGTTGATTGTTGAAGTTAGTATCAAGGGAGAAAATTAAGAGTTTCAATGAAAGGTATGAGACTTTCATTAGGAGGGAACTCTTGACCTTGATTCACTCTTTTTGATGTGTGTCAAAAAGGGGGAGAGTTAGGTTTGGGGAGAATGTTCAAGGAAGAAGAATGTTGTCAAAAAGGGGAAGAATGGTTGGAAAACCTAAGTTAGGTTATCGGGTTAACCTAACTTGATTATGGGTTTTGTCAAACATCAAAAGGGAGAGATTGTGGTGCAGGGGACCAAAGGTCGAACCTGTGCTTGACTATGTACTTGACTCGAGTTGTGTTTCGATGTTTGACGAGTTGTGTTCGACAAAGTTGTATCCTGATGTTTGACAAGGATACAAGCTTGGGAGATTGTGGTGCAACCCGTGGTCAAGGTTGACCTGGTTGACCAAGGTGAGTCGACTGACGGGAAAAGTCCAAGTATGGAGACTTGGCACGGAGAAGTCCAAGCAGGAGTTGGCACGAGGGAAAGTCCTAACTGGATGTTAGTGGAAAGTCCCGTGAGTGAAGCCAAGTGGGAAAGTCCTAACCGAGATGTTAGGCGGTTGGAAAGTCCCGTGAGTGAAGCCAAGTGAGAAAGTCCTAACCGGATGTTAGGCAGTTGGAAAACAGTGAGGCAGGTGAAAGTCCCGTGAGTGAAGCCGAGAAGGAAAGACCTAGTGAGTGAAACTAGGCGGTTGGAAAATGATGAGTGAAGCAGGCAAGGGAAATCCAGATGGTCAAGGTTGACGGACATCCGGTGAAAAGTCCAAGCAGGGAGCTTGGCACGGAAAAGTCCAAGGATGGAGACTTGGCACGAGAAGACCAAGTCGAGACTTGGCACGGAAAGTCGGAGAGGGCTCGTGAGCTCGCTCTCCGGACCGTGGTCAAAGAGGGCTCGCTCGCTCTGACCGACAAGCCGAGAGGGCTCGGTAGCTCATTCTCCTGACTAGGTCAAGAGAGGGCCTCTGAGCTCGCTCGTGACCATTTAGGTTTAGGGTCGAGTTTAAACCGGATCGGTCTCGTGACCGATCCAATGATACGCTGAGTATCGATCGGTCGGTGACCGATCGGATAACAAATGTAGGGTTCAGAGTCATCCGATCGGCCCGAGACCGATCGATGAGTCGAGCCAACCTTCAGGAGTAAACCGATCGGTCCGAGACCGATCGGGAGTCCGATCGGTCTCGCGACCGATCGAGATGCCCACCTCTCGAAGAGAGGGATCGGTCCGGACCGATCAGATTGGGCCTGATCGTCCCCGTGACCGATCGAGCTTTCGACCGATCAGCCGCCCGATCGGTTCAGTCTAGCCGCCATGAGCAACGCTAGTTTCACCGTGTCTTCTTCGCAGTTATAAAAGGAGTTCAAGGGTTTCTACAGTGGGCTCTTGCTTCTTCTTCCTTCTTCCTGTCCCTAAGTGCTGCTGTGCTTGAGCTTTGTTGAGCTCCTCCAAAGCTGGATCAGCTGCTGCTGAGTTGCTTGTTGCATCTGTCCGTGAAGTTGCTACTTCATCCGGGACCCCAGTCGACGAGAAGGCAAGCTATTGTGTTTACATTCCTGTTGTATTTTTTTCTTGCTATTCTCTTGTACTCTTAGCTTGCTGTTGCAAGTGATTGTGGCGAGGTTTCTCCACCCACAAGGAGTTTGATTTAGCCGGTTTTCCGGGGACTCATCCACCGACGGATTGATAGGCTTCATCCACCTTACGGACACGCCGAGGAGTAGGAGTTTCATCTCCGAACCTCGTTACATCCTTGCGTAGAGGTTTGATTTCTTCTCCTGTTTTCTTTCTGCATTTAGTTTCCGCTGCGCTAACCCTAGTTTGTAGAAAGAAACGCGAGCAATTGGGGTCGGCTATTCACACCCCCCTCTCTAGCCGTACGAAGAGATCCTAACAGATAGGAATGATTACCGAGTTGGTTGCTTGAATGAATGAGTATTTCCTAGCTCCAGGGACCTTTATATAGCTCCTAGAAAGTCTATCCTGAGGGTCTAAAGCACCTCCAATGAGGTTCAAGGCGCCTCCAACTCGGTGAGTGGATAGAATTCTATCCAGTGCTCGAATGGTCAGTTTGACCTGGTTGAAGGCGCCTTCAACAAGGGCTGAAGGCGCCTTCAAGCTGGAGGCACCTCCAATGCCTGATGGAGGCGCCTCCAAGCCAGCATCTTTTCCAGCTTGCTTCTTTGCTTCGACTTCCGAAGCTCCATTCTTTTGGGTGATTCCGACCAACCGAAATAGGGCTCACCCGAACCCAATTTTCGGTCTTCTCCTCGAGTAGCCTTCCTCCCCGGCTTAACGTCCCTCGAACGTCGCGCACGTTCTTCTCGCCCATCGGTGTACTCTTCCGCAGCTCTCTCGTCCTTCGGATGCACCGAGCCCGTCGGCTTCCTTCCCGTGTCGTCCTTCTCGCTAGCTGTGTCTTCTGCTCGACTTCCTGTACTCCTAAGCTCCTGCACACCCAGATACAAGGATCAAACACAAAGTAGGACCTAACCAACTTGGTTGATCACATCAAAACAACCACGGGGTCTAACAATCTCCCTCTTTTTGATGTGCATCAACCCAAGTTCAAGTTAGGGAAAAAATAGACAAACAGTAATTTTAAAGAAAATTACTTAACTAACATGTTAAGCATAAATTTGCAATAAATAAAATTATAACTATTTAATTAAGAGTTTAAACAGAATTTTTTCAAAAATATGAGTTTTGAAAACAAAATTCAAAATTCTCTCCCCCTAAGCTTGTACCTTCTCTCCCCCTTGATCACAGCAAAAACGAGATAAGAATATGATATTTAAAAAATATTTAGCAAATTTTTAAGTTAGAAAAAATTTCTGAGCAAGATGAATTTTTCTAAAAATTTCTAAGTAAAAATAAATTTTTAGAGTTTTCCAGAAAAAAATTTCTAAGTAAACTGAATTTTTAAAATTTTCAAAATAATTTCTATGTAAAATGAATTTTTATAGTTTTCTAGAAAAAATTTCTAAGTAAACTGAATTTTTTCAAAATAATTTCTAAAAAAATGAATTTTTAGAATTTTCAAAAAAATGTTTGAACAACTTTCAAAGCATTATTTAATTCTAGTTTTAACGCTTTTTTAGAAAGTTAATTAAACATTTTATTTCAATATTTCAGATTCCAGGTCGTGGCAAGGCACTAGGCCTTCTTGGTTATTGGAGCAACAACCACTTCCTCAGACAAATCTTCATAAAGAAATTTTAACGTTTAATTTTTCTTCTGAAAGCCTTAATTTAAAAGAAAAAAAAATTAATTTAGCATAGATTTTGGAACCCAATAGAGGTTCTTTCCTACTGGGTTATTTAAAAATTTAGGGGGTACATAATTTCTGGGAACTTTCCTAAGTTGTCCCTGATGTTCTCTAATATACCAATTTAATTTTTCATAAATTCTTAATTTTGATTTTGAAAATTTATTTAAGCATGCATCATTATTCTTCAATTTCTCAATTTCACCTTTTAATTTTTCATTTTCTAATTTTAGATTATCATACATTTCTAGTGGACATGCTTTTGCTAGGTTCAATTTCAATTCAGCATTTTATTTTTTTAATTTGAATAAATCTTTAGAAAGAGACTTAATAAATTGAAAGGACTGAGTCGGGGTTAGATTACGTACCTTACTTATCTGACTTGGTGATGCTCCCCCTTTACTGCAGCTTTCCTCTTCTGATGTTCCTTCCCCTTCATCTATGCTCATCTCTGAGTTTGACTCTTCTTCCAACTGATGGTTAGCCATTAGCGCTAACCCCGAGAAGGCTTCGATGTCTGATTCAGAAGAAGACGAATCTGACCAAGTGACTTTCAGGTTCTTCTGTTTGGAGGAAGGTTGTCTCTTTTCCTTTACTCTTCATTTTTTCTTCAATTTTGGGCAGTCATCTTTGATGTGCCCTTCTTCATTGCAGTTGTAGCAACTAACCATTCTTCTCTTTCGCTCATGCCTCTTTGTCTGCGATCTAAATTTATTAGAATTAAAAAACTTATTGAAACGCTTTACCAATAGTGCCACTTCCGATTGATCGATCGAGGCTTCAAAGTCAGAATCGTTTGTTCTTGCCTTTAAGGCAATGTTCTGACTTGTTTTCTCCACTTCATTGGGCTCTGCAATCCGAGATTCATGAAGTTCAAAAGTTGAAAATAAATTTTCTAAAGTACTTACCTCGAAGTCCTTAGAGATGTAGTACGCATCTACTAAGGAGGCCCACTCTGGAGTTCTGGGGAAGGCATTGAGCGCATATCTGATTGAGTCCCGATTCGTTACTTCTTCTCCAAGGTTGCTTAGTTGAGTTATTAGCTCCTTAATCCTTGCTTGGAGTTGTGCTACATTCTCACCATTGTTCATTCGGATGTTCGTAAGTTGAGTCCGGAGGATATCGCGTCTTGCAAGCTTCGCTTCGGAAGTACCTTCGTGAAGCTCCAGGAATTTTTCCCAGAGGTCTTTTGAGGAGTCGTAGTTTCCGATCCGACTTACCTCCTGAGGCGGCAGAACGCTGAGCAGGTGGAACTCAGCCTTTCTGTTGGCGACGAAGTCTGCTTGTTCATTTTTGCTCCACTGATGCTCTTCTTTGTCTTTCGGAACTTCAAAACCATATTTCATAATTAGTAAAATATCGAAGTCGGTTTTAAAAAATACCTCCATCCGGCGTTTCCACGTCACGAAGTCTCCGTCGAACTTTAGGGGATGAATGCTTATTCCGGCCATCTTCTTGATCTTCGTGCTTCAGTCGGCGGTTAGTCCTTCTGAGGCGGTCAGGCTCTGATACCAATTGAAGGTGCAGCGGAGGCCGACAAGAGAGGGTGAATTACTTCTGAAAATTAAAAACGATACCCTCCTCAAAGCTTTCAACTCAAAATAACAGCAACTATAATAAAAGTAAAAACAGAAAAGAAAAGGGACACAGAATTTAACTTGGTTACAACCAAGACGGTTGTTAATCCAAGGCGGTTGAACAGCTCCACTAGCAGAGTCTCCTTCACTATAGGCGGAGAAGCCTTTTTACACTTAGAACGCTCACTTAGTTGCTAGGAATGATTATAGAGTTGGTTGCTTGAATGAATGAGTATTTCCTAACTCCAGGGGCCTTTATATAGCTCCTGGAAAGTCTATCCTGAGGGTCCAAGGCGCCTCCAATTCGATGAGTGTATATAATTCTATCCGGTGCTCAAACGGTCAGTTTGACCTGGTTGAAGGCGCCTTCAACAAGGGCTGAAGGCGCCTTCAAGCTGGAGGCGCCTCCAAGCTGGCAGCTTTTCCAGCTTACTTCTTTGCTTCGACTTCCGAAGTTCCATTCTTTTGGGTGATTTCGGCCAACCGAAATAGGGCTCACCCGAACCCAATTTTCGGCCTTCTTCTCGAGTAGCCTTCCTCCCCAGCTTAACGTCCCTCGAACGCCGTGCACGTTCTTCTCTCCCACCGGTGTACTCTTCCGCAGCTCTCTCGTCCTTCGGACACACCGAGCTCGTCGGCTCCCTTCCCATGCCGTCCTTCTCGCTAGCTGCTTCTTCCGCTCGACTTCCTGCGCTCCTAAGCTCCTGCACACTCAGACACATGGATCAAACACAAAGTAGGACCTAACCAACTTGGTTGATCATATCAAAATAACCATGGGGTCTAACAGCTTAGTGTCATGCACCATCTCGCATGATTACATGCTGTGCGATAGCTGACTCCATTATTGTTGAGCACATCGCCAGTTACATGGATCTGCACACACAACCACTCATGGGTTAATGGTTTTTATTCAGGCAGGGTGTGTTGCAGCAGGTTGCCCTGTTGTTGCTCCGTTGGTCCACTCATGGGTAGTGTGACGTAGCGTGGTAGTAGGACAGGGATCCCTCCTCTGGATTGTCTCAGGGAGATAAGAGCATTGAGCTCCCCCACTTATGATTTGGGGTAGGAGGATAGGTGTACTCCGACAGCATCTCGTCCACTCAGTCGCTCAGGAGCAGTGATGGCAGAGTGCACGGTTGCCATAGCCCTACCCACTCGATCTCACCACCGTGTGTGAGATGGCTGACTGCGTCAGGGGTGACCATGTCATTTGCATCATATGCAGGATTGTATTTATTGCTTGTGTTTGCTGCACTTTATATGCTGCATATTTGATGGATGCATATGTTTGACATACATACAGGATATATGATACTTCTCGGTCTGATGACCTTGTTATCCCTATACTCAGGTGCTGGTTAGTACAGATACTCCTTTTCCTTACAGTTTTGCATTTTCCATATGATATATATATCCAGGAGACTGTACGTATATTTATTATTATTTATTATTTTCTTACTATGCATGTCAGTAGTACCCGCTGAGTAGTTGACTCACCCCGTTGATATTACTATTTTCAGGTTGAGGTCGTCAGGAGATTCCAGTTGCTAGTCCCCCCTCCAGATTGTGAGGATTTTTGTTTTGGATCTTTTCCTTGATTTTCATATTTATGTTATCGACTCTTATTATATTTCAGACTTGTATGTTTTGGCACCTTGGATATCTTATGGTCTTTTATTTGTCGATGGGATTTTATTTGGATATGTTCTGCTACATGCCTGCCTGGATGGCAGAAGAGATGAGTTGACTTTATTGCGTCGTTGAGATTTGAGTTTTATGGGTGTAGTGGAGTAGGAATAAGATTTAAGTTTTATGGGTGTATTTGAGTAGAATATTTGAGATGTCTTCTTTATCATTGTTTTAGTTTGGTTTTTACTATTATACTGTGCGGTTGTTGTGTTTATTATACTGTGTTGTTGTGTGTGTGTGTGTGTATATATATATATATATATATATATATATATATATATATATATATATATATATATATATGTTCTGGCCGTATTGGCCGTGTATTGTGCGTTGTAGTTAAGTTTCATATTGTCACCGGTAGAGGGGAGATGCTGCCAGATTTTTGTCTGCCAGGGACTCCTCGGGGCATGACAATTTATTAAACTCACTAAAATAATACTTCTAAATTCAGTTGTTCACCCCCACTTAAAGACAATCTGAAGACACAACGTCCACTCAAGGTTAGCGGGTACCTTGATCACCCCCACTTAAAGACACAACGTCCTTATTGTGTAACCACAAATCATACCATAGACAAATCTCAGAATCTCCCTCTCTAGATAGTGCCCTAGGTGCTCCTGCCACAGGTGCACTCACGGTCGCAAGGTCGCTCTGATACCATCTATAACGCCCCCGCTCGGACCGGGCCCCACCCGGACAGAACCGGGAATGCCACCAGAATTGCCCATCGGGTTAACGACTAGTTCCACAGACCACCGTAGGACCTTTCAGCGTGCTTTGTCATCACTCGCACGCACCCTGAGAAAACTTCCCAAGAGGTCATCCATCCTAAAATTGTTGGTGCGGGAAGCATCAGACGATCGAACCTGAGTTTTGATTATGTCAAAGGGTTCAAAGTTAAGTTGTTTTGTGGTTTAACAGTTTGAATGAGCTTACAGGAAAGTCCTAAGTGTACTTAGGCAAAAGTCCTAGCTGTGGTTAGGCAAGGTAAAAACCCTAGGGGTGGTAACCCTAGGTCCTAGGGGGTGGTAACCCTAGGAGAAGAAAAGTCCTAGCTACGGTTAGGCTGTTAGAGTGTATACTGAAGCTTGCCTAACCGTAGCTAGGACTTTTCTTCTCCTAGGGTTACCTCAGAAGCTTGCCATATACTAAGCTTCTATGGTGGAGTCCAGAAAAACACCTATGCTTATCACTCTTCCATAGTTATGACTTTACCTCCTAAAGTAAACACAAAACCCCGAGGTTGACTTATTATTGTCCCTATCCGATTGGAAGTCAAAATCCATGCAACCCACAAGGACCAAATTAACTGCCTTGTAAGCTAGCATATAATCTCTAGTGCCTCTAAGGTACTTCAATATATGCTTTACTGCAGTCCACTGTCCTTGTCCAGAGTTATTTTGATATCTGTTAACTATACCCTTGGTAAAACAGATTTCTTATCTCGTGCATAGCATTCATTAGGCTTCCGACAGCCGAAGCATAAAGAACTGCCTTTATTTCCTTTATCTCCTTTGATGTCTACAGAGACATATCTTTAGATAAAGTTACTCCATCCCGAAAAGGTAAGAAACCTTTCGAGTTTTGTATGCTTTAAAACGAGCAAGGATTTTTCCGATGTATGAAGCGATAAGTAAAATATTCTTCTTGCGATCCCTTATTACTTTGATCTCAAGAATATATTCATTCTCCCAAGTCTTTTATATCGAATTGTTTGACAACCATACCCTTACTTTTCGACAACATTTTGATATTGTTTCCAACTACCAAAAATGTTATCTACGGATAGTACAAGAAATACCACCACGCCCATCACACCTTTTGTATACACAAGACTTACCCGGTTACTAAATAAATCCATAGGTCTGAATTACTTTGATAAACCGGATGTTCCAAGACCTTGAAGCTTTGCCTCACCATAGATCGATTGAGCTATACACAAGACGCTCTGATGTTTTCTTCAAGACTTCCATTAAGGAAAGTTGTCTTGACATCCACTTGCCCAAATAGATAAAAGAATCCGGATAGACTTAAGCATGGCTACCAAAGAAAAAGTTTCCTTTTCATTGCTTCTCTCTTTCTAGTCTACCCTTTCCTATTATAGACCTTTTACACCCAAAGGCTTTTACACCACTGGTGGTTCTACAAGCTTCCAGATTTTATTAGAATACATATATTCTAATTCTATTATTCATTACTCTTTGCCAAGATGCTGCATATTTATCTTGGAGTGCTTCGTCATATGTCCGGAGATCAGGTTCATGTCCTTCAGGGATCGAGTTCAAAAACTCTCCCAAAACATGAATCTTTTAAGGTTGCTTAACAACCCTCCCACTACGACAAGGCATTTTCTGCAATTGTATATCATTTGTGATACGTGTTGCAGTTTTCTTGTGGTATCTTATCTTGTACTAGATTAGACATGTCTTTTATTATTTCCTTAAGAACAAATTTACTTATGAGCACGTGGTTCATTATATAGTCCTTTTAAAATCAGTCATTGATGCTAACAATGACCTTCTGATTTTTAAGACTATAAACCTACTTTTGTTTATCTAGGATAACTTACAAACAAGTGAACTCCTATCCAACTTATTATTATCTCTCTTTAACATATGTGCTGGATTTCCCGAATCCGAATATACTTCAAAATAGGCTTACGTCTATTCAGCAATTCTATATGAGTAGAGAGTTCTAACTTGGAAGGTACTATGTTCACTTTCGTTTTCAGAGTTTTATCCTTAAAACAAATTTGGTAATTTTCTGAATAACTCATCATCTATCTAATTATTCCATAAGAGTCCTTTACCTTCTTTCTACTACACCATTCTGTTGGGGTGTACCAGATGCAGTTAGTTGGGATCAAACCAACCACCGATAAGTGACTCCTAAAATCTCTCAAGAGGTACTTGCCACTACGATCTTCCATAGTGACTTTTTACTTTAACATTTCTCCGCATCAACCTTGTACTCTTTGAACTAATCAAAGTACTTAGTCTTGCGGTACATTAAGTAAATTTATTTGTATCTTGAATAGTTGTCTATAAAATAGACAAAATATTCAATACTAACTCTTGTCTGGATAGTCATAGGATCACACAAATCAGAATGAACCGATTTCAACATATCTTTGACTCCATACCCCTTGGACTTAAAAGCTTCTTGGTTATTTTCCTTCCAAGTAAGACTCGCAGGTTGGAAATATTTCCACTACCAATGAACCCAAAAGTTCATTAGCTATGAATCCTACTCAAGTATAACCTAGCTTTTAGATGCCAAAGATATAATTGGTTCATTTCCGAAGGTTGCTTTTTCTTAAAATTAGAAGATGTGTTACTAATTTCCATTTGTTGCATCGTGGGAGTTATTGGATTATAAATTGTCAACCATCATACCAGAATAGATAACTTCCCTATTTTTCTTGATAACAACTTTGTTATCAAAATAGACACAATATCTATAATAGTTTAGAAACTGAAATCAGGTTCTTTCTAAACTTGGTACGTAAAGACAATTACTTAAAATCCATATTTTATTCTTATCAAAGGATAAACATCTCCCACTGCAATAGCTACCACTTTTACAGTAGTGCCCATGTGGACGGTGATTTACCTTTCATTTAGTTGTCGGGTTTCCTGGAACCCTGCAATGAATTGCAGACATGATTAATGGCATCTTGTATCTACACTCCAGGTTCTGGTAGATAACACTACTAGACATGTTTCAACTAATGAATTAAATACACCTAAATTGTTCTTAGTTCTAAGAAGACAGTCTACCTTAATGTCCAAGTCCTATTTCCAATCATTACAATTGGGACTACTAAGTCTTTTTCTATAGTATGACTACTAGGGATTGACAAACATCCTAAGAATCACAAAAATATTTGGTCAAGATCAACTCCTTAAAATCTCCATAAATTTGTGATACAAAATCGAAGAGGAGATTTTATTCATTAATTTTATTATCTCGTCAACTTTACTTTATGATTAATAAAATTAATAGTTGATCATCTTTGATCAAATATTTGGTCAAAACTTTGAATTTAAAATAACATTGATTCCTCAAACAATATTATTTAAATTCACCAACACCTCAAACACCGTGAATTTTACATGCCACGTTAGTGTGGACGATACAAATTCATCATTTGTAAGAGGAGGGTTTTACCCATTGACTATCTTGTCAATATAACCTTTGACAAATAAAATTACCTCAAACACCATGAATCTTGTATTAGTGTGGACGATACAAATTCAAACATTTGTAAGAGGGTTTATTAATTATATTATATTGCCAATCTAGTTTTATGACAAATCAATAGTTGGTTTCCTTCGTCACACAAGTGATAGTAGTGATTCAGGAGGATACTATTAAATGTGTCTAAGTGTATACCATTACTTGACACTAAGTCCATTAATAAGATTATGCCCTTCCGTTGGGGGACACACTCTTAATTAACTTCCTATAGTCATCCAAAATGGAAGTCTGTCTAGTGATCCACAAACAAGCTCATCCGCATGGAGGAAGGCACCAGCCAACGCAAGCTTGTTTGCATCACTTACAAAACCAAGAATGGAGACCATGGGTTTACTTAAACCATCTCCCACTTAGTTATTTATAAATGAGGAATTTTAACTATGCTAGCCTACTAAATATGTAAACCAACATGCACAGACAGGACAATATAAAAGCAATAAATAGAAAATCTAATTTTCAACTATTATGGCTTTTATCTCTAGTTGTCCTCCGTGTTGTCATCCCAAGCTCCGCCATATTTAGCCACCGCCACCGTGACTAGCTGTCGATCCATCTTGCTCCTAGTTCCGCCACGCCGGTCCTTAGAAGGTTCCACGCTTGCAAGATTCGATCCGCGACATAAAGAATTTTACATTTTGATCCTATATTCCATAAAGGAATGTACATGTATCTAGATCAAAATAAAATCCTAATCAAACTAAATACAGCTCCTGCTGTATTTTATAATACAATCATGCACACATATAAATGCCTTGACATGTCCAAGGGTCCAATCACACATAATAACTAAAAGCCATAATAGTTGGATCTGCATCCACAAAGTTAGCACATCCTACTATTAACCCGCCTAAATTATGTATGACATGTGCATAATTAAACTAATACCAACACACAGAGGCAAAACCCTAGCTCGAGACCAATTGTTGGTTGCTACCGAAAACCTAGAGGTTCCATCGCATAAAAAATTTTGTACAAAGGTCCAACCTTTTCCTAGCTACCATGTGTTCTTTTAAATTAAATTTTGATCGCCTCGGAACTTAACACGCTTGATCTAAAACTTAATCTATTTGTTCTTTTAGGTTTTGACATGGATCTCCTGGAACTTAACACGTTCGACCCAAATCACCTTAAGTTATTAATTCCATTAAACATTAATCACTTCCATAATTGGTTCCAGATCGACGCGGGTGAGGCACACGACCTTCTTGGATATGGGAGCAACCACCACCGACTAGACAAAACCTTTTATAGAAAGCTAATATTTAATTTCCTAAAATAACTTTAGGTTAACCGAAAAGAACAATCAAATCACAAGGAAAAGAAAAAACAAAAGAACACAACATCGAAAAACATATTCGAAATTCTAGAATCGTAAGCCTCTTGTATTTGGTATTATTTCCATAAATAACTAGTATGATGCGGAAAGAAAAATTACTAGTTATATCTTGTAGAAAAACCTCTTGATCTTCTACCGTATTCCTCTTTTAACCTCGGACGTTGTGTGAGCAACGATCTTCTGAGATGAGAAACCACCAAGCACCTTCTTCTTCTCCTAGCTAGGTTCGTCCAACACAAAGAAGCTTCGCCAAGGACGAAGAAGAAAACACCAACCAAGCTCCAAGGGATACAAGCTTTCTCTCCTTCTTCTTCTTCTTCTCCAAGTAGTATCCGGCCACCACAAGAACTCCAAGCAAGAGATAAGTTTTGGCCACCACAAAAGAGGAAGAAAGGAAAAGGATGGCCGGCCACAATAATTTTCTTCAAGGATGAATAATTTCGGCCACCACCAATGCTCCAAGGGATGCTAGAGATGAGACTTGCTTTCTCTCCTTCTTCTCCTTCCTTGATCCGGCCACAAACAAAAACTCCACCAAGAAGATAGGTTTTGTCCAACAAGAGGAGAAGAGAGAAAGGGAAGGGTCGGCCACCACACCAAAGAAAAGAGGGAGAAAAATAATAGAGGTTGTTAACCATGAAGGCACCCCTACCCCTTCTTTTATATTCCTTGGCTTTGGCAAATAAGGAAATTTATTTATAATAAAATTTCCTTAACTTTCCTTGACAACAATTAATTAAGAAAAAATTAAATAAATTTTCCAAATTAATTGTATGTGGCCGGCCACCTTATGTAGAGCAATTAGGATAATTTTAATCAACAATTAAAACTTCCTTTTTTTGTCTTTGGAAATTTTAAAAAATAAAATTTCCTTTTAAAATCCCTTCATGGTTGATAAAAAGAAATTTCTATAATTTTAATTTTCAACATGTGAATAATTTTTCAGAGAAAAAAAAATATCTTCCAATCTACAAATAAGGAAAGAGATCTAATCTCTTCTTTTAATCTTTTGTAGATCTTTTAAAGAGAGATATTTTAATTTTAATTCTGTAATAAATTATATCTTCCACATAATAAAATAAAATAAAATTTTTAATTTAATGCCGGCCACCTAAGCTTGGGTTCAAGCTAGGCCGACCACCCAACTGAACCTAGGGTCCTATCTTGAACTCCAAGCTAGCTTGGCCGCCCCTATTGGTATGAAGGTGGGTATAGGTGGGTATAGTACTTTATAAGAGGTTACGATAGGGACCGAGAGGAATTGGTTTGTCCCCGACAGCATCTGTTCAGCCTCGAACACACCACATTCATTCCACTGACCAGAACTCACACATCCCAACATTTTGCTCCTTCATTATGCAGTTTAAGTCAAGATGTCAATGCCCACTACTAAGTGAGTTCGACAACTCATTTAATTAATATCTTAGTCCAAGAGTAGCACCACCAACCTTATTATCACACGTGCCTGTAAGTCACCGCTTTAACATGACAATCTTATGAGCTCTCGAGGACATTATCAAACTAGTATCTAGGACACGCTTTTTATAATCAACACACACTATAAGTGATACCATTTCCAACTTATCAGCTTATTGATTTATCAAACTAAATCTCACCCATTGATAAATTAAAGAAATAAATATCAAATATATGTGCTTGTTATTATATTAGGATTAAGAGCACACACTTCCATAATAACCGAGGTCTTTGTTTCTTTATAAAGTCAGTATAAAAGAAACGACCTCAAATGGTCCTACTCAATACACTCTGAGTGTACTAGTGTAATTATACAGTCAAGATAAACTGATACCTAATTACACTACGACCTTCCAATGGTTTGTTCCTTTCCATTATGGTCGTGAGCTATTGTTTATAATTTATAAGATACTGATAACATGATCCTCTGTGTGTGACACCCCACACCATGTTATCTACAATATAAATTAATTGAACAACTACATTTATCATAAATGTAGACATTTGACCAATGTGATTCTTATTTCTTGATAAATGTTTATACCAAAAGCTAGGCTTTTAGTATACACTCTAACACATTAGAGGTCGTTTCTTTTATACTACTTTATAAAGAAACAAATACCTCAGTTATTATGGAAGTGTGTGCTCTTAATCCTAATATAATAACAAGCACATATATTTGATATTTATTTCTTTAATTTATCAATAGGCGAGATTTAGTTCGATGAATCAATAAGCCCGATAAGTTGGAAAATGATATCACTTATAGTGTGTGTTGTTGATTATAGAAGGAAATTGTGTCCTAGTAATCTAGGTTGATAATGTCCTCAAGATGAGCTCATAAGAATTGTCATGTTAAACCCTGCAGGTGGACTTAGTCCGACATGACGATAAGGTTGAGTGGTACTATTCTTGGATTAAGATATTAATTAAATGAGTTGTCAGTAACTCACTTAATTAGTGGACATTTGACATCTTAAACACAGGGAGACTAACACACTCATAATAAGAAGGAGCCCAAAAATGTAATTTGGGATTGGTGCGGTAGTTCAATAATAGTTCTCTAGTGGAATGAATTATTATTGATAAAATTAAGTTGTGTGTTCGGGGCGAACACGTGATGCTAAATTTTATCGGGAGACCAAAATCAATTACTCCTCTCGGTCCCTATCGTAGCCTTATATTTATAGAGTACTATACCCACCTATACCCACCTTCGTACCCATGATATAGGGGGCGGCCAAGCTAGCTTGTGGTTCAAGCTAGGGTCGGCCAAGCCTTGGTTCATGGGTGGCCGGCCCTAGCTTGAACCCAAGCTTAGGTGGCCGGCCCCCATTAAATTTAAAAGAATTTTAATTTTAAAATTTTCCTATGTGGAAGATATAATTTATTAGAGTGAATTAAAATTAAAATATCTCTTTTACAAACGATTAAGAAAAGAGATTAGATCTCTTTCCTTATTTGTAAATAGGAAAGATATTTTATTTTTTTCTCTTTGTAAATTATTCACATGTAGAAAAATTAAAATTATAAAAATTTATTTTTATCAACCATGAAGGGATTTTAAAGGAAAATTTTATTTTTTAAAAATTTCGAAGACAAATAAGGAATTTTTAATTGTTGATTGAAAATTGTCTTGTTTGATCTCCATGAGGTGGCCGGCCATTACAAGGTTAATTGGGAAATTTTATTTTATTTTTCTCAATTAATTCATGTCAAGGAAAGTTAAGGAAATTTTATTATAATTAAATTTCCTTATTTGCCAAAGCCAAGGAATATAAAAGAAGGGGTTGGGGTGCCTTCATGACACACAACTTTTATTATTCTTCTCCCTCTCTTCTTCCTTGGTGTGGCCGACCCCTTCAAGTTCTCTCTTCCCCTTGTTGTGGCCGAACCTTCTCTTCCTCTAGGAGATTAAGTGGTGGCCGGATTCAAGCTTGGAGAAGAAGGAGAGAAAGCTTTATCCCTTGGAGCATTGGTGGTGTTTTCTTTTCATCCTTGGAGGAGCTATTGACTTGGCCGAACCTTGCAAGGAGGAGAAGAAGGTGAATTGGTGGTTTCTCATCTCGGAAGATCGTTGCCCAAACAACGTCCGAGGCTAGAAGAGAAATACGGTAGAAGATCAAGAGGTTTTTCTAAAAGGTATAACTAGTATTTTTTTCTTTCCGCATCATACTAGTTATTTTTGGAAATAAATACCAAATACAAGAGGCATGCGATTCTAGTATTTCGAATTTGTTTTCGATGTTGTGTTCTTTGTTTTTTTTCTTTTCCTTGTGATTTGATTGTTCCTTTCGGTTAACCTAAAGTTATTTTAGGAAATTAAATATTAGCTTTCCTTAAAAGGTTTTGTCTAGTCGGTGGTGGTTGCTCCCATATCCAAGAAGGCCATGTGCCTCGCCACGTCAGTACTGGGAACCAATTATGGAAATTAATATTTAATGGAATTAATAACTTAGGTGATTTGGATCGAACGTGTTAAGTTTCGCAGGAGATCCAAGTCAAAACCTAAAAGAACAAATAGATTAAACTTTGGATCAAACGTGTTAAGTTCCGCAGACGATCCAAGTTTAATTTAAAAGAACACATGGTAGCTAAGAAAAGGTTCAGACATTTGTACAAAATTTTTGTACAGTGGAACCATTAGGTTTTCCGAGTAACAACCAACGATTGGTATCAGAGCTAGGGTTTTGCCTCTGTGTATTTGGTATTAGTTTAATTATGCACATGACATACATAATTTAGGCAGGTTAATAGTAGGATGTGCTAACTTTGTGGATGCAGGATCCAACTATTATGACTTATAGTTTTTTATGTGTGATTGGACCCTGGCATGTCAAGGGCATTTATACGTGTGTGCATGATTGTATTATAAAATATAGCAGGAGCTGTATTTAGTTTTATTAGGATTTTATTTTGATCTAGTTACATGTACATTCCTTTTATGGAATATAGGATCGATGGATGTAAATTTTTATTTTATGTTCGATCTAGTTTACATGTACATTCCTTCAAGGAATATAGGATCGAAAATGTAAATCCTATTTATGTCGCAGATCGAATCTTGCGTGGAACCTTTGAGGACCAGAGGCGTGGAACAAGGAGCAAGATGGACGCGACAGCTAGCCAAATATACAGCAGTTTGGGATGACAACACATGGAGGACAACATAGATAAAAGTCATAATAGTTGAAAATTAGATTTTCTATTTATTGCTTTTATATTATGTGCATGTTAGTATACATGTTTAGTAGGCTAGTATAGTTAAAATTCCTCATTTATAAATAACTAAGTGGGAGAGTGATTTTAAATAAATTCCACGTCTCCATTACTAGTTTGTAAGTGATGCAAACAAGTTTGCGGGCTCTGAGTGCCTTCCTCCATATCGGATGAGCTTGTTTGTGGATCACTGGAACAAACTACCATTTTGGATGACTATAGGAAGTTAATTAAGAGCGTGTGATCTTCCCCATCGGAAGGGGCATAATCTTATTAATGGACTTAGTGTCAAGTAATGGTATACACTTAGGCACGTCTAATAGTATCCTCCCCATCGGAGTCACTGCTATTATTCGTGTGACCAAAGGATACCAACTATTAATTTTATTTGTCAAAAGGATAGGTTGACAAGATAATAAAATGAATGGGTTTTACCCTCCTTTTACAAATGTTGAATTTGTATACGTCCACACTATCGTGGCATACAAAATTCATGGTGTTTTGAGGTGTTGGTTAATTTAAAATAGTATTGTTTGAGGAATCAATATTATTCTAAATTTAGAGTTCTGACCAAAAGTTATTTGTGATTCTTAGGATGACTTTCAACCCACTGTCTATCATACTACAACAGAATAGACTTACTTGTCCTAACTACATAGATTGGAAAAGGAACCTGGACATTGTTCTTACTGCTGAAAGCTATAAGTTTGTACTAACTGAACCTTGTCCTGATGCACCCACTAGTGAATCTACCCAAGAGGAGATTGAATATCATAAGAGATGGGTAAAGGCAGATGAGATGGCGCGGTGTTACATTTTCGCTTCAATGTCAAATGTCTTGCAACATCAGCATCAAGATTTACCAACAGCTTATGATATTATGAACAATCTCAAAGAACTCTTTGGTCATCAGGATCGGGCTTCTAGACAAGAAGCCATGAGAAAGATAATGACAGCCACCATGCAAGAGGGTACTCCTGTGAGGGATCATATCCTAAAGATGATGGCTTATCTGAACGAAATACAGATCCTTGGAGGAGAAATTGATGGGGAAACCCAGATCGATATGATCCTCCAAACACTACCTAGAAGTGTTGAGCAATTCCGCCTGAATTACAATATGAACAAAAGGGTATATTCATTGGCGGAACTACTAACAGAACTTTAGGCAGCAGAAGGATTGTTTCGTCACAACTCTCACATTCACTATGCTGAAAATGGTTCTGCTTCTAAGCCGAAAGGAAAGAAGAAGAAGAAATAAGTCGGTTCAGCAAAGAAAGTGAATAAATCTCAGAGTACAGGACCTAAAGCTGGAATGAAGAAGCCGAAGGGCAAGTGCTTCATCTGCAAGCAGTCAGGGCATTAGAAGGCGGACTGTCCTCGTAGGAATCAGAACAACAAAGGTATATCTCATGCTCTAGTTGTTGAAACATGTTTAGCGGTGTTATCTACCAGCACCTGGTGTGTAGATACGGGAGCCACTGATCATGTCTGTAATTCCTTGCAGGGGTTCCAGGAAACCCGATGACTAACTGAAGGAGAGATTATCGTCTACATGGGAAATGCTACTAAGGTGGCGGCTGTTGCAGTGGGAGACATCTACTTATCTTTTAATAGAAATAGAAATTTGGTTTTAAGAAATTGTCTTTATGTACCCAGTTTTAGAAAGAATTTAATTTCAGTTTCTAAATTATTTTTGGATGGATATTCAGTTTCCTTTAGTAATGATGTAGTTATTAAGAGAAATAAAGTGATTATATGTTCTGGTGCATTAGTTGGCAATTTGTATACTTTAAATCCAATTTCTTCCACAAAGCAAAACAAGGAAATTTATAACTCATCTTCTAACTCTAATAAGAGAAAAGAACCTTCAGAAATGAACCAAGCATATCTTTGGCATCTAAGACTTGGTCATATTAACTTAAGTAGGATTCAGAGGCTTATAGCCGATGGACTCTTGAGTTCATTAGAGTTGGAAAATTTTCCAACTTGTGAATCTTGCCTGGAAGGTAAAATGACCAAGAGGTCGTTCAAGGCCAAGGGGTATAGAGCCAAAGAAGTGTTGAATTGGTTCATTCTGATTTGTGTGGTCTTATGTCTGTCCAGGCAAGAGGAGGTTTTGAATATTTTGTCTCTTTTATAGACAATTATTCAAGATACGGATACATTTACCTAATGCACCGCAAGTCCGAGTGCTTTGATAAGTTCAAAGAGTACAAGGCTGATGTGGAGAAACGATTAGGTAAAAGTATCAAGACACTACGGTCTGATCGTGGTGGCGAATACCTCTTAGGAGAGTTTAGGAATTACTTATCGAGGTCGGATTCAATCCCAACCGCTCGCACTGTACACCCCAATGTAATAGTGTGGCGAACGAAGGAATAGGACTCTTATGGAAATGGTTAGATCAATGATGAGTTATTCAATTACCAAATTGCTTTGGGATACGCCTGAAACAAAGAATGTACATTCTGAACTTAGTACCTTCTAAATCAGTTTCTTCTACTCCCACAGAATTACGGAATGGGCGAAAGCCCAATCTAAGACATATTCGGATTTGGGGTAGTCCAGCACATGTGCTGAAACCAGATACTGATAAGTTAGAATCTCGTACAGAAGTTCGCGTGTTTGTGGGGTATCACAAAGGAACGAAAGGTGGTTTATTTTATAGTCCTAAAGACCAGAAGATCATTGTTAGCACCAATGCCCAGTTTTTAGAAGAGGACTATATAATGGATCACAAGCCCAGTAGCAAAGTTGTTTTAGAAGAACTAAGAGAGGACACGTCTACCTTAGTACCAACAGTACAAGATAAAGTACCACAAGAGACTGCAACACGTGTCACACATGATACACAACCACAGAATGTGCCTCGTCGTAGTGGGAGAGTTGTTAGGCAGCCTGATAGATTCATGTTTTTGGGAGAGTCTTCGGACTTGATCCCGGGTAAACATGAACCTGATCCCCGAACATATGACGAAGAACTCCAAGATATAGATGCAGTATCTTGGTAGAAGGTAATGAATTCTGAAATAGAGTCTATGTACTCTAATAAGGTCTGGGAGCTTGTAGAACCACCTGATGGTGTAAAAGCCGTTGGATGCAAGTGGATCTACAAAAGGAAAAGAGGGACAGATGGGAAGGTAGAAACCTTCAAAGCTAGGCTTGTTGCGAAAGGGTACACTCAGAAAGAGGGAATCGACTATGAGGAGACCTTTTCATCGGTAGCCATGCTTAAGTCTATCCGGATACTCTTTTCCATTGCTGCTCATATGGATTATGAGATTTAGCAAATGGATGTCAAGACAGCTTTCCTTAATGGAAGTCTTGAAGAGAACATCCATATGAAGCAACCAGAAGGGTTTATTGAAAAAGGCAAAGAGCATATAGTGTGCAAGCTCAATCGGTCCATTTATGGACTGAAGCAAGCTTCAAGGTCTTGGAACATCCGGTTTAATGAAGTAATCCAGTCATATGTATTTATTCAGTGTCTGGATGAGTCTTGTGTATACAAGAAGTGTAACAGAAACGTGGTGGTTTTTCTTGTACTATACGTAGATGATATTTTGTTAATTGGCAACAATGTCAAAGTATTATCGGACGTAAGGGTATGGTTGTCCAAACAATTTGATATGAAGGACTTAGGAGATTGTGTATACATTCTTGGGATCAAAGTTATAAGGGATCGCAAGAAAAGAATGTTGTGTTTGTCCCAAGCTTCATATATAGATACAATCCTTGCTCGTTTTAGCATACAGGATTCCAAGAAAGGTTTCTTACCTTTTAGGCATGGAGTAGCACTATCTAAAGAGATGTCTCCGAAGACATCAAAGGAGATAGAGGACATGAAAGCAGTTCCTTATGCTTCGGCTGTAGGAAGTCTAATGTATGCAATGCTATGTACGAGACCTGATATCCGCTTACTGTAGGCATGGTTAGTGATATCGTGAGTAACCCTGGACAAGGACATTGATCATGTAAAGCATATATAAAGTACCGAGAAGGACTAGAGATTATATGCTAGTTTACCAAGCGGACGATTTGCTCCCGTGGGTTATACGAATTCAGATTTCCAATCGATAGGGACAATAGTAAGTCTACATCAGTGCTATGTGTTTACTTTAGGAGGTGGAGCCATTGCATGGAGGAGTGTTAAGCAAATGCGTTTGGACTCAACCATGGAAGGAGTATGTAGACCTCCGAGGCGGCTAAAGAAGCAGTATGGCTCAGGAACTTTCTAATGGACTTAGATGTGATTCCTGATTTGCCCAAAATCATCACAATTTATTGTGATAATAGCGGTGCAATTGCAAACTCGAAGGAACCACGAGCCCATAAGACAAGTAAACATATAGAGCGCAAGTACCACCTGATACGAGATATCGTGAAGTGAGGAGAAGTTGTCATCGCCAAGATTGCATCAGCAGATAACCTGGCAGATCCTTTCACTAAGGCCCTTCCGGCAAAAGCTTTTGATCGGCATGTGGAAGGAATGAGAATCAGATGTATGCCAGAAGATATGGCAGCTTAGTCATTAGTATAAGTGGGAGATTGTTAGAGTGTATACTGAAAGCCTAAGCTTTTGTAAACATTTATTTTGAATAAAGAATCACATTTGGTCAAATTATCTACATTTAGTTGTAGTTGTTCAATTAATTTATATTGTAGATAACATAGTATGTGGTGCCACATACAGAAGATGATGTTATCAATACCTTATAAATTATAAACAGTAGCTCACGACCAAAATGGAAAGGAACAAACCATTGGAAGGTCGTAGTGTAATTAGGAATTAGTTTTTCTTGACTATATAATTACACTAGTACACTTATAGTGTATTGAGTAGGACCATTAGAGGTCGTTTCTTTTATACTGACTTTATAAAGAAACAAATACCTCAGTTATTATGGAAGTGTGTGCTCTTAATCCTAATATAATAACAAGCACATATATTTGATATTTATTTCTTTAATTTATCAATGGGCGAGATTTAGTTCGATGAATCAATAAGCCCGTTAAGTTGGGAAATGATATCACTTATAGTGTGTGTTGTTGATTATAGAAGGAAATTGTGTCCTAGTAATCTAGGTTGATAATGTCCTCAAGATGAGCTCATAAGAATTGTCATGTTAAATCCTGCAGGTGGACTTAGTCCGACATGACGATAAGGTTGAGTGGTACTATTCTTGGATTAAGATATTAATTAAATGAGTTGTCAGTAACTCACTTAATTAGTGGACATTTGACATCTTAAACACAGGGAGACTAACACACTCATAATAAGAAGGAGCCCAAAAATGTAATTTGGGATTGGTGCGGTAGTTCAATAATAGTTCTCTAGTGGAATGAATTATTATTGATAAAATTAAGTTGTGTGTTCGAGGCGAACACGGGATGCTTAATTTTATCGGGAAACCAAAACCAATTCCTCCTCTCGGTCCCTATCGTAGCCTCTTATTTATAGAGTACTATACCCACCTTCGTACCCATGATATATGGGCCGGCCAAGCTAGCATGTGGTTCAAGCTAGGGCCGGCCAAGCCTTGGTTCATGGGTGGCCGGCCCTAGCTTGAACCCAAGCTTAGGTGGCCGGCCCCCATTAAATTTAAAAGAATTTTAAATTAAAATTTTTCTTATGTGGAAGATATAATTTATTAGAGAGAATTAAAATTAAAATATCTCTTTTACAAAAGATTAAGAAAAGAGATTAGATCTCTTTCCTTATTTGTAGATAGGAAAGATATTTTATTTTTTCTCTTTGTAAATTATTCACATGTAGAAAAATTAAAATTATAAAAATTTCTTTTTATCAACCATGAAGGGATTTTAAATGGAAATTTTATTTTTTTAAATTTCCGAAGACAAATAAGGAATTTTTAATTGTTGATTGAAAATTGTCTTGTTTGATCTCCATGAGGTGGCCGACCATTACAAGGTTAATTGGGAAATTTTATTTTATTTTTCTCAATTAATTCATGTCAAGGAAAGTTAAGAAAATTTTATTATAATTAAATTTCCTTATTTGCCAAAGCCAAGGAATATAAAAGAAGGGGTTGGGGTGCCTTCATGACACACAACTTTTATTATTCTTCTCCCTCTCTTCTTCCTTGGTGTGGCCGGCCCCTTCAAGTTCTCTCTTCCCCTTGTCGTGGCCGAACCTTCTCTTCCTCTAGGAGATTAAGTGGTGGCCAGATTCAAGCTTGGAGAAGAAGGAGAGAAAGCTTTATCCCTTGGAGCATTGGTGGTGTTTTCTCTTCATCCTTCGAGGAGCTATTGACTTGGCCGAACCTTGCAAGGAGGAGAAGAAGGTGCATTGGTGGTTTCTCATCTCGGAAGATCATTGCCCACACAACGTTCGAGGTTAGAAGAGGAATACGGTAGAAGATCAAGAGGTTTTTCTAAAAGGTATAACTAGCATTTTTTCTTTCCGCATCATACTAGTTATTTTTGGAAATAAATACCAAATACAAGAGGCATGCGATTCTAGTATTTCGAATTTGTTTTCGATGTTGTGTTCTTTGTTTTTTTTTCTTTTCCTTGTGATTTGATTGTTCCTTTCGGTTAACTTAAAGTTATTTTAGGAAATTAAATATTAGCTTTCCTTAAAAGGTTTAGTCTAGTCGATGGTGGTTGCTCCCATATCCAAGAAGGCCATGTGCCTCGCCACGTCAGTACTGGGAACCAATTATGGAAATTAATATTTAATGGAATTAATAACTTAGGTGATTTGGATCGAACGTGTTAAGTTTCGCAGGAGATCCAAGTCAAAACCTAAAAGAACAAATAGATTAAACTTTGGATCAAACGTGTTAAGTTCCGCAGGCGATCCAAGTTTAATTTAAAAGAACACATGGTAGCTAGGAAAAGGTTCAGTCCTTTGTACAAAATTTTTGTACAGTGGAAACATTAGGTTTTCCGAGTAGCAACCAACATAGGCAAGGTGAAAACCCTAGGGGGTGGTAACCCTAGGTCTAGGCGGTGGTAACCCTATGGGAAAGTCTTGGTGGGTCGACGGCTTCGGGGAAAATCCTAGGGGGTGGTATGTTGGAATGTATACTGAAAGCCTAAGCTTTGTAAACATTTATTATGAATAAAGAATCACATTTGGTCTAATTGTCTACATTTGTTTGTAGTTGTTCATTTAATTTATATTGTAGATAACATAGTATGTGGTGTCACATACAGAAGATGATGTTATCAGTACCTTATAAATTATAAACAGTAGCTCACGACCAAAATGGAAAAGGAACAAACCATTAGAAGGTCGTAGTGTAATTAGGTATTAGTTTATCTTGACTATATAATTACACTAGTACACCCGTGAGTGTATTGAGTAGGACCATTTGAGGTCGTTTTTATACCGACTTTATAAAGGAACAAAGACCTCGCTTATTATGGAAGTGTTTTAATCCTAATATAATAACAAGCACATATATTTGATATTTATTTTAATTTATCAATGGGTGAGATTTAGTTCATGAATCAATAAACCCGATAAGTTGGGAAATGGTATCACTTATAGTGTGTGTTGTTGATTATAGAAGAAAACTGTGTCCTAGAGATACTAGGTTGATAATGTCCTCAAGAGGAGTTCATAAAGATTGTCATGTTAAACCTCGCAGTGGACTTAATCCGACATGACAATAAGGTTGAGTGGTACTACTCTTGGACTTAGATATTAATTAAATGAGTTGTCAGAACTCACTTAATTAGTGGACATTTGATATCTTAAACACGGGAGACTAACACACCATAATAAGAAGGAGCCCAAAATGTAATTTGGGATTGGTGCGTAGTTCAATGATAGTTCTCTAGTGGAATGAATTATCATTGATAAATTAAGTTGTGTGTTCAGCGAACACGGATGCTTAATTTTATCGGGAGACCAAAACCAATTCCTCCTCTCGGTCCCTATCGTAGCCTCTTATTTATAGAGTTCTATACCCACCTATACCCACCTTCTATACCCACCAATAAGGGGCCGGCCAAGCTAGCTTGGGAACCAAGCTAGGGCCGGCCTAGGTATATTATTGGGTGGCCGGCCCTACCTTGAACCCAAGCTAGTAGGGCCGGCCAAAATAAATTAAAAAAGAAATTTAATTTTAATTTTTATTATAATGTGGAAGATATAATTTAAAGAGAATTAGAATTAAAATATCTCTCTTGTAAAAGATTTATAAAAGATTAAAGAAAGAGATTAGATCTCTTTCCTTATTTGTAGATTGGAGAGATGTTTTATTTTCTCTTTAAAATTATTCACATGTTAATAAAATTAAAATTATAGATATTTCCTTTTATTAACCATGAAGAGATTTTAAAGAGAAATTTTATTTTTTAAAATTTCCGGAAACAAATTAGGAAGTTTTAATTGTTGATTAAAACTTATCCTCCTTTGTTTTCCAATGATGTGGCCGGCCACTTGAAATTGATTTGGGAAATTTTATTTTATTTCTCTCAATTAAATCAAGTCAAGGAAATTAAGGAAAATTTATTGTAATTAAATTTCTAATTTGCCTAGGCCAAGGAATATAAAAGAAGGGTAGGGGCTTCATGAGACAACCTCTATTGTTTTCTCTCCTTTTCTTGGTGTGGCGGCCATTACCCTCTCCTCTCTTCCTCTTGTGGTCCGAATACTTCATCTCTCTTGGAGTTCTTGTGGTGGCGGATACTACTGGAGAAGAAGAAGAAGAAGAAGGAGAAAGTTAGCATCTCTTGGAGCTTGGTTAGTATTTTGATTTTCTTCTTTAGTAAAGTTCTTCCTTTGTGGCCGAACCTTGCTTGGAGGAGAAGAAGGTGGTTGGTGGTTTCTCATCTTGGTAGATCGTTGTCCACACAACGTCCGAGGTTAGAAGAGGAATACGGTAGAAGATCAAGAGGTTTTTCTACAAGGTATAATTAGTAATTTTTATTTCCGCATCATGCTAGTTATTTATGGAAATAATACCAAATACAAGAGGCTTATGATCTAGTATTTCGAATATGTTTTTCGATGTTGTGTTCTTTTGTTTTCTTTCTTTTCCTTGTGATTTGATTGTTCTCTTTGGTTAACCTAAAGTTATTTTAGGAAATTAAATATTAGCTTTCTATTAAAGGTTTTGTCTAGTCGGTGGTGGTTGCTCCCATATCCAAGAAGGCCATGTGCCTCGCCACGTCAGTACTGGGAACCTTTTATGGAAATTAGTATTTAATGGAATTAATAACTTAAGGAGACTTGGGTCGAACGTGTTAAGTTCCGCAGGAGATCCAAGTTAAAACCTAAAAGAACAAATAGATTAAGTTTTGGATCAAACGTGTTAAGTTCCGCAGGCGATCCAAAATTTAATTTAAAAGAACACATGGTAGCTAGGAAAAGGTTCAGACCTTTGTACAAAATTTTTGTACAGTGGAACCTCTAGGTTTTCCGAGTAGCAACCAACAATTGGTATCAGAGCTAGGGTTTTGCCTCTGTGTATTTGGTATTAGTTTAATTATGCACATGTCATACATAATTTAGGCATGATAATAGTAGGATGTGCTAACTTTGTGGATGCAGGATCCAACTATTATGGCTTTTAGTTAATTATGTGTGTGATTGGACCCTTGGACATGTCAAGGGCAATTTATATGTGTGTGCATGATTGTATTAAAATACAGCAGGAGCTGTATTTAGTTTTATTAGGATTTTATTTTTGATCTAGATACATGTACATTCCTTTTATGGAATATAGGATCAAAAATGTAAAATTCTATTTATGTCGCGGATCGAATCTTGCAAAGCGTGGAACCTTCTAAGGACCAGAGGCGCAGCGGAACTAGGAGCAAGATGGATGCGACAACTAGACCCGGTGGCGGTGGCCAAATATGGCAGCAGCTTGGGATGACAACACACGGAGGACAATTAGAGATAAAAGCCATAATAGTTGAAAATTAAATTTTCTATTGCTTTTATATTGTACTGTGTGTGCATGTTAGTTTACAAGTTTAAGTAGGCTAGCATAGTTAAAATTCCTCATTTATAAATAACTAAGTGGGAGAGGGATTTTTAAATAAATCCCATGGTCTCCATTACTGGTTTGTAAGTGATGCAAACAAGCTTGCGCGTTGGCTCTGAGTGCCTTCCTCCATAACGGATGAGCTTGTTTGTGGATCACTAGAACAGACTTCCATTTTTGGATGACTATAGGAAGTTAATTAAGAGCGTGTGATCTTCCCCAACGGAAGGGGCATAATCTTATTAATGGACTTAGTGTCAAGTAATGGTATACACTTAGACACATCTAATAGTATCCTCCCTAACGGAGTCACTGCTATTATTTGTGTGACCAAATGATACCAACTATTAATTTTATTTGTCAAAAGTTAGGTTGATAAGATAATAAAATTAATGGGTTAAAACCCTCCTTTACAAATGTTGAATTTGTATACGTCCACACTAACGTGGCATACAAAATTCACTGTTATGAGGTGTTGGTTAATTTAAAATAGTATTGTTTGAGGAATCAATATTATTCTAAATTTAGAGTTCGACCAAAAGTTATTTGTGATTCTTAGGATGTCTTTCAACCCACCGTCCATCATACTTCAACAGAATAGACTTACTGGACCAAACTACATAGATTGGAAAAGAAACCGGACATTGTTCTTACTACTGAAAGCTATAAATATGTACTGAATGAGCTCGATGCACCTATCGGTGAATCTACCCAAGAGGAGATTGAATATCATAGGAAATGGGTAAAGCAGATGATGACGCGGTGTTACATTTTGGCTTCAATGTCAAATGTATTGCAACATCAAGATTTACCAACCGCCTATGATATTATGAACAATCTCAAGGAACTCTTTGTCATCAAGATAGGGCTTCTAGGCAAGAAGCCATGAGAAAGATAATGATGACCACCATGCAAGAGGGTACTCCTGTAAGGGATCATATCGTAAAGATGATGGCTTATCTGAACGAGATACAGATCCTTGGAGGAGAAATTGATGGGGAAACCCAGATCGATATGATCCTCCAAACGCTACCTAGAAGTTTTGAGCAGTTTCGCCTGAACTATAATATGAATAAGAGGGTTTATTCATTAGCGGAACTACTGACAGAACTTCAAGCAGCAGAAGGATTATTTCGTCACAATGCTCAAATTCACTATGCTAAAAATGGTTCTACTTCTAAACCGAAAGGAAAGAAGAAGAAGAAACAAGCTGGTTCAGCAAAGAAAGTGAATAAATCTCAGAGTACGGGATTTAAAGCTGGAATGAAGAAGCCGAAGGGCAAGTGCTTCATCTGTAAGCAGGCAGGACATTGGAAGGCGGACTGTCCTCGTAGGAACCAAAACAAAGGTATATCTCATACTCTAGTTGTTGAAACATGTTTAGCGGTGTTATCTACCAGCACCTGGTGTGTAGATACGGGAGCCACTGATCATATTCCCTGCAGGGGTTCCAGGAAACCCGACGACTATCTGAAGGAGAAATTACCGTCTACATGGGCAATGCTACTAAGGTGGCAGCTGTTGCAGTGGGAGACGTCTACTTATCTTTTAGTAGAAATAGGAATTTGGTTTTAAGAAATTGTCTTTATGTACCCAGTTTTAGAAAGAATTTAATTTCAGTTTCTAAACTGTTTTTAGATGGATATTCAGTTTCTTTCAGTAACGATGTAGTTATTAAAAGAAATAAAGTGATTATCTGTTCTGGTGCATTAGTTGGCAATTTGTATACTTTAAATCCAATTTCTTCCACAAAGCAAAACATGGAAATTTATAACTCATCTTCTAACTCTAATAAGAGAAAAGAACCTTCGGAAATGAACCAAGCATATCTTTGGCATCTAAGGCTTGGTCATATTAACTTAAGTAGGATTCAGAGGCTTATAGCCGATGGACTTTTGGGTTCATTAGAGTTGGAAAATTTTCCAACTTGTGAATCCTGCTTGGAAGGTAAAATGACCAAGAGGCCGTTCAAGGCCAGGGGTATAGAGCCAAAGAAGTGTTAGAGTTGGTTCACTCTGATTTGTGTGGTCCTATGTCTGTCCAGGCAAGAGGAGGTTTTGAATATTTTGTCTCTTTCATAGACGATTATTCAAGATATGGATACATTTACCTAATGCGCCGCAAGTCTGAGTGCTTTGATAAGTTCAAAGAATACAAGGCTGATGTGGAGAAACGACTAGGTAAAAGTATCAAGACACTACGGTCAGATCGTGGTGGCGAATACCTCTTAGGAGAGTTTAGGAATTACTTATCAGAGGCTGGGATTCAATCCCAATTGTCTGCACCTGGAACACCCCAACAGAATGGTGTAGCAGAACGAAGGAATAGGACTCTTATGGAAATGGTTAGATCGATGATGAGTTATTCAGAATTACCAAATTCATTTTGGGGATATGCTCTGGAAACAGCAGTATACGTTCTGAACTTAGTACCTTCTAAATCAGTTTCTTCTACTCCCATAGAATTGTGGAATGGGCGAAAACCCAGTCTAAGACATATTCGGATTTGGGGTAGTCCAGCACATGTGCTGAAACCAGATGCTGATAAGTTAGAATCTCGTACAGAAGTTCGCGTGTTTGTAGGATATCCCAAAGGAACGAAAGGTGGTTTATTTTATAGTCCTAAAGACCAGAAGGTCATTGTTAGCACCAATGCCCAGTTTTTAGAAGAAGACTATATAATGGATCACAAGCCCAGTAGTAAAGTTGTTTTAGAAGAACTTAGAGAGGACATGTCTACTTCAGTACCAACAGTACAAGATGAAGTACCACAAGAGACTGCAACACGTGTCACACATGATACACAACCACAGATAGTGCCTCGTCGTAGTGGGAGGGTTGTGAGGCAGCCTGAAAGATTCATGTTTTTGGGAGAGTCTTCGGACTTGATCCCGGGTAAACATGAACCTGATCCCCGGTCATATGACGAAGCACTCCAAGATATAGATGCAGTATCTTGGCAAAAGGCAATGAATTCTGAAATAGAGTCCATGTACTCTAATAAGGTTTGGGAGCTTGTAGAACCACCTGATGGTGTAAAAGCCGTTGGATGCAAGTGGATCTACAAAAGGAAAAGAGGGACAGACGGGAAGGTAGAAACCTTCAAAGCTAGGCTTGTTGCAAAAGGGTACACTCAAAAAGAGGGAATCGATTATGAGGAGACCTTTTCACCGGTAGCTATGCTTAAGTCTATCCGGATACTCTTATCCATTGCTGCTCATATGGATTATGAGATTTGGCAAATGGATGTCAAGACAGTTTTCCTTAATGGAAGTCTTGAAGAGAACATCCATATGAAGCAACCAGAAGGGTTCATTGAAAAAGGCAAAGAGCATCTAGTGTGCAAGCTCAATCGGTCCATTTATGGACTGAAGCAAGCTTCAAGGTCTTGGAACATCCGGTTTAATGAAGTAATCCAGTCATATGGATTTATTCAAAGTCCGGATGAGTCTTGTGTATATAAGAAGTGTAACGGAAACGTGGTGGTATTTCTTGTACTATACGTAGATGATATTTTGTTAATTGGCAACAATGTCAAGGTATTATCAGACGTAAGGGTATGGTTGTCCAAACAATTTGATATGAAGGACTTAGGAGAATGTGCACACATTCTTGGGATCAAAGTTATAAGGGATCGTAAGAAAAGAATGTTGTGTCTATCCCAAGCTTCATATATAGATACAATCCTTGCTCGCTTTAGCATGCAGGATTCCAAGAAAGGTTTCTTACCTTTAGACATGGAGTAGCTCTATCTAAAGAGATGTCTCCAAAGACATCAAAAGAGATAGAGGACATGAAAGCGGTTCCTGCTGGAGGAAGCCTAATGTATGCAATGTTATACATGAGACCTGATTTTTGTCGTGGGCATGGTCAGTAGATATCGAGTAACTCTGGACAAGGACATTGGACTGCGGAAAGCATATATTGAAGTACCGAGAAGGACTAGAGATTATATGCTAGTTTACCAAGCAAACGATCTGCTCCCTGTGGGTTACACGGATTGATTTCCAATCAGATAGGGATAACATGAAGTCTACATCAGGCTATGTGTTTACTTTAGGAGGTGGAGCCATTTCATGGAGGAGTGTTAAGCGGAAATGCGTTTCGGACTCAACCATGGAAGCTGAATATGTAGCAGCCTCTGAGGCAGAAGCAGTATGGCTCAGGAGCTTTCTAATGGACTTAGATGTGATTCCTGGTTTGCCCAAAATCTTCACAATTTATTGTGATAATAGTGGTGCAGTTGCAAACTCGAAGGAACCACGAGCTCATAAGGCAAGTAAACATATAGAGCGCAAGTACCACCTGATACGAGATATTGTGAAGCGAGGAGAAGTTGTCATAACCAAGATTGCATCAGCGGATAACCTGGCAGATCCTTTCACTAAGGCCCTTCCGGCGAGAGAAAAGAAAGATGATTGGTGTTGAACCAATTCAAGATATGGTATAAAGAGTGGGAGATTGTTGGAATGTATACTGAAAGCCTAAGCTTTGTAAACATTTATTATGAATAAAGAATCACATTTGGTTTAATTGTCTACATTTGTTTGTAGTTGTTCATTTAATTTATATTGTAGATAACATAGTATGTGGTGTCACATACAGAAGATGATGTTATCAGTACCTTATAAATTATAAACAGTAGCTCACGACCAAAATGGAAAAGGAACAAACCATTAGAAGGTCGTAGTGTAATTAGGTATTAGTTTATCTTGACTATATAATTACACTAGTACACTCAGAGTGTATTGAGTAGGACCATTTGAGGTCGTTTCTTTTATACTTTATAAAGGAACAAAGACCTCAGTTATTATGGAAGTGTGTGCTCTTAATCCTAATATAATAACAAGCACATATATTTGATATTTATTTCTTTAATTTATCAATGGGTGAGATTTAGTTCGTTGAATCAATAAACCCGATAAGTTGGGAAATGGTATCACTTATAGTGTGTGTTGTTGATTATAGAAGGAAACTGTGTCCTAGAGATACTAGGTTGATAATGTCCTCAAGAGGAGCTCATAAAGATTGTCATGTTAAACCCTGCAGGTGGACTTAGTCCGACATGACAATAAGGTTGAGTGGTACTACTCTTGGACTTAGATATTAATTAAATGAGTTGTCAGTAACTCACTTAATTAGTGGACATTCGATATCTTAAACACATGGAGACTAACACACTCATAATAAGAAGGAGCCCAAAATGTAATTTGGGATTGGTGCGGTAGTTCAATGATAGTTCTCTAGTGGAATGAATTATCATTGATAAAATTAAGTTGTGTGTTCGGGGCGAACACGGGATGCTTAATTTTATCGGGAGACCAAAACCAATTCCTCCTCTCGGTCCCTATCGTAGCCTCTTATTTATAGAGTTCTATACCCACCTATACCCACCTTCTATACCCACCAATAAGGGGCCGGCCAAGCTAGCTTGGGAACCAAGCTAGGGCCGGCCTAGGTATATTATTGGGTGGCCTAGCTTGAACCCAAGCTAGTAGGGCCGGCCAAAATAAATTAAAAAAGAAATTTAATTTTAATTTTTATTATAATGTGGAAGATATAATTTAAAGAGAATTAGAATTAAAATATCTCTCTTGTAAAAGATTTACAAAAGATTAAAGAAAGAGATTAGATCTCTTTCCTTATTTGTAGATTGGAGAGATGTTTTATTTTCTCTTTAAAATTATTCACATGTTAATAAAATTAAAATTATAGATATTTCCTTTTATTAACCATGAAGAGATTTTAAAGAGAAATTTTATTTTTTAAAATTTCCAGAAACAAATTAGGAAGTTTTAATTGTTGATTAAAACTTGTCCTCTTTTGTTTTCCAATGATGCCACTGGAAATTGATTTGGGAAATTTTATTTTATTTCTCTCAATTAAATCAAGTCAAGGAAATTAAGGAAAATTTATTGTAATTAAATTTCCTAATTTGCCTAGGCCAAGGAATATAAAAGAAGGGGTAGGGGTGCCTTCATGAGAGACAACCTCTATTGTTTTCTCTCCCTTTTTCCTTGGTGTTGTGGCCGGCCATTACCCTCTCCCTCTCTTCCTCTTGTGGTGGCCGAATACTTCATCTCTCTTGGAGTTCTTGTGGTGGCCGGATACTACTTGGAGAAGAAGAAGAAGAAGGAGAGAAAGTTAGCATCTCTTGGAGCTTGGTTAGTATTTTGATTTTCTTCTTTGGTAAAGTTCTTCCTTTGTGGCCGAACCTTGCTTGGAGGAGAAGAAGGTGGTTGGTGGTTTCTCATCTTGGTAGATCGTTGCCCACACAACGTCCGAGGTTAGAAGAGGAATACGGTAGAAGATCAAGAGGTTTTTCTACAAGGTATAATTAGTAATTTTTATTTCCGCATCATGCTAGTTATTTATGGAAATAATACCAAATACAAGAGGCTTATGATCTAGTATTTCGAATATGTTTTTCGATGTTGTGTTCTTTTGTTTTCTTTCTTTTCCTTGTGATTTGATTGTTCTCTTTGGTTAACCTAAAGTTATTTTAGGAAATTAAATATTAGCTTTCTATTAAAGGTTTTGTCTAGTCGGTGGTGGTTGCTCCCATATCCAAGAAGGCCATGTGCCTCGTCACGTCAATCTGGGAACCTTTATGGAAATTAGTATTTAATGGAATTAATAACTTAAGGAGACTTGGGTCGAGCGTGTTAAGTTCCGCAGAGATCCAAGTTAAAACCTAAAGAACAAATAGATTAAGTTTTGGATCAAACGTGTTAAGTTCCGCAGCGATCCAAAATTTAATTTAAAAGAACACATGGTAGCTAGGAAAAGGTTCAGACCTTTGTACAAAATTTTGTACAGTGGAACCTCTAGGTTTTCCGAGTAGCAACCAACAATTGGTATCAGAGCTAGGGTTTTGCCTCTGTGTATTTGGTATTTAGTTTAATTATGCACATGTCATACATAATTTAGGCAGGATAATAGTAGGATGTGCTAACTTTGTGGATGCAGGATCCAACTATTATGGCTTTTAGTTAATTATGTGTGTGATTGGACCCTTGGACATGTCAAGGGCAATTTATATGTGTGTGCATGATTGTATTAAAATACGCAGGAGTCGTATTTAGTTTTATTAGGATTTTATTTTTGATCTAGATACATGTACATTCCTTTTATGGAATATAGGATCAAAATGTAAAATTCTATTTATGTCGTGGATCGAATCTTGCAAAGCGTGGAACCTTCTAAGGACCAGAGGCGCAGTGGAACTAGGAGCAAGATGGATGCGACAGCTAGACCCGGTGGTGGCCAAATATGGCGGCAGCTTGGGATGACAACACACGGAGGACAATTAGAGATAAAAGCCATAATAGTTGAAAATTAAATTTTCTATTTATTGCTTTTATATTGTCTTCAGTGTGTGAATGTTAGTTTACAAGTTTAAGTAGGCTAGCATAGTTAAAATTCCTCATTTATAAATAACTAAGTGGGAGAGGGATTTTTAAATAAATCCCATGGTCTCCATTACTGGTTTGTAAGTGATGCAAACAAGCTTGCGCGTTGGCTCTGAGTGCCTTCCTCCATAACGGATGAGCTTGTTTGCGGATCACTAGAACAGACTTCCATTTTTGGATGACTATAGGAAGTTAATTAAGAGCGTGTGATCTTCCCCAACGGAAGGGGCATAATCTTATTAATGGACTTAGTGTCAAGTAATGGTATACACTTAGACACATCTAATAGTATCCTCCCTAACGGAGTCACTGCTATTATTTGTGTGACAAAATGATATCAACTATTAATTTTATTTGTCAAAAAGTTATGTTGACAAGATAATAAAATTAATGGGTTAAAACCCTCCTTTTACAAATGTTGAATTTGTATACGTCCACACTAATGTGGCATACAAAATTCACGGTGTTATGAGGTGTTGGTTAATTTAAAATAGTATTGTTTGAGGAATCAATATTATTCTAAATTTAGAGTTCTGACCAAAAGTTATTTGTGATTCTTAGGATGTCTTTCAACCCACTGTCCATCATACTTCAACAGAATAGACTTACTGGACCAAACTACATAGATTGGAAAAGAAACCTGGACATTGTTCTTACTGCTGAAATATGTACTGACTGAGCAGTGCCCTGATGCACCTACTGGTGAATCTACCCAAGAGGAGATTGAATATCATAGGAAATGGGTAAAAGCAGATGAGATGGCGCGGTGTTACATTTTGGCTTCAATGTCAAATGTATTGCAACATTAGCATCAAGATTTACCAACAGCCTATGATATTATGAACAATCTCAAGGAACTCTTTGGTCATCAAGATAGAGCTTCTAGGCAAGAAGCCATGAGAAAGATAATGACAGCCACCATGCAAGAGGGTACTCCTGTAAGGGATCATATCCTAAAGATGATGGCTTATCTGAACGAGATACAGATCCTTGGAGGAGAAATTGATGGGGAAACCCAGATCGATATGATCCTCTAAACGCTAACTAGAAGTTTTGAGCAGTTTCGCCTGAACTATAATATGAATAAGAGGATTTATTCATTAGCGGAACTACTGACAGAACTTCAAGCAGCAGAAGGATTATTTCGTCACAATGCTCAAATTCACTATGCTGAAAATGGTTCTACTTCTAAACCGAAAGGAAAGAAGAAGAAGAAACAAGCTGGTTCAGCAAAGAAAGTGAATAAATCTCAGAGTACGGGATTTAAAGCTGGAATGAAGAAGCCGAAGGGCAAGTGCTTCATCTGTAAGCAGACAGGACATTGGAAGGCGGACTGTCCTCGTAGGAACCAAAACAAAGGTATATCTCATACTCTAGTTATTGAAACATGTTTAGCGGTGTTATCTACCAGCACCTGGTGTGTAGATACGGGAGCCACTGATCATGTCTGCAATTCCTTGCAGGGGTTCCAGGAAACCCGACGACTATCTGAAGGAGAAATTACCGTCTACATGGGCAATGCTACTAAGGTGGCAGCTGTTGCAGTGGGAGACGTCTACTTATCTTTTAGTAGAAATAGGAATTTGGTTTTAAGAAATTGTCTTTATGTACCCAGTTTTAGAAAGAATTTAATTTCAGTTTCTAAACTGTTTATAGATGGATATTCAGTTTCTTTCAGTAACGATGTAGTTATTAAAAGAAATAAAGTGATTATCTGTTCTGGTGCATTAGTTGGCAATTTGTATATTTTAAATCTAATTTCTTCCACAAAGCAAAACATGGAAATTTATAACTCATCTTCTAATAAGAGAAAAGAACCTTCAGAAATGAACCAAGCATATCTTTGGCATCTAAGGCTTGGTCATATTAACTTAAGTAGGATTCAGAGGCTTATAGCCGATGGACTTTTGGGTTCATTAGAGTTGGAAAATTTTCCAACTTGTGAATATTGCTTGGAAGGTAAAATGACCAAGAGGTCGTTCAAGGCCAAGGGGTATAGAGCCAAAGAAGTGTTAGAGTTGGTTCACTCTGATTTGTGTGGTCCTATGTCTGTCCAGGCAAGAGGAGGTTTTGAATATTTTGTCTCTTTCATAGACGATTATTCAAGATATGGATACATTTACCTAATGCGCCGCAAGTCTGAGTGCTTTGATAAGTTCAAATAATACAAGGCTGATGTGGAGAAACGACTAGGTAAAAGTATCAAGACACTACGGTCAGATCGTGGTGGCGAATACCTCTTAGGAGAGTTTAGGAATTACTTATCGAGGTCGATTCAATCCCAATTGTCTGCACCTGGAACACCCCAACAGAATGGTGTAGCAGAACGAAGGAATAGGACTCTTATGGAGATGGTTAGATCGATGATGAGTTTTTCAGAATTACCAAATTCGTTTTGGGGATATGCTCTGGAAACAACAGTATATGTTCTGAACTTAGTACCTTCTAAATCAGTTTCTTCTACTCCCATAGAATTGTGGAATGGGCGAAAACCCAGTCTAAGACATATTCGGATTTGGGGTAGTCCAGCACATGTGCTGAAACCAGATGCTGATAAGTTAGAATCTCGTACAGAAGTTCGCGTGTTTGTGGGGTATCCCAAAGGAACGAAAGGTGGTTTATTTTATAGTCCTAAAGACCAGAAGGTCATTGTTAGCACCAATGCCCAGTTTTTAGAAGAAGACTATATAATGGATCACAAGCCCAGTAGCAAAGTCGTTTTAGAAGAACTTAGAGAGGACATGTCTACTTCAGTACCAACAGTACAAGATGAAGTACCACAAGAGACTGCAACACGTGTCACACATGATACACAACCACAGACAGTGCCTCGTCGTAGTGGGAGGGTTGTGAGGCAGCCTGAAAGATTCATGTTTTTGGGAGAGTCTTCGGACTTGATCCCGGGTAAACATGAACCTGATCCCCGATCATATGACGAAGCACTCCAAGATATAGATGCAGCATCTTGGCAAAAGGCAATGAATTCTGAAATAGAGTCCATGTACTCTAATAAGGTCTGGGAGCTTGTAGAACCACCTGATGGTGTAAAAGCCGTTGGATGCAAGTGGATCTACAAAAGGAAAAGAGGGACAGACGGGAAGGTAGAAACCTTCAAAGCTAGGCTTGTTGCGAAAGGGTACACTCAGAAAGAGGGAATCGATTATGAGGAAACCTTTTCACCGGTAGTCATGCTTAAGTCTATCCGGATACTCTTATCCATTGTTGCTTATATGGATTATGAGATTTGGAAAATGGATGTCAAGACAGCTTTCCTTAATGGAAGTCTTGAAGAGAACATCCATATGAAGCAACCAGAAGGGTTCATTGAAAAAGGCAAAGAGCATCTAGTGTGCAAGCTCAATCGGTCCATTTATGGACTGAAGCAAGCTTCAAGGTCTTGGAACATCCGGTTTAATGAAGTAATCCAGTCATATGGATTTATTCAAAGTCCGGATGAGTCTTGTGTATATAAGAAGTGTAACGGAAACGTGGTGGTATTTCTTGTACTATACGTAGATGATATTTTGTTAATTGGCAACAATGTCAAGGTATTATCAGACGTAAGGGTATGGTTGTCCAAACAATTTGATATGAAGGACTTAGGAGAATGTGCACACATTCTTGGGATCAAAGTTATAAGGGATCGTAAGAAAAGAATGTTGTGTCTATCCCAAGCTTCATATATAGATACAATCCTTGCTCATTTTAGCATGCAGGATTCCAAGAAAGGTTTCTTACCTTTTAGACATGGAGTAGCTCTATCTAAAGAGATGTCTCCAAAGACATCAAAAGAGATAGAGGACATGAAAGCAGTTTCTTATGCTTCTGTAGGAAGCCTAATGTATGCAATGCTTAGTACGAGACCCGATATCTTTTTTGCCGTGGGCATGGTCAGCAGAATCGAGTAACCTCGACAAGGACATTGGACTGCTAAAGCATATATTTAAGTACCGAGAAGGACTAGAGATTATATGCTAGTTTACCAAGTAAACGATCTGCTCCCTGTGGGTTACACGGATTTCCAATCAGATAGGGATAATAGTAAGTCTACATCGGCTATGTGTTTACTTTAGGAGGTGGAGCCATTTCATGGAGGAGTGTTAAGTGAAATGCGTTTCGGACTCAACCATGGAAGTTGAATATGTGACAGCCTCTGAGGCAGCTAAAGAAGCAGTATGGCTCAGGAGCTTTTAATGGACTTAGATGTGATTCTGGTTTGCCCAAAATCATCACAATTTATTGTGATAATAGTGGTGCAATTGCAAACTCGAAGGAACCACGAGCTCATAAGGTAAGTAAACATATAGAGCGCAAGTACCACGATACGAGATATTGTGAAGCGAGGAGAAGTTGTCATAACCAAGATTGCATCAGCGGATAGCCGATCCTTTCACTAAGGCCCTTCCTGAAAGCTTCGATCGGCATGTGGAGGAATGAGAATCGGATGTATGGTAGAAGATATGGCACTTAGTCATTAGTATAAGTGGGAGATTGTTGGAATGTATCGAAAGCCTAAGCTTTGTAAACATTTATTATGAATAAAGAATCACATTTGGTTTAATTGTTCACATTTGTTTGTAGTTGTTCATTTAATTTATATTGTAGATAACATAGTATGTGGTGTCACATACGGAAGATGATGTTATCAGTACCTTATAAATTATAAACAATAGCTCACGACCAAAATGGAAAAGGAACAAACCATTAGAAGGTCGTAGTGTAATTAGGTATTAGTTTATCTTGACTATATAATTACACTAGTACACTCGGAGTGTATTGAGTAGGACCATTTGAGGTCGTTTCTTTTATACTGACTTTATAAAGGAACAAAGACCTCGATTATTATGGAAGTGTGTGCTCTTAATCCTAATATAATAACAAGCACATATATTTGATATTTATTTCTTTAATTTATCAATGGGTGAGATTTAGTTCGTTGAATCAATAAACCCGATAAGTTGGGAAATGGTATCACTTATAGTGTGTGTTGTTGATTATAGAAGGAAATCGTGTCCTAGAGATACTAGGTTGATAATGTCCTCAAGAGGAGCTCATAAAGATTGTCATGTTAAACCCTGCGGTGGACTTAGTCCGACATGACAATAAGGTTGAGTGGTACTACTCTTGGACTTAGATATTAATTAAATGAGTTGTCGGTAACTCACTTAATTAGTGGACATTTGATATCTTAAAACAGGGAGACTAACACACTCATAATAAGAAGGAGCCCAAAATGTAATTTGGGATTGGTGCGGTAGTTCAATGATAGTTCTCTAGTGGAATGAATTATCATTGATAAAATTAAGTTGTGTGTTCGGCGCGAACACGGGATGCTTAATTTTATCGGAGACCAAAACCAATTCCTCCTCTCGGTCCCTATCGTAGCCTCTTATTTATAGAGTTCTATACCCACCTATACCCACCTTCTATACCCACCAATAAGGGGCCGGCCAAGCTAGCTTGGGAACCAAGCTAGGCCGGCCAAATATTGGGTGGTCGGCCCTAGCTTGAACCCAAGCTAGTAGGGCCGCCAAAATAAATTAAAAAAGAAATTTAATTTTAATTTTTATTATAATGTGGAAGATATAATTTAAAGAGAATTAGAATTAAAATATCTCTCTTGTAAAAGATTTACAAAAGATTAAAGAAAGAGATTAGATCTCTTTCCTTATTTGTAGATTGGAGAGATGTTTTATTTTCTCTTTAAAATTATTCACATGTTAATAAAATTAAAATTATAGATATTTCCTTTTATTAACCATGAAGAGATTTTAAAGAGAAATTTTATTTTTTAAAATTTCCGGAAACAAATTAGGAAGTTTTAATTGTTGATTAAAACTTGTCCTCTTTGTTTTCGATGTGGCCGACCACTTGAAATTGATTTGGGAAATTTTATTTTATTTCTCTCAATTAAATCAAGTCAAGGAAATTAAGGAAAATTTATTGTAATTAAATTTTCTAATTTGCCTAGGCCAAGGAATATAAAAGAAGGGGTGAGGGTGCCTTCATGGGACACAACCTCTATTGTTTTCTCTCCCTTTTTCCTTGGTGTTGTGGCTGGCCATTACCCTCTCCCTCTCTTCCTCTTGTGGTGGCCGAATACTTCATCTCTCTTGGAGTTCTTGTGGTGGCCGGATACTACTTGGAGAAGAAGAAGAAGAAGGAGAGAAAGTTAGCATCTCTTGGAGCTTGGTTAGTATTTTGATTTTCTTCTTTGGTAAAGTTCTTCCTTTGTGGCCGAACCTTGCTTGGAGGAGAAGAAGGTGGTTGGTGGTTTCTCATCTTGGTAGATCGTTGCCCACACAACGTCCGAGGTTAGAAGAGGAATACGGTAGAAGATCAAGAGGTTTTTCTACAAGGTATAATTAGTAATTTTTATTTCCGCATCATGCTAGTTATTTATGGAAATAATACCAAATACAAGAGGCTTATGATCTAGTATTTCGAATATGTTTTTCGATGTTGTGTTCTTTTGTTTTCTTTCTTTTCCTTGTGATTTGATTGTTCTCTTTGGTTAACCTAAAGTTATTTTAGGAAATTAAATATTAGCTTTCTATTAAAGGTTTTGTCTAGTCGGTGGTGGTTGCTCCCATATCCAAGAAGGCCATGTGCCTCGCCACGTCAGTACTGGGAACCTTTTATGGAAATTAGTATTTAATGGAATTAATAACTTAAGGAGACTTGGGTCGAACGTGTTAAGTTCCGCAGGAGATCCAAGTTAAAACCTAAAAGAACAAATAGATTAAGTTTTGGATCAAACGTGTTAAGTTCCGCAGGCGATCCAAAATTTAATTTAAAAGAACACATGGTAGCTAGGAAAAAGGTTCAGACCTTTGTACAAAATTTTTGTACAGTGGAACCTCTAGGTTTTCCGAGTAGCAACCAACATGGTAACCCTAGGTTGAAATCCTGGTGTCGCGAACCGGGTTAAAGTCTGGGCGGGTCGTGGAGCGGACGTCCAGCATGAAGACCGAAAGCAGTCGAACACTGAGCAAAAGTCCAGTCAGTCTGGAGGACCGTACTGGCAAAAGGTAAATCTCCTAAGAGGAGTACGTGAGGATGCATTCCCTGCAAAGGGAACAGTAGGCGTCGGGTCGACCTAGGGTTTTCGGTCGGAAATCCGAAGTCAGACCCGGACAGTCCGGAGACTGTCAACATTTCATTTATTATGCTATTATGTGCTAACCTTTGTTTTGCAGGATATGTGTTTGGGACTAACACATTGTGCAGGTACAAAGGAGCAATGTAAAACCTCGGATGAATAGTGTCCGAGGCGCCTCCATGGAGCTTGGAGGCGCCTCGGGTGCAAGGCAGAACTTGGCTGTGCAGAAGAGCTGGAGGCGCCTTCATGGGCATTGAAGGCGCCTTGGATCGCCGCTTGGAGGCGCCTTGGAGGGTGCTGGAGGCGCCTTCAGGTGGATAAGCGGCGGCTGCAGAAGGCTTATCGCAGCGGCTGTTTCGGGACCAGACTTGGGGTTGAAGGCACCTTGGACAGGCAATAGAGGCGCCTTGAATGCCCTATAAAAGGGGGTCTCGACCAACAGCTGAGAACACAACATTCCAAGCAATCCTTCTGTGGCAAGCTGCTAACGAGACGATCCCGAAGTGCTATAGCAAGTCCCCGACGACCAGGAGCTCCGAATTCGTAATTTTCTGTTGCTGGTATTGTTTAAATTATTGCTGTAATTATTCCATACTTGTAATATTTGTGCAATTATAGTTGTTGCCCACAGAAAGTGATCAACGATCACGGACCTTGGAGTAGGAGTCGCCACAGGTCCCGTAACAAGTAAAAATCCTTGTGTTCGTGTGTTGTGCTTATTTTGTTTTTTCGCTGCGTATTTACTCATTGTTTTAAATTGATAAAATAGCCACGAGTGCTATTCACCCCCTCCCCCCTCTAGCGCGTCTCGATCCAACAAAGATTACTCCAAGCCAAGCACGCTTAACTTTGGAGTTCTTAGTTTGGGCTTCCGAAAAGGAAGGTGCATCTTTGTGATATGGATAGTACCATCTAATCTTTTAAGCCATACTTAATCAAAATCTCAGAACCAGGGTATTACAATTTGAGCTTCCTCTCTTGTTTAAACCTTCCTTAGGATATTGATTTCAGTAATGCCCCTTTTGGTTGCACATGAAGCATACAATGTGCTTCTTGCCTTTGTGGATCATGGGTAAGGCCTCCTTTGGCTTCTTCTTTCCCTTGGGTGACAATTGACCTTTTTTCTTGACTAATTTTGGACACTTGCTCTTATCGTGTCCATTCTCCCTACACTCAAAACAAATAATATAATTTTTATTTTTACAAATTGAACTTGATATACCTTCTTTGCTTGTAAGGGTGACACATGATCCTTCTTCATTTGACCTAGAAGTAGAGGCTTCTTTTTTACTTCGGTGTCAATGAATTATGTTCCCTTTCAATCCTTGAAGTGGATGCCTCTTCAACTTCATCCTCGGATGTTGAGGACCTCTCAACCTCCAAATCCTGATGTACTTGAAATAAAGAGTTTCCCTATTTGCCTTTGTCATTACGGTTCATTGAGGATGGATCTTCATGAAGCTTTGCCAATTTGCTCCATAGCTCCTTGACATCTTAAAATTCCCCAATTTTTCACAATATAGTGCTTGACAATAAATTAATCAATAATTTGGTTACCTTATTGTTTGCCTCACACCTCTTCACTTTCTCCTTAGTCCATTTCTTCTTTGAACCCCTTGGAGCTTCAAAGCTCTCCATTAGAACAAACAATTGCTCTATCTCCATCATAAGAAAATTTTTTACCTTTGATTTCCAAATATCGAAACTTCCAATTTTGAATGGTGGAGGTGCTTGGATATCATATTTGAATCCATCTTGACACTCCATTTTTGAACTTGAGCTCCTTGAATGATAATCTCTTGACTTGTTGAAATTAGGGTTTCAAGCTTCAATTTCTGCTTCTTTCTCTAGCTCGTTGCTCTCTTGGCGATTAGTCCAATAAAGAGCAACCTAGCTCTGATACCACTTATTAGGACACTATGGGAGCTAGAGTGAGGTGATTAGCTCTAATCTAGGAGTGTAAATGAGTCAAGCCATTAGGGATAACAACGGGACGGGTTCGAGCCGGGATTGACCAATCCCAGAACCGACCCAACTAGCCTAATTTTTCAACCCGCCCTACTCAAAATCCGACGGGTGCATAATAAGTTGGACTCACCAACCCGCTGACCTTAAAAAAATATAAATCAACAATAAGTTATTATTATTGTATATTTTATATTATATAATATAAATATAAAACATAAATATTATTATTATTATTATTATTATTATTATTATTATTATTATTATTATTATTATTATTATTATTATTATTATTATATATACAGGGCGGGTTCATTGAAACCCGTAACCTGCCCCGAACCTGCTTCTAAACCCGGTCAACGGGTTTAGACCCGCCCCGTAACCCGTTTGACCGGATTTAAACTCATCCCGAATGGGACGGGTTTAATACAACGTAAGGTTTAAACCCGACCCATTGTTATCCCTACAAACTGCTCATGAGTGGCTCAGTCAAAGCTCGACTCGAGCTCGGAGTTGACCGAGCTCAAGCCGAGCCCGAGCCGACTTATTTAATATTCAAACCGATCTCGAGCCTATTTTATACTGGCTCGATGGCTCATCGAGCCTTATCAAGCCAAACTAATTCAATATTCTAATATTTAAAATAATTACTACTTTAAGAATAAATAATTAGTTGACGAGGTGTTTGTGGCTAGAAGGTTTCATTGGGTTTGCTAGCGGTCTAAGGTTCGAACTATAGCTTGCATAACGATTTTTGTCATTTTAATTCAATTTTTCAAGCCAAGCTCGAGCGAGCCCATGATTAGATGGCTGAGTCGAACTTGAGCTCAAATTCACAAACTAGCTCGAGTCAAGCCTATTTAATTTTCTCGAGCTTGAGCTCGAGCTGACCCCAGCTCGAGCTCAGTTCGGCTCATTTGCACCACTACTCTAGTCGCTTCGTCTTGTTGAATTATTGTAGCGGAAAGTAACTTGAAGTAATGCTAACACCCTTGATTTTACTTGGTATTCACTCTCCTCACTCACAGTACACTTAGACTACTTAGTATTCAATTTTTCGAGCCGAGCTCGAGCGAGCCCATGATTAAATGGTCGAACCACACTTAAGCTCAAATTCACAAACTAGCGGTCTAAGGTTCGAACTATAGCCTGCATAACGATTTTTGTCATTTTAATTCAATTTTTCAAGCCAAGCTCGAGCGAGCCCATGATTAGATGGTTGAGCCGAACTCGAGCTCAAATTCACAAAGTAGCTCGAGTTAAGCCTGTTTAATTTTCTCGAGCTTGAGCTCGAGCTTGGGTCAGCTCGAGCTCGATTCGGCTCATTTGCACCACTACTCTAATCGCTTTGTCTTGTTGAATTATTGTAGTGGAAACTTGAAGTAATGCTAACGCCCTTGATTTTATTTGGTATTCACTCTCCTCACTCACAATACACTCAGACTACTTGGTATTCAATTTTTCGAGCCGACATCGAGCGAGCCCATGATTAAATGGTCGAACTGCACTTAAGCTCAAATTCACAAACTAGCTCGAGTTAAGTCTCTTTAATTTTCTCAAGCTTCAGCTCGAGCTCGGCTCAACTCATTTGCACCACTATTCCAATCGCTTCGTCTTGTTGAATTGTTGTAGTTGAAACTCGAAGAAATGCTTACACCCTTGATTTTACTTGGTATTCACTCTCCTCACTCACAGTATGGAGAAGCCTCGTATAAGAACAATATGAGAAGTACAACAAGAAAAAACACAAGCAAATATAAAGAAAATCGAACACGATTTACAACAATAAACTCTTGCTTAGCTTGCTTTCTTCTTGCTTAGATTTGCCTCTTGGTGATGGAAAATGTAGCAACACTTTGTCTCCAATCACCCAAGAAACTGATGGAGAATGGCGGAGAAGAAGATGTTGGTACCCTAAGGTAGTTTTGATGTGATCAACCAAGTCAAGTTATGTCCTGTTGCATTTAACCCTGTGTCTGAGTGTACAAGAACTTAGGAGCATAGGACACCGAGCAAAAGACGCAGCTAGCAAGAATAATAGCATGGGAGAGAGCCGATGGGCTCAGTGCATCTAAGGGATGAGGTGCTACGGAAGAGTATGTGGGCGGACGAGAAGGAGGCGCGTGGCGTTTCCGAGGGACGAAAAGCTAGGAGCGGAAGGTTGTTCGAGAAGATCGGAAGTTGGGTTCGGGTGAGCTCTATTCCAGATGGACGAAATAACCCAAGCGAGTGGAGCCGTAGCAGAAGACCCGGACCAAAGCGAGTGGAACCGAAGAAGCAGGTCGGGACTAAAAATTAGCAAAAGCTTATTTCTAGTGCTCGAGGCGCCCGGACTCCTTCTGGATGCCTGGAACCCAAAGTTGAGCCAAACTTGATGTGATGAGTACCGTTGCATCAGGGATATAATTCTATCTCATTCAGGTGCCTGGAACTCTTTCAGGCGTCCCGAGCAGGGCTATATAAGCAACCTTGCTCCCATAAGCTAACTACAACAAGAAATTGTGAAACAACACTTATAGACGCTTTCTATTTTTCATTGCTGTAAAAAGGCTTCTATGCCTAAATGAGAAATTAGTACATTTTACTTCCTTGGATTAACAACCTCCCCGGTTATAACCAAGTAAAATTCTCTGTGCCTCTGTCTTTTTAGTTTACCCCTTATTTATTTTATGCAAATGTTATTTCTTTGTTAAAGCTATAAGGTAGAGGAAGGTTTTGTGTTTATTATTGTGCAGGGCTATTCCCACCCCCCCCCCCCCCCCTTCTAGCTAGCCGCTAAGGGTCTTAAGAAGTGGTATCAAAGCGAGGACACCTCAGAAGGATTAACCGCCGATTGAAGCAACGAGACGATGGTCGGACTAAGCATATACCCATCGAAGTTCGAGGGGGAGTTCGCGAGCTGGAAAAAGAGAATAGAGGTATTTTTCAAAATAGATTTCGATTTATTGTTGATAATGGAATTTGGTTTTGAAGCACCCGAGGGCAAGGAAAAGTATCAATGGATGAAGAAGGAACAAGTCAACTTCGTGGCAACCGACGAAGTAGATTTTCATCTGCTAAGCGTTTTACCACCACAAGAAGTCAACCGGATCTGAGCTTATGAGTCCGCAAAGGAGATTTGGGAGAAAATCCTAGAACTACATGAAGGAACGTCAGAGGCGAAGCTCGTGAGACGGGACCTACTTCGTAATCAGCTCACCAACCTTCGATTTGAAGAAGATGAAACCATTGCACACCTTCACTCGAGGATTAAGGAGCTCATCACCGGACTTTCGAATCTCGGAGAAAAGGTAAGCAACTGAGGTTCGCTAAGGTACACTCTTAATGCATTTCCTAGAAATACGAAATGAGTGTAATTAGTAGATGCCTACTATATCTCTAAGGATCTAAAAACTGTTACCTTAGAAGAGTTATTTTCAACTTTTAAAGTCCATGAATCGAGATGTGTAGATACGAAGAAGGAGCCAAAGCACAACATTGCCTTTAAGACAACTATAGACGAACAAGATTCAGAAACCTCTCTTGATGACAATAAAATGACGATGATGGTAAGATAATTTAAAAAACTATTTAAATCTAGAAAATCTAACCATTTGTAGAATAGAAAGAAAAGAACAATCAAATGCTACCACTACAATGAAGAAGGGCACGTTAAAGACAACTGCCCTAAGTTAAAGATCAAGGACAAAGGAAAGAACAAGAAATCTATCTAAATGAACAAATACAAGACTCTAAAGGCGACGTCGGATGAAACAACTTTCGAATTGGAAATTGAAGCCATTGCTGGACTTACATTAGTGGCAAGTCATCTAGAAGATGAAAATGAAGCAAGATCTGAAATGAGCATTGAGAGCATCGATAACGGGAGAGCGACATCGGAAGAAAGCAGCAATTCAGGGGGAGCTACGGATGACAAGATCGACAAGGTAAGTCAGGTGTGATCCCTTCCACCTAATAAATTATTCAGATTTGTTAAATTACTATCGAAAAACTATTGCAAATTGGAGAAAGAAAATATAGATTTGGAAATATAGTTATCTAAAGCATGTCCGCTAGAATTATTTGATATTTAAAAATAGAAAATGTCAAATTGAAAATAGAAATAGAATATCTAAAAAGTCGTGCATGCTTATATAATCAAAATATTAGGAAATATAATAATTTGAACTGGTATTTTAATTATCACAAAGGACAAATTAGAAAAATTTCTCATAAATATATTCCTAATTTTTTTTTAATTACCCCAGTTGGAAAGAACATATATTGGGTTCCAAAATTATTTTTGGATTAAAACTTTAAAATTAGGGCTTTCAGAGAGTAGATTAAATGTTTGATTTCCTTATGAGCCTTTGTATAGAAAGTGATTGTTACTCCAATAACGAAGAAGGCCTAGTACATCGCTACAACCTGGAAGCCAATTAATGAAATAAAATGTTTAATTGACTAACTAATAAAGCATTTTATTGTGATTAAATAATACTTTAAATAGTTACTCAAATATTTTTTTCTGCATTGTTTTTAACTTAGAAATTAAAAAACTTATTGCTTTTTAAAAAAAACTTAATGTTTTTTTAACAAAGTTTTTTTTTGGAAGTATCAGCTTTACTTTACCAAAATTATTTTACAAATATTTTTCAAATATTTCAAAGTTTTTCAACTTTATTCAGAGTTTTCTGTTAAAAACTTAAATTTTTTTGTTACCCTTAGATTTTTTTTAAATACCCCATTTTTTTATGTGATCAAAGGGGAAGAAGGGAAGATTAAGTTTAGGGGAGGTAGTTTAAAATTTTTATATTTTGCACTTATTTGCAAAATTTATTATTTTTACTTTATGTTGGTTTACCCTAACTTAAACTTAGGTTGTTCACATCAAAAAGGGAGAGATTGTTGGTACCCTAAGGTAATTTTGATGTGATCAACCAAGTTAGGTTAGGTCCTGTTGTGTTTAACCCTGTGTCTGAGTGTATAGAAACTTAGGAGCACAAGACGTCGAGTAAAAGACACAGCTAGAGAGAAGAACAGCATGGGAGAGAGTCGACGAGCTCAGTGCATTTGAGGGACGAGGTGCTGTAGAAGAGCACACGGGCGGACGGGAAGGATGCACGCGTCGTTTTCGAGGGACGAGAAGCCAGAAGTGGAAGCTTCCTCGAGAAGGCCAGAAGTTGAGTTCGAGTGAGCCCTATTCCGGATGGACGAAATCACCCAAGCAAGTGGAGCTAGAGCGGAAGACCTGGACCAAAGCAAGTGGAACCGAAGCAAGAGGTCGGGGCCAAAAATCAGCAAAAGCTTATTTCTGGTGCTCGGGGTGCCCTGACCAGTCCAAGGCGTCCGGACCTGTCCGGGGCGCCCGGACTCCTTCCAAGCGCCCGAAACCCAAATTTGAGCTAAACTTGACGTGACGAGTACCGTTGCATCAGGGATAAAATTCTATCTCATTCCAGGCGCCTGGAACCCTTCCAGGCGCCCCGAGCAGGGCTATATAAGCAGCCCTGCTCCCAGAAGCTAACTACAACAAGAAATTGTGAAACAACACTTGTAGACGCTTTCTGTTTTGTTTAGCTTTCTGATTTTGTGCGTTCATTGTTGTAACATGACTTCTATGACTGAATGAGAAATTAGTGCGCTTTACTTCCTTGGATTAACATCCTCACCGGTTGTAACCAAGTATAATTCTTTGTGCCTCTGTCTTTTCAGTTTATCTCTTATTTATTTTATGCAAGTATTATTTCTTTGTTAAAGCTATAAGGTAGAGGAAGGTTTTTGTGTTTATTATTGTGCAGTGTTATGTTGGTGCAATCATGCCCTAGAAGTTTCAATGTGTTGACAATTATTTAAGTTTAGGTTAATACGTTGGAACTAACATGCATTGTGAGTTTGCATGAGGAGTTTCTTGCAGGTCGGAAGACCAGATGCAAGAGAAGTCCAAGAAGGTCGAGGACTGGATTCTTGGTAAAAAGGTTTCTTACAGGTCAGAAGACTAGATGCAAGAGAAGTCCGAGAAGGTCGGGGACCGGATTCTTGGCAAAAGAAGCTCCTGCAGGTCACAAGATTATATGTGTGTTAAGCTCACTATCAGAGATCGATTGGTGAATCGATTCAGACATGGTTGTGAGGCAGAATGCCTTTGAATCGATCAGCCGATCGATTGAAGGTAAGTCAATCGATCGGTCGATCGATCGCAAAGGATCTGCGCGAAGCACAGAATCCTTCTGAATCGATCAGCCGATCGATTCAAGGTATTGAATCGATCGGCCGATCGATCCGTGAACATTTTGTGCGAAGCACAGAATCATCCTGAATCGATCAACCGATAGATTCAAGGTATTGAATCGATCGGCCGATCGATCCGTGAACATTCTGTGCGAAGCACAGAATCATCCTGAATTGATCAACCGATCGATTCACAAAGCTGCGATTTCATGAGCAAGCGGTTGAATCGATTCAAACTCTGCCCCAATCGATCCAAGTCAAATAAAAGAATCTGCACCGTTGATCTTGATGCGATGGCTTCCAACGGATACTTGTGAATCGATTGGGACATAATCTCAATCGATCCACGACGACGGCAGCGTGAGAAACGGCTAGTTTTCTTGATGTTTAAAACGTTGGAAGAAAGAGGAACAAGCACCTATCAACGAAAAATACTGTTCTATTGCTCTGGTGTGAAGAATCCTTGAAGTGCTCAAGATCTCTCAAGCATTGGAAGTTAAAGCTCTCAATCTCTCCAAGCTTTCAAATCTCACGCCACAAGGAAGAAGCTATTTTAAGTTTGTAAATCTTTTCTCTTCCTCATTGTAGTGAGTGTGAGCTATTTCCTTTTGGAGAGGAAGTATTGTAAGTGTTGTAAGGTTTCTCCACCTTCGGTGTGATTCCGAGAAGAAGGGTTTTTGGATAGTGGAAGTGTGGTGAGTGGCGTGGATCCTTGGACTAGTCACCTCCTTGAGGAGGTGGATACCAAGTAAATACCGGAGTTAGCATTGGCTTCAAGTTTCCGCTGTGCAAAATCAAAGATCAAGAAAACGAAGTGAGCCATTCACCCCTCCCCCGTCTAGCTCAACCGATCCTAACAAGTGTATTAAAGCATTGGTTTGCTTTTGAGGATTCATTGTCAAGAAAGCACAAGTTAAAGAGCTACAAAATGTCAATGAAGGAGGGACATAGTACTTCACAACCACCATTCTATGAAGGTAGCAATTTTGCTTATTGGAAGAGCCGCATGGAACACTATCTCATGACTGAAATTGATATGTGGTTCTCAATCACGGAGGGATTCATGGCGCCAACTGAAAATGGAAAAATGCTTGAGTCATCAAGGTAGACCGTTGAACAAAAAATGAAGGCTCAAGCAAATGCAAAGGTGATTGTGACTCTTCAATGTGGATTAAGCTCGGAACAACTCAACAAAGTTGGACCTTTTAAGAGTGCCAAGGATTTGTGGGATAAGCTTATTGAACTGAATGAAGGCACCAAGGATTCAAGAATTGCAAAGAGAGATTTGTTGATAAATGAACTTCAAAACTTCACCATGAAGGATGGAGAAACGATAAGCTCACTACATGGGAGATTCAAGGAACTCCTAAATGGTCTTCATTCAGTTGGAGAGAGTGTGGAGAACCGAGATCTCATAAGGTATGCTTTAAAATCTTTCCCAAGAAACTCTTTATGGTCATCCATGGTGGATGCTTATAAGGTTTCAAGGGATTTTTCAATAGTGAAATTGGATGAATTATTTTGTGAACTTGAATTGCATGAGCAAGCTAACACAAGCCATAAGGAGAAAGGTATAGCCTTGGTTGCAGGTGAAAAGAGCAAAAAGAAGCACAAGGAAAAGAAAAAGGAGAAGGAGTCATCTTCAGAATCCGAACAAGATAGTGATAGTGATAGTGATGAAGAGCTATCATCAAGTGAAATGGCAAACTTCATTCGAAGAATGATGAGACATTCAAGAAAGTTTGACAAGAAGGATGTTAAGAAAATCTTCAATGATGAGAAGAGAAAAGGTAAATCTCTTGTGGATTCTAAGAATAAGACTGATGTAATTTGCTATGAATGTAAGAAAAAGGGGCACTACAAAACGGAGTGTCCAAAGTTGAAGAAGCAAGAGGAAAAGATCAAGAAAAAGAAGAAGGTGTTGAAAGTCACATGGGATGACTCATCATCAAGCTCATCGGAAGAAGATGAAAGGAAGAGCTCAAAGCACATGGCTCTCATGGCCTTAAGCCATGTAGAAGATAGTGAAGATGAAGATAGTCATGGAGAAGATGTGGAGTCTTCAAGTGAGTCATCATCTAGTGATGATGAGGCATGCGCGAAGGGGGAGCATCCAACAACATGGTTCGTAGATAGTGGATGCTCTAAGCATATGACGGGGGACTCATCAAAATTTTCATCATTTAGACACAAAAGTAAAAGTACCGTTTCTTTTGGTAATAGTGGTAAGTTAAAAGTTATAGGAATAGGAGATATTAGAATTTTCAAAAAATTTGTAATAAAAAATATGTTACTAGTAAAAGGCATGGCTTTTAATCTTTTGAGTGTTAGTCAACTATGTGACTCGGGGTATAGAGTTGAGTTCAACTCATCTCAATGCCTAGTCAAGCATAGTGAACTAAACACCAATGTTCTCATAGGCCATAGAAAAGAAAATATTTATCAAGTTGAACTATTTGGTGCTACTAATGTGTTTGCTAAGTGTCTCATGTCTAAAGAGGAGGAGACTTGGCTTTGGCACCGGAGACTTGCTCACACCAACATGAGGAATATCAAAAATCTTTCAAAGAAAGACTTGGTGCAAGGATTTCCAAAGTTGAAGTTTCAAAAGGACAAAATATGTGATGCGTGCCAAATGGGTAAGCAAACCAAAGCTACTCATAAAGGTAAAAATATTGTAAGTACCTCAAATGCTTTGGAGCTTATTCACATGGATTTGTTTGATAGTAGTAGGTATACCTCCTTGAATGGTAATAGATATTGCTTTGTGATTGTGGATGATTACACTAGATATACATGGGTGTTCTTCTTGAAACATAAGGATCAAACTCTAGATACTTTGATTGCCTTTTGTAATAGTGTAGAAAATGAAAAGGCTCATAAAATAAATAAGATAAGAAGTGATCATGGAGGTGAGTTTGAAAATGATAGATTCACAAGTTTTTGTATGGAAAAAGGCTACAAACATGAGTTTTCAACCCCTAGAACACCTCAACAAAATGGAGTTGTTGAGAGGAAAAATAGGGTTTTGCAAGAGGCCGCTAGGAGCATGTTAAATGAATATTCACTACATAGTTTCCTATGGGCCGAAGCAATTAATACAGCTTGTTATGTCCAAAATTGAACTTTAATACATAGGTTTCTAGGAAAAACACCTCATGAATTGTGGTTTGGTAAACAACCTACAATTAAGCATCTTAGAGTATTTGGGTGTAAGGTATATATTCTAAACACCAAGGATCACTTGGGAAAGTTTTCCGCTAAGGCGGATGAGGGGATTCTTGTAGGTTACTCAAGTCATAGCAAGGCATACCGAATTACAACAAAAGATCAAAACTAGTTGAAGAATCACTAAATGTTGTATTTGAAGAAAATCCTTCTTTAAACTCTATAAGAACAAATGATGAAGAATTACAATTTGAGTTAGAGAAACTAACACTAAATGAGGTAAATCATCAAGGAGAAGAAAATCAAGAAAGTGATGGTGAGAAAAATGAACCTTTGCCACTTGAACCCGAAATTATAACAAATCAAGATCAAGACCTACTAGGATTCATGTAAATCATCCCTTAGATCAAGTAGTAGGAGACATTACTCAAGGAGTGAGAACTCGATCTTACTTTAGAAATGAAGGAAATCAAGTTGCCTTAATATCTCAAATAGAACCAAAAACCATTGATGATGCCTTGTTTGATCCGGATTGGATTTTAGCAATGCAAGATGAATTATCTCAATTTGAGAGAAGTCAAGTTTGGGATTTAGTTCCTAGGCCTAACAACAAATTAATTATTGATACAAAATGGGTCTTTAGGAACAAACTTGATGATAAAGGGATAGTGGTGAGAAACAAAGCTAGATTGGTCGCTAGGGGTTTCAATCAAGTAGAAGGGTTGGACTATGATGAAACTTATGCACCCGTAGCAAGATTGGAGTCAATTAGAATGATGTTGGCCTTTGCCGCCCACAAGGGTTTCAAATTGTACCAAATGGATGTAAAATCAGTATTTTTAAATGGTGTTATAAAAGAAGAAGTATATGTTGAGCAACCACTGGGATTTGAGAATTTGGAGTGTTCAACCCATGTATATAAACTTAAAAAGGCCTTATATGGACTAAAACAAGCTCCTCGGGCTTGGTATGAACGATTGTCAACATTTCTAGTATCAAAAGGGTTTCATAGAAGAAAAATTGATCCTACTTTATTCTTGAAAAATAGTGGTAATGATATGTTTGTGGCCCAAGTATATGTAGATGACATTATTTGTGGTTCCACAAATAAAGATTTTTTAAATGAATTCATTAATCACATGGAGAGTGAATTTGAAATGAGTTTGGTTGGTGAATTGACATTTTTCCTAGGATTACAAATTAAGCAAACAAAAGAAGGCATTTATATTCATCAATCCAAATATGTCAAAGAGCTATTTAAGAAATTTGGGATGGAAAATGCAAAGGAAATATCTACTCCCATGGTCATAAATACTAAATTGGATAAAGACATTGAGGGGAAAGAAGTTGACTCCAAGGTGTATCGTAGTGCTATAGGAAGTCTTCTCTATCTCACGGCTAGTAGACCCGATATACTTTTCGCCGTAGGTATATGTGCTAGGTATCAATCTTGTGCCAAGGAGTCACATTTGAGTGTCGTTAAGCGTATTCTTCGTTATCTCAAGGGGACTCAAAATGTTGGTCTTTGGTATCCTAGAACCGAAACTTTTGACCTAGTGGGCTATACCGATTCCGATTATGCCGGATGCAAATTGGATTGCAAAAGCACTAGTGGTAGTTGTCAATTTCTAGGGTCCTCTTTGGTAAGTTGGTCAAGTAAAAAATAACATTGTGTAGCTCTCTCCACAACCGAAGCAGAATATATTGCCATATGAGAGTGTGTATTACAATTATTGTGGATGACTCATACCCTAGAAGACTATAAACTTACCTATAACAATGTTCAAGTTCTTTGTGATAATGTGAGTACAATCAACTTAACCAAAAATCCCGTTCATCATTCAAGAACGAAACATATAGAGGTTTGTAACACCCACGAAATTATAAGATACTTATATGGGTGTTATTTTTCTTTAGAGCATAAAAATAAAAAAAAAAAAGAATAAGAGAAAAAGGAAAAATAGAAACCAAAATAGAATAAGAAGAGGTGAGGTCAAGGATTGAACCTTGAACCTCCCACAAGTAATAGAGTTAAATTAGTGGATGGAACCACTAGAGTAATGAATGATAAGTGAATAAAAGAGAATGGAAATGGTAGTTAAAGGAGAGAAGATGGTTAAGTAAAAGAGCAAGAGAAAACCAAGTTGCTTACATTCTCTTCCTCTTGGTTAAGAGAAGAAGCAAGCAAAAGATAAATTACCTACTTCCCTTCCTCTCTCTATTTTCGTGGGATTAAAGGAATGAGGGAAAAGAGGAGTTGAGGGAATGAATGAAGACATGTTTCATTTACATAGGAATAAATAGGATTGGGAGAAGAAAAGCAAGGGATTAAATTCTTCTTCTTCCTCCTTCCTTCTCCTTCTTCATTCTCCACCGAAACCAAGAGCCCTCCTTCTCCTTATTCCAAAAGCTAAGCTAAGGTCCCTCTCCAAGAAAACTAATTTACAAGGAGAAGCCTTCAAGATCTACCCCTTCCAAGCAAGAGAAACAAAAAGGAAGTGCAAGAAGAAGAAGCTCTCTCCTTCCTTTGCACCTAGGGTACCTCTTTCCTTAAGAAAAACCACAAGCGAAAGGATGTAAGTTTCCCCTCACCTGTGGTATAATAGCTTATGTATTTTCTATGTGATTAGGTTGCTTAAAAACCTAGGATACCTTCATGGAATTTTCGGCCAAGACAAAAAAAAAGGACCTATGAAATGTAAAGACCCAAATTTGACATGCTCAATATGCTTCTTGTAACATGTATTTTATGGTAGGGATTTACCTAATGTTTACATGCTAGAATGTTTGGTTAGAACTTAGAGTCATATCCCTAGACTCTCGGCCAAGCATGAATAAAGGAAATAGGTAAGTTAAGACTCAAACCAAGCATGCTCCTTTTTGTTTTATGATATGTACCTTATGATGAGAGAGTTGTTAACATGTTATGCTCATGCCTATATGTTGATTGAACTTTATTCCATGCTCATAAACATTCGACCATGGTAGGTTTAAGGGCTTAGGAAATTTTAAAACCTAAACTAAGCATGCCATGATCTTTCTTAAGATAAGATATGAAGTTGATATGATATGCTCATGTTTATATATTGGGTTGAACCTTATTCCATGCTCATAAGTATTCGGCCATGATAGGATTAGGGGCTTAGGAAATTGTTAAACCTAAACTAATCATGCCATGATCCTCCTTAAGACAAGATATGAAATTAATATGACATGCTCATGTGGTAGAGTGGTTAGAACTTTTTCATGCCCCATGAACTTTCGGCCACAACAATTCTATAAGCCTAGGAAACCTAGAACTTGAACTAAACATGCTCATGATGTTCTTGGTAATAAATACTATGAAAATGGTTTAGGGTTTCCATGCTTTTATGCCACATGAAACCTAGTTTCATGGTTCACAAGTTTCGGCCATGGAAAGTTAATAAGCTTAGGACATCTAGAACCTAAACTAAACATGCTTATATTGTTTCTCATTGTTAGTTAGAGCCCTAGAGCCAATCATTTGATGATTGTATGGACTCATGTATATCATATTCTTGTATATTAATAAAGGCATTTGTTTGGTTATTATACTTATTTATATTAGTGACAAATAAACTAAGTATAATAGTGTCCTTGAGTAGAAGGTTCATACCTATATCAATCGATTAGTTGAATCGATAGTGAGATGATATAGGGAACACTACTCTAAATCATTCCTAGTCGAGTATTAGCATTTTGGGACAATTTTAATACAATAAGACTAGCATGTAGGTCAGCTCGATGACTTGATCTCACAAGTCATGGATATAGAGATATCAAGCTGACACATGAGTATGCATTAGAGAATGTATACTGAATGACCCGCCATGAGAAAGTATCATGGATCGTTATATGAGTGTCATATACTTTCTCATGTGACTATTAGTATGACTATTAGTCCTTAGACCTGAAGTCACCATGGATCCCTACATAAGGAGTTATGTACTTTGGTTTCGTCAAACGTCACCCGTAACTGGGTGGACTATAAAGGCGATTACTGGGTATATAACGAATTATGTAGAGGGATGTGAGTGATGTAGATGGGATCTATCCCTCCCATATGACGGGAGCGACATCGGTATTCTTGATAGAGTGAGACCACTAAGTGCATGGCCATGCCCAAATGAGTCAACATTAGATGTTGAGCTCATTTGATCGAGTGAGTCTACTTGGAGTTCAAGATTTAGATTGATTAGAGGATGACACGGTCTATGCCTCATATTGATCAATCTAGATGCCTAGGATAGAAGGACACTTGTCATTATTTTGTGAGTAGTCACAATTGGTAGTCACAAGGTGATATCGGATCTCGACATTCTTGTAACTTGGGTAGTAATGATGTGTTGCTAGATACCGCTCATTACTTATGCTCCTAAATGGGTTTAGGGCATTGCCAACGTTACAAGAACCTATAGGGTCACACACTTAGGACAATTAGATGGAGATTAGATTCATATGATGAACCAAGAGGATTAGATTCATTTGATGAATCAAATTGGATTAAGAGTAATCCTAATTGGGTTAACTTGAGTTCGACTCAAGTTGATTCATGTATTTAATGAGTCTAATTTAGATTATGACTTATTAAATCAATTTAATTTAATGAATTAGATTCATTATATTAAGTTGGCTCGAATCAAATGGTTGGATTAGATCAACCATGGTAGAGATTGAGTCAAGTTTGACTTGACTAGAGAAGGAAGACCAAAGGTCAATTTTGACTTGACCTTTTGCCACCTCATTGGTGAGTTGGCATTAGGTGGACCAATGATGATATTCCACATCATCATGGATGCCACCTCATGGAAGTTACAAAGTCATTTTCTTATTAACTTCACATTAATTGCATTTAATGGGGAGTTACACTAGAGAAGAAAAGTGGCCGGCCACTTTGTGAATGGGTGTGAATTCATTTTCATTCAAGTGTGGTTTTTCTTCCTCCTTCTTCCTCTCAAGCTCTCCCTCTCCCTCTCCTCCTTGCTTGGCCGAATCTCACCAAGGTGCTAGCACACCTTTGTGTGAGGTTTTCTCCACCTACATGTCCGTGTGGATACTTCTAGAGGACCGGCGCTTGACGGTCTAGAGATCCGGCAACTCCTTGGACGAGCTCGATAAGCGAAAGACACGCTTCGAAGGTATAACCCTTATCTAGTGTAGATCTAAAGGTTTTACAAACTCGTACAAGAAAAGGTTTTTTGAATTAATTTTGTTTACGAATCTTTGCACGGATCTACGGCTTTGGGTGACTCGGGGTTTCCGCGACGCGAAAAAGCGGTTTTCGCGGCCCGACGAACCCAACAGTGTTATCAGAGCCACGTGCAAAGACTTATACGAGTTCGTTTGTATTTTTATGAAAAATATACCTTCTGTGATTTTCTGTAAAAATTAAGTTTTTAGAGTTTTTATGAGTAATTTTTCCGTAGAAGCGAAGCACAAGTGTCTCGGCACTTGTAGGCTTCGGCTACCGGAAAGTTTTCTTGTAAACGGCTTCGTTTTGCCCCAAATTCGTTTGGGACAGCGGGGTCGGGTGCCATTAGATCGCAAAGGAGCAACTCACGATGGTTAGATCGTGGGTAGGGGTACTGCCCCTAACCCCGCAAGGGGATTTGCTCCGCGATTGCACCCGAAATCGCTAAAAACGAACCCGCCGGGAAGATTTTTCCGAAACGGCAATGTCTCGGCCCAAATCATTTTGGGACAGCGGGTTTAGGCGCTGTTGGATCGCAAAGGAACCCTCGCGATGGTTAGATCGCGGGTAGGGGCGCTGCCCCTGGGCCCCGCAAGGGGATCCGTTCCGCGATTGCGCCCGAAACCGCTAAACGGGACCGCCGGGAGATTTTACTCGTAAAAATTTTAAAAATTAATTTTAAAAATTATAGAAAATTATGAAAATATATAATTTTTGATTATATATTAAATTTGTGATAGTCATGGCCCAAAGACCCAATTTGATTGGACAATGTGTTGTAATTCATAATACGGCCTGTGTGCCGTTATGTGATGTGCGTGCTTGTAATTTTATTTTATTTTCGCGACCTGCGAGTCGTGCCTCTCTCTTATATTCTGGTTGTAAATTAGATTTAGACTCGAATGTAACTCGAGTTTCAAATTGTAATGTACAAATTGGAGCGGTGGAGGGTCCACACGAGACGGAGTTCCGAGGCGAGCACGAGCAACACAAGGTGGTCAAAGGGAGGAGCTTGGAGAAGCTGTTGACCCTAGGTTGACCATTCGATCTTCTCATTGGCTTGAGAAGATCGTAGTAGGGTCATGACTAAATCACAAATAGATTAATTAATTAATTGTTATGTATTTGATGCATGTTTAATAATTAATTAATTAATTAGTGCCTTAACGATTAGATTAGATCTAAGTCGTGCACATGATGCACTCTTGCGATTAGATTAGATCTAAGTCGTGCACAAGATGCATCCTTCTCGATTAGATTAGATCTAGATTGAACCAACTCTAAAATGCCTAACCGTGCCGTGATACCTATCACTACCTCGATCACATGTATTGTTGAATCTGCCAAAGCAGAGCAATACATATTATCTTGGTAGGGTACGGAGGGACAATCTTGGTCCCGCCTATCAACGCATGGGTGAATACAAACTCAATTAGATTGAGTATTCATAGTTACTCGGTTGGATCGAGTCAACTATAGGCATTCTTCCAATAGTTGGAAAGATAGGTCAAAATCACATCTATATTAACTCTCGGGCGTATTAGCCAAAGCTAACTCGAGTTTTAATATAAATGAGGATTTTATTCTATAAACAAGAGTTTCATAGAGATGTAATTGGTAATCGTTACCTACCGATCATACTAAGCCTTGGGCGTATTAGCCAAAGCTAACTCAAGGGTTAGTATGATGTGGATCTTGTCCCACAAGAATTATAGTATTCAGTGGGAGCATCATTTAATTAAAGGCCTAATTAAATGTTTTAAAGAATATGATATTTATTTCTGCAAATTTTCTGTTGTAGATAACCATGACGTCGAACACGAATTCCTTCTCACTGCGATCTGTCCTTGAGAAGGACAAGCTCAACGGAGCGAATTTCCTGGACTGGCACAGAACTTGAGAATAGTTCTCACCCGGGAGCGTAAGCTGACGTTCTGGAGCCCATTCGAGGCTCCTCCTGTCAATGCCCCACGAGCCGACAAAGATGCTTACAAGAAGCATCAAGACGACGCATTAGATGTGTCCTGTCTAATGCTCGCGACCATGAACTCAGAGCTTCAGAAGCAACATGAGTTGATGGGCGCTTTTGATATGGTTGAGCATCTTCGCCAACTATATCAGGGACAAGCGAGGCATGAGAGATTTGAGATCTCGAAGGCACTGTTTCAGTGCAAGATGTCAGACGGGGCTCCTGTAGGTCCTTATGTACTCAAGATGATTGGGTACATAGAGAACCTACAAAGACTGGGGTTCCCACTTGGCCAAGAGCTGGCCACTGACTTGATCTTGCAGTCCTTGCCAGATAGCTATAGTCAATTCGTTCTCAACTATAACATGAACGAGATTGACAAGCCACTGCCCGAGTTACTTAGTATGTTACGAACTGCTGAGATTAACCTTAAGAAGGTTAAGCCCATTCTGATGGTCCAGAAGCACAAGGGCAAGCCCAAAGGTAAGGGAAAGTCCCAAACCAAGGGCAAAGGCAAGGCACTGAAGCCTAAAGGAGGGGTCGCCAAGGATGCTACCTGCTTCCACTGCGGTCAGACCGGGCACTGGAGGATATTAAGAAGAAGCAAAGTGAGACTTCCACTTCAGGTATATATGTTATAGAAGTCAATCTATCTATTTCTACATCATGGGTATTAGATACTGGATGTGCTTCTCACATTTGTACTGATGTGCAGGCGCTGAGAAATAGCAGAGCATTGGCAAAGGGCGAGGTGGACCTACGAGTAGGCAATGGAGCACGGGTTGCTGCTGTTGCTGTAGGAACTTATCAGCTATCTCTGCCCTCTGGGCTTGTACTAAATTTAGATGATTGTTGTTATGTGCCTGCTCTTACTAAGAACATAGTTTCAGTTTCTTGTTTAGACAAGAAAGGATACTCTTTTATAATAAAAGACAAATGTTGTTCTGTTTATTTAAAAGATATGTTCTATTGTAGTGCACCACTAATAAACGGACTCTATATTCTAGACCTTGAGAGCCCTATCTATAACATTAATACCAAGAGGTTCAAGTCAAATGACATGAACCAAACTTATCTCTGGCACTGTCGCTTAGGTCATATAAATGACAAGCGCTTATCCCAGCTCCATAAGGATGGTTTGTTGGACTCATTTGATTTTGAATCATATGAGATATGCGAGTCATGCCTACGAGGCAAGATGACCAAGACTCCCTTTAGTGGGCACAGCGAGAGAGCGACTGATTTGTTAGGACTCATACATAGTGATGTATGTGGCCCTTTCAATGTCGCTGCTAGAGGCGGTTATAGATACTTCATCACATTTACTGATGACTTCAGTAGATATAGATATGTGTACTTGATGACACATAAGTCCGAATCCTTTGAAAAGTTCAAAGAATTCAAGAATGAAGTACAGAACCAGCTTGGCAAGAGTATTAAAATACTTCGATCAGATCGAGGTGGTGAATACTTAAGCCATGAGTTCCGTGACTACTTAGCTGAGTGTGGGATTTTATCTCAACTCACTCCTCCTGGAACACCACAGTGGAATGGTGTATCCGAAAGGAGGAATCGTACCTTATTAGATATGGTACGATCTATGATGAGTCACACAGATCTTCCGACATATCTATGGGGATATGCTCTAGACACGGCAGCTTTCATACTCAACCGAGTTCCATCAAAGGTCGTGATAAAGACACCATATAGGATATGGTGGGAGAGATGCCGGTGTCTTTCATGAGGATTTGGGGTTGTGAGGCTTACGTACGACGTCAAGTCTCAGACAAATTAGGACCCAAATCCGACAAGTGCTATTTCATTGGATATCCCAAGGAAACTAAGGGATATTACTTCTACATTCCCAGTCAGCACAAGATAGTTGTGGCAAAGACTGGGGTCTTTCTAGAAAGGGACTTTGTTTCTAGAAAGACTAGTGGGAGCGCGTTCGATCTTGAAGAAGTTCAAGATGCGAACAATAGCACTGATGCCTCGATGGAAATTGAACTGGAACCACAAAGTGTTGTGGATGATGTTCCACAAGGAGTTGAGGAACAACAACCGGTTCAAGTAGACATACCTCTTCGCAGGTCTGATAGGGTACGTCGTCAGCCTGAGAGATACTCATTTCTCTTGTCTGACCATGATGACGTTATGCTCATAGAGGATGAGCCTACCACCTATCAGGAAGCTGTGATGAGACCAGATTCCGAGAAATGGCTAGAGGCCATGAGATCCGAAATGGAGTCCATGTACACCAACCAAGTATGGACTTTGGTTGATCCACCTGAAGGGGTAAAACCCATTGGGTGTAAGTGGGTCTTTAAGAGAAAGACTGACATGGATGGACTTATCTATAAGGGTCGCTTGGTAGCTAAAGGTTTCAAGCAAATTCATGGTATTGACTATGATGAAACCTTTTCTCCAGTAGCGATGTTTAAGTTTATTCGGATCATGCTTGCTATTGCAGCCTACCATGACTATAAGATATGGCAGATGGATGTCAAAACCGCGTTTCTGAATGGAAACCTACTCGAGTATGTGTACATGACACAACCTGAGGGTTTTGTAGATCCACAGCATACTAGCAGAGTATGCAAGCTGCATAGGTCCATTTATGGACTAAAGCAAGCTTCTCGGAGTTGGAATCTTCGATTCGATGATGCAATCAAATAGTTTGGTTTCATCAAGAACGAAGATGAGCCTTGTGTCTACAAGAAGGTTGTAGGGGATATAGTTGTCTTCCTCATATTGTATGTGGATGACATACTACTCATTGGGAAGGACATCCCTTTGTTTCAGTCTGTTAAGACCTGGCTAGGGAGTTGCTTCTCAATGAAGGACTTAGGTGAGGAATCCCGTATTCTAGGGATTCAGATCTATAGAGATAGATCTAAGAGATTGCTTGGCCTAAGTCAGAGTACATACATTGACAAGGTACTCCTTCGGTTTGCCATGCAGAACTCCAAGAAGGGATTTCTGCCGATGTCACATGGTGTGAGTCTTTCGAAGACTCAAAGTCCCTCTTCTAGAGAGGAGAGAGACCGCATGGATCAGATCCCTTATGCCTCAGCCATAGGATCGATCATGTACGCCATGCTATGTACTCGACCTGATGTCTCGTATGCTTTGAGCATGACGAGCAGATACCAGTCAGATCCAGGTGAAAGTCACTGGATAGCGGTCAAGAATATTCTTAAGTACTTACGAAGGACTAAAGAATATTTCTTGATATATGGAGGCAATGATGAGCTAACTGTAAAGGGTTACAGTGATGCCAGCTTTCAGACCGATCAGGATGATTACCGATCGTAGTCAGGGTTCGTATTTTGCATTAATGGTGGTGCTGTCAGCTGGAATAGTTTGAAGCAGGATACAGTAGCTGATTCTATAACAGAAGCCGAGTATATTGCTGCATCAGAGGCAGCAAAGGAGGCAGTTTGGATCCGCAAGTTCATTACTGAACTTGGGGTGGTTCCTAGCATCGCTGACCCAGTTGAGCTCTATTGTGACAACAATGGAGCTATAGCACAGGCGAAGGAACCTCGCTCACACCAGCGGACCAAGCATATACTACGGCGCTTCCATCTCATTCGAGAGATTATCGATAGAGGAGATGTGAAGATTTGCAAAGTACCTATAGAGGCTAACATCGCAGATCCCTTGACCAAGGCTTTGGCACAGAGGAAGCATGATGGTCACACTAGGTCTTTAGGCCTTAGAGCCTATACTGATTGGCACTAGTGCTAGTGGGAGATTGTTAGTTAGAGCTCTAGAGCTAATCATTTGATGATTGTATGGACTCATGTATATCATATTCTTGTATATTAATAAAGGCATTTGTTTGGTTATTATACTTATTTATATTAGTGCCAAATAAACTAAGTATAATAGCGTCCTTGAGTAGAAGGTTCATACCTATATCAATAGATTAGTTGAATCGATAGTGAGATGATATAGGGAACACTACTCTAAATCATTCCTAGTCGAGTATTAGCATTCTGGGACAATGTTAATACAATAAGACTAGCATGTAGGTCAGCTCGATGACTTGATCTCACAAGTCATGGATATAGAGATATCAAGCTGACACATGAGTATGCATTAGAGAATGTATACTGAATGACCCGCCATGAGAAAGTATCATGGATCGTTATATGAGTGTCATATACTTTCTCATGTGACTATTAGTATGACTATTAGTCCTTAGACCTGAAGTCACCATGGATCCCTACATAAGGAGTTATGTACTTTGGTTTCGTCAAACGTCACCCGTAACTGGGTGGACTATAAAGGCGATTACTGGGTATATAACGAATTATGTAGAGGGATGTGAGTGATGTAGATGGGATCTATCCCTCCCATATGACGGGAGCGACATCGGTATTCTTGATAGAGTGAGACCACTAAGTGCATGGCCATGCCCAAATGAGTCAACATTAGATGTTGAGCTCATTTGATCGAGTGAGTCTACTTGGAGTTCAAGATTTAGATTGATTAGAGGATGACACGGTCTATGCCTCATATTGATCAATCTAGATGCCTAGGATAGAAGGACACTTGTCATTATTTTGTGAGTAGTCACAATTGGTAGTCACAAGGTGATGTCGGATCTCGATATTCTTGTAACTTGGGTAGTAATGATGTGTTGCTAGATACCGCTCATTACTTATGCTCCTAAATGGGTTTAGGGCATTGCCAACGTTACAAGAACCTATAGAGTCACACACTTAGGACAATTAGATGGAGATTAGATTCATATGATGAACCAAGAGGATTAGATTCATTTGATGAATCAAATTGGATTAAGAGTAATCCTAATTGGGTTAACTTGAGTTCGACTCAAGTTGATTCATGTATTTAATGAGTCTAATTTAGATTATGACTTATTAAATCAATTTAATTTAATGAATTAGATTCATTATATTAAGTTGGCTCGAATCAAATGGTTGGATTAGATCAACCATGGTAGAGATTGAGTCAAGTTTGACTTGACTAGAGAAGGAAGACCAAAGGTCAATTTTGACTTGACCTTTTGCCACCTCATTGGTGAGTTGGCATTAGGTGGACCAATGATGATATTCCACATCATCATGGATGCCACCTCATGGAAGTTACAAAGCCATTTTCTTATTAACTTCACATTAATTGCATTTAATGGGGAGTTACACTAGAGAAGAAAAGTGGCCGGCCACTTTGTGAATGGGTGTGAATTCATTTTCATTCAAGTGTGGTTTTTCTTCCTCCTTCTTCCTCTCAAGCTCTCCCTCTCCCTCTCCTCCTTGCTTGGCCGAATCTCACCAAGGTGCTAGCACACCTTTGTGTGAGGTTTTCTCCACCTACGTGTCCGTGTGGATACTTCTAGAGGACCGGCGCTTGACGGTCTAGAGATCCGGCAACTCCTTGGACGAGCGGGATAAGCGAAAGGCACGCTTCGAAGGTATAACCCTTATCTAGTGTAGATCTAAAGGTTTTACAAACTCGTACAAGAAAAGGTTTTTCGAATTAATTTTGTTTACGAATCTTTGCACGGATCTACGGCTTTGGGTGACTCAGGGTTTCCGTGACGCGAAAAAGCGGTTTTCGCGGCCCGACGAACCCAACACTCATGATGTATGATATGACTTTTGGTTTAGAGTTCACATGCTTGTATATTGATTTTCTAGCAAATATGATGCTTGATGATATTCGGCCATAACAAGTTTATAGACTTAGAAAACCTAGAACCTAAACTAAACATGCTTATGTTGTTTCTCATGATGTATGATATGATGTTGGTTTAGAGTTCACATGCTTGTATATTGATTTTCTAGCAAATGGGATGCTTGATAATATTCGGCCATGATGAGTTTACACACTTAGAAAACCTAGAACCTAAACTAAACATGCTTATGTTGTTTCTCATGATGTATGATATGATGTTGGTTTAGAGTTCACATGCTTGTATATTGATTTTCTAGCAAATGGGATGCTTGATAATATTCGGCCATGATGAGTTTACAAACTTAGAAAACCTAGAACCTAAACTAAACATGCTTATGTTGTTTCTCATTATGTATGATATGATGTTGGCTTAAAGTTCACATGCTTGTATATTGATTTTCTAGCAAATGGGATGCTTGATAATATTTGGCCATGATGAGTTTACAAGCTTAGAAAACCTAGAACCTAAACTAAACATGCTCATGATGCTCCTTATGATACATGATATGATAATGGGTTAGGGTTCACATGCTTGTATGTTGATTTTTAACCTAATTTACAACCATGTGTTTCGGCCACTATATGATATTAGGGTAGAGACCTAATTATGATTTCCATGTGCCTCACATGCAATGTTTCATGATATGATAAGAGCTTGCTATGTTTCTATGTTTATTTATGTATGCTTATGATCTATGCATGTTGATAACCCTTATGATGTGTTGTGTGCCCAAATTATGCATGCTATTTATGATGAGCTGTGTGCCCAAGTTATGCATGCTTTTATGATGAGCTGTGTGCCCAAACTATGCGTGTATTTATGATGTGCTGTGTGTCCAAATTATGCATGCTGTTATGATGAGCTGTGTGCCCAAATTTTGTATATGATATGTTAAGAGATATGATATGCATGAAATAATAAGAACCATGATATGTATGACATGCTACTTTACTTTATATGGCTTGTACCAAGGGTGGGCTCCATAAGCGCCCCGGGGTCGATGGACTAAGAAACGGGCCTCGTTAGGGATGGGCTCCTAAGTGCCCCTAGGTCGATGGACTAAGAAACGGGCTTAGTATGTATGCCTTGTAGGGTTCAAGACTTACTACCTTGGACCTACATAGGACGCGCACATTTATGTAAGTGGTACAAGCCGGGGCCCTAATCATGTTGAGATTATGTTTAAGTATGTATGTAATAAGTTTTCAAAAGACATGTTGCATATATTTTTCATGATACATGTTTTTGAAAGTCATCTCGCATGATACTTATGACTATGTTATGATATGCCAGGATGCACTTTATGATCATGCCATGATACTTATGATTATGTTATGTTATGCTAGGATGCACTTTATGATTGTGCCATCATATGCCATGATACTTATGATTATGTTATGTTATGCTAGGATGCACTTTATGATTTTGTCATGATATGCCATGATACCTTACGATTATGTTACGATATGATGCTTCTATACATGATATGATGAGTTGTCTTTATGCTTTATGCCTTATAAATACGCTATGCTTTACGTTTTTTTGTGAGTAGGAAGGATCTTACTGAGTCTTGTGTGCTCATATCTTACTTTCCTTGTACCACAGATAAAGGCAAGGAATGGATGTACTAAGGGAGCAGCAGGAGGGGCAAGAAGGATGTGTGTAGTAGTGGCTCGGCTAAAAGAGAAAGACCTGCTTTTATTTAATAAGAATTATGCTTATGTCGTTATTTCATGACTCCATGACATTTCATCATGCTTATTAGTATTATGGCTTAAATTTATGCTAAGCATGCTATGTGACTTTATATGATAGGTAGTTAGTGATGATGATTTGAAAAGTAAAAGAAAAGTTTTAAAAAGAAAAAATATACTATAAACAAGACTTCAGCTGTTTTAAGTAGAAAAGATTATTAACAAGCAAGTAAGTAAGATAAGATAAGAAGAAAAAGAAAAGTAACCCCCGTCAGCTTGAGCAGGAAGGGGCGGGGCGTTACAAGGTTAAACATCATTTTATTCGTGATCATGTAACTCGAGGTGATATCATTTTAAATTATGTTGGATCAAAATCAAACTTAGCCGATATCTTCACTAAACCTCTTCCCGAAGTTGAATTTAGCTTTCTTAGAAGGGAATTGAGAATGTGTTGTATTGATTAAATCACATCCTTCATGATCACTTCATAGGTAGAGTTCTTTAAGTTTTATTCATCTTAACATTGCCTCTCACAAGAACATAGGATTGTTCTCTTAATATAATTTAGATGGAGTGAGAGGTTAGGGACACTTATCTTGGTCATGATGCTTGTTATGATGCATTATTTTAGTCAAGAAAAGTGGTTTTCATATGAAACATTCATTTGTCCAATCATAGGGAAAGCACGTGTACAAATCATGTGCACGTTGCCCTACGATTATGATTGAAAATTTTTCCACTCACCATATGCATCATACTTATGTTTGAAACCTTGATAAAACTCACTCGAATCATTGATGTTTTCAACAATTTTTACTTTTGTGTAAATCTTGTCTAGAGAGTATCGCTTTTTATCAACCTTTATTTTTCCTTGATAATATGTGGCATATATAGTGTTTACACCAAATTTCGTGATTTTTTAGAGGAATATATAATTACTTGTGCGTTTCCAAAACTTAGATTTGAAGGGTTTTCATAAATGCAGAAATATCAAACTTCCCAATCGATCGGTTGATCGATTGGGAGGTTCACCTTTCACTCTAGAACGCATCAGAATCGATCAATGGATCGATTCAGATCATTTGGATCGATTACGAAGCACTTTCCTTTAACCACAGAAGCGTACTCAAGTTTTTCCAGAAGGCATCTGAATCGATCAATGGATCGATTCAGACCATTCCAATTGATCAATGGATCGATTGGACCGCGTTTTTTCGTTTTTCCAGAAGACATCTGAATCGATCGATGAATCGATTCAGAGAGGGTCAATCGATCGATGGATCGATTGGGCCATTCTTTCGATTTTCATAGAAGGCTTTTTAATCGATCAATGGATCGATTCATCCCGGTTGAATCGATCGTTGGATCGATTGAGACGCCTGTATGAATTCTCATAGAAGCGTCGTGAATCGATCGACCGATCGATTCACTTGTTCTTAATCGATCGGTCGATCGATCGAGAACTTAAAACCCGTCTTAAACCCCTAAATCCGAATCGATCCACTTATTCTCATCACTTCCTCTTCTTTCTCTCGACCCTGTCTTGCCCTAGGCGACTTCCCAGGCGACTCTTTCGTCTGCCTCGATCGTTCACTCCGGCGTGCTTCTCCGGCGAAGGGGAGCTCTTCCACTTCTCTTCCAGTTCTACTCGACGTACTGGGCAGCCCTTCTTCCTCGTCACCGCATCCTCACAAACCATGCGGTCTCAAAACCCTAACCCTAAGTAAATTTCTCTGCTCTCTTTCTTTTTTCCTTTTTTTTATTGGGTTTTGCTCCTATATTTGACCTAATCTATATGTATTTTGTGTGTCCTTCTGCATTATCTGCACTGTCCTTGCATTTTTGCATCTCCTTTCCTGTTTGTGGTTCTGGTTCATTTCCTATCCTGCAGAAAGAAACAAAAGGTTCGTGCATCGGGTGAAGGATCGTCCGTTCCTCCTTCCCGTCCTCAACCTCCTACTGATCCAAGATTTACTAATGCTGTAATGCAGCACGCCTTTAGCAAACACGCTTTCAAACTTATAACCCCTAAATCAGTTGATTTGCAATACTATAGGACATCCTGTTTTGATACCTATAACCGTTTCAAGCACTATAAACTTGATTCCTTGTTAACCTATGAGAGGGATGTCAATGTAAGTCTTGTCTCCGAATTTTATAATAATTTGCACACTTCTGATGGTGTAAATTATCGCACTCGCGTTGCGAAACAGAGCTTGGACTTCTCCTATGAAATTCTTCAATCTTTTCTTGACTGTCTACCATCCACAAATGATTTTGTCTTTTATCCAAATTTTCCCGATGAGTTGCCTCCACCTTTTGCGCATATCAGCATTGCATCCATGCATCAGTTCCTCTTTGGTCGTCCTCATCCGGATAGGCTAGATGCTCATATCACTAAGTTTTCTTCTCTTGAGTTATCGGCTGAAAATGTCGCTTTGTTTAAAGTGATCATTAACTGCCTTTTCCCCATTGTTTCTCATGCCTTAGCCGCTCTGCGACCTACTCACATGTTTGCCCTCTATGCCATTCGTCATTCCCTTGACATCAACGTCGCTTTAAACATCTTTCATTGCATCATTCATTTTACTCAGCCAGTGCAGCAGATGGTCCACATGCCTTTCGGGCATCTTATCACAGACTGGCTGGAATCTCAGAAGATTGATGTCTCCCGGGGACGGCTGGAGCACATGACCGTGGCTTATTCTCGGATTTCTTCCCGCTCTTTCAAGAAGACGGACTTGATTGGTGGTCCAGCAGGAGTTCGATGGCTCGATGGTCGTGCTTTTGGTGAGGGACCTCGGGCTCACCACAGGGGGGATGCACAGGCCTTGGTCCCTACGGCGGATGATGCTGAGGAGGATATTCCCGAGCCAGCTTCTCCAACATTCGAGGAGACTGTCGACACTCGTCTGGAGGAGCTGACCATGGAGGTAGCCGACTTGCGTATCTCGATGGATACCATGGTCTAGCAGCAGACTTCGATGCAGGCGACTCTGGAGACACTGGTGGACTTGGTGGGCTCGTGGGTGACGGTTCACCCGTCTCAGTCTGGTCCATCCACCGCCCCTGCTCCCCCTGCTGAGGATGCCCCTGTTCCTGAGTCTGTGGTTGCTCCAGCTACAGTCACTACGTCTGCTCATTCTGCTGAGCCTGATCCTACTCCTCCGGGGGATGATCTTATTGAGTTCTATGTCCCGCTATGACATGTTCTTGTATGCTATATGGATGATTGTTGTTATGGAGTCCCTGTGTAAACTTCGTCTCTTTTTGAATGTATGATATACTCCTTATGATGTTTTATATATATATATATATATATATATATATATATATATATATATATATATATATATATATATATATATATATATATATATTTCAGTGTTGTTCTATTCTGTGGATATATGTGTTTTAGGGGGAGCACCCCTCGGATTTATCGTATTTGCCTCGTGCACTTATTGAGGAGGAGTTCTGTTTTTTTTATTTGTGACAAAGGGGGAGATATATGTTGAAGTTTACACTTAAGATAATTAAAATCAAGCTTACTGCTTAAATATGTTCATGTTTATTGCTTATGTTTAATTTAGATGATTTTCAGCGTTGTTGCAATCATTATCTATCATTGTATCATTATGATATTTTGGAAGTTGGCCTAAACTTAAATAGATTGTCAAACATCAAAAAGGGGGAGATTGTTGGTGCAATCATGCCCTGGAAGTTTCAATGTATTGACAATTATTTAAGTTTAGGTTAATACGTTGGAACTAACATGCATTGTGAGTTTGCAGGAGGAGTTTCTTGCAGGTCGGAAAACTAGATGCAAGAGAAGTCCAAGAAGGTCGAGGACTGGATTCTTGGTAAAAAGGTTTCTTGCAGGTCAGAAGACCAGATGCAAGAGAAGTCCGAGAAGGTCGGGGACCGGATTCTTGGCAAAAGAAGCTCCTACAGGTCACAAGATTATATGTGTGTTAGGCTCACTATCAGAGATCGATTGGTGAATCAATTCAGACATGGTTGTGAGGCAGAATGCCTTTGAATCGATCAGCCGATCGATTGAAGGTAAGTCAATCGATCGGCCGATCGATCGGAAAGGATCTGCGCGAAGCACAGAATCCTTCTGAACGATCAGCCGATCGATTCAAGGTATTGAATCGATCGACCGATCGATCCGTGAACATTCTGTGTGAAGCACAGAATCATCCTGAATCGATCAACCGATCGATTCAAGGTATTGAATCGATCGGCCGATCGATCCGTGAACATTCTGTGCGAAGCACAGAATCATCCTGAATCGATCAACCGATTGATTCAAGGTATTGAATCGATCGGCCGATCGATTCACAAAGCTGTGATTTCATGAGCAAGCGGCTGAATCGATTCAAACTCTGCCCCAATCGATCCAAGTCAAATAAAAGAATCTGCACCGTTGATCTTGATGCGATGGCTTCCAACGGATACTTGTGAATCGATTGGGACATAATCTCAATCGATCCACGGCGACGGCAGCGTGAGAAACGGCTAGTTTTCTTGATGTTTAAAATGCTGGAAGAAAGAGGAACAAGCACCTATCAATGAAAAATACTGTTCTATTGCTCTGGTGTGAAGAATCCTTGAAGTGCTCAAGATCTCTCAAGCGTTGGAAGTTAAAGCTCTCAATCTCTCCAAGCTTTCAAATCTCACGCCACAAGGAAGAAGCTATTTCAAGTTTGTAAATCTTTTCTCTTCCTCATTGTAGTGAGTGTGAGCTATTTCCTTTTGGAGAGGAAGTATTGTAAGTGTTGTAAGGTTTCTCCACCTTCGGTGTGATTCCGAGAATGAGGGTTTTTGGATAGTGGAAGTGTGGTGAGTGGCGTGGATCCTTGGACTAGTCACCACCTTGAGGAGGTGGATACCAAGTAAATACCGGAGTTAGCATTGGCTTCAAGTTTCCACTGTGCAAAATCAAAGATCAAGAAAATGAAGTGAGCCATTCCCCCCCCCCCCCCCTCTAGCTCAACCGATCCTAACAGGTTATTCACCCCCCCTTTAGCCGGCCGCCAAGGGTCCTAAGAGAAGAGCTATCAAATCCTTCACGAAAATACCTTTTATTCTATTGATTAGGGTTCCCAATCGATTGACCTTACTCTCAATCGATTGCCATGTTGGATTCATCCATTCAAACCTTGCAATAGCTCTTTTCTACTTCTCCCAATCGATTACCTAATCGATTAAATGACTTTAATCGATCACCCAATTGATTCAAAAACCCACTATTCGCTCACATTATCTCCCAATTCATCACTTGATCGATTGACCTCTTTGCGAACACCTCAATCGATTGGGAGCCCTCCCAATCGATTCAAAATATTGTGCTTCACGAAAAATTAGCTCCCAAACAATTAACCAATCTATTGGATTGACCTTAATCGACTATCCAATCGATTAACGCACCTTTTGTACTGTGTTTCGAGAACCAATCGATTATCTGATCAATTGATCCCCCTAATAGATTATCCAATCTATTGGTAAGTAGTAATTGTAGAGATCTAAACAAGGTTCATTTCGTATCTAAGATCACCTCGTTTCGATATTCAAGTCAAAAATTATGACCTTCAGAAGTTTGCTATATCAAAACTTCCTTGTTTCATGTCAACTCTTTGTTGAACTTTTGACCGCCAAGTGTCCGGTCAACATTTAACCTACTTCGACTTTCTCTTTGCCAACTTTTCATTAGACTTTCAATCACCAAGTCTGGTGCTCTTTGACCCACTTAGATTTTTCTCTTGCTTAACCTCTAGCTAGGACTTCCACCCAATCTATCCTGAATTAGAGTTTTCCCTTGCCTAACCGTAGTTAAGGTTTCCTTTGCCAATGTGTGATCCTCCTTGCCCCACTTGGACTTTCCTTTACCTAACCCTCGAGTTAGGACTTTGTCTTGCCTAATCTCCAGTTAGGGATTTTCTTCGCCTAACCTCTAGTTAGGGTTTTCCTTTACCTAACCTCCAATTAGGACTTTCCTAGTCAAGTATCTGGTCCTCCAAGACATACTTGAGTTTTCTCTCACATATTTTTAAGTATCTAGTCAACCTTACTTTACTTGACCTCTTCTCACATATTGCCCAAACATATTGTCTAAACATTAAAACTCAAGCTTGAATCCACTCGAGCTTAGTCAAATTGGCCAACCTTGACCCAGGGATAATTCCACCAATAATCTCCCAACATTGTTGTCACAAGATATTATGAATGACCTGTGTAGTTACATAAGATGTGTTGGGGCAATTTCCCTAGGTCAAGTTTAAACAGGTTGACTAAGCTTGAGTTGGCTCAAGCTTGAGTCGTGATGTTTGAGTTTTGATGTTTGACAATATATGGAGATTGCTAGTGCAATCATCCGGTTGGGGAGATTTTTGGTACAGTTCCCCTCTGGTAAAAGGGTTAACCAGTTTGATGAGAAGAGAAGTCAAGTGGGTCAAGGTTGACTGGAGACTTGACTGGGAAGTCCTAACTGGAGGTTAGGCAACCGAGAAGTCAAGTGGGTCAAGGTTGATAGAAGACTTAACTGGGAAAGTCCTAACTGGAGTTTAGGCAAAGACAAGTCCAACAGGAAGGTTAGCAAGAGAGAAAATCCAAGTGAGTCAGTGTTGACCAGATACTTGGTGGTGAAAGTCCTAACTGGAGTTTATGCAATTGAAAAGTCCTAACTGAAGGTTAGGTAATTGGAAAAGTCCTAACTGGAGTTTAGGCAATTAGAAAGTCCTAACTAGAGTTTAGGCAATTGGAAAGTCCTGGTGAGTGAGGTCAGGCAGGAGAAAGTCCTAGTGAGGAGCCAGGCAACTGGAAAGTCCTAGCGAGTGAAGCTAGGCAGGAGAGAGTCCTGGTGAGGAGCCAGGCAATTGGAAAGTCCAAGTGTAATCTTGGCAAAGGAGGAAAATCCTGGTGAGTGAGACTAGGCAATTGGAAAGTCCAAGTGTGATCTTGGCAAAGGAGGAAAGTCCTGGTGAGTGTGACCAGGCAATTGGAAAGTCCAAGTGTGATCTTGGCAAAGGAGGAAAGTCCTGGTGAGTGAGACCAGGTAAGTGGAAAGTCCAAGTTTGATCTTGGCAAAGGGTGTAAGTCCAAGCATGTAGTCTTGGCAGTGTAAGTCCTAGTGTGACTTGACAAGGAAGATTTGACAACAAGGACGAGGCCGAAGGAAGCTCTAGAAGGCAAGACATGAAGGATGGGGAGATATCCGAGGGACACAAGGCTGATGGAGGAGGCTAGAAGGCTAGTTCTAGGTTGGTCAGGTGTTGACCAAACGCTAGGCATGGAGACCCAATAGGTCACGGTTGACCGGGAGTTGGGTTTGGGGGCCTTGGACTTGAGTTTAAGTCACGTCCGGGTTGGTCAATCGATCGGTCAATCGATTGAACCAGGGTCCAATCGATCAGTCGATCGATTGGCCGATCGATTGGGATTCGACCGTTGCGCAGGATGCAAGTGATGGACGGCTGTGATGGCTGGGATGTGACGTAGCAATCGATTGGGAGCACTGTATATAGTCATCGGAGCGTTGTCTTCGGTAGTTCTTCACGAGCTTTTTCCTGCGATCTTCACGAGAGCTTCTCCGATCTTCTCTGCCAGTTCTTGAAGGCTCTTGGGTGCACTCCCAAGGTTCAAGAGGCAACAACAAGCAACAAGTAAGCAAGAAGAAGAGTGTATTTTATTTGCATTTTTGTATTCTCTTCTTGTGTGAGTTGTATTGTTGTGTGTGAGTTTGTACGAGCCTTCTCCGCCTTCGGCTGCTACCGAGAAGGAGTATTTCATAGTGAAGGAGCGAGTCATGTGTGGATTCTTGGATTAGTCTCACCTCTTCTTGAGGTGGAAACCAAGTAAATCCTTGAGTTAGCGTGTTGAGTGTTTTGTCTTTGTATTCTGCTGCATATCATCAAGATGAAGCAAGCATGAAAGCACGATGAGCTATTCACCCCCTCCCCCCTCTAGCGAGTACAAAGGTCCCAACAATTGGTATCAGAGTAAGGTCGCTCTTCTACGGATTAATCGCCAAGAGAGCAAAGTGCTAGAGGAAGAAGATGGAATTGGAAGGACCGCTAGGATGGGATATCAGAATTCCACCTCCATATGATAAAGAAGACTTCAATTTTTGGAGGACGTGGTTGGAGACATGGTTCAAAATGGATTGGAATCAATGGGTAGTATTGGAGGACCCATCTGAGGCTCTAACGGACAAGAAGAGTAAATGCCTCCGACCTCGACATTGGACCGAGGAACAAAAGCAGCAAGCGGAGGCGGATAAGGAGGTAACGAAAATATTACTTAATTTATTACCTTTTAATATTATTTTGAGTGTAGTTGAATGCACGAGTGCAAATTATCTTTGGAAAAAGATCATTGCCTATCATGAGAATCCTACAAAATTCCAAGGAGTGGAGGAGTCCAAGGATAAGGGCTCATTGGTCCAAGAAGAGAAGGACCAATCGGATGTTGACACGAGTTCAACATTCGAGGAGGAAAAGGAAGAGGAGGAGAAGGAAGATGAAGAGAAAGCATCCACATCCTCAAGGGTCGAAGAGGTGGAAGCATCCACATCTTCAAGAGGAGAAGAAGAAGATGATGATGCCACCTCCACAACACAAGATAAATCAAATGGAGGATTGAGTGTCACCCCTACAAGCAAAGGTATAGAAATTTTGATTGTAAATAATAAAAATCATATCATTTGCTTTGAGTGTAGGGAACATGGACACTATAAGAGCAAGTGTCCAAAATTGGCCAAGAAGAAAGGCCAAGTGGCAACCAAGGCTAAGGAGAAGCCTAAGGTGGTTGGTCCCGTGGAACGCAAAAGCAAGGAGCACATTATGTGCTTCTCTTGCAATCAAAGAAGACATTATAGAAGTCAATGTCCTAAAGGGAAGAATCCAACCAAGGTCAAAGGAGGAAGCATAAGTCAACGGGGAGCTTCCAAGGTAAAATCCAAGGTATTTTTTAATGAACCTATTCCTTTGACACATGATAAAAAACATGCTAAGTCTAGTTTGAATTATTCTAATGCTATTTATCATGAGAATAGGAAGCATGATAGATTTAAGGACAAATATGTTCCTCCTCATGTTAGGTCTACCACACCTAAGGTTAGGAAGGTAGACAACAACTTAGGCAATAATTCTAAGGATTATAGATATATGCATAGAAATAGAAATGCTCATAGGAATCAAGAAAAATCCAAATCTATGGATTTAATGATGAAAAATCAAGTCTTGAGGTCAAGACTTGATAATTTAGAAAGGGTCCTAGCAAGAATGGAAAACATGCTTAAGGGTCAAAATGAGTATAGTCTAGGGAGAGGTAGACAAGAGTCATCCAATGGCCATAGAGATTTGGGATATAAACCTAAAGCCAAGAAGGATGTTGTAGGACCGTTGCGGCCGGCTAGAAGGGGGTGATGAATAGCCTATAAAAATAAAACACAACTCTTCCTGACTTTTCAAACTAACACTTGCATATAAAATAGAAAAGCAATAAATCAAAACAGAAAAGACGAGGCGTCAGATGTTTACTTGGTTACAACCGAGGAGGTTGTTAATCCAAGGAAAATGATCGCACTACTATCTCCTTCAGGCGGAGAAGCCTCTTTCACAGCAATGTAGACACAGAAAGAAAGAAGCTAATCTAAACAATGGAAGCGCACAAGTATTGTTACAATTTCTGAACTATTTTTTAAAAGCTTCTGGACCAAGGCTATATTTATAGCCTTGGTCGGGGCGCCCCGAAGGGTTTCGGGCGCCCTGGGAGTTTTATCCCCCAACGTTCAGATCGCGTTTGACGCAATCTGGTCAACAAACTGGGTTCGGGCGCCCGGAGCCATTCCGGGCACCCCGGGCTGTTCCGAGCGCCCGGAATGGTCCCGGGCGCCCCGGAGCCTAAAGTCAACCAGTGTTGACTTTTTCATCCGGGTACCACTGCTCCGGTTCAGTTCGCCTCGATCCGGGTCTTCAACTCCGGATCCTCTCACTTGGGTGATCTCTGCCATCCGAAAAGGGCTCACTCGAACCCAAGTTCCGGTCTTCTCGAGCAGGCTTCCGCTCCGGCTTCTCGTCCCTCGGAATCACCGCATTCTTCCTTCTCGTCTGCCGGCGTACTCATCCACAGTTTTCGTCCCTCAATCGCACCCCGTGCTGACCTTCTCGCTAGCTGTGTCTCTTGCTCCCCGAGCAATCTTCCGCTCCGGCTTTCGTCCCTCGGAACCACCGCACGCTTCCTTCTCGTCCGCCGATGTACTCTTCCGCAGCACCTCGTCCCTCGGACTGCCGTCCTTCTCGCTAGCTGCGTCTTTCGCTTGACTACATCTGTTCCTAAGCTCCTGCACACTTAAGCACAAGGTTAGAAACACACAGGGTCTAACTTAACTTGTTGATCACACCAAAACAACCTTGGGGTTCCAACAATCCCCCCCCCTTTTTGGTGTGATCAACCCAAGTTAAGCAAGGATTAAAAAAGATATAAAATAAACTTAACTAAATTTGCAATTAAGTGCAAAAAATAAAATAAGTTAAAATTTTGGTCTACCTCCCCCTACACTTATACTTTTTCTTCTCTCTCTTTGATCACAAAAAAATGGGTGATATGGGTTAGGTTTTAAGGGTCTTCAGATGAGGAAAGAAAAAGAAGAAAGAGTCAAAGGAGGTAGGCCAATAACGGACGGAACATACTTTCAGAACAAAGGTAGGCCAATATCGATCGATACATGCCTGCCGTATGAAGGTATGTCAATATTGGTCAGGACATACCTTCAGAACAAAGATAGACCAATATCGGTCGATACATGCCTGCCGAACGAAGGTAGGCCAATATCGGTCGGGACATATCTGCCGAACGAAGGTAGGCCAATATCGGTCGATACATGCCTGCCGTATGAAGGTAAGCCAATAACGACCGCTACATACTCCGAAGCAAAGATAGACCAATATCGGTCGATACATGCCTGCCGAACGAAGGTAGGCCAATATCGGTCGATATATGCTTGCCGTATGAAGGTAAGCCAATAACGACCGCTACATACTCCGAAGCAAAGATAGACCAATATCGGTCGATACATGCCTGACGAACGAAGGTAGGCCAATATCGGTTGATACATGCTTTCCGTATGAAGGTAAGCCAATAACGACCGCTACATACTCCAAAACAAAGATAGACCAATATCGGTCGATACATGCCTGCCAAACGAAGGTAGGCCAATATCGGTCGATACATGCCTGCCGAACGAAGGTAGGCCAATATCGGTCGATACATGCTTGTCGTATGAAGGTAAGCCAATAACGACCGATACATACTCCAAAGCAAAGATAGACCAATATCGGTCGATACATGCCTGCCGAATGAAGGTAGGCCAATATCGGTCGATACATGCCTGCCGAACGAAGGTAGGCCAATATTGGTCGATACATGCTTGTCGTATGAAGGTAAGCCAATAACGACCGATACATACTCCAGAGCAAAGATAGACCAATATCGGTCAAGAGGGTTCTTTCGAGCAAAGAACCCACATAGTTCCTCCAATGAATACCTTAGAAACATGTTGAATAAAATGTTATTTTTTAACACAACAAAGATACAAACAGAAGTCACATGAAGAAGAATCATACATGAATATACCGAATAGAATAATTCATGATAGAGAATATATATTTTGGCGGGAAATATGCTTTCAGCTTGTCTTGCAGGCGCTAGACGACAAATAAGGTACATCTGGGGTACAAAAAAGATTTCTTAAAAATTATCTTCCGCAAGTGTGCAGCTGACATCATCTCATAACGAACTCTAACAAACCGGGGTCCACTTCATGGCTACGGAGGTCACATGAAGTGGTATAAAAGGGGGAATCCTCTCCGTTGGCTAGGTAAGTTCACATCTCTAATTTTCGGGCTACTGTTCATCTTCTTTCTTCTTCCTTCCTCGACATCAAGAGAGATCACTAACTTGAGCGTCGGAGGGCCTAGCCAGGGATTCTCACCCCGGTCTTAGGTCACTGACGATAGTGTTGGTTGGTCTCTTGTGCGCAGGGAGCCTCGGGAGCTTGAAAGTTCGACTTTCTCCTATTTGGACGGGGATTTCTTCCTACTTATCAGATTTCCTTCGGTGACTCTGGTTTTCTTCCGATCCGCTTTGGGTTTCTCGGGTCGAGGTTTCACCGGCATTATTCTTCGTCATCACAGTGGGTTTCCTTCTTCCGGATCTCCTTCACGGTCAGTTTCTCAGACAGGATCAATGGGGTTCCAAGAAAAACAATCTAAGGGTTAAAGACTTTGAAAAAATATTTCTAAGTCAAAAAGTTCTAAGTTTTTTTTTTAAATTTAGAAAATTTTTCTAAGTAATTTAAGCTGAAATTTCTAGTTTCAGGAAAATGTTTTTAACTTAGGAAAAAATGATTTTTGAGAATTTTTTTAAAAAAATTCTAAGTAAAAATATTTTTGAAATAAATTAAAAAAAATCTAACTTAAATTTTTGAGAATTTTTAAGCAAATTTTTCTAAAAAAAATTGACTTAGGCAATTTTTTTTAAAAAAAAATTCTAAGTAAATTTCTAAATTGAAAAAAATGTTTTGAATAACCTTTTTAAAACGCTAATTAATTCTTGTATTAATGCTTTATTAGTAAGTTAATTAAACATTTATTTCAATATTTTGGCTTCCAGGTCGTGGCGAGACACTACGCCTTCATGGTTATTGGAGCAACAACCACTTCCTTGACAAAGTCTCATAAAGAAATTCTTTGTTTAATTTTCTCACTTAAAGCGCTAATTTTAATTTTAAAATTTAGTTTAAGCATGATTTAGGAACCCAATATAGGTTATTAGGGACATATTTTCTTGAAATGTTCCTAATTTGTTCCGGGTGATATTTAAAGTATCAATTTAAATTATTAAATATTCTAAAATTGGTTTTAGATGAATATGCATAGTTTTTCAAGTTATCTATTTGAATTTTCAAATTTTGATTTTCTAATTTCAATTTTTTATTTTCCAATTTTGATTTGTCTAATTCTTCTAAGGGACAAGATTTAGCCAAAATTATTTTTAAATTTTTTATTTCCTTTTCTAATTTATAGCAGTCTTTAGTTAATAACTTAACAAACTTAAAAAGTTTATCGGGAGGAAGAGAACGTACCTGACTTACCTTGTCGATCTCGTTGTCCGTGTCTCCCCCTGAACTGCTACTTTCTTCCGACGTGGCTCCTCCTTCATCGATGCTCTCGATGCTCATTTCGGAAGAGCTTGACTCGCAGTCGTCGTCTTGATGACTTGCTATTAGAGCAAGTCCGGAGAATGCTTCGACTTCCGATTCTGAGGACGTATCGTCCCACGTCGCCTTTAGGGCTTTTCGCTTTTGGATAGGCTTCTTACCCTTCTGCTTGTCCTTGTTCTTCAGCTTGGGGCAGTTGTCCTTGACATGCCCTTCTTTGTCGCAATCGTAGCAACGGATCGTCCTTTTCTTTTTCCCCTGTGGATGGTTAGTAGATCTAGATTTACAAAGTTTCTTGAATCTTCTTACCATCATTACCATTTCCTCATCATCGAGAGAAGATTCCGACTCAGATTCGTCTCTCGAAGCTTTGAGGGAGATGTTGTTCTTGGGCTCCTTTGTTCCTGCACATCTTGACTCATGCACTTCAAATGTTGAAAAGAATTCTTCTAACGAAATCTTTTCTAAATCTTTAGAAATATAAAAGGCATCTACTAATGATGCCCATTTGGTATTTCTAGGAAAGGAATTTAAAGCATACCTTAGCGAATCTCGGTTACTTACCTTTTCTCCAAGATTCGAGAGTCCGGTGATGATCTCCTTGATTCTCGAGTGTAGGTGCGCAACTGTCTCATCTTCCCCAAGTCGCAGGCTAGTGAGCTGATTGCGAAGTAAATATCTTTTGGCGAGCTTGGCCTCGGACGTCCCTTCGTGCAGCTCAAGGAACTTCTCCCAAAGTTCCTTCGCGGAGTTGTAGTTACCGATCCGGTTCACTTCTTACGGTGGAAGAACACTCAGCAAATGGTACTCTGCTTTACCGTTTGCCACGTAGTCGGCCTGCTCCTTTTTCGTCCATTGATATATTTCCTTATCCTCTGGAGCTACAAAGCCAAGTTTCATTGTTAAAACTAATTCAAAATCTATTCTAAAAAATACCTGCATCAGTTTTTTCCAGGTGGCGAAGTCCCCTTCGTATTTCGGTGGGGTGGATGCTTGGTCCAGCCATCTCGTTGCTTCGTTCGACGGTTAGTCCTCCTGAAGCGCCTTGGCTCTGATACCAATTGTAGGACCGTTGCGGCCGGCTAGAAGGGGGGATGAATAGCCTGTAAAAATAAAACACAATCATTCCCGACTTTTCAAACTAACACTTGCATATAAAATAGAAAAGTAATAAATCAAAACAGAAAAAGATGAGGCACCAGATGTTTACTTGGTTACAACCGGGGAGGTTGTTAATCCAAGAAAAATGATCGCATTACTATCTCCTTCAGGCGGAGAAGCTTCTTTTACAGCAATGTAGGTACAGAAAGAAAGAAGCTAATCTAAACAGTGGAAGCGCACAAGCGTTGTTATAATTTTTGAACTATTTTTTAAAAACTTCTGGACCAAGGCTATATTTATAGCCTTGGTCGGGGCGCCCCGAAAGGTTCCGGGCACCCTGGGGGGATAAAACTTTATCCTCCAACGTTCAGATCGCGTTTGACGTGATCTGGTCAACAAACTGGGTCCGGGTGCCCGGAGCCATTCTAGGCGCCTCGGGCTGTTCCGAGCACCCGGAATGGTTCCGAGCGCCCCGGAGCCTAAAGTCAACCAGTGTTGACTTTTTCATCCGAGGACCACTGCTCCGGTTCAGTTCGCCTCGATCCGGGTCTTCAACTCCGGATCCGCTCACTTGGGTGATCTCTGCCATCCAGAAAAGGGCTCACCCGAACCCAAGTTCCGGTCTTCTCGAGCGGGCTTCCGCTCCGACTTCTCGTCCCTCGAAATCACTGCATGCTTCCTTCTCATCTGCCGGCGTACTCATCCGCAGTCTTCGTCCCTCGATCGCATCCCGTGCCGACCTTCTCGCTAGCTGCGTCTCTTGCTCCCCGAGCAATCTTCCACTCCGGCTTTCGTCCCTCGGAACCACCGCACGCTTCCTTCTCGTCCGTCGGTGTACTCTTCCGCAACACATCGTCCCTCGGACTGTCGTCTTTCTCGCTAGCTGCATCTTCCGCTCGACTACCTGTGTTCCTAAGTTCCTACATACTTAGACACAAGGTTAGAAACACACAGGACCTAACTTAACTTGTTGATCACACCAAAATAACTTTAGGGTTCCAACAGATGTGACTTCCTTTCATAGGGTTCCATATAGCTATGGAACCAACCCTACGTTTAAAGGTCAAGTCAAAAATACAAGGGAAGCTATCCCTAAGAGTATGTTTGCAAAGTCTAATGTGACCAAGACTTCTAAGAAGTTAAACAAAGTCACAAAGAAGGTCACAAGGGAAGCTATCCCTAGAGTTGACCTAGTGGAAGTGACCAAGGCTTCTAAGAAGCCTAGAAAGGTCCTTAGGAATGTATCTAGGGAAGTTATCCCTAGTGAGTACCTAAAGCATCCAAGGAGCACCAATAGGTGTTGGATTCCTAGGAGCATATTCTCTACACCCTAGATGGGTTTAGAGAGTGTCAACTCTAATTGGAAGGGTAGTTAACCCAACCTTGATAAAGTTGGCACTTGAAAAGCATTTTCAAGGCTATTATTAACCTTTGAAAATGAAAAGGACTTATGGGTTTTGACCTTAATCGACTATCCAATCGATTAACACACCTTTTGTACTGTGTTTCGAGAACCAATCGATTACCTGATCAATTGACCCCCCCCCCCCATAGATTATCCAATCTATTGGTAAGTAGTAAGTGTAGAGCTCTAAACAAGGTTCTTTTTTTATCTAAGATCACCTCGTTTCGATATTCAAGTCAAAAGTTATGACTTTCAGAAGTTTGTTATGTCAAAACTGTTGGATCGTAAGCGTTCGATAGAGGGGAGGGGGTGAATATTGATTAAAACTTTTGTCGAGTAAGCGCAGCGGAAAAGTAAAGACAAAGTAAGAAGGCAAGGCTAACACAATTCGGTTTTACTTGGTTCGGAGCCTGTGTCGACTCCTACTCCAAGGCCCGCACTCGTCGAGTGCTTTCGTTGGGCAATCACTATCAATTCGAAAGATATTACAAACAAGGTACAGGAATTAATAGAACGAAAATACCGACAAACTAAAAAGAAGTAAACTGAAGACAGCGCTTTGTCGGAGTAGCCTCAAGGCGTCGCAGGAGCACAGTAGAGCAGAGAATTCTGAGTTGTGTTTGAAGCTCCAGCACTGCCCCTTCTTTTATATGAAGCTCGGGGCGCCCCGGATCCCTTCCAAGCGCCCTGGTGAGACGTGGCAGGTCCAACCAGCGAGCTCCACGTGGCGATGCGCGATCGGGATAAAACTTGCCTCCCGAGCGCCCGGATCCCTTCCGGGCGCCCGGACCTCCGGGCGCCCAAATCCCCTCCGAGCGCCCGGACCACCTTTCTCCAGAAACCAGCTTTCCTGCAAGACAAGGTTAGTCCGAGGTAAATAAATAGTATATATCCTGCAAAACAGAGTGTTAGCACAGTTCATAAGTTTGACATAAAAAGTATGACTTAGATTCCGTCTTTCCGAGACCGGAATCTAGTCACGATCTCGACTTAGATATCCGAAATGGATCTAAGCCGGATCGACGCCTAATGTTCCCTTCCCAGGAACGCATCCTCACAGTCACTCCCTTCCAGTGACTTACCTTTACTCACCTGCCAAACGTCCGATCAGCCCTTCGACCCGTCTGGACTTCTCGCCAAGCGTCCGGTTAGCCCGTCGACCCGCTTGGACTTCTCGCCAGCTATCCGGTCAACCCGTCAACCTAGCTGGACTTCTTGCCAGACATCCAGTCAGCCCGTCGACCTGTCTGGACTTCGTCTACACACTCGGTCAGAGTGTTAGATTACAACAAACCTAACTTAACCCGATTTGTCATTCATCAAAACCCGAGTTAGATCATTAGTGCTAACCGCACCAACAATCTTCCCCTTTTTGATGGAATGACAACCTGATTAAGTTAGTAAAAATATGCGATAAAAAAAAGGTTAAACATTTTATTCTAGCATGAGGTTTAAGTTAGTTTTTTAATTTTGATTTTCTAACTTAACCACCTATCCCTCCCCCTTTGGCATTCATCAAACAAGGATATAATTAAAACATTAAAAAAATACATAATACATAAAGAAATGTAGGAAATGATATCAAGTTAACTTGGGGGAGTTTTAAATTCCACCATATAGTAATTTAACTTTTGTAACATAACTAAGTTTTTGAAAGATAACTAATTTAGCAACATAACTTAGTATGAATTTGTAAACTTTTAAAAGCTAATTTTTAAGGTATTGGTATCCAAATTTCAAGAAATTGAATTTTCAAAATAAGTTTCAACCTGGAATTCTTTACAAACATGAGTTTTCAAAATCAAAATTTTAAAATTAAGTTTGAAAATCTACTTTTCAAAACTAAACCCTTAGTTTATTTTAAGACTAAGTTTGAAAAATCTACTTTTCAAAGCTAATTAAAATTTATTTTTCAAGTCAAAGTTTGCAAAATCCAGATTTTCAAAATGAAGTGAAGTTTAATTTTCAAATCAAACTTTAAGGCTAGATCCAATTATTAAAATTTTCAAAATAAGCTTGTAAGGTTAAAACACCTTTTTAAACATAAGTTTTATAAAGATAATTTTGCAAAAGTAAGAAAAACCACGTTTATTAGATTTTACAAAGATAAGTCAGATTTGTTAAAATATTTTTACGAAAATATTTTTCAAAAACCAATTTTAGTAAAGGAAAAATAAATGTGAGACTAATTAATCCTCCCTATAAACTTGACATTTAAAATAGTTGTCTAACCAATTAGTTACTTACTGACTATCAGAAGATGACAACTTTCACTTGGTTAGTCAAGTTAAGTTCATTGTGATCAGTTAGTGGTTGACTAAGCTGAATAACTTAACTTGATTAATGTAGGTTTTGTATTTAACGCCCAGACTTATATCGATGCACTGACATAAGCATCTTAAGTCCAAGCAATTGGCCTATACATCTCACCCCTTTCTAAGTTTGTCAATCACAAGCAAGGTAATTCTAGGGTGTTGGTGAGATGTTCAAATACTAGTCCTGGGGGAACATGATTTCTAAGAGAATTTTTCTAGTCTAAGGCTAAAGTTGTTTTGAAATCCTAAAAGTTGGAAGGTTTTAAAACAAATGAAAACAAGTTTAACCTAGAATTTAAAAGTAATTTTGAATTTTGAAAATCCTAGTCTATTAAATTAGAGTATAACTAATCAGATCTGAAAATGAAGATCAATAGAATAATATGTACTACAAAAAGCTGTAATAGTGTCATAACAATGCTACGTAATAATCACGACTACTGAGATGATGACGGAGGTGGTCCGGAACCCATCGACCGAAGCAGTGCCAATATCTCAGTGTGACGAGCCCGGTCGTCCTCTCGTAGGTCTCGTCGCAGATCGGAAATCTCCTGCCGCACATCTCGCCGTAAATCAGAGACCTCCTGTCGCACCTCTCGTCGGAGATCGGAGACCTCTCGTCGTCTGTCTCGATGAAACTCGGAGGACTCTTGCTGGAGGCTCGACATGGCTCTCTCTAGCCCGAATACTCGATCGGCTAGAGTGCGAGGAGCGGGACGTGGGGCTCGAGCTGGTGCTGGGGCAGGAGCGGCCTCATCAGGGAAGAGTGCGAGATAGAACTCATCGGCCTCCTCCTTCTGTGCGTCTGGGTCAGGCTGGTGCTGTGCCTCCCTCTGCCAGGTCATGATGCCCTCATCATCTATATGAATACTAGCTAGGGAAAAGTTCCTAGCTCCTATAATGTCAAACTCGGTCATATAGCGGATGTCACCTCTGGTGACATCAATGCCCAAAGAGGACATATATGCTGTCAGAATGTGACAGTAGGGCATATGAACTCGCCCACTCGTCACATATCTGGCCGAGTAAATGATGGTGGAAAAGATGTGCAGGCTAATGTCAATATCTAGCCTATGACACAGAGCATAGAGGAGAAAGGAATGGAATGGGTGCATTATCGCGATGTCGCGAGTGCTCAGTGGTAGAATGCAAAAGACTAAGACCCTATAAAGGGCGTAGTCCTGGACTCGAAGGGTAACTAGCCTAAACTGGGTCACTGTGGGTACTCGCTCGCCCCCGAAAAAATACGAATAAATCGTATCAAGAGTGATATGCGAGTAGGGATCTCCAAAGGGTAGCTCCCTGGGAGGATAGCACTGAAAGGGACAGGTAGACTCTCGTAACTCCAAAAACTCTTGGATGACAGTGGAGGGCAACTTGATATCAGTCCCAGCTACCCTAGTAATATAGGTGAAGTCGTCTACTTTTACTAAGTTGTTATAAAATTCTGCACACAAACTTATGTTTACTGAGCTAGTACATTCAACAAGGTTCTGAAGGTTGTAGTGGTTGATGGCCTCTATAGCTGGAATGCAAAAGCGTAAAAAGAATGCTTTATCTATACATTTGGTCCTAATGGCCATGTAGATGGTTGACTCAAACTTAATCCTAAGCTCATCAGTGGGAAACCTAGGATCAACACTGGGAGTAGAGGGCCCAGCACCAGATTTAGAACGTTTCCTAAATCATATAATAAAATAATTCTAATTAAAGAAAATAAATAGGCAATAATAAACTTTAAATAGAAGACAAGAATTTTACCGAGGAGTCATTGCTAAAGTAATTTTAGAACTGACGACCTCGGTTGATTCGCGACCGCGTATTAATCGTAGAATGAGAGAAAATTTTAATTTTGAATGCTTTCGCAATAAAGCTTGGAGAAATCTTGAATGAAAGCTTGGAGGTGCAAAGGAAGGGGGTGCCCTGCCCCCTATATATAGGGGAGTCCGGGCGCCCGGACCTGTTCCGGGCGCCCGGGGTCAAGTGGGGCGGGGCGCCCGAATCCCCTCTAGGCGCCCCGGGTCCGTATACCAGGGGTGCCCGCCCTTGGTTTTTGACTCCGGTTTTGAGTTTTTTTTTAATTTAAGTTTAAATTTTAAAATGAAGTTTTAATTTTAAAATAAGTTTTAAAATAAATTTTTAAGTTTTAACTTTAAAATAAATTTTTAACAAATTTAAGTTTTTTATAAATTTTTAAGTTTAAAAAGTTTAAGTTTATTTTAATTTAATTTAATTTAATTTAATTTTAATTTAATCTAATTTAATTTAATTTTAATTTTAATTGATTTAATTTTAATTTTAGTTTTAATTTTAATTTAATTTTAATTTAATTTTAATTTTAATTTAATTTTAATTTTAGTTTTAATTTAATTTTAATTTTCTTAGTCATCTCACTCGATCTATGTTTTCAATCAGGGAATCCTATAATTTTGTGAGATGAATTAGATTCAATTTTGGAGTTTGTTTTTAACTTGTGTTAGATTCAGGTTTAGCTTTGGGTTCAACAAATAGACGTTCTCTGGATAAACTTCTGGGCTATGGTGAGTCACTCGGACATCATTAAAGTAACCATGCCTTCGAGGTTTTCCAAATAGTCCTATCCACTGGACTTAGTACAAAACCTTGATCTAACTGGTTAGGATTCATAAAGGGTAGCTTCGGTCAGTTCCACTTAGCCAAATGCACCAAGTCAAAGCCATATCTTCCTAGACATGCATAGACTAAGCTTCCCTAACGTACTATCATCCAATATTTCACCAGTACCATTTTTCAAGTTAAACTTAAACCCTTTTTAACTAATCCTAATTACCCTGCCGAGTAGGTTGGTTAGGGTTACCCTGCCGGGTAGGTTAGTTTTGGAGGTGTCAGCTATTCTGGAGCCTCCCCTGAATTAATTACCATTTAATTTAACTTTGTTCTTGGTTTATGTCTATTTCTTTTATAATTAAATTTCACTTGATGATAGTTTACATTTTGTTGAGTTTTAATATGTTTAGATTTTAACCCTTTTGGTTCAGGTTTGTATTTTGGTTTATTTGATTTATTTGACTTTATATAATATATTTTATCTTTAGGGATGTAGTATTGATTAAGTCCTACTTGCGTGATTAAACACGCTTTTTGAACCCAAGTTTGTTTTGTTGGTTTGTGTTGGGTTATTAATGATTTAAAAGTTTTAGTTGAACATGATTTGTAACCAAGTCCAGTTTTGTTGTAACTTGCTTTTTGATTATTTAAAATTAAATCTAAGTTCTTTGACCTCGTTGTGAATTTTTCTAATATTTCTTTTAACTTATTAATTTCTATTTTTAGTGATAGATTCTCCTCCTCAAGTGTTAGATCTTGAGTTGGACTTGAGTTTTTGATTTGTTCCTTGAGGTCTTGATTTTCCTCGAGGAGTGACTTATTTTCATTTTCTATTTTTACTAATTTATCATTTAAGCAGGAAATATTTTTAAAAAAATTTCTGTTATAATTTCGGTATACCTCTTCGGAACCTTCAGAAACGAGTACGGACTCGTGGCTTGATTCGGGTCCAGACCCGTCTTCCGATTCATCCTCCGATTCTTCTTCGCGGGCCATCAGCGCGAGGTAACTCTGGTTCTTTTGTTCTTCAGCTTCCGATTCATCTGAGGAAGTGTCGTCCCATATCGCTTTGAGCGCCTTCTTTTTGATCAGCTTCGATTTTTCGTTCTTCAGTTTCGGGCACTCGTTCTTGTAGTGGCCCTTTTTGTTGCATCCGAAGCACGTCACGCTCCTTGATTCGGGGGAGTTGATTTTCTGAAGGTCTTTCTTGCTGAAGCCCCTCTTTCTCCTAGTGAACATTTTCCTTAACAAGTTCACCAGGTGCTCTTCATCTTCAGAGTCCTGGTCAGAATCTGCTTCAGGCTCAAGCTTGTTCTTCTTTTCTTTGGAGGGACCTGCAAACAAAGCAATTCCTTTCTCGGCCTCGACGTTAATTTGTTCGTGTAGTTCTAATTCACAAAACAGCTCGTCTAATTTAAGTTTCAATAAATTCTTAGAAATTTTATAGGCATCTACGATAGATACCCACAAACTATTACGTGGAAATGCGTTTAATGCATACCTTATTAAGTCCCGATTCTCCATTTGGTGGCCGATGGCGTGGAGCCCATTGAGGATGTCCTTGATCCTCGCGTGAAGTTGACTTGCAGTTTCTCCTTCCTGCATTTTTATATTAAATATTTTATTTAATAATAAGTCTCGTTTTGTTACCTTAGCGTCGCTCGTTCCTTCGTGCAGCTCGATCAGTTTATCCCACAGTTCTTTGGCGTTCTTATGTGGTCCGACCTGGTTCAGTTCTTCTCTGGTCAATCAGCACTGTAGGGTGTTGATTGCCTTGTTTTCTGTTGACGCCTTCTTCTTTAGGTCTGACGTCCAATCTTCTGGGTCCAGTAGATTTCCGGAACTGTCTACTGGTATTTTATATGGTCTGGTGATGCTCATCCACTGGTCGAAGTCCGTTTTGAGATAGACTTTCATTCTCTTCTTCCAATACGGGAAGTCATCCCCGTTGAAGAGGGGAGGACGCACTGTGCTGAATCCTTCAAGTTTAGACATTTAAATCCTGCACACAAGTAAAAAAAATAGACAAGAAAAAGTCCCAAGACTTGGTCTTGGATTAGCAGTGTGGGAAGAAAAAGATGATAAAAAGATCTAAATGAGTGTTGCACCAATTTGGATAATGAAAAAAAATCTTTCCAAAATGGTAAGATTACCGGTTTGGAATTATGCGAGAAAAAAAATAAAAATAAAAAAAAACTTAACAGAAAGTTCACCCCCTGTCTGATTGGTGGTTGCACCAAATCAGAGCGGTACCTGCTCTGATACAACTTGTTGGATCGTAAGCGTTCGATAGAGGGGGGGTGAATATCGATTAAAACTTTCGTCGAGTAAGCGCAGCGGAAAAGTAAAGACAAAGTAAGAAGGCAAGGCTAACACAGTTCGATTTTACTTGGTTCGGAGCCTGTGTCGACTCCTACTCCAAGGCCCGCACTCGTCGAGTGCTTTCATTGGGCAATCACTATCAATTCGAAAGATATTACAAACAAGGTACAGGAATTAATAGAATGAAAATACCGACAAACTAAAAAGAAAAAAACTGAAGACAGCGCTTTGTCGGAGTAGCCTCAAGGCGTCACAGTAGAGCAGAGAATTCTGAGTTGTGTTTGAAGCTCCACCCCTGCCCCTTCTTTTATATGAAGCTCGGGGCGCCCCGGATCCCTTCCAAGCGCCCTAGTGAGACATGGCATGTCCAACCAGCGAGCTCCACGTGGCGACGCGCGATCGGGATAAAGCTTGCCTCCCAGGCGCCCGGATCCCTTCCGGGCACCCGGACCTCCGGGCGCCCGGACCACCTTTCTCCAAAAATCAGCTTTCCTGCAAGACAAGGTTAGTCCAAGGTAAATAAATAGTATATATCCTGCAAAACAGAGTGTTAGCACAGTTCATAAGTTTGACATAAAAAGTATGACTTAGATTCCGTCTTTCCGAGACCGGAATCTAGTCACGATCTCGACTTAGATATCCGAAATGGATCTAAGCCGGATCGACGCCTAATGTTCCCTTCCCGGGAACGCGTCCTCACAGTCACTCCCTTCCAGTGACTTACCTTTACTCACCTGCCAAACTTCCGGTCAGCCCTTCGACCCGTCTGGACTTCTCGCCAAGCGTCCGGTCAGCCCGTCGACCCGCTTGGACTTCTCGCCAGCTATCTGGTCAGCCCGTCGACCTAGTTGGACTTCTTGCCAGACATCCGGTCAGCCCGTCGACTTGTCTGGATTTCGTCTGCACACTCGGTCAGAGTGTTAGATTACAACAAACCTAACTTAACCCGATTTGTCATTCATCAAAACCCGAGTTAGATCATTAGTGCTAACCGCACCAACAAAAACTTCCTTGTTTCATGCCAACTCTCTGTTGAACTTTCGACTGCCAAGTGTCCGGTCAACATTTAACCTACTTGAACTTTCTCTTTGCCAACTTTCATTAGACATTCGATCACCAAGTCTGGTGCTCTTTGACCCACTTAGATTTTTCTCTGGCTTAACATCTAGCTAGGACTTCCACCCAATCTATCCTGAATTAGAGTTTTCCCTTGCCTAACCGTAGTTAAGGTTTTCTTTGCCAACGTGTGATCCTCCTTGACCCACTTGGACTTTCCTTTACCTAACCCTCGAGTTAGGACTTTGTCTTGCCTAATCTCCAGTTAGGAATGACCCAATCGATTGGTCGATCGATTGGGAGCATGAGTCGCGAGCACAGAACTCTTCCCAATCGATCGAGCGATCGATTAGGGGTCTCCAATCGATCAGCCGATCGATTGGAGCTGGGAGTTCTCGCGCAATCGTGAGAACGCAGAGAGCTTTTGAATCGATCCACCGATCGATTCAGATGGTCTCAATCGATTGGGATTCGACCGTTGCGCAGGATGCAGGTGATGGACGGCTGCGATGGCTGGGATGTGACGTGACAATCGATTGGGACGAACTCCAATCGATTGGGAGCATTGTATATAGCCGTTGCGAGCATTGTCTTCGGCAGTTCTTCGCAAGCTTTTTCCTGCGATCTTCAGCGATCTTCACGAGAGCTTCTCCGATCTTCTCCGTTAGTAAGCAAGAAGAAGAGTGTATTTCATTTGTATCTTTGTATTCTCTTCTTGTGTAAGTTGTATTGTTGTGTGTGAGTTTGTACGAGGTTTCTCCACCTTCGACTGCGACCGAGAAGGAGTATTTCATAGTGGAGGAGCGAGTCGTGTGTGGATCCTTGGATTAGTCACCTCTTCTTGAGGTGGATACCAAGTAAATCCTTGAGTTAGCGTGTTGAGTGTTTTGTCTTTGTATTCCGCTGCATATCATCAAGACGAAGCATGCACAAAAACGCGACAAGCTATTCACCCCCCTCTAGCGAGTACAAAGGTCCCAACAAGACGTTCAAGTTTAATGGGATTGGCCCAATTAGACATGATACAATTTAATTATCTGAACAATGACAGTAATTTTTTATTAATATTTTTAGAGATTGTTTATAATGTTAAATTTTATTTATATATGTGAGTTTTTAATAATTTCTAATAAAATTTATAAAATTTCAATCATATTTTAATATAAGTATTTATTTTTAAAATAATATTTTATAATTTGATATAATTTATATTTCTAGAATTTTTATACATATTTTTTATATTTATATAATTTTTATTATTTTATTGTTTTTTATTAATTTTATATATTTTTTCAAACATTCATGTTATAAAAAAAAAATAGTCTTGATACAATATTCAACATATAATAATAATTATATAAACACATAATTAATGGTGTAACAAAATTATATTTAGATAATTTAAAAATTAATTTATATAGTTTAAGAATATTGTTAGAAGTAATTATTCATAAACCACTCAAACTTTATCTTGTATTAATTTTTAACTTCTATTTCCAAACAATACATACTTTAGCTTCTCACTCATTTCAAAATAATCTCTATAAAAATCACTTTTAAATAAGCAAAGTTCTCCCAAACGCCCCATTATTCTTTTACTTTTGTTATAACCTCAATAAATATACAATCATCGAAATAAAATCGGCTTTCTACCAAAGGAGCGATCACGTTTCTTTATTTACCAAAGCAAGTACCCTAGTTTCAAAACTACCAAAAAAAGTACTTAAAATATTATTATGTCATTCATACCCTTCCCACCAACCTCCTAAACTCCCTCTCTCCATACGTCGTTTTCCAATGCACAGGATTAAAAAGGGTCTGATATGGTCCAATATCAGGCCTAGTGTGGGTCTGATGTCTGATAATATCAGGCCCAGAGTGAGCCTGATATGAGATAATATCAGACCCACGTTAGGCCTAATATAAAAAATATCAGGCTCATGTTGGACCTGATATTAGACTATATCAGACTCTTTTTAATTCTGTGCATCGGAAAACGACGTCGGGAGAGAGGGGATTTAGGAGGTTGGCGAGAGTAGGAAGGGAATAATAATATTTTGGTGCTTTTTTTTGGTAATTTTAAACTAGGCTACTTATTTTGTTAAATAAAGAAACATGACTGCACTTTTGATAAAAAACCGAATATTTTTTATTAATGTTCAACCATAAATAACTATTACCGTAGCCTGGTCAATATTGTGAAAGGACTTTAAGTCGCATTTGTGGATGTAATATTTATCTAATTTAACTTTTGCTTCCACTTTTATATAAAATTAATTTATGTTTTTTTTAAATGTAGATTAGTTACGAGCTATATTGATATTTGTATCTTTAAATGTAGATTAGTTAAATATGATGTTTTTTAGAGACATCAGATTTGAATTTATAGGTATATGTTTTGACATAGAGAATATAGCAAACGATGCTAAACTAGGCTCAAAACCGCATATAATGATATCTAAGTATTTATCATTATAACAATGATATCAAAGCTAAAGTTATTAGAATATGGAGTGATGCATCCCGGGGTTTTATAATAGTTGAAGCAAATAAGATAGATTATCTAAGGTTGATGAAAATTTTAGCAAGCATAAATTATTTAAAAGTTGATGAAAAAATGTATGATATATAGATTATCTAAGACTAGCCGAAGTTTATCAATATTTCAAGTCTAGATGGGATGTCTAATATTTCTCTGTGACATCCGTGGTAAAGGTTAAATCGTCATCGTAACGGCCTTTTCAGGGTGGCTCCTACATTTCTTGGAAGGGGATAAATCATGGAGAGCTTCGTCCAGCAACAGTAATATATGTATAGAGAGGGGTCGGGTGACACAACCAACAGAGTATTCCACCCCTGCTGGGAATCAATTTCTAATTTTACTATGGCAAGCCCACTACATGAAGTGGGATTCCTTTGTGGATATGATATCATTGATGCAACCCCATGGGGTACTCTATTTAGCATAGGAAAAAGAAAAGATTTTAAAGAATTGTCAAGTACTATCCCATGTCGGGCATATAATATCATTTAAAGAATTTGATGAGTAATTGGATTCTTAAATGGAAATGTTATGGTATATTGTGAAATGAAAGAGGTAATTGATATTTTGGCTTAGGATATTTTACCAGAGAAGATGAATGAAGTTTGCATATATTTCAATAGATTGCTTAAGAAGGAAAAAACAATTATATTAAGGAGCTCAATTATCCAGCTTAAATTTTTGAGCTCTCCCTTCTAAGCTCAGTTCAAGCTCTTCGCTCAGAGCTTAACCCTCCAAGCTCTCCACTCTTAGTTCCTCAAACTCTCCCTTAGCTCAGTTTTCAACATTTCTGTGTTGATGAATTGCATTTTCCTAGTTCTCCACTCCAAACAAGCTCAATTCCTCGAGCCCTCTCTAAATCTTCTCAAGATAAAGTTACTATCACCTATGCGATTATTGGCCACGAGTATATGTAACCACAATCCCTATAATCATCCCTTCAGGATCATCACTTTTGTCCAACAATGGTTGATTTTAAAGGAGGCTATCATAATTAATGTCCAGTAACCTATGATTAATGGGTAAAATGATTGAAGAATACCTAACTTCCTGAAGATCGTGGTAACAAACTAACAATCGCCATGTATATCTGTCAATCTAATACCTATAATTCTCAGGTAAGTGTGTCATTTAGAAACTAATGAAACTCTAGTTTTCGTACTTTTTATTATTGTCCAATACACTCTCTATCTCAGTAACTTGAGCAAACGAACTTTATCAAAAAATAATTTTTGATGCAATACATTTATTTTTGTCCAATACATTTATTTTTGGGCGTGCAATTCAAACCATGTTAAGCCTCGCTCCATTTTGATACACATTCACATCATTAACTATCTAAAGCTCGCAAATCATAAGTCCAACAAATTAGTCATCAGAAAAGCAAGAACTGAGCTTTAAATAAAGGCATTGTATGATTGAAATCAAACACTTAGCAAACAGAAAAAACACTCTAAAATTTTATTTCAATACAATTCGTGATACTCGAGGATACTTGGACCAGGGACTCATTGGAAACTAATATATCCTTGAATTGCTCTTTACTGGTGCGACTTTTCAGCTTTTGCAATACCGTCTGCTTTATTTCCTCCTCCATCCTCTTTTGATTCGAAAGAAACTTTTCAAACGTCTTCTCGGGCATGATCATTCGTAATTTAATTAGCTCAACATATGTAGAGCCATGAAGCAAGTGATCGTCCCTTGCCATTTCATTAGTGCTCTGTATATGCATAGCATCCACACGTATATCAAACCTGGTTTTGTTGTTATTACATTTCTTAAGAAACTGAGTCAATATCATCGCTGAGGATTGATCTTTAAGATCGAAGTCAACGTTGAAAATAACGGCGTCCTCTTTGTATTCCGGAGAAAAAATTCTATAATTTTCTTGTCCTGCTGTTAATCCCTGTCAATCAAACCAAATTTTGTTAGAGCGTGTATAAAAATTAGGAAGGTCCGCTTTATCGATCGATCTTCTCATACGTTTGGAGTTGTGTTAGAATTCAGCATGAGCCAAGCGTCATTGATTCCAAAAGCAGCTCCGAGAACCTTCATCAATGCATATAGAGGATCTGTCGCCGGATAGAGGCCGAGAAGTAATGACGCGTTCCGGACCTTGGGAGCTTCAATGCGCAGCTCACTGGCGACGTCGACGGTGAGCGACTCAAGATTTGGGCAGCGGACGTTGATGGTGCCGCTGGCGGTGGAGTGTGTGAATAATAGGACTAGATGCTTAATGGAGGCGGAGTGGATGCTTAGGTTGCCCCCGCATTCGTTGGAATAGATGAAATGTAGAGTCTCGAGGAAAGGGCAAGAGATGAGGAAGGCTCGCAAGAAATCATTCCGATGAAGGTCGCAATGTTTAATTTTGAGGGAGCTGAGAAGGGTGCAAGCGATGGGCGGCGGATGGGGGTGGCCATCAAAGCATCCCACCGAGATTCCTTGTAAGGAGAGACTCCTCAGCGACTTGAGGCCGAAGAAGCCGCAATTTTCCTTGCCGCTGAGATTCAACAATCTCTCACCGGCGGTTTCGAGGATGAGATCTTGGACGCCCACCTCGACGAGGTCCTCGACGAGGAGCTGCTCGAGGCGTTTGGATAAATAGGTGAACTTGTGGAAGACGATGTGGCATTGGCGGATCAGGGCGCGGGGGAAGGTAAAATGTTGGCTGATGTCGACGCCGCCGGAGGGATGCACGACCTCGAGGCGGAAGGCGTCGAGTCGGGGTATGGAGGGGAGGAGGCGGAGGAAGCGGGAGCAGACGGCGGAGAGGGCGACGCGCTGCTTGATGGGGAGGAAGGAGAGGATGGAGATGAGAAGGTCGTTGTGGAGAGAAGTGAGGCGGTCCTCCGGGGCGCTTGCCTGATCACGCCGGCGATTGTAATGGTTCGTCATCAGGCGAGCAAAGGCGTCGGGATCAAATGGCTTACGCCGCCTTCTCACTGTTTTGTCGCCGGGCGATTTAGGTTTTGGATTTAGGGCTTGGGATTTAAAATTTATAATTAAAAAATTTTAAATAATAATTAAATAATAAACCTTATAAGAAAAATTAGTTATTAGATTTAATATATTATTGATTTATTTATTACATCTATTATTACGATAATTAACCAAATTATATTAAAAATTTATTTACTAAGTCTCTTTTTTTTTCTATCTCTTGATTTCCAATGTTGGAGCAATTAGGTAATATAATTTGGTGTAAAAAGATTACTTTTATAAAATATCAATCTAATGAATTCCAAAAAAAGATGAAAATCTTATCTTACCTTAGGTCGGCATGCTTATGTTGTACTACTATATGGATCTAGTATATTCTTGCAGAGTTTAATTTATATGTTTGAGGTACTAATTTATGATAATCCATCTATTATTTTTAAAATTAAATTATTGGTATTATTTATATAAATTAAATAAGTTATAATGTATATAGATTATTTACCAGATCATTTTATTAGAACTTTCATGACAAATTAAAACGTCGTTTTCTCATTGATTTATCGCATGTCGGAATCAATTGCGATTTAAACATGGTTATGACCAGTTTTAATTATGTTACTGATCAAAATAACAGATTATATAAGATATATATATAAATTTGTTAACTATCTAATAAATATATTATAGAAAAATAAGATATTAAATTTTTTGAAATAGTAATTAAGAATAAATCACATTTGAACATTTTGTTATTAGATTCAGTTTAGTATTTTTTTATTTATTCTTTTACATCTATTACAACGTCAATTAACTTATAGTAAAAAACCTTATTAATTGTTCAGCCATAAATAATTATGTCCGATCAATATTGTGAAAGTAGTTTCAGAATAATTTAGATGCAATATCTATATAATTTAACTTTTACTTAATTTTTTAATATACATTAGTTGTGAGTTATATTAATCAGGCTGAGTAATATTGAACCGTGGATGTCTGAGAGATAAGTGAATGCTCTTACCGCTGCACTATAGCCCCGATGACTTAGAGACATTAGATTTGGATTTATAAGTAAATGGTTTGACATAGTAAATTTAGCCATTCATACTAAGTCACTATAAGAAATACGACAGAACTAACGACGAAATTAAAATCCATTGCCAATTAACAACGAATTTTAATTTCCATTGCTAATTAGCACAAGAAAAGAAATTCTATTGCTATTATGAGACGGAATTTATTTCCCTTGCTCAATAGCGATGAAAAACAATTCCTTCAATATTTTAGTGATGGATTTTAATTTTCATTGATAAATAGAGATAGTAAATAACCCTAATTTTGATTCTGCCTTCTTTGATCTCCCTGATCTCTCCAACATCCTCTTCTCTCCGATCTCCGACGTCTTTTCCGATCTCAAGCATCCTCTCCCTCTTCGATCTCAATACGTTCTCTCCCCTTCCCTGATCTCCTCTCACTTTTCTATCGCGAGCTGGCATCTGCGAGCTTGGGCGATCGCAAGCTTGGCCATTCGCTAGATCACAGTCGCGTGATTGGCAGGTCGTGTGCTCACGGTCGGGGGCTTGTCCGGTCATGATCTCGCAGCCATGATCTTAGTAGGATGTGAGCTTGGCCTGTCGTTAGCTCATGGCAGCAAGCTTGGCTAGCCATGAGCTCCGTGAGCTCGCTGCCACGAGCTTGGACAACCGTTAGCTCGCTACTGCGAGCTTGACCGATCATGAGGTTGACTAGTCGCGAACTTGTAGCCATGAGAATGCCCTCGTTGTGTGTGCCATGCCCTGATTTGGTCGGGTAATGTATACGCATGCAGCCTTGACCGAGCGTGCCTTGGCCAATTAAGTTTGTTGTCTACTTTTCATTAATCTATAGATACATGTAAGATTATATTCGTGTCTATTTGAATCTAGAGGCTAGTTCAACACAGTCTCGTAGGTGATTCATTCGGATCCAACATTGGAGTTGAGCATCGGGTGTCATCAGATTGCGTAGTAGTGAGGTGGTTGTGTGGTAAGGATTACTACACTAAGGTCAATTGTCTTTCCCTAATTTTGTTGTATTTAAAAAAAATGGTAAATCCGTTACCTTAACGACCCCCCTAGTGTCGACCCCATGGATATGGAGGGAGATACATGCAGGTTCACAGGCGTTAGGTGCATGGTGGGGTAAACCTCAGGTTGTTAGTTCCTGAGAATCGCCCCCTAACTATTACGCCAAAGATGTCATGCACCCACTGTCTATGCTACGCCCTTGGGGCTAATTTTGTTATTTTTAAGGTATTATGTAATGTAATTAATTTTAGTTAATTTTTTATGACACTTTTGTTATATTAAGTATAATGCATTAGTTAAGCTCTTATTTCCACCATGTTTGCTTTCTTCACTCTTAGTGATACAGTGCTTCTTCTAAGGTTCAATTTAGTTTAAGTTTAAGTTATATTGATAGTATTAAATTTTAATAATTTAATTCTTTTTAGGTATAAATTATCTGCATGCTTAGTTTTATACGCTTAATATTGTTGTAAATTTATTTCTCATTAGGTAAAATGTATATGAATAATTTTGGATGTATAATAGGTTAGAAAATAGATTTATTAACGAAGAATATTTTAATGGAATTAAAGAGTTTGTATAGTTTCCTATGCGTCATCCGGAGTATATGAATGGTGATGAGTTATGTTGCCCGTATAATCATTGCAAATGCTGGAATACAACTTTCTGTAATGAGGATACCATGAAAGTGCATCTAGATAGAAATAGATTTGTTCTAAATTCCTATAACTGGTATTGTCATTGAGAGTGTTATGTGTTTGAACTAATTGGAACTTTTATTGTTTCATCATCTAACCATTTTTGTGGGAGGAATTAACTAATGACAATGCAATACAATCAATGGTTTACGACACGATAAATATGGTTGATCATTCCAATATAGATGAAATACTAACACCTAAAGTTCAAAAACTATATGACATGTGGAAGAGACGTGTAAGAAGGCATTCCTTCGGGTCATTCCCAATTATCAATTACTGCAAGACTATTCAACATGAAGGTAGAACTATTGGTGCAGTTTACACTAATGATTTAACTCAGATTTTGATGAATGACAAGTGGATTAAAGTTAGAGTACCTGTGGTCTAATTACTTTACCAAGTGTGTAGGAATTCACAGGTCTAGAAGACCTGACACTAGGCTGAAATCCAGCTAGGTCCACGGGACCCGATAGTTGGTGCGACGTCTAGATTGGTCCACGAGATCCGATATCTGGCAGGGTCGGTTGGGTCCACGGGACTTGACAACCAACCGAAGTCCAGTTGGGTCTGTAGGACTTGACAATTGGCGGGAAGGCCTGGTGGGTCAAAGGCAAATCAAGCGACTGTAGTTGATAAGTGGAGATAAGAAACTGGAGGAGAGATCCAGTGAGAACAAGTTCCTGATCAAGAGAACTATAGGCGTTAGTCCGACCTAGGGGTTTCAGCGAAACCGAAAGTCAGGGCCGGACAGTCCGGAGACTCTCAAATTGTTCTTTTCTTTTTCCTTATTATTGCTTGTGTTTTAACCTTGTTGTAGGAAAAAGAAGAAGAGAAAAGTAGTTGAAAAGAGGGTGTCCATGCGCCTAGAGCAATCCAGCGCTCGGAGCTGGTCCGGGAGTCCTGACCAATTTCACCCGGGCGGCCTGGAAGGCACCCGGGTGGTTCGGGTGCCCGGGGTTGGTCCAAGCGTCCGGACCAGAAAAGTCATCCTGAAACTGAGTTAGAGCGCAATGACTGGTCGAATCGACGTCCAGGTGCCTGGAGGGGGTCCAGGCACCCGGAGGTGGATAAACTTGACGGATCAAGTTTCGACGAGAGATCGCCAAGTCAGCATTGGTCCCAGCACCCGAAGGGGTTCCAAGTGCCCAGAATGAACCTATATAAAGGCCTTTGACCAACAACTTCATAACGACAATTGCTACAAGTTTCATTCTTGCGCGCTACTCCGAAAAGGCTCCCACGACATCGAAAAACTACTCCAAAGTTCGAAGAACGAAAGACTTCAAATTTCCTTTCTGTTTATCAATAACAATTAATTTCAGTTTTTGTACTAAATCTTTGTAATCTATTTTCGAACTGATAGTGATTGTCCAACAAAAGTACTCGACGAGTGCGGACCTTGAAGTAAGAGTCGTCGAAGACTCTAAACCAAGTAAAAATTACTTGTGTTAGCGTGTGTTTTTGTTATTTTTCTTTTCCGCTGCCTGACTTGTTTTAAAATCGAGATTTTCAACGAATGCTATTTACCCCCCCCCCCCCCCCCCCCCCACCTTAACGTCTTTACGATCCAATAAGAACATCATTTCTCAAACGATATTACGATAACATTAGTTAATTAATGTTAGAGTTGTTCCCTGCTAATAACATAAAGACTGTAGCTTCTACAGGACAAAGAAATTCATTAGGGGCTTAAAAAAATTGATTATTGTATAAATAAGTGCATGATATTTTGGAATGAAGACAATAAACTCATTGAATGCAGAATATGTAATCACCTAATTATAAGCAATATATATAGTCGCATATAAGGGAAGAAGAAGAAGAATTTATCATGGAAAGTCACTATAAGAAAACATGACTTCAGAAACAGATTTTTAAAATGAAAATAAAATTTATTTCAGATTTATATAAATCAAAAACAGATTTTCTATGGAATTATTAATCAGTTTTATTTTAATAAAATATAATATTTGAAAAAAAATTAAGACGGAATTTAAAACAAATTTGATACAAAATTATATAAATATTTTATAAACAAAAATAAATACGACTTATCAATGGAATTTGAGACCGTATAATTTCGGTCAACAAAATCTGTTTAAAATTTAATGAAAATTTAAGACGGAAATAAAATTTGTTTTATATTTATATAAATTAGAGACAGATTTATCACGAAATTATTAATCCGTTTACTTTAATAAAATATAATATTTGAAAAGAAGTTTAAAACAAAATTTAAAATAAATTTAATACAAAATCACATATAAATTTTTATAAAATTAAATAAATACTAATTATAAATGTAATTTTATATTTATATGAATTAAAGATAAATTTACTACGGAATGCAATCTCTTCATTTAGAATGTCACCCCTTTGCCCTTACCTCAAAAGCCCTTCCTGTTGACGCCCTTCGTCACAACTACTAGGAAGTCGACCTTTTCTGCATGAATTCACCTTCACTTGTGCCATCATAGATGTGCTCTACGAAATTCACACAATGTTTTGAAGATTAGATTTTCCGATGAGATCGCTACTAAATTATATAACTATGATATTTTTTGTGGATGCTTATTTTTAAATATAGTTATAAGTATTTTATAATGATATTTATTAAAAATCATTAATATTAAAAATAATAAATTATATTAGACTATCTCTAATGGAAATTTTAACAAATACCATTAACATCAATTTAATTAAAGGTGATTCCATGAAGAATGACTTTATGGCAGTTGAGTCAGTTTATACTCGGAGGCATTGTGTTGCCTAGCTTAAAGAGAAGATCTTTTACATTCTTTATCACTTGAATTTTATTATAATTTTTCCCTATGTTACTAACGTCCAAAACATTCCTTGAGCAACCAAATTACGATGCACTGGTCCATGATTACTTGGAAGAAGGCTACTTTGCTATTAAAAATCAAATTTTTAAGGTAATTATTGCGTGATTCATTCTTCAAACATAATTTGTTTAAATCCATTCTGGTTAGCAAGTCTAGAAGCTACACTTTCAACCACTTGCTAGTACTATCAATAGTCTATTATTTTATCTACTTTTGATTCTAGAAAATTGATTTTTTTTTTTTTTTTGCATTTAATTGTGGCTATCAATGTTCATATTTCAATTCAAAAGCCTCTTTTGTATTTGATGTTTTTGCTTCTGGGTTATGCAAGGCATTTTTTGAATAGGTGTTGTTGATAAGATTGGGTAGTGCCTTGAGGTGATTAATGAGGTGTTTGATAGCATTCAAAACTATCTTTTAATTGTTTGCTTAGTACTATTTCCTTACTTTCTATTATAATTTTGTTTACTGATGTTATTGGATTATTTCTTGGCAGTGTTTAGAGTTTATGTTGTATTGTGTTTGTGGATATTAAGTTTTTTTAGTTTGTGATTTAAACTAATCAATGTGTAGTAAGTGTAGAATCGTTGTGCTAAAGGGAATAGCGCTCACTTCAAAACAAAACTCGGAGATAGGCAGCGGAATAAAGACACAACAAAACAATCACAAACACTAAGAGTTACTTGGTTCGGAGCCTGTGGCGACTCCTACTCCAAGGTCTGCACGTGAGAGTGCTTTCGATAGGCAATCACTAATCAATCGAAAGAAGTACAAGTACAATGATTGATTACAAGTAATTTTAAGACTTAAAGAATACCAACGACTCGGAAATAAAAATCTTCAACACGGTGGTTGTCGGGACAACTTTTGAGCATCGAGGAATCGTTTTCACAGCAGCGCGAAGAAGGGAAAGTTGCTTGGAATGTTGTTATCAAGTATCTGGTCGAGTCTGCCTTTTATAGGTTGTTGAAAGCACCGTCAAGCTCCATTGAAGGCGCCTCCAGCTTATATTCGATCCCTAATTATGCAGTGCCAATAAGCTCCACTTTCTGCGAACTTCATCTGTTCGAAGGCGCCTTTAAGCTCCATGGAAGGTACCTTCCATCCAACATCCAAGGCGCCTTCAAGCTCCATGGAAGGCACCTTCAGACATTGTTCATCCAAGGCTCTTTTGTTCTTTCCACTTCCTACATGACATATTAATCCAAATACAAAATATAGCCTGCAAAACAAAGTTTAGTACAATAAAATAAGACAAATACAAGTATTTAATAGTCACCGGACTATTCGATTTTGACTTTTAGATTTCCTTCGAAAATCGTCGAACCGACGCCTACTGTTCCCTGAATGGGGATCGCGCCCTCACCTACTCCTCTCAAGAGAGTTTACCTTTTGGCAAACCATTCCTCCAGACCGACTGGACTTTTGCTCAGCGTTCAAGACTTCAGGTCTTCATGCTGGACATCTGCTCCATGACCCGTCTAGACTTTCACCTGGTCCGCGACCACCAAGATTTTAACCTAGAGTTCTCGACTATAGGATTTTGCCCAAAGCGCTCGACCCGTCAAGACTTTCCACATAGGGTTACCACCCCTAGGACCTAGGGTTACCACCCGCTAGGGTTTTCCACCTGCCTAACCGCAGCTAGGACTTTTGCCTAAGAACACTTAGAACTTTCCTGCAAATTCAATTAACCTTGTTAGATCACAAGATAACTTAACTTTAGACCCTTTGCCATAATCAAAACTTAGGTTCGATCGTGTGGTGTTCCCTATACCAACAATCTCCCCCTTTTTGATTATAGCAACCTAGTTCAAATTTAAGTAAAGCATAACTGTAATAAAAGTAATTTAAGCAAGAGTATAAGAGCATAAGTAAAACAATTTTACATAACAAAAACTCCCCCTTATGCTTTCTTAACTTAACTTTAACATTTCTCTCCCCCTTTGACATAAATCAAAAAGAATATGAGTAGAGAGAAACATATAAAGATAGAAAAAAAACTAACTTTTAATCTGTTTAACTTTAAACTCCCCTAAAATCATCACTTTTCTTAGTTTTATCTTTAGCTAAATTCTTATATTTTAAAAAAACTTTGTCAAGTACTTAGGTTTAGAAAAAAAAAAATTGATAAAAGTTTGGCTTTAAAAAGATATTAGCTTAAAAAAGATTTTGATAAAAGCTTAGTTAAATACATAGTTGAAAAAGGTTTTGATACGAACTTAGTTAAAAATACTTTTTCAAAAACTTATTTTTCCATATACAAAATATTTGAACTTTCTTTTTCAAATAAAATTTTTAAGGTTTATTTTCAAAAATAGTTAGATCTTCAAAAATAGAAGAAAACTTAACTTCCTTTTTTAAAAATACTTTGAGCTTTTTTAAAGAACAAAAAGAAAAGTTTAATTTTGAAATTTTGAAAAAGAATACTTTAACTTTTAAAAACTATTTAACCCCTTTAAAAAACTTAACTTGACTCCCTTCACTACCCCTTGACTAATGGCTTAAAAATATTTTCAGGTTCCTAAAGTCCAAGCATGTATAAGATAAAAGAAATCATTTATTTTCCTAATTTTCCAAGATAATTTTCTATTTTCCTGATTTTTCAAGGTAATTTCCTATTTTCCTGATTTTTCATCTCACCCTTTCTAAGTTATCAAACATGTAAAATTTATGAGTTTTTATGAGACGGAGTTAAGTTAATTTTGAACTTGATTTTAAGTTTATGAAATTCAAACATATTAAAAATGTTTAAGTTTGAACTTAAATTTAGAGAATTTTGAATTTGACTTAAAATTTGGATTTTAAAAATATTAAATTTTAAAAATATTTAAGTTTGATTTAGATTTCGAAAATATTGAATTTTGAAAAATGTTTAAGTTTGACTTAAACTTTGAATTTCAAAAAAAAATAATTTTAAAAATATTTAAGTTTGATTTATATTTCAAAAATATTGAATTTTGAAAAATATTTAAGTTTGACTTAAAATTTAGATTTCAAAAAATATTAAATTTTGAAAATATTTAAGTTTGATTTATATTTCAAAAATATTGAATTTTGAAAAATATTTAAGTTTGATTTAGATTTCAAAAATATTGAATTTTAAAAAATATTTAAGTTTACTTAAAATTTGGATTTCAAAAATATTTAAGTTTGATTTAGATTTGATTTAAAGGTTAATTAATAGTTTGAATTTAATTAAATATTTTGAAATTAATTAAAGTTTTAATGTTAATTCTAAAATTTGATTGGTTTGAATTAGGATAGACTAATTCTCAATTTAAATCTAAATTCATCTCACCCTTTTTTTAGGTTGTCAATTAGGAAACCTTATTTGTTTTGTGAGATGTTTAATTTTATCTTCAATTTAATTAATATCTAAGGATTTGAGTTAGACTAAGGTTTGATAATTAGTCAATTAAATATTTATTTCAATAATTGACTTCCAGACTGTGGCGAGACACTAGGGCTTCTTAGATATTGGATCATCAACCACTTCTAAACAAAGTCTTTTAAAGAAATTTAATATTTAATTTTCTTCCTGAAAATTCTAAGTCTAACTAGTCAAGTGTTAATCAAGACTAAGTCTTTATCTACCCTAGTCTAAGCATATATGATAAAAGCAGTAAATCAAGCATCAAACAAATCTATTTACTAATAAAAATAGTCTTTTTATTTGCTCCCCTGGATTATAGTCTCGATAAAGTCTGTCAAGGTAATGAATTTGATCCTTAGGGATCCAATATTGATTGAGTCTAACTTGATTAATCAGATTGGACTTGGTGACCTATGCTTGGACTAAGTTTCTATTTGATCGATTTACTAATGATAAATACGATCTAAATCTTTGTTTGGCCTTGTATCCAAGTCCAATTCGGTTGTATACAACCCTCTGTTTTCCAAGAATCAAATCAAAATTCTTGGAACCCACGATGAACCGTTCCAACGTGCCTTTAAGTCCTTTAACTTGAGTTTTCAAATTAGAATTTTCTTCCTCAAGTTGTTGGACTTGGTTGAACTTCCACTTTAAACTGGCTCAGTTAAAGGACTTAGGTTAGTCTCCTCCTTAAGAATTGTTACCTCCTTTTGAAGTGACTTGACTCGGAGGTTGAATTTTGTCAACTTTCTTAACAAATATGAAACTAAATTTTGTAATTCATTTATTTTAGTACCAGAAATTAGGGAACTTACAATACTATTTGGCCCTTTGGAAACCGATACGGATCCATGGCTTTTTTCGGACTCGGTTTTCGATTTAGCTCTGATTTCTTATCCAGAATCTATTTCGGCAACGTATGCCTGTACTGGTAGAGCAAGGAAGCTTGCCTGCTCATGTTCTTCGTCACAATCTTTAGAGGATTCAGATCAAGTTGCTTTTGAGGCCTTCCTTCTTCGTTGCTTCTGGTTTGGACACTCCGGCTTGTAGTGTCCCTTCTGGTTGTAGTCGTAGCAGGTAACTCCAGACTTAACCTTCGTATTCGATTGAGTCACCTTCTTCTTTTTGCACATTTTTTGTACCAGTTTTACGAGCTCGGTGGTAATTTAGTCATCTTCTGAGTTCGATTCATCTTCATACTCGGGTTCGATTCGACGCTTGATTTTTAGTTCCCGTGTTCTACATGTTCCTGCAATCAACGCAATACCTTTCTCGGTCCAAGTAGTATTAGTTTGTTCATGAAGTTCAAATTCAGAAAAAAGCTCGTCTAGTCTAATTAAAGAAAATTCTTTGGATACTTTGTAAGCATCTACCATTGATGCCCACAAGGTATTCCTCGGAAAAGTATTAAGGTTATGTTTGGTAGGGTGTAATCTGCCTTGATTACATTACAAAACAGATTATTTTGTTTGGTACAATTTTAAACTTGTAATGTAATATAATCTGGATTACAAAAGGTGATGAAGTTTTGTAATCTGGACTACAAGGCTAACACTATGTAATCCGATTACATTACAAGGTCATTGTTTAACCAAAATTTAAATGTCAAATATACCCCTAATCCATTTTTTGCATCAACCAGTCAGTCACCAATGTCGCTTCGGTCGTCGGTCGCTGCCGTCAGCGACAGGCGACAACCACCAGTCGTGGGCGGCCGGTGGTGATCGACAACCGACGGCCACCACCGGACGTTAGTCGTCGGCGACGGGTGGTGACCGACGACTACCACCGGCGACCAGCAACCACCACCGATAACCGGCGACCACGACCGGCGGCCACCACGGCCGGCCGCCGGCGGCCACCACCGCCCGCCAGCGACCGGCAGCCACCACCGCCAGCCACCGGCGACCAGCGGCCCACCACCGGCCGCCATCGACCGCCGACCACCACCGGCGGCGACCGACGGCCACCACCAGCCGCCATCGTCCGGCGACCACCGCCGGCGGCCATCACCGTCGGTGACCGGCGACCACCATCGCCGATCACTGGAGGCAGTCACCGGCCGCCGACGGCCACCGGCAAACGGCGGCCACCTACCACCGACGGCCGACGGCGGCACCACCGGCCACCGACGGCCGACGGCGGCACCACCGGCCGTCGTCGGCAGCCGCCTCTGGCATAGGTTGCAGGATATTTTTGTCATTTTATAATAATACAAATTACATTCTTTATAAAAAATAATGGACACCAAACAAAAGAATATAATCACCCTTGTATCTTTGATTACATACATTACATTACCGAACGTAGTAATGTAATAAAGATTACATTACATTACAAATTTGATTACATTACAAGCTCTATTACATTATTACACCCAGCCAAATTTGATTGCAATCAAGTAATACCTTTCTCAGTCCAAGTAGTATTAGTTTGATCATGAAGTTCAAATTCAGAAAAAAGCTCGTCTAGTCTAATTAAAAAAAGGTTCTTGGATACTTTGTAAGCATCTACCATTGATGCTCACAAGTTATTCCTCGGAAAAGCATTAAATGCATACCTGATGATGTCGCGATTTTCCATTTTCTATCCAATCGGGTGGAGGTCGTTGAGTAGATCTTGGATTCGAGCGTGGAGTTGACTTGCCGACTCTCCATCCTGTATTTTTATATTATACAATTTATTTAATATTAAATCACGTTTGTTTATCTTAGTATCGGAGGTCCCTTCATGTAACTCGATTAGCTTCTCCCACAAGTCTTTGGCACTTAAGAAGACTAGCAAACCTCTTGTATTGTCTTGTATTTCATTTTGTTATATGTACTTAGAGATTTTAGGATTTAGATTCAAAAAAAATCCTACCGAAATTTTTGTTCACGCTGATCTAATGTTCATGATTTCATGATGTCTATTGTTTCAGAGCCAAAAGAATCTTCATAAATAAACTTTTGATTTTTTTAGCATTGACTACTAACTATGGACTAATTAGCAAATGAATAGTGATGTTGATTATGGCTTTTGGCCGTCTCAATTTATTTGTATTGAAAATTATGATATTGTATATTTACTTGTTTCATGTTTTGATTTGCTATATTGTCTCAACAAATTTAGTTGGTTCGTTAATCTGTATAAGAAAAGCAATTCATTTCATATAATTTGAAGACAAGGGAGAGCAAAGGGCATGCTATTAACAAGAGGATAGAGGAAGACATTATTGAAAGTAAAGTAAAATTAAAACTCATTATCAGTTAAATTAGGCAGAGGAAAGAAAAGTTTATCGAATAAGGTAGGCAAAGAAATCATTTATATCTAAAAGGATTTGGTCCTTGTAATCTTCGTGATAGACAATATAAAGATTAGATTACTTGTGGTGAGATTTAAACTTTTATATAGTTATTTATAGTTTGACTAATTGTTAAATTTACTTGTATGATGTAAATATTTATTTATCTCAATGTTAATTATATGTTGATTAATCAACCAATTAGTTCTTTTTAATATTTTTAATTTATTTGAAATGTATGATTGTTTTTAAAAAGTAATATATAGATAAGAAATATAGAAATAGAATATAATAAAATTATGATAAATTTAAAAACAAAATTATAAACGAATTTATAAATAGAATTGTAAATAGATTTATAAACAAATTAAGATTATATTTGACATGTTATTTAAGACGGATTAATTATGATTTTTTTTTAAAAAAAATAGAGACTGATTTTGCATTTGAAATTAATTTTATTTAGTCACTTAAAAACATATTATAAATAGTTTTTAATCCGTTTATGAAATTAGAGACTGAATGTTTTCATCTTAAAATTAGTCACGGGCTTTCAGTAACATATTTTTGAAACAGAATATTCATCTCAAACTTTATTCAGAGATGGAAAAATGACTTTTATAGATGAATTTTTTCACCTTTGAAGCCCTATTTTTTTTTTGTAGTAAGTTATGTATTATTTCCAGTTAATTATTAGATTGCAACACTTGTATGCATCTGCCGCAACAACAAGTCACATGAGGTGTCATCATTAGCATATACATGAAGGAGATATAATGTTTCATCTCTCTCACTCATCTGTATGAAAACATCTTGATACAACATTTCGATTCTTTGTAATGGTACCACGTAATATAAGATTGATACTTTCAACAGATGAATTTCAATCATTTGGTCAATCTGGACAACAATATTCATCTTAATCATTTACATTAATATCATATAATTGTCGTCATGGATGTGCATAAAAGATGAATTTGTAACTTAGTTATTGTAACTTAGCCAATCATATTAACACCATATTAATAGTACCAAGTTATCGTAACTTAGCGGCGAAGATTTAATTTCCGTCACTAAGTTCATTCGTAACTAAGCGATAGAAAATTAATTTCTGTCACTAAATAACGTCAGCAACTAATATATTTGCGACTAGAAATATGGGTTGCTAAGTGTATTTAGTGACAGATTAGGGAGCAATTATTCAGTTGCTAATCGTGGTATTTTTTTGTATTGAGTGATCACAAAACCTCATATAATAGTATGAAAGCACTTATGATTCTAACAATGATATCGAAGCTAAAGTTATTTGATTATGAAGGGGTGCATCTAGGGTTTTATAGTAGGTGAAGTAGTTAAGATAAATGATACATAGATTATCTAAGGTTGACTAAAATTTTAGGTAGCGTTTAGTTCTCTCTTAGGAATTAGAATATAATGGGTATCATAGTATTGTGGAATGAGAATGGGTATGAGTTTGGGTATCATTCTTAAAAATAATGTTTGGTTAGTTGAATATTTTCAATCAGAATGAACCTAAATTCCTAATTTTACCCTTAGAGGAAAATACGAAAAAAAAATTAGATGGGAAAGAAAGTTGAATGTGAGATAAACATATGATGAGAGAGAATGATAAGAGAGAAAGTGTGATGAGAGAGAAAGTGTGATGGGAAAAAATGAAGAGAGGGAAAGTGTGATGAGAGAAAATGAGGAGAGAGAGAGTGATGTGAGAGATTGAGAAGAGAAAAGGCATGATGAGAGAGAAAGTGTGCTGAGAGAGAAAAAGTGATGGGAAAAAATGAAGAAAGAAAAAGTATGATGAGAGAAAATGAAAGATTGAGAAGAAAGTATGATGAGAGAGAAAGTGTGCTGAGAAAGAAAAAGTGATGGGGAAAAATGAAGAGAGAGAAAGTGTAATGAAAGAAAATGAGAGATTGAGAAGAGAGAAAGTGTGCTGAGAGAGAAAGAGTGATGGAAAAAAAATAAAAAGAGAGAAAGTGTGCTGAGAGAGAAAGTGTGATGGGAAAAAATAAAGAGAGGGAAAGTGTAATTAGAGAAAATGAGGAGAGAGAGTGAGATAGGAGAGAATGAAGAGAGAGAAAGTATGATGAGAGAAAATGAGGAGAGAGAGTATGGTAAGAGAGATTGAGGAGAGAGAGAAAGTATGATAAAAAAAATGAGGAGAAAGTGTAATGAAAGAGAATGAAGAGAGAGAAAATGAGGCGAGAGAGTATATGATGGGAGAGAATATAGAGAAAATGGTAGAGAATTTATGATGAGAGAGAATAAGGAGAGTGAAAGTATGTTGAGAGAGAATGTGTGATGATAGAATGAGGAGAGAGAAAGTATGTTAAGAGATAACAAGGAGAGAGAGAGAGCGTGAAATGAAAGAAAAATTGAATAAATATACTAAGGGTATTTTCATCCAAAACTTAATTCACATTTCCATTCCATCAAAATCCAAGGGAGGGGGTGAGTTTCATCCATACCCAAGTTTTTAGGTTTCATTCCAAAATCTTGTTTCATTCCCATCAACCAAACACAGTTTGGGATGAATCCATTCTCTCATTCTCAAACCCCTAAACCAAACACCCCTTTATTGTGCATAGATTATTTAATAATTGATGAAAACATGAATGATACGTAGATTCTATGGTTGAAATTGATCAATATTTCAAGTCTCGTTGAGAGGTTGAGAGGTCTAATATTTCCATATGGATATCACATCATTTATGCAACCCCTATGGGGTTCTCTATTTAGCATAGAGAAAAGAAAATATAGAGCTAATACAGAGTCATTTAGGGATAATAAAACTTGGGGTATCAGGTACTATCACATATGCATTGTCACATAACATCATTTTAAAGAATTTGATGAATAATTAGATTCATAGATGAAAATTTTAAGGTACATTGTACTTACTCGTGGGAGAAAATTTTATACTTTGAGTTAAGATATTTTATCAGAGAAGATGAATGCAGTTATTGTGTATATATATAAAATTCCTGCATTGATCGTGAAATTTGATTTGAAAATTTAGGACTGATGGAGTGACCAATTGACTAAAGTAGTTAAATGTACGAAGAAATTTCTAAATATATAGAATTCTTCTCGAAACTCTAAAATGGCCCTAGACAAAAGCACAAGTAGGATAATACATATGTTCATCCTTGACTACATGGTCATACTTCAGCTCAATATATGATACATGTTCTAAGATCCCATGTTAAAAGATCAATCACTCGAGTTAGGTCAACATTTCTAGAGATCGACAAGTACATAGTTTGTATTGAGGAGCTCAATGTTCCAAGTATAATCTTCCAAACTCTCATGCTCTCCGCTCTGAGTTCCTCAAACGCTTCCTTATTGAGCTTAGTTTTCCACATTTCTAATTTTTTTATCTAGCACCAAATATTCAATCATTCGGGTTGACTAATTCTAGATGATCGACTTGATCTCATAAAAATTTTCTATCGATTATCAGAGTAAATTTGAAAGTGCTCACAACAGTCAGTCCAATAATCCAACATCTTAGGTTTTAAATCCTATTAGAGGAAAATAACCTACGGTACACTATAGCTAAGAATCTAACCGTGGATATTTGGGAGACATTATCGGCGCTCTACTGTTACACCATAGCCCGAGGCAGTTTTCCACATTTCTAGAAGTTAGGAAGTAAATGCCATCAACTGTGTTGATGAATTCAATTCTCCTACTTCTCCGCTCCAAATTATTCCTTTCATGCTAGTTCCTCGAACTCTCTTTAGGTCTTATCGAGATAGAGGTATTATCACCTACGCGATTATTGGTCACCAATTCCTTTAACAGTTCCTTCACAATCATTACTTTTGCCTTAAGTAAAAGGAGACTGCCATAATTAATGACCAATAACCTATGATTCATGTCTAAAATGATTGTATAGTCCCTAAGTTCCCTAAGATCGTGGTAACAATCACCACATGTATCTAATACGCATAAGCACTCAGATAAGTGTGCCATTTAGAGGCAAATGAAACTATATTGTTTTCATATTTTAATTGTCCAGTACACTTTCAGTAACTTGAGCATCAAAGGAACTTTATCACCAATAATTTTGGATGGCCTCTTACATTTATTTTTGGGCGTGTAATTCAAACCATGTTAAACCTCCACTTTGATAGCTACTAAGTCGGCTGACATTCCCATCGTTATCTTTACCTCAGCATTTATCTTATTAGCATATTTTACAAGCATTAAAGGTATTTTAAAGCCCGTAAATCATAAATTCAACAAACTAGCTAGTCATAAGAAATGCAAGAAGTGAGTTTTAATAATGACATTGTAGGACTCAAATCACACACTTAGCAAACACTGAATGAACAGAAGAAAAAAAAATATTAAAATTTTATTTCAATGCAGTTAGTGATACTGGAGGATAGTTTGACGAGGAAATTATTGCTCTCTGCTAGTGTGACTTTTTAGCTTTTGCAATGCCACTTGCTTTAATTCCTCCATCTCCTTCTAATTCGAGGGAAATACTTCAAACATATTTATATTCTCAGGCATGATCATTTGTAATTTAATTAGCTCTACATCCATAGAGTCATCAAGCAAGTGAGCGTCGTCCCTTCAAGATGGACAGTTGGTTAATGCATGGTGGTATTGTTGTCCTGAGATCTAGGGGTCAAATCTTGACTAATAACCGGGTACCTATCCTCCCCCATGCGCTATTCAATTACCCAAAGTTAGTAATCATCCGTGATTTACCTCTTCCGTATTGACCTCGAAACGAATTGGTTGAGGCACTCGGACAAATGAATTACCTTTTACCATCATAAAACAAGCGATCGTCCTGATAAATATACCTTCTTTGTTGTCATTGCGTCCCTTGCTATTTCATTAGTGCTAAGTATATGCACAGGATCTGCACGTTTATATATCAAACTCGATATTGCACTCCTTGAGCAATCGATCTTTAAGATTGAAGTCAAGGTTGAAAATCAGGGCGTCCTCTGAATAATTTGTTGAAAAAAGGTTACTTTTTCAAAACATCAATTTAATGAATTCAACCAATTATATGAACAATATTTATGACAATTCATCCATGATGTTACTAGTATTATTTATATAAATTAAATAAATTATAGCGTATATAAATTATTTGCCTTCTCACTATCTGCTATAAGAGGCGTCTCCTGAAGTTCCATTGTTCTGTATTTATTCATCAGTTGATTCCAAGGGAACTTTGGCTGGACGAGAACGGCCAGTAGCTGTTGCAGTGGCCGGTGGAGGAGTTCAATCGGCTGAGAAGCAAGCACGTTTCTTTTGCAAATCAGGTCGTGAATCCCGCTGGCTTCTTCCAAGTAAGCAACATCGACATAGTTCAGGCGGATATAGAGGTTACATTCGAGATCAGCAGTTTGGAAAAAGCAGAGGATTTCGACCATTCGTACGTCGGAGATGCCCAAGCTTACTGCGCCAGGCACACCGCCGATGTGAAGGGAGGAGTCGGCCCGTTCGGGCTTTCCGCTCTCGCCGATTCCGCTCTCCAAGAAAGAGCCGCAGTCTTCTTCAAGGTCTTCAAGCACAAGAGGAAGCCTGTTGTTCTCTTCTGCCATGATCCCACCAGGTGAGTGGGCTCTTCAACTTATTCAATGTTTTTAAAATCGGAAAAGGAGGACTATGTGAAGCCCCCTTCTGCAAACAAATGGTCAGGATTAAGCCCATCTAGATCGCGCGGTTAATAAATCACATGAAATCCATGTCTAGTCTACTTTATGATTGACATTTTTTTTTTTTGTCTGATGAGAGCAACTCAAAACGAAATATATGAGATTATGGATTATCGGATCAGTTAGCATAGGTTATGGGTTAATGGAGAACGGATGATTAAATCAGTCTTTATTTGAGGAGTGGAAAAAGAAAGGACTTATTCATACAAAATTAAGTGATTTGAAGTCTATAGAAATCTTAAGGGTGAAAGGAAGACTTTTTATTTTATTTTTAAAGTTGTATAAAGTGTTTTTGGAGAGTTCTTTTTATTAAAATTTGTATCCAGAGAATTTTAAAAAAATCTATTGAAACTTTAGATACCACAAAATTTTCATAGAGTTTTAAAAAGACAACTTTTTAAAACTCTATAAAAATCTAATTAAAATTAAAATTAAACTTAAACTTAACTTACAAATAAAGCTAAAATAAATAAATTTATTTATTTAATGAAGGCGCCTTCGACGTCATTAGAAGGGCGGGAAATTTCACACCCCAACCAACTGAAGGCGCCTTCAGTTGGTTGAAGACACCCTCTATAACCCATGGAAGGCACCTTCCATCAACTTGAGGCGCCTTCAACCCGACTTTTTACCGCGAACAGAGGCTAACGTTGTTCGCGTTTCTTCTTCTCCATTCACGCGTTCCCATCAACCTGAAGTTCAGATGTGTGATTCCAGAAGGTGACTCTACACCTGGTAAGTAGAGGTAAGTCACTGAAGGAGAGTGACTAAGTGAGATGCATCCCCGTTCTAAGGGACAGTAGGTATCGATACAATTTAGGTCTATTTCGGAAACCTAAATTGAGACATTGACTAGATCCTAGTCTCAGGGAGACAAGATCTAATTACTACTCCTTATTATGATTGTGCTAACTTTGTCTTGCTGAGTATACTTTATATTATTAAACTAACGTGTTTTGCAGGATAAAAGGAGCACAAAAAACCTTGGGTGAACAATGCCTGAGGCACCTTTCTACTATTCATGGAAAGCGCCTTCAAGAAGACATCTTTGCACTGTTCATGGAAGGTGCCTTCAGTGCATGGAAGGCGCCTTTCACAGAATAAACTTCAGACCTCATCGCAGATAAGGACCAGGCTGTTTGAGATCAGATTTCTCAGATTGGAGGTGCCTTCAAGCTTATGGAAAACGCCTTCCACAACCTATAAGAGGGTGCTACGCCGAAGGCTTATTACACAACTCCTTTACAAGCTTCTACGCTTCCATTTGAGGCTCCGACTGCTCCGGCTTCCTGCTGCTGCTCTTCTACGACGTTGCTGCACCCAACTACTACAAAGGAGCCGAGCAACATCGAGCTTGATCCAATTATCAACAAGTGTTGGGTAACGAAGTTCTATTCGTGTACTTAATTATTATTTAAAAGGAAAGTGTAGTGTGTTACACTGCTCCTATTATTCTTTTTGTACTCAACCCCATCTTCTGGTGGTTCCAGAAGAGGTTATTAGTGGATTACCCGTCGATAGGTCCGCGAGACCTAGGTCTTGGAGTAGGAGTCATCGAAGACTCCAAACCAAGTAAAAAAAAATCAAATAGTGTCTTTTACTTGCTTCTACTTTTCTATTTTCGTGTTTTCATTCACGCTGCACTTACTCTGTTTTAAAAGAATTTTTTTTGAAAATCACGTGATTCACCTACCCCTCTCACGTGCGACTCGATCCAACACTCTGTCCTTGACAGAGGAATATATGTTATAGGTGACTTCGTTCATGACAAAGGAAATATGTGCTCAATTCACTTCTATATCTAAGTCGGTAGAGTAAGTGGTGACTCCATCTTAGATGGAGGAAATATAAGGCAACTCAGTTCGTCCGAGACAGAAGGTGAATCTATCCCTGATAGAGGATATGTCAGAGGTGATTGTCGGACACAAACAATTTATAGCCGGAGATTTTACGGGGTATTAGCTGAATTTAAATATACCGAATTTAAATTCACTTATCTGTTAAAATGACCTGAGCTGATAATCTCAGGCTGCCAGGGGCTGGTTTTCTGACCACGGAGTGGCTGAGTGAGTAGAGTGTCAGAGCAGCAAAGTCTGAGCGGACTGAAGGTCGACCGGGCCTAGCAACAAGACAGGTCGATCGGGCGAGTAGTGAGACCGACCGGCCGTACAGAGGGAGGACGACCGAGTGAGCGAAGATGCTGATTGGGCGAACGAAGGGGCCGACCGAACAGCGAGGTCGAGTAGGCAGAATGGCCGGTCGAGTGAGCAGCGAGACAGGCTGAACGGGCGAAGAGGCTGACTGAGGCCTACGAATGACGCAGTTTCTTTGAAACAGATTCGCCCACCTCCGGCTGTGCTTCGAGGCTTACTCGGGTCGTTTGTTTCCCAGGATACAACGGCGAAACCACAATCTCCACCTAGCACTGGTGGTTCCGGAGAATTGAGAAATGTTGGAACCCCAAGGTGTTTTGATGTGATCAAACAAGCTAAGTTAGGTCCTGCGTTTGTTTAACCCTTGTGTCTAAGTGTGCAGGAGCTTAGGAACACAGGAAGTCGAGCGGAAGACGCGGCTAGCGAGAAGGACGGCACGGGAGAGAGCCGATGGGCTCGGTGCGTCTGAGGGACGAGGTGACCGCGGAAGAGTACACCGGTGGACGAGAAGAGCGTGCGCGGAGCTCGAGGGACGAGAAACCGGGAAGGAAGGCTGCTCGAGGAGAAGGCCGGAACATGGGTTCGGGTGAGCCCTATTCCGGAAGGCAGAGATCACCCAAGCTAGTGGAGCCGGAGCGAACAGACCTGGACCAAAGACAAGCCGAACTGAGACGAGCTGAACCGGAGCAGAGAGCCTGGACCAGAGTCAACTTTATTGACTTGACAGGTCCGGGCGCCCGGATCAATTCCAGGCGCCCGGACCTCCGGGCGCCCGGGGGTTCATATTTGACCAGATCGAAGCTGATCGCGAGCTGACCGTTGGGGGATAAAATTTATCCCCCCGGGGGCGCCCGGAACCCCTTCTAGGCGCCCGGACCAGTACTATAAATAAAGTACTTTTCTGTACATTCAAGAACAACTACTTGTAATCCAGTGCTTTCATTTGTGTTATTTCTTTCTGTGCTTTCAACGCTGTAAGAGGCTACTCCGCCCAGAGGAGAATCAATTAGTGCGCCTTCTTTGCCTTGGATTAGCAATCCTCTGATTGCAAACCAAGTAATTCCTCTGTGTCTATTTTCTGTTTTAATTAGTCTCTGCTTTTTTAATTACAGGTTCTTTTAATTTAGTTGAATATCCGAGAAGGGTTTTTGGTTTTATCTTGTAGGGTAATTCACCCCTCCCCTCTTGCCGGCCTCCAAAGGGACCTACAAGTGGTATCGGAGCGAGGGCGCTTCAGGAGGACTAACCGCCGATCGAAGCAACAAAGATGGCCGGACCAAGCATTGTTCCACCAAAATTCGAGGGGAACTTCGCAGACTGGAAGCGTCGTATGGAGGTATTCCTAAAAACAGATTTTGAAATTCGGTTTATTATGAAATATGGTTTTGTAGCTCCAATAGATAAAGATGGAAAAGAAAAAGAAGAGAGCGATTGGACAAAGAAGGAGCAGAATGAGTCGGTAGCAAACAGCCGTGCGGAACATCACCTGCTGAGCGTGTTACCGCCTCAAGAGGTCAACCGCATCGGAAACTATTTATCTGCTAAAGAACTTTGGGAGAAGTTCTTGGAACTCCACGAAGGCACGTCCGAAGCAAAGCTCGCTAGAAGGGACATCCTCCGCAACAAACTGATGAACATCCGTCTGGAGAAAGGTGAGAAAGTAGCTGGTTTACACGCAAAGGTAAAAGAACTAGTTATTGGTCTCGAGAACCTCGGTGAAACGGTAACAAACCGGGACACTATACGCTACGCGCTCAACGCGTTTCCAAGAACTCCGGAATGGACATCAATCGTCGACGCCTACTACATCTCAAAAGACCTGGAGGTAAGCACTTTAGAAGAGTTGTTTTCTACTCTTGAATTGCATGAAACCAGGTATGCAGGAACGACAAAGGATACAACCCAGACTATGGCGCTGAACGCAACCCAGAAGGATGAACTCGAGTCAGACTCCGAAGACGATCAAGAAGCATACATGGTAAGAAATTTTAAAAAGTTTTTTAGATCTAATAATTTTAAAATGCAGAATAAAAGGAATCAAAAAGGTGGAAGAAAGGTGCGGTGCTACCAGTGTCAGAAGGAGGGACACCTAAGAGAAGACTGCCCAGAACTCAAAAAGGCCAAAAGGAAGTCTCCCAAGAAACACAACCTAAAAGCAACTTGGGACGACACTTCTTCATTCGAATCAGAAGCTCAAGAATATGTCGGAATAGCACTAATGGCAAGCTGCGATAGACAAAGTATATCAGAACCTAGCATCGATGAAGGGGGAGCGATCTCGGATGAAAGCAGTGAAGTAGGGGGAGATTCAGGCTTCAAGTCCGACATGGTAAGTGAGGTATGCCTCTTACCCCCTGATCAGCTTTACTCTGGTATCAAAGCTATGACTAAATCCATGTATAAATTATAAAATAAAAATACCAAATTAGAAAATGAAATTTTAGAAACAAAGAGAATTTTGGCAAAATCATGTCTTATAGAGGATTTTGAAAAATTGAAAATTGAAAATGAAAAACTAAAAGAAGAAATAGAAAGATTGAAAAAATCTAATGGTTCAAATATTCCTACTTTTAGAAATTTAAATTGGTATTATAGATTTCATCAAAGTCAAATTAGAAATATATCAAAAATCTATATACCTAGGAAATACTTAGTTAATCCTGTAGGTAGGAACCTTTACTGGATTCCAAAAACCTGTTTAACTTAAAATTAAAGTCAGACTTAGCATTTTCAGCAAGGAAATTAAACAACTAATTTCTTTATAAGGCTTTGTCTAAGGAAGTGGTTGTTGCTCCAATAACCAAGAAGGCCTAGTGCCTCGCCACGACCTGGAAGCCAACTATCGAAATGAAAAGTTTAATTGACTAACTGAAAAAGCATTAATTTAAATTACTTAATGCTTTAAAAGAGTTATTCAATTTATGTTAGAAAAATTAAAATTTTAATTTTTTTTAACCTAGAAATTTTTTTTATTTTTATGAAAATTGACTTAGAATTGTTTTCTATGAATATTAACTCAGAATTTTTTTTAAATTAGAAATTTTTTTTTGAATGTTGAGCTAAGTTACAAAACTTAAAATTTTTTTTCAAACGAAAAATTCTGAAAAGTGTCTTTACTAAATATTTTACACTTAAAAGTTCTTGTTTGAATTTACCTTAGACTTGTTTATAACCCCAATTTTTATGTGATCAAAGGGGGAGAAGTATGTTAAGTCTAGGGGGAGGTACTATAATTTTTCAATTGAAAAATATTTGGACTTATTTTAATATAAATTGTTTTTATTGCATATGGTTACCCTAACTTAACTTGGGTTGCTCACATCAAAAAGGGGGAGATTATTGGAACCCCAAAGTGTTTTGATGTGATCAAACAAGCTAAGTTAGGTCCTGCATTTGTTTAACCCTTGTGTCTAAGTGTGCAGGAGCTTAGGAACACAGGAAGTCGAGCGGAAGACGCGGCTAGCGAGAAGGACGGCACGGGAGAGAGCCGACGGGCTCGGTGCGTCTGAGGGACGAGGTGACCGCGGAAGAGTACACCGGTGGACGAGAAGAGCGTGCGCGGCGCTCGAGGGATGAGAAACCGGGAAGGAAGGCTGCTCGAGGAGAAGGCCGGAACATGGGTTCGGGTGAGCCCTATTCCGGAAGGCAGAGATCACCCAAGCTAGTGGAGCCGGAGCGAACAGACCCGGACCAAAGACAAGCCGAACTGAGACGAGCTGAACCGGAGCAGAGAGCCTGGACCAGAGTCAACTTTGTTGACTTGACAGGTCCGGGCGCCCGGATCAATTCCAGGCGCCCGGACCTCCGGGCGCCCGGAACCATTCCGAGCGCCCGGACCTCCGGGCGCCCGGAACCATTCCGGGCGCCCGGGGGTTCATATTTGACCAGATCGAAGCTGATCACGAGCTGACCGTTGGGGGATAAAATTTATCCCCCCGGGGGCGCCCGGAACCCCTTCCAGGCGCTCGAACCAGTACTATAAATAAAGTACTGATCTGTAAATTCAAGAACAACTACTTGTAATCCAGTGCTTTCATTTGTGTTATTTCTTTCTGTGCTTTCAACGCTGTAAGAGGCTACTCCGCCCAGAGGAGAATCAATTAGCGCGCCTTCTTTACCTTGGATTAGCAATCCTCTGATTGCAAACCAAGTAATTCCTCTATGTCTATTTTCTGTTTTAATTAGTCTCTGCCTTTTTAATTACAAGTTCTTTTAAGTTAGTTGAATATCCGAGAAGGGTCTTTGGTTTTATCTTGTAGGGCAATTCACCCCTCCCCTCTTGCCGGCCTCCAAAGGAACCTACAAGAAATACCCGAATGTTATCACCAGGGTTCTGTCGAGTGGAAGAAAGAAACGACAGAGAAGAAGAAGAGGGAAAAGAAGATGGATGGAAAGATTATTTAATCTTTCTTTTCCTTATGTCTTTTCCTCTCATGCTCAAGGCCTTTTATAGGATGCCTTGCGTGAGGCTACTTTTCCATTTGCTAAAGAAACGCCATATGCATTATATTAATATGTGTTTCTTATTTAAGCATTAATGAAAAAGAATAATCCAAGTGGCAAAATGTCGGTTAATTTATTTGGGCGTGCATAGGTCGTGCTCGCACACTAGCAAACTTGGTTCAGTGCAATCCGGACCCTGGATTTGCACTCTCCCTATGCAGCCACACACAAGAGCAAGCTTCTACTCATTTATTTGTTCACAACACACATTCTTGTGAAACAATATAAACCAACCATCAAGCCTTGAAACTTCCAATGTGGGACTAAAATCTTCTTCATAATGGAGTTTCTTTCTTCTTCCCTCTCTTCTCCATTCACTCATTTTCAACAATTTCTTACATGAATGGAGATAAAGTAAGTGATAACATCCAGCAGTTGAGTCAAGTATAGGATAGGTAGGTTTTACCCTTTGGACCCTCCCTTGTGAAGATTTGGTTGCTTACTGGCTGATAGTAGACACGATGTCCTTGAACTATATTGTCGTTTGTGTAAGCAGTGAAAAATCTCACCCAAGACTCTCCCTGATACAACTCAGTTCTCATGAGTGTGTTTGTTCTTGGCCATGAACACGCCTGGTTCTGTGAGAAGCTCTAAGAATTGTGCCTCCAATTCTCTTCGATGCGGCCTCACTTCTTTTTCACATAAGTGATCCCTCAAGAGTTGTCATCTACTCTTCTTGATCATTAAAAGTCCATCGGCTTACCCTGGTCTAGTCACTGTTTCATTGGGCTACCCCCCCCCCCCCCACAGTGTGTCTAGTCAGTGCAGATTAGTTATCCCTTTGAACATAGTTCTTGGGATCTCCAATCAGCATAGGTTGGATGTCCTCTGCACTAATCGCTAACAACGACATCAAGCTCATTCCTCGTGATGAGCTTGCAACTAACTCTCGATTTAACCCTTTGGTTAGTGGATCTGCTAGGTTATCCTTTGACTTCATATAGCTAACAGTGATAACTCCCGTTGAGAGTAGTTGTCTAATGGTATTATGTCTACGACGTATATGTTTAGACTTACCATTGTACATATGACTCTATGCCTGGCCAATTGCTGATTGACTATCACAATGTATGCAAATTACCGGCATAGGTTTCGACCATCTCGGAATATCTTCTAAGAATTGTCGTAGTCATTCAGCCTCTTCACCATATTTGTCAAGAGCTATAAACTCAGATTCCATCGTGGATCTAGTTATTACGATTTGCTTAGAAGATTTCCAGGAAATGGCTGCACCTGCTAGAGTGAAGACATATCCACTCGTAGACTTAGAGTCTTTTATATCAGATATCCAACTTGCATCGTTGTATCCTTCGATCACAGCGAGATATCTTGAATAGTGCAGTCCATATTTATAAGTATACCTCAAGTACCTCAATACTCTTGTTATCCCTTTCCAGTGCTCAACACCGGGATTACTCATGTATCTACTCAATTTGCTTACTGCGTAGGCTAAGTCTGGTTGTGTACAACTCATTAAGTACATCAGACTTCCAATCACTCGAGAGTATTCTAGCTGAGAGATACTTTCACCTCGATTTTTCGATAGATGTTGGCTCGTATCTATCAGCGTTCGTGCCAACGTAGTATCACCTTTAGTGAATTTCTCAAGAATCTTGTCCACGTAATGAGACTGACTAAGAACAAGTCCTTCTGTTGTTCTAAGAATTTTGATCCCTAGAATCACATCAGCTAGGCCCATGTCTTTCATGTCGAATCTTGAGTTTAACATCCCTTTTGTGGATTTGATTATCTTATCATTACTCCCAATGATAAGTATGTCATCTACATAGAGGCACAAAATGATATAGTTACTCTCTGTGGCTTTCATGTAGATACATTTGTCACATTCATTGATTTTGAATCCACATTCCTTCAAGACATTATCAAATTTCTCATGTCACTGCTTTGGTGCTTGTTTCAAGCCATATAATGACTTCACCAATTTACCAACCTTATTTTCCTGTTCTGGCATAGAAAACCCCTCAGGTTGGTCTATGTAAATTTTCTCTTCTAAATCCCCATTTAGAAAGGTTGTCTTTACATCCATTTGATGTATTTCAAGATTTCATAGAGCGGTGATAACTAACAATACTCTAATGGAAGTTATTCTCGACACCGGAGAATACGTATCAAAGTAATCAAGGCCTTCTCGTTGTCGATATCCTTTGATTACCAATCTGGCCTTGTACTTATCGATTGTGCCATCTGATTTCATTTTTTTCTTGAAGATCCACTTACAGCCTAGTGCTTTACTTCCCGGAGGAAGATCCACAAGTTCCCAAGTGTGATTTTGCAAGATAAATTCTATCTCAGATGCAATTGTCTCTCTCCAGTGAGATCCATCAGACGAGCTTACTATTTCTGAGTAACTCTGAGGCTCACTTTCCAGCATGAAAGTGAAAAAATCTGATCCGTAGGATTTTTCTACCCGAGCTCTTTTACTCCATCTAAGCTCAACCTCAACTGGTTCATTATCTTCTTCGCCTTGTGTTTCATATGCTCAGTTTGAGGAGCTAGCATCCTCTCGGGTTTTATATAGAAACACATGCTCGAAGAACGAGGCATTTCTCAATTCGATTATCAAGTTCTTGTGTACCTCTGGTATGTGTGACTTATATACACAAAATCGATATGCACTGCTGTTATGTGCATATCCAATAAATATGCAATCAACAGTTTTTGGTCTTATCTTAATCCTTTTCGGATCAGGTACCAAAACTTTGGCAAGACACCCTCACATTCGTAAATATTTGTAGGATGGTTGTCTTTCATTCCACAACTCATAAGGACTCTTATGTATTTTCTTTTGGGACACCTTATTTAAAAGGTAATTAGCTGTTAACACAGCTTCCCCCCACATGAACTCTGGCAGTCCAGAGTTCAATAGAAGAGCATTCATCATCTCCTTTAGAGTTTGATTTTTCCGCTCAGCAACTTCATTTTGCTGAGGAGTATAAGGAGCGATTGTTTCATGTCTGATCTCATGTTCAGCACATAACTCAGCGAACGGTGACATATATTCACCGCCTTGGTCACTTCGAACCACTTTAATCTTTCTATTAAGCTGGTTTTCAACCTCATTCTTATAGAGAGGAAATTTCTCTATAGTTTCATCTTTACTTTTGAGGAGATACACATAAAAATATTTTGTGTTATCATCTACAAAAGTGATAAAGTATTTATTACCACCACGTACATGTTGGTGTACCTTTTAGGTCACACACATCAGTGTGGATTAGGTCAAGTGGTTTGTTACTTCTTTCAACATGTTGAAAGGATGACCTTATCATTTTCGCTTCAACACAAATCTCACACTTGTGTTTCGGGTCAAGGTGGAATGTAGGTATGCTTTGCATGTTTATTAATCTACGCAACACATCGTAGTTAACATGTCCTAGTCTACCATGCCACAAACATGAAGACTCAAGCATATAAGTGGAAGAGCTTTCATTTTTATTTATCTTGGGCTTAATCGCCATTACATTGAGCTTAAACAACCTATCAGATACATAGCCTCTCCCTACAAACACTCCATTTTTGGACAATACAACTCTGTCCGACTCAAAAACAATGCAAAAGTCATGCTTGCTTAATAGTGATCCGAACACTAGATTCTTCTGAATTTCTGGAACATACAACACATTGTTCAGAGTGAGGTCCTTGCCCGAGGTCATCTTCAACACCACCTTTCCTTGGCCCATGATGTCCGAGGTTGCTAAGTTCCCCATGAACAGCTTATCTTCAGTGACTTCTTCAAAGTCGTGGAGCAGCTCCTTATTGCAGTAGACATGTCTGATGGCTCCAGTATCGATCCACTATTGTCGAGGGTTTGAACCCATCAAGTTTAGCTCGGAGACCACAGAGGTCATCCATTTCTGGTCCCTCGTTCAGGTTGGCCTCCTACTTCTTCATTGGCTTCCTGCACTCCGAAGATTTATGACCTACTTTATCACAGTTGAAGCACTTCCCAGAGAACTTCTTCTTGTTGATGCCTCCTCTGGGTCCTAGCTTGGAAGACTTGGGATTCTTCCGTTTCGAGCTTTGTCTGTGCTCGACCATGTTGGCTTTCACAGTAGCCTGAGAGAACAACTTCCTCTCTGAACTCTTGTTATCTTCTTCGATGAGAAGTCTGACTATGAGTTCCTCCACATTCATCTCCTTCCGCTTGTGCTTCAGGTAGTTCTTGAACTCCTTCCAGTCGGGAGGCAGCTTCTCAATGATAGCTGCCACCTGGAAGGTTTCACTCAGAACCATCCCTTCCGAGTGGATCTCATGCAAGATCACCTGAAGCTCCTGGACTTGGCTGATCACCGTCTTAGAGGCAACCATCTTGTAATCCAGAAATCGGCCCATGATGAACTTCTTGGCCCCTGTATCCTCCATCTTGTATTTCTTGTCTAGGGACTCTCACAACTCCTTAGCCGTTCTCTTCATGCTATACACAGCGTACAGCGAGTCGGCAAGGCAGTTGAGGATGTAGTTTCGGCAAATGAACTCAGAATGAGTCCATGCCTCCACTGCACTGATGGTCTGAGCATCAGCATCCTCAGCATGCTTGGGAGGGTCCTTGGTCAAGAACCGAGCTAGATTGAGCATGGTCAGGTAAAAGAGCATCTTCTGCTGCCACCTCTTGAAGTTCAATCTACTGAACTTATCTGGCTTTTCCCCATGATTGATTGATATAGTTCCAATCGGGACGGAGGGGGCCTTTATTTGTTGAGTCTGTTGCACCTCAACATTCTGTTCTGTGGTCATCTCAACATAAACGAATCTGTTTCAAGATTATCGGACACAAACAATCTATAGCTGGAGATTTTACAGGGTATTAGCTAAATTTAAATATACCGAATTTAAATTCACTTATCTATTAAAATGACCTGAGCTGATAATCTCAAGCTGCCAGCAGGGGCTAGTTTTCTGACCACGGAGTGGCTGAGTGAGCAGAGTGTCAGAGCAGCAAAGTCCGAGCGGACTGAAGGTCGACCAGGCCGGGCAACAAGACAGGTCGATCGGGCGAGTAGTGAGACCGACCGGGCGTACAGAGGGAGGATGACCAAGCGAGCGAAGATGCTGAATTGGCGAACGAAGGGGTCGATCGAGCAGCGAGGTCGGGTAGGCAGAATGGCCAGTCGAGCGAACAAGGAGACAGGCCGAACGGGCGAAGAGGCTAACCGAGGCCTGCGAATGACGCAGTTTCCTTAAAACAGATTCGCCCACCTCCGGCTGTGCTTTGAGGCTTACTCGGGTCGTTTGTTTCCCAGGATACAATGACGAAACCGCAATCTCCACCTAGCACTGGTGGTTGCGGCGAATTGAGAAATACTCGAATGCTATCACCAGGGTTCTGTCGAGTGGAAGAAAGAAACGATAGAGAAGAAGAAGAGGGAAAAGAAGATGGATGGAAAGATTATTTAATCTTTCTTTTCCTTATGTCTTTTCCTCTCATGCTCAAGACCTTTTATAGGATGCCTTGCGTGAGGCTACTTTTCCATTTGCTAAAGAAACGTCATATGCATTATATTAATATGTGTTTCTTATTTAAGCGTTAATGAAAAAGAATAATCCAAGTGGCAAAATGTCGGTTAATTTATTTGGGCGTGCATAGGTCGTGCTCGCACATTAGCAAACTTGGTTTAGTGCAATCCGAGTCCTGGATTTGCACCCTCCCTATGCAACCACACACAAGAGCAAGCTTCTACTCATTTATTTGTTCACAACACACATTCTTGTGAAACAATATAAACCAACCATCAAGCCTTGAAACTTCCAATGTGGGACTAAAATCTTCTTCACAATGGAGCTTCTTTCTTCTTTCCTCTCTTCTCCATTCACTCATTTTCAACAGTGACTTTGTGTCCACCTGGAGGAATTTGAGTGGTGACCCTATCCGAGATAGGAGAAATATCGAAGATGACTCTATCCTTGGCAAAGGAAATATAAGACGACTCAGTCCATTTGAGATAGAGGAAATGTTTGAGGAGACTCTGTCCCTGACTGAGGATATGTCGGAGGCTATTCTGTCTCAACCCGGAGGAGATAGGGGAAATGTCAAAGGCAACTCGATTCCCCATAGAGGAAATATATGTTGTAGGCGACTCTATCCTTGACAGATAAATGTATGTTGTAGGCAACCTCGTCCATGAGGGAGGAAAAGTGCATGCCTCAAGACACCATAGTGTTGCAATTTCTTTCACTTCTTCTAATCCTTTGCCATTGGGAACACACCCTTAATATAGCTAATAAAAATTAGTCTGAATAGTGTACTTATTCAAAACAAGGAAATGGATTAGGTACTGATAACAGTTACTGCTACAAAATGTCCCCGCCAGATTACCTGCATTATTAAATACTAAGGTTAGAGAAACCAGCACACAATCATGGTGAGAATGGTTCCTTATCTGGGAGAATTTGCTGGAGAATACATTGCAAAACCCAATGCCTCGAGCCCGGCACCTTATTCCTGGAGAAGCTCAAGCAGTGCAGCAAACATTTGCCAGATTTCAGTTCTTAAAGCTTAGGTCAGGTTTGAGTTTTTGAATTCAGAATTTGACATGAGATTAAAAACCAGAATAGGAATCTTTCTGGTCTTTCAAATTTTCCTTCAATTCAAAACTTGTAAAACTAAAGGATCTGAATTCTTAAACTCCAGAATTTTAGAGTTAGGCTCTGAAACGATTCAGGGCATAAAATTCATTTTTTCTGAATATGGTATGAAGTTGGTGTAAGAATTGAATTAGAACTTCTGAATCAGAATTGGAATGCCTAAGGATTACTTACCAACAGAAACATGTTCAGTAATCAAATTCCTCCAGGATTCGATAGCATGCACCAAATCAATCATCAAGTGAACCTCAAATTCAGCAAGACTAGAATTATATGATAAAAGCTGAAAGAATCTGTTGGTGCCAATTTATTTTATAATTCCTGAACAACAGCAATAAGAGTTCAGATTCCTATTGTTTTAGTGTCAAATGAGAACCTTTGCTACACTGAAATGTCCAAGACTCTAATCAATTGACCAATAGATTGGATTGACCTTAACTGATTATCCAATCGATTAGCGCACCTTTTGTATTGTGCTTCAAGAACCAATCGATTACCTGATCGATTGCCCCCCCCCCCCCATAGATTATCTAATCAATTATAAAGTAGTAAGTGTAGAGCTCTAAACAAGCTTCGTTTCGCATCTAAAATCGCCCCATTCCAATATTTGAGTCAAAAGTTATGTCCTTCAGAAGTTTGCTATGTCAAAACTTCCTTATTTCATGTCAACTCTCTGTTGGACTTTCGACCGCCAAGTGTTCGGTCAACCTTTGATTTACTTGGACTTTCTCTTTACCAACTTTTCATTAGACTTTCGATCATCAAGTCTGGTACTTTTTGACCCACTTGGATTTTTCTCTTGGCTAACCTCCAGCTAGGACTTCCACCTTGTCTATCATCAATTAGAGTTTTCCCTTGCCTAACCGTAGTTAAGGCTTCCTTTGCCAACGTGTGATTCTCCTTGACCCACTTGGACTTTCCTTTCCTTAACCCTCGAGTAAGGACTTGTCTTACCTAATCTCCAGTTAGGACTTTTCTTCGCCTAACCTCTAGTTAGGGCTTTCTTTTACCTATCCTCCAATTAGGATTTTCCCAGTCAAGTATCTGGTCCTCTATGACATACTTGACTTTACTTTCACACTTTTTTAAGTGTTCAATCAACCTTAATCTACTTGACCTCTTCTCATATATTATCCAAACATCGAAACTCAAGCTTGAATCCACTCGAATTTAGTCAAATTGGTCAAACTTGGCCCAGAGTTAATTGCACTAATAATCTTCCAACATTGTGGTCATAAGATATTATGAATGACCTGTGTAGTTACATAAGATGTTTAAGTTTAATGGGATTGGCCCAATTAATTATCTAAACAATGACGGTAAATTTTTATTAATATTTATAGATATTGTTTATAATGTTAAATTTTATTTATACATATGAGTTTTAAATAATTTCTAATAGAATTTATAAAATTTTAAACCTATTTTATTATAAGTATTTATTTTTTAAATAATATTTTATATTTTTATATAATTTACATTTTTAGAATTTTTTATACATATTTTTTTTATATTTATATGAATTTTATTATTATTATTATATATTTATATTTTTATTAATTTTATATATTTTTTCAAACATTCATGTTATAAAAAAATTAATTTTGATACAATATTCAAAATATAAGAACAATTATATAAACACATTATTAATGGTGTATTAAAATTATATTTAGATAATTAAAATTTTAATTTATATAGTTAAAGAATATTGTTGCAAGTAATTATTTATCAAACACTCAAACTTTACTTGTACTAGGCTTTAACTTCTATTTCCAAACAATATACATACTTTTGCTTCTCACTAATTTCAAAATAATCTCTATAAAAATCACATTTAAATAAGTAAAAGTTCTCCCAAATACCTCTTTATTCTTTTACATTTGTTATAACCTCAATTAACTTACAATCATCGAAAAAAAATCTATTAATGTTCAGCCATAAATAATTATTACCATAGCCGGGTCAATATTGTGAAAGGACTTTAAGTTGGATTTGTGGATATAATATTTATCTAATTTAACTTTTGCTTTCACTTTTACATAAAATTAATTTATGTTTTTTTAAATGTAGATTAGTTACGAGCTATATTGATATTTGTATCTTTAAATGTAGATTAGTTAAATCTGATGTATTTTAAAGACATCAAATTTGGATTTATAAGTATATGTTTTGACATAGAGAATATAGCAAACGATGCTAAACTAAGCTCAAAACCGCATATAATGATATCAAAGTATTTATGATTATAACAATGATATCAAAGCTAAAGTTATTAGAATATGGAGCCATGCATCCCGGGTTTTATAATAGTTGAAGTAAATAAGATAGCTAATACATATATTATTAAGGTTGATGAAAATTTTAACGAGCATAAATTATTTAAAAGTTGATGAAAAGATGGATGATATATAGATTATTTAAGATTAGCCGAAATTTATCAATATTTCAAATCAAGATGGGATGTCTAATTTTTCTCTGTGATGTCTGTGGTAAAAGGTTAAATCGTCATCTTAGCGGTCTTTTCAGGGTGACCCCCACATTTCTTATATTTCTTGGAAAGGGATAAATCACGGAGAGGTTCGTCCAACAGCAATAGTGTATGTATAGAGAGAGGTCGGATGAGTCAACCAACAGAGTATTCCGCCCCTATTGAGAATCGATTTTGAATTTATCTGTGGCAAGCTCACTACATGAAGTGGGCTTCCTTTGTGGATATGATATTATTGATGTAACCCCCATGGGGTACTCTATTTAGCATAGGAAAAAGAAAAGATTTTAAAGAATTGTCAAGTACTATTCCATATGCCTGGCATATAATATCATTTTAAAGAATTTGATTAATAATTAGATTCTTACATGGAAATTTTATGGTATCTTGTTTAACGAAAGAGGTACTTGATATTGGGAGAAAATTTTAAATTTTGGCTTAGGATATTTTACCAGAGAAGATGAATGAAGTTTGCATATATTTCAATAGATTGCTTAAGAAGGAAAAAAAATTATATTAAGGAGTTCAATTATCCAGCTTAGTTTTTCGAGCTCTCCCCTCTAAGGACAGTTCAAGCTCTTCGCTCAGAGCTTAACCCTCCAAGCTCTCCCCTCTGAGTTCCTCAAACTCTCCCTTAGCTCAGTTTTCAACATTTCTGTGTTGATGAATTGCTTTTTCCTAGTTCTCCACTCCAAACAAGCTCAATTCCTCGAGCTCTCTCTAAATCTTCTCAAGATAAAAGTACAACAATGGTTTAATACAACAAATTAAACCAAATCATAAGAAAAAAAACACAAAAATTAGTCATAAGTCCAACAAATCATAAAGCTCGCAAATCATAAGTCCAACAAATTAGTCATCAGAAATGCAAGAACTGAGCTTTAAATAAAGACATTGTATGACTGAAATCAAACAATTAGCAAACACTGAATGAACAGAAGAAGAAAAAAAAAACACTAAAATTTTATTTCAATACAGTTAGTGATACTCGAGGATACTTCGACCAGGGGCTCATTGAAAACTAATATATCGTTGAATTGCTCTTTACAGGTGCGGCTTTTCAGCTTTTGCAATCTTGTCTTTATTTCCTCCTCCAACCGCTTTTGATACAAGAGAAACTTTTCAAACCTCTTCCGGGGCATGATCATTCGTAATTTAATTAGCTCTACATATGTAGAGCCATGAAGCAAGTGATCGTCCCTTGCCATTTCATTAGTGCTCTGTATATGCATAGCATCCACACGTATATCAAACCTGGTTTTGTTGTCATTACATTTCTTAAGAAGCTGAGTCAATATCATCGCTGAGGATCGATCTTTAAGATCGAAGTCAAAGTTGATAATAACGGCGTCCTTTATGTATTCCGGACAAAAAATTCTATCAATTACGTGTTCTGCTGTTAATCCCTGTCAATCAAAGCAAATTTTGTTAGAGCGTGTATAAAAATTAGGAAGGTCAGCTTCATCGATCGATCTTCTCATACGTTTGGAGTTGTGTTAGAATTCAGCATGAGCCAAGCGCCATCGATTCCAAAAGCAGAGTCGAGAATCCTCATCAATGCACTTGCAGGATCTGTCGCCGGAGAGATGCTGAGAAGTAATGACGCGTTCCGGACCTTGGGAGCTTCAATGCGCAGCTCATGGGCGACGTTGACGGTGAGCGACTCAAGATTTGGGCAGCGGACGTTGATGGTGCTGACGGCGCGGTGTCCGAATAATAGGACTAGATGCTTAATGGAGGCGGAGTGGATGCTGAGGTTGCCCCCGTATTCTAAGGAATAGATGAAATGTAGAGTCTCGAGGAAAGGGCAAGAGATGAGGACGGCTTGCAGGAAATCATTCCGTCGAAGGTTGCAACATTCAATTTTGAGGGAGGTGAGAAGGGTGCAAGCGATGGGCGGATGGGGGTGGCCATCAAAGCATCCCACCAAGATTCCGTCTAAGGAGATACTCCTCAGCGACTTGACGCCGAAGAAGCCGCAATTTTCGCCGAAGAAGCCGCAATTTTCCTGGCCGCTGAAATGCAACCATCCGATACTGGAGTTTTCGAGGATGAGATCTTGGACGCCCACCTCGACGAGGTCCTCGACGAGGAGCTGCTCGAGGCGTTTGGATAAATAGGTGAAGTCGTGGAAGACGATGTGGCATTGGCGGATCAGGGCGCGGGGGAAGGTAAAATGTTGGCTGATGTCGACGCCGCCGGAGGGATGCACAACCTCGAGCCGGAAGGCGTCGAGTCGGGGTATGGAGGGGAGGAGGCGGAGCAAGCGGGAGCAGACGGCGGAGAGGGCGACGCGCTGCTTGATGGGGAGGAAGGAGAGGATGGAGATGAGAAGGTCGTTGTGGAGAGAAGTGAGGCGGTCCTCCAGGGCGCTTGCCTGATCGCGCCGGCGATTGTAATGGTCCGTCATCAGGCGAGCAAAGGCGTCGGGATCAAACTGCTTCCGCCGCCTTCTCACCGTTATGTCGCCAAGCGATTTAGATTTTGGATTTAGGGCTTGGGATTTAAAATTTATAATTTAATTTAAGGGTTAGAATTTAAAATTATTTTTTTAAAAATAATAATAATAATAAATCTTATAAGAAAAATTAGTTATTAGATTTAACATATTATTTATTTATTTATATCTATTATTACGATAATTAACCAAAAATTATATTAAAAATTTATTTACTAAGTTTTTTTTTCTATCTCTTGATTTTCAATGTTGGAGCAATTAGGCAATATAATTTGTTGTAAAAAGATTACTTTTCTAAAATATCAATAAAATGAATTCAAAAAAGATGAACAATCTTACTACCTTAGGCTGGCATGCTTACGTTGTACTACTATATGGATCTGTGTATTTTTATCGAGTTTAATTTTATAAGTCTGGTACTAATTTATGATAATTCATCTAATGCTTTTAAAATTATATTATTAATATTATTTATATAAAAAAAGATAGCTCAGTACACGAAGTTCCCGACATACGAAGTCCCAAAAAAAAATCTATTGTACATAATTTTATCCTACTTTTTTATTAGTATTATTTATATAAATTATAATATATATAAATAATTTACCAGATCATTTTATTGGAACTTTCATGACATGTTAAAACATCCCTTTTTCATTGATTTGTCGCACGTCAAAATCAATTGCGATTTAAATATAGTTTTCGGCAATTTAAATTATGTTACTAAGAAAATAACATATTATATAAGATATATATAAATTTGTTAACTATCTAATAAATATATTATAGAAAAAATAAGATATTAAAATTTTTGAAATAGTAATTAAGAATAAATCGCATTTGAACATTTCGTTATTAGATTTAGTTTAGTATTTTTTATTTATTTATTCTTTTACATATATTACAATGTCAATTAACTTATATTAATTGTTCAGCCATAAATAATTATGTCCGATCAATATTGTGAAAGGAGTTTCAGAATAATTTAGATGCAATATTTATATAATTTAACTTTTATTTTTTTAATATAGATTAGTTGTGAGTCATATTAATCAGGCGATTAATGTTGAACCATGGATGTCTGGGAGACAAGTGAACGCCCTTACCACTGTACCATAGCCCCAAGGACTTAGAGACATTAGATTTGGATTTATAAGTAAATAGTTTGACATCGTAAATTTAACAAATCCTACTAAGTCACTATAGGACATACGACAGAACTAGCGATGAAATTAAAATTCATTGTTAATTAACAACGAATTTTAATTTCCATTGCTAATTAGCACCAGAAAAGAAATTCCATTGCTATTATGGGATGAAATTTATTCCCATCACTCAATAGCGATGAAAAACAATTCCGTCACTATTTTAGTGACATATTTTAATTTTCATCGATAAATAGAGACAATAAATAACCCTAATTTTGATTCTGTCTTCTTTGATCTCCCCTGATCTCTCCAACATCCACTCTTCTCCGATCTCAGGCATCCTCTCCTCTTTGATCTCAATACGCTCTACTCTCCCTTCCCTGATCTCCTCTCACTTTTCCATCGCGAGCTTGGGCAGTCACAAGCTTAGCCATCCTGAAATCCCAGGATGACATCCGGATTCTGGAGCAACTCATCATGCTACACCGAAGTATAATATTCTTACAGAAGCTTTGCTTTATCATGGACCCTACATGGTACAAGTAGGCAATAGCTCAGGTTTGCAAATTGCTCACATTGGAAACACATCTTTTCATTCATATGGTCATATTTTTCGCATGCACAACACTCTTCATGTTTTTCTATCACTAAAAATTTACTTTCCTTTCGACACTTTGCTCTTGATAATAATGTGTTTTTTGAATTTCATCATAATCATTGTCTTGTGAAGGATCCCGCGACAGGAACTATTCTACTCTAAGGGGACACTAAAAACGGTTTTTATCATCTTCAATCCACCTTTCTCAAAACCTTTGTTGGAGAACGCACGGATAAATTCTATTGTCATGCACGTCTTGGTCATCCATCTCTACGTCTTGTTCAGAATATTATTAATCATTTTGGTTTACCAACTTCTTTAGCGTCATCATCTCATTTATGTGAAGCTTGTATGAAAGCTAAATCTCATAAACTGCCTTTTGTATCCTCTACTCGCAACTCTAGTCTTCCTTTAGAAATTATTCACTCTAATGTATGGGGTCCTGCTCCTATTCTTTTCAATCAGGGTTTTCTTTACTATGTTATTTTTATTGATAACTTTAGCAAGTTCATTTGAATTTTTCCTATGAAAATAAAATCTGATCTCTTTGATATTTTTTATCTTTTTCAAAAGCATGTTGAGCGTTATTTTGATCGTAAAATACTCTCCCTTCATTCTGATTGGGGAGGAGAGTATCAACCTCTTCATCGTCATCTTACTTCTTTTAGCATCCTCCATTTAGTCTCTTGTCCTCACACTCCTGAACAAAATGGATCCGCTGAAAGAAAACATCGTCTTGTGGTTGAAACTACCTTAGCTCTTCTTAATCATGCTTCAGTTCCACTTAAATTTTGGGATGACGTCGTCCAAACCACAGTCTACCTAATCAATCATTTACCTACTTCACTACTTCAAAACAAGTGTCCATTAGAAAGACTTTATAATCGTTCTCCAGATTACTCCTTCCGTATCTTTGGTTGCACATGTTATCCTTGGCTACGACCTTACTCTAAACATAAGTTAAACTCTTGCTTTCAACAATGTGTTTTCCTTGGTTATAGCAATTTGTATCATGAGTACCGTTAGAGCTGTCAAACGGGCCGACCCGTGACGGGTCAACCATTTGGCGGGGAGGGGCGGGCTGACCCGTCAACTTGGCGGGTTGGGAAATCTCCAACCCAACCCAATCGAAGGCGGGTTGCGGGTTTGGCGGGCTAACCTGTGGGCCTATAAAATTTTTTAAAAAACTTTCATATTTTCGGCAAGCTTCTGCAGCTTGATATGCAACCTTTAAAAGGAAAATGAAAAATTACAGCTTGAGATAAATTCACAAAAAATATTGCTTGAAGAAGAGATTCGTGGTTTTCAAGAGACAATTAGAAAAAATAAAGAAAAACAAAGCAGCGAAGGGTGAGATAGATGGATTGTGGGCTATGCAAAAGTTGATAGTTGTTGATTAGCAGAAGCAAATTTCAATGCTTCAAGCTAAAAAATATTCAGCCATCTATGACCTCAATCACATGATCAATAAAGTTGATAACCAAGTAGAAAAATTTTCATATCTTAAACCATATAGTGTCCTTCTCAACGTCCACGAACATGTGTTTCTCAACCCGCGGGCCAATCCAAGCCCGTAGCGAGCTAACCCACGCGGGACGCGGGTCGCGGGTCTAGGCGGGTCGGCCCGCAACGGGCTTGGGTTGATAAAATTCCAACCCAACCCACTTAATTGGCTTGGCGGGGTGGGCCAACCCAACGGGCCCAACCCAAATTGACAGCTCTAGGTACCGTTGCCTCCATATTTCGACCGGACGGATATATATTTCTCGACATGTTACTTTTGATGAATCTCTTTTTCCGTTTGTAGTTGCTACCTTGGATCCTCCTTCAGATAATCAAGGCACCTTTCTATTATCATCGAGTAATATACTAGAATCTCCACATATTACTTCATCAGGACATATTGAAAGTATAAAGGGGGATGGTATCTTGAGTCCTGCTCCATCTCCATAAATTCCTGTAGATTCAGTGGCTAGTGGTGATACACTCTCTAGTTCTGATTCTCATCCACCTGACCACTCATCTCCGAGTAGCTCTGATGATGATACTCCTCGACGAATGCTTCCTCTTAGTGATATTTATGCACGATGTCAACCAATTTCTACTCGTTATCCTCTTCCATGTGCTCTTATTATATCTTCAAATTTTGGTGAACCTTCTAGCTTTACATAGGCAATCAGAGATTCAAATTGGCGTGCTGCGATGACTACAGAGTTTGATGTTCTCCTTTGTAATGCAACCTGGAGCTTAGTTCCTCATACTCCATCTATGAATATTGTGGGCTCTAAATGGGTTTACCAAATTAAGTTTCGTACAGATGGATCTATTAAACATTACAAAGCTCTCCTTGTTGATAAAGACCTTAATCAATAACCAGGTAGTGGCTTCAATGATACCTTTAGTCCAGTCATCAAAATTACAACTATCAAATTGTTACTATCTATAGCTGTTAGCTCTAATTGGCCGATACAACAATTAGATGTTTCCAATACTTTCCTTCATGGACACCTTGAAGAAACTATTTTTAAGGAGCAACCATCTGGATTCATCCACATGCAACTTCCAACACATGTATGTCAACTTCAGAAATCTATATATGGTCTTCGGCAAGGACCTCGTGTATGGTTTCATCGTTTATCTACCTGGTTTCATACTCAGGATTTTCTGGCTCAAAAGTCAACTCTTCCCTATTTTACAAATGTAATAGAAAATTTTCAATATTTGTTCTGATTTACGTGGATGATATATTAATAACTGGTAGTGATCAAAATGATATTACTACTTTACTACATCTTCTTCGTCAGGAGTTTTTTTATTCTGGATCTAGGTAATGCTCGTTTTTTCCTTGGCATAGAGTTTCTCTCATATTCTGAAGTTTGTCTTCTCTCTCAGAGCAAATACATTACTAGACTTCTACAACGAGCTAAAATAGATGGTGCACATCCTATCTTCACACCAATCATTAAAGGTGGTTTCACTACACCTTCATCCTCTTGTTTAATGTCTGACCCATAGATCTACCAAAGCATTATTGGTGCCCTACAATATATCACTATTACATGACCTGATATTGCTTTTGCTATGAATCGTGCCTATCTATTTATGCATGCTCCTACTGAACATCATTGGGAAGGTGTTAAGAGAATTCTTCGATATCTCAAAGACAATAATCTACATGGTCTTCTTTTATATCGTCAGTCCTCACGAGAGTTGATTGCCTACAGTGATGCAGATTGGGCTGGATCTCTCGAAGATAGACGTTCTACTAGTGGATATACTATATTTCTTGGGCGAAATCTTGTTTCTTGGATTTCAAAAAAGTAACCTACAGTCTCTCACTCAAATACTGAAGCTAAATATAAAGTTATAGCTAACGCAACGTCAAAAATTATTTGTTTGCAATCTCTTCTTTCAGAATTACACCTTTTCCCAACTGTTACGCCCAAAATCTGGTGTGATAATATTGGAGCAACTTATCTTGTGTCAAATCCTATTTTTCATGCTCGTACCAAGCATGTAGAGATTGATTTTCATTTTGTTCGTGAGTGTGTGGTGACTCGACAACTTTCGGTTTCTTACATCTCTACAGAAGATTAAATTGTTAATATATTTACCAAGTCATTATCCAGATAAAGTTTCACCAAGTTAGCACTCAAACTCAACGTTCAAGCACTCCCGTTGAGTTTGTTGAGGGTAAAGACAATATTGGAAAATAATCTTTGATTGATTTCAGCCAATTGAGAATTATTATATTTGGCATCACAATCAAGATCGAGATGAATCAAATAGTAAAAATAATATTTCCAAGTCTATTATATTACTATGTTTATAATTATTATGATTGTATACCATATTTAATCTTTCCATTATTATTTTAGACAACTTGTATAAATGAGTCTATTGACTCTAGCAACAAGATAAATGTATGTTGAAGGCAACCCCATCCTCGAGGGAGGAAAAGTGCATGCCTCAAGACACCATAGCACTACAATTTCTTTCACTTCTTCCAATCCTTTGCCATTGGGAACACACCCTTAATATAGCTAATAAAAATTAGTCTGAATAGTATACTTATACTTATTCAAAACAAGGAAATGGATTAGGTACTGATAACAGTTATTGCTACAAAATAAATGTCCCCGCCAGATTACCTGCATTATTAAATACTAAGGTTAGAGTGTTGAGATGTATACTAAAAGCCTAGTTTTTTATATGAATATTTATTTTAAAATAAGAATCACATTGGTCAAATGTCTGCATTTATGTTAAATGTAGTTGTCCATTTAATTTGTATTGTACATAACATGGTGTGTGGTGCGACACAGAATATCATGTTATCAGTTCCTTATAAATTATAAATAGTAGCTCACAACCAAGATGGAATGGGACAAACCATTGGAATGGTTGTAGTATAATTTGGTATTAGTTTATCTTGACTATAAAATTACACTAGTACACTATGTGTGTATTGAGTAGGATCATTTGAGGTTGTTTCTTTTATACTGACTACATAAAAGAACAAAACCTCTGTTATTATGGATGTGCGTACTCTTAATCCTGATATAATAACAAGCGCGTACACTTATTATTTATTTCTTTAATTTATCAATGGGTGAGATTTATTCCGCTAAATCAATAGGCCCGATAAGTTGGGAAATAATATTATTTATATGGTGTGTTATTGATTATAGAAGGAAATTGTGTCCTAGTAATCTATGTTGATGATGTCCTTATGAGGAGCTCATAAGGATTATCATGTAAACCCTGCAGGTGGACTTAGTCCGGCATGATAATGAAGTTGAGTGGTACTACTCTTGGAACTAGATATTAATTAAGTGAGTTGTCAGTAACTCATTTAATTAGTGGACATTCGATATCTTAAACACAGGGAGATTAATGCACTCATAATAAGAAGAATCCCATAATGTAATTTAGGATTGGTGCGATAGTTCAATAATAACTCTTTAGTGGTATGAGTTATTATTGATGAACTTGAGTTGAGTGTTTATGGCGAACACAGGAAGCTCAAGCTCATCGGGAGACCTAAATCAATTTCTCCTCTCGGTCCCTATTGTAACCTCTATAAAGCCTTGTATCCACAAAGTCCACTTCTTACCCAAATAATGGGCCTGACACATCCTTGCTTGGAGCAAGGGGGGTCGGCCAAGCATTAATTTGGAACCAAGTAGTGGCCGGCCAAGCTTGGTGCCCAAGCTAGGGGCCGGCCATATAAGAATAAAAGGGAGTTTTTAATTTTGTGTTAAAAACTTTCCTTTTATAGCCATCCTCATGGTTTTAAAAGAGAGTTTTAAATTTTAAAATCTTTCCTTTTATAGCTATCTACAAAAGATTAAAGAGAGATTTTAATCTCTTTCCTTATTTGTAGTTATCTATAATGTTTAAAAGAGATATTTTAATTTTGATAAAACTTTCATTTTTGTAATCATGATTTAAAAGAAAAGTTTTAATTTTAATCTTTCCTTTTTTGTAGTCATCTACAATGTTTAAAAGAGAGAGATTAATTTTAAAACTTTCCTTTTGTTGTCATGTACAATAGAAAATTTAAAAGAGAGATATTTTAATTGTTATTAAAATTTTCTTTTTTGTCATGACCAAGGATTATAAAAGAGAGGTAGAGGGTACCTCATGAGATAACACAATTCTTGTTAGAGTGTATACTAAAAGCCTAACTTTTTGTAAATATTTATTTTAAAATAAAGAATCACATTTGGTCAAATGGCTACATTTATAGGCTAAGTGTAGTTGTTCAATTAATTTATATTATAGATAACATGGTGTGTGGTGTCACACACATAAGATCATGTTATCAGTTTATTATAAATTATAAATAGTAGCTCATGACTGAAATGGAAAGGAACAAATTATCTGAACGATCGTAGTGTAATTAGGTATTAGTTTATCTTAACTATATAACTACACTAGTACACTTAGAGTGTATGAGCAGGATCATTTGAGGTAGTTCTTTTTATACTAACTAAATAAAAGAACAAGACCTTGGTTATTATGGAAGTGTGTGCTCTTAATCCTAATATAATAACAAGTACATATATTTAGTATATATTTCTTTGACTTATCAATGGATGAGATTTAGTTCGATAAATCAATAAGCCTGATAAGTTGGGAAATAATATTATTTATAGTGTATATTGTTGATTATAGAAGGAAACTGTGTCCCAGTAATCTAGGTTGATAATGTCCCTAAGAGGAGCTCATAAGGATTGTCATGTAAACCCTACAGGTGGACTTAGTCCGACATGACGATAAGGTTGAGTGGTACTACTCTTGGAACTAGATATTAATTAAGTGAGTTGTCAGTAACTCATTTAATTAATGGACATTCGATATCTTAAACACAAGGAGACTAACACACTCATGATAAGAAGGAGTCTAAAATTTAATTTGGGATTGGTGCGGTAGTTCAATAATAATTCTTTAGTGATATGAATTATTATTGATGAAATTAAGTTGGGTGTTCAGGGCGAACACGGGAAGCTTAATTTCATCGGGAGACCAAAACCAATTCCTCCTCTCGGTCCCTATCGTAGCCTCTTATTTATAAATTATTATACCCACCTTCTTACCCACCCTTAGGTGGCTGGCCAAGCCAAGCTTGGAGCCCAAGCTAGGGCCGACCAAGCCAAGGGTGGAGCCAAGTCAAGGTGGTCGGCCAAAGCTTGGAACCCAAGCTTAGGTGGCTGGCCACTAGAAAATTAAAAGGAATTTTATTTTAAATCTTTCCATATGTGGAAGCCATGATTTTAAAAGAGAGTTTAAAATTTAAATCTTTCCTTTTATAATTTTCTACAAAAGGTTAAGAGAAAGATTAGATATCTTTCCTTATTTGCAGTTAAAAGGAAGATTTTAATTTTGGCGAAAACTTTTCTTGTTTGTAAATCATCCACATGTTTTAAGAGAGATTTTAATTTATAAAATTTTCTTTTATAACTAACCATGAAGGGAATTAAAAAAGGAGAAATTTTTTATTTTAAAAATTTTTCGGAAGCAAATAAGGAAGTTTTAATTTTTGTTCAAAACTTTCCTTATTTGAGGACATGTAGTGGTCGGCCATGATAAGGTTTGAAAGGAATTTTTTAATTAAAATTTCCTTATTAGCCATTGGCAAGGAAATAAGGAAGTTTTAATTATGTTCACAAATTTCCTTATTTGTCATGACCAAGGAATATAAAAGAAGGGGTAGGGGTGCCTTCATTAGATAACTTTTTCCTCTCCTCTCTTCCTTGGTGGTGGTCGGCCCTCATCTTCCTCTTCTCCTTTTCTTCCTCTTTTGTGATCGGCGGCAACAAGCTCTAGGAGTTTTCTTGGTGGCCGGATTTAGCTTAGAGAAGAAGAAGTGAAAGGAGGCTTCGTTTCCTTGTGTCCCTTAGAGCTTGGTGGTGGCCGAACCTCTACATCCTTGGTGGAGTCTTGGTGGCCAAAACTTAGAAGGGAGAAGAAGGAGCTTGGGTGGTTCTCATCTCGGTAGATCGTTGCCCACACAACGTCCGAGATAAGAAGAAGAATGCGATAGAAGATCAAGAGGTCATTGCTTACAAAGAAAGGTATAACTAGTAATTATTTTCCACATCACATACTAGTTTTCTTTGAATGAATTCCAAACACAAGAGACTAGAGATTCTAGATTTCGAATTTGCATTTCGATTTGTGTTTCTTTTCTTTTTCGATCTTATGATTCGATCGTTCTTTATGGTTAAACCTAGGGTTACTATAGGGAGATTGAATATTGAATTTCTTTGAAAGACTTTGCTTAGGCAGTAGTGGATGCGATTGTTAGAGTGTATACTAAAAGCCTAGCTTTTGTAAACATTTATTTTTGAATAAAGAATCACATTGGTCAAATGTCTATGTTTATTTGTTAAATACAGTTGTTCATTTAATTTATATTATAGATAACATAATGTGTGGTGTCATACACAGAAGATAATGTTATCGGTTCCTTATAAATTATAAACAATAGCTCACGACCAAGATGGATAGGAACAAACCATTGGAAGATTGTAGTGTAATTAGATATTAGTTTATCTTGACTATATAATTACACTAGTACACTTAGAGTGTATTGAGTAGGACCATTTGAGGTAGTCTCTTTTTATACTAACTAAATAAAAGAACAAGACCTCGGTTATTATGGAAGTGTGTGCTCTTAATCCTAATATAATGACAAGCACATATATTTAGTATATATTTCTTTGACTTATCAATGGGTGAGATTTAGTTCAATAAATCAATAAGCCTGATAAGTTGGGAAATAATATTAATTATAGTGTGTATTGTTGATTATAGAAGGAAACTGTGTCCTAGTAATCTAGGTTGATAATGTCCCCAAGAGGAGCTCATAAGAATTGTCATGTAAACCCTGCAAGTGGACTTAGTCTGACATGACGATAAGGTTGAGTGGTACTACTCTTGGAACTAGATATTAATTAAGTGAGTTGTCAGTAACTCATTTAATTAATGGGCATTCGATATCTTAAACACAAGGAGACTAACACACTCATGATAAGAAGGAGCCTAAAATTTAATTTGGGATTGGTGCGGTAGTTCAATAATAATTCTTTAGTGATATGAATTATTATTGATGAAATTAAGTTGGGTGTTCAGGGCGAACACGGGAAGCTTAATTTCATCGGGAGACCAAAACCAATTCCTCCTCTCGGTCCCTATCGTAGCCTCTTTTTTATAAAGTATTATATCCACCTTTACCCACTTCTTTACCCTCCTTAAGGTGGTCGGCCAAGCTAGCTTGGAGCCCAAGCTATGGCCGGCCACATGAAGGTTAGATGGGTCATGTACATGTTAGAGTGTATACTAAAAGCCTAGCTTTTGGTATAAATATTTATCTAGAAATAAGAATCACATTGGTCAAATGACTACATTTATGATAAATGTAGTTGTTCAATTAATTTATATTGTAGATAACATGGTGTGTGGTGTCACACACAGAAGATCATGTTATCAGTACCTTATAAATTATAAACAGTAGCTCACGACCAAGATGGAAAGGAACAAACCATTGGAAGGTCGTAGTGTAATTAGGTATTAATTTATCTTAACTATATAATTACACTAGTACACTTAAAGTGTGTTGAGTAGGACCATTTGAGGTCGTTCCTTTTATACTGACTTAATAAAGGAACAAAGATCTCAGTTATTATGGAAGCGTGTGCTCTTAATCCTAATATAATAACAAGCACATATATTTGATATTTATTTCTTTAATTTATCAATGGGTGAGATTTAGTTCGATAAATCAATAAGTCCGATAAGTTGGGAAATGATATCACTTATAGTGTGTGTTGTTGATTATAGAAGGAAACTGTGTCCTAGTGATCTAGGTTGAGAATGTCCCCAAGAGGAGCTTATAAGGATTGTCATGTTAAACCCTGCAGGTGGACTTAGTCCGACATGACGATGAAGTTGAGTGGTACTACTCTTGGAGCTAGATATTAATTAAGCGAGTTGTCAGTAACTTACTTAATTAGTGGACATTTGTTATCTTAAACACAGGGAGACTAACACACTCATGATAAGAAGGAGCCCAAAATATAATTTGGGATTAGTGCGGTAGTTCAATAATAGTTCTCTAGTGGAATGAATTATTATTGATAAAATTAAGTTGTGTGTTCGGGGTGAGCACGAGATGCTTAATTTTATCGGGAGACCAAAACCAATTCCTCCTCTCGGTCCCTATCGTAGCCTCTTAATTATAGAGTACTATACCCACCTATACCCACCTTCTTACCCATCCTATAGGGGTTGGCCAAGCTAGCTTGGAGACCAAGCTAGGGCCGGCCATGGGTATGTTCATGGGTGAATTCATGTGGCCGGCCCTATTAAATAAAAAGGAATTTTAAATTTTAAAATTTTTCTTATGTGGATAATATAATTTAAAAGAGAGTTTAAAAATTTAAATCCTTCCTTTTATAAGATTCTACAAAAGATTAAGAGAAGAGTTAAAATCTCTTTCCTTATTTGTAGATTAAAAGGTTGATTTTAATTTTGGTAAAAACTTTCCTTTTAATTATATTCATGATTTAAAATAAAGTTTAAAAATTAAAAATTCTCTTTTATTAGTTTCTACAAAAGATTAAAAAAAGATTTAATATCTTTCCTTATTTGTAGATTGAAAGGAGATTTTAATTTTTAGAGATAACTTTTCTTTTTGGAAATTATCCACATGTTTAAACGAAAGATTTTAATTTATAAAATTTCTTTTATTAACCAATCAATGAAGGGATTAAAATTATTGGAGAAATTTTTATAAATTTCTAGAAACAAATTAGGAAGTTTTAATTTTTGTTTTAATTAAAACTCTCCTTGTTTTGGGGAGAAGAGTGGCCGGCCATTATAATTTGAAAAGAGAAAATTATTTTAATTAAATAAATTTTCCTTTTCAATGGCAAAAGAATTAAGGAAGTTTTTATTAAATTTTCCTTATTTGCCAAGACCAAGGATTATAAAAGAGGGGGGTAAAGGAGGCTTCAAGGTGAACGACTCTATTCTATTTTTCCTCTCTTTTCTCCTTGGGTGTGGCCGGCCCTTTCTTTCCTCTCCTCTCCTTTGTGTGGCCGAAACCTTCTCATGGTGGAGATAGCTTTGGTGGCCGGATCTAAGAAGGAGAGAAAAGAAGCCTCTTTTCTAGCATCCCTTGGAGCATGGTGGTGGTGGCCGAACCTCTTCATCCTAGGAGAAGTTTTGATGGCCGAAACTTGTAAGGAAGAAGAAGGTGCTTGGTGGTTCTCATCTCGGAAGATCGTTGCCCACACAACGTCCGAGGTTAGAAGAGGAATACGGTAGAAGATCAAGAGGTCTTTCTAAAAGGTATAACTAGTAATTTTTCTTTCCGCATCATACTAGTTATTTTTGGAAATAATACTAAATACAAGAGGCTTACGATTCTAGTGTTTCGAATTTGTTTTCGATATAGTGTTTCTTTGTTTTTTTTTCTTGTGATTTGATTGTTCTTTTCGGTTGACCTAAAGTTATTTTAGGAAATTAAATATTAGCTTTTTATAAAAGGTTTTGTCTAGTCGGTGGTGGTTGCTCCCATATCCAAGAAGGCCGTGTGCCTCGCCACGTCAGTACTGGGAACCAATTATGGAAATTAATATTTAATGGAATTAATAACTTAAGGTGATTTGGGTCGAACGTGTTAAGTTCCGCAGGAGACCCAAGTCAAAACCTAAAAGAACAAATAAATTAAGTTTTGGATCAAACGTATTAAGTTCCGCAGGCGATCCAAAATTTAATTTAAAAGAACACATGGTAGCTAGGAAAAGGTTCAGACCTTTGTACAAAATTTTTGTACAGTGGAACCTCTAGGTTTTCCGAGTAGCAACCAACAGTACATGGCCGGCCCTAGCTTGAACCCAAGCTTAGGTGGCCGACCACTAGAAAAATAAAGGGATTTTATTTTTTAAAATCTTTCCTTATGTGGAAGCCATGATTTAAAAGAGAGTTTAGAATTTAAAACTTTCCTTTTATAGATTTCTATAAAAGATTAAGAGAAAGATTAGATATCTTTCCTTATATGTAGTTAAAAGAAAGATTTTAATTTTGACGAAAATTTTCCTTATTTGTAAATCATCCACATGTTTAAAAGAGATATTTTAATTTATAAAAGTTTCCTTTTATAACCAACCATGAAGAGATATTTAAATGAGAAATTTTATTTTATAAAATTTTCCGAAGCAAATAAGGAAGTTTTAATTGTTGTACAAAACTTTCCTTATTTTGATGGGCATGGTGTGGCCGACCATTAAGAGGGTGAAAAGGAATTTTTAATTAAAATTTTATTATTAACCAATGACAAGGAAAATAAGAAAATTTTAATTATAATTAAATTTCTTTATATGTCATGACCAAGGATATAAAAGAGAGGGTAGGGGTGCCTTCATGAGACACAACTCTCTTCTATTCTTTCTCTCTTTTCCTCCTTGGTGGTGGCCGGCCCTATTGCTTTTTCCCTCTTCCTTTTCTTTCTTCTTCATTGGCCGAACCTCATCATCTCTTGGAGCTTGAAGGTGGCCGGATCTAGCTTGGAGAAGAAGGAGAGAAAGGAAGCATCCCTTGGAGCTTGGTGGTGGTGGTCGAACCTCATCTATTCTTGGAGTATTTGTGGTGGCCGAACCTTGCAAGGAGAAGGAGCTTGGGTGGGTTCTCATCTCGGTAGATCGTTGTCCACACAACGTCCGAGATAAGAAGAGGAATACGATAGAAGATCAAGAGGTCGTTTGCTTACAAAAAAAGGTATAACTAGTAATTGTTTTTCGCATCATGCTAGTTTTCTTTGTAAGAATTCCAAACACAAGAAGCTAGAGATTCTAGGTTTCGAATTTGCATTTCGAATTGTGTTTCTTTTCTTTTTTGATCTTGTGATTCTATTGTTCTTTAAGGTTAAATCTAGGGTTACTGTAGGAAGATTAAATATTAAATTTCTTTAAAAGACTTTGTCTAGTCGGTGGTGGATGCTCTCATACCCAAGAAGGTCTAGTCCCTCGCCATTGTTAGAGTGTATACTGAAAGCCTAAACTTTTGTAAATATTTATTTTGAATAAAGAATCACATTTGGTCAAATTGTCTACATTTAGTTGTAGTTGTTCAATTAATTTATATTGTAGATAACATAGTATGTGGTGCCACATACAGAAGATGATGTTATCAGTACCTTATAAATTATAAACAGTAGCTCACGACCAAAATGGAAAGGAACAAACCATTGGAAGGTCATAGTGTAATTAGGAATTAGTTTATCTTGACTATATAATTACACTAGTACACTTAGAGTGTATTGAGTAGGACCATTAGAGGTCGTTTCTTTTATACTGACTTTATAAAGGAACAAATACCTCAGTTATTATGGAAGTGTGTGCTCTTAATCCTAATATAATAACAAGCACATATATTTGATATTTATTTCTTTAATTTATCAATGGGTGAGATTTAGTTCGATAAATCAATAAGCCCGATAAGTTGGGAAATGATATCACTTATAGTGTGTGTTGTTGATTATAGAAGGAAACTGTGTCCTAGTGATCTAGGTTGATAATATCCCCAAGATGAGCTCATAAGGATTGTCATGTTAAACCCTGCAGGTGGACTTAGTCCGACATGACGATAAGGTTGAGTTGTACTATTCTTGGATTAAGATATTAATTAAATGAGTTGTCAGTAACTCACTTAATTAGTGGACATTCGACATCTTAAACACAGGGAGACTAACACACTCATAATAAGAAGGAGCCCAAAAATGTAATTTGGGATTGGTGCGGTAGTTCAATAATAATTCTCTAGTGGAATGAATTATTATTGATAAAATTAAGTTGTGTGTTCGGGGCGAACATGGGATGCTTAATTTTATCGGGAGACCAAAATCAATTCCTCCTCTCGGTCCCTATCGTAGCCTCTTATTTATAGATTACTATACCCACCTATACCCACCTTTATACCCATGATGTAGGGGCCGACCAAGCTAGCTTGTGGATCAAGCTAGGGCCGGCCAAGCCTTGGTTCATGGGTGGCCGGCCCTAGCTTGAACCCAAGCTTAGGTGGCCGGCCCCCATTAAATTAAAAAGAATTTTAATTTTAAAATTTTCTTATGTGAAAGATATAATTTATTGAAGAGATTAAAAATTAAAATATCTCTTTTAAAAGGATCTATAAAAGATTAAAGAAAGAGATTAGATCTCTTTCCTTATTTGTAGATTGGAAAGATATTTTATTTTTCTTTTTTATAAATTATTCACATGTAGAAAAATTAAAATAATAGAAATTTCTTTTTATCAACCATGAAGGGATTTTAAAGGGAAATTTTATTTTTTAAAATTTTCGAAGACAAATAAGGAATTTTAATTGTTGATTGAAATTGCCTTGTTTGCTCTTATTGAGGTGGCCGACCATGATTAATGGATTAGGAAATTTTATTTAATTTTCTTAATTAATTGTTGTCAAGGAAAGTTAAGGAAATTTTATTGTAATTAAATTTCCTTATTTACCAAAGCTAAGGAATATAAAAGAGAGGGTTGGGGTGCCTTCATTAGACACAACCTCTATTATTCTCTCCCTCTTTTTCCTTGGTGTTGTGGTCGGCCATCCTCTCTCCCTCTCTTCCTCTTTGTGGTGGCCGAAATGTTGGTGCAACCTTAGGTCAAGGTTGACCTGGTTGACCAGACTCGAGTTGACTGGACTCGAGTTGTGTTTTGATGTTTGACGAGTTATGTTTGACAATGGTTGTATCTTGATGTTTGACAAGGATATAAGCTTGGGAGATTGTGGGTGCAACCTGTGGTCAAGGTTGACCTGGTTGACCCGAGGTGAGTTGACCTGACTCGAAAAAGTCCAAGCAGGGGGCTTGGCACGGGAAAAGTCCAAGCAGGGAGCTTGGCATCGGAAAAGTCCAAGCAGGGAGCTTGGCACGGGAAAAGTCCAAGTATGGAAGCTTGGCACATGGGAAGTCGGAGAGGGCTCGGTAGCTCGTTCTCCGGACTGTGGTCAGAGAGGGCTCGGGAGCTCGTTCTCTGGAACGGATGGAAGTCGGAGAGGGCTCGGTAGCTCGTTCTCGAGACTGGTCAGAGAGGGCTCGGTAGGCTCTCTCTGGACCGGATGTGGAAAAGTCCGGTGAGTGAAGCCGGGCAGAGACGGAAAGTCACGGTGAGTGAAGCCAGCAGGTGGGAAATCCTGGGCAGTGGTGAAAATCCTGGTGAGTGAAGCTAGGTGGAAGTCCTGGTGAGTGAAGCCAGGCAGTCGGAAAGTCCTAGTGAGTGAAGCTAGGCAGTTGGGAAGTCCTGGTGAGTGAAGCCAGGCAATTGGAAAGTCCTGGTGAGTGAAGCCGGGCAGATTGAAAACCTGGTGAGTGAAGCCAGGTGAAAACCCTAGTGAGTAAAGCTAGGTGAAAGTCCTGGTGAGTGAAGCCGGGCAAGGGAAAATCCAGATGGATAAAGGGTGATCGGACATCTGGTGTTGAGAAGGTCAAGTAGGTCAAGGGAGTGACCGGATACTTGACACGAAGAGAAAAGTCCAAGTGGGTCAAAGGGATTGACCGGACACTTGGTGGGGAGTCTTAGCAGGTCAAGGGAGTGACCGGATGCTAAGCATGATGTACCAACAGGTCAAGGTTGACCGGATGTTGGTTTGGCAAAAACAAGCTCTGGATCGATCAGTGGATCAATCCAGTGATACACTGGGTATCTGGATCGGTCTGATGACCGATTAGTAACCAAACAGTAGCCTACTGAGTGTTATCTGATCGGTCTGCAGACCGATCAGGAAACAATGATCAGAAGGCAAGAAGCTCGGGAGAAAAGGAAGGGGATCGGTCCCTGGACCGATCAGAGAAAGATCTGATCGGTCCCCAGGACCGATCAGGATGAAGCTGGACCGATCAGGAGCATGCCTGATCGGTCCAGACCTTAAAACCGATCAAGGCTTAGCCTGATCGGTCCCCATGACCGATCAGGAGCTCTGTGGACCGATCAGGATGGAGCCTGATCGGTCCACATCCTAGCAATTGCGTAGCAACGGCTAGTTTCTTCTGTGTCTTCTTCGTAGGTTAAAAAAGAGTTCGAGGGCCTGTACAGTACTACTCCTTCCTTCTTGCCCCTGCTCCTTGCTGTGCTTGAGCTTTGCTGAGCTCTCTGCTTCGTGAAGCTTCGTGTGAGCTTCCCCGGCTGGTCAGTTGCTGCTGTTCTTCCGTGAAGTTGCTGCTTCATCAACGGAAACCAGTCGAAGGCAAGCAAGGTGTTTTACATTCATATTGTTTGTATTTCTTGATGTATTTCTATCTTGTTGTTGCAAGTTATTATGGCGAGGTTTCTCCACCCACAAGGAGTATTTATTAGCCGGTTCTCCGGGGTCTCATCCACCGACGGATTGATAGGCTTCGTCCACCTTGCGGACACGCCGAGGAGTAGGAGTTTCATCTCCGAACCTCGTTACATCGCTGCGTCTAAGGTTTGATCTTCTCGTTCTCGTTTCTATTATATTATTTCCGCTGCGCTAACCTAGTTTGTAGAAAGAAAAGAACGAATTTGGGGTCGGCTATTCACACCCCCCCTCTCTAGTCGCGATCATCGATCCTAACAAGTGGTATCAGAGCGAGGTCGCTCTTCGTTGGATCAACACCTGGGGGAGCACAAGCTAGAGATGGATCAACTCGGAGAAGACATCACGATTCCACCCTTCTACGATCGCGAGGACTTCGCGTTTTGGAAGGTAAGAATGAGGTATTTTCTTATGACTAACCTTGAAAATTGGAGTTGTGTTCAATTAGGTTTTACTCCTCCATTGGATAAAGAAGGAGAACTTTTGGAGAAAAAGAAGTGGACAAAGGAGCAAGTCCACCAATCAACCGTCAACGATGAGGTATTGAAAATTTTTGAATTTTCTTTACCTAATGATGTTTTGTGTAGGATAGGTGGATACAACAATGCCAAGGAGTTGTGGAACAACTTGGCTAAGTTCCATGAGGGGAACTCCACTTCAAGCCATGAAGAGGAGGCAAGTGAGCCAAGTCGCTCACATCATGGAGGCATGGATTTAGAGGTTGAGGGTCACTCAACATCTAAGGATGAAGAGGAGGAGAGTTCTTCTTCAAGTTCGGAGCAAGAAGAAGAAGCTTCTACCTCCGGAAGGGATGAAGGAGAGAGCGTTCAACCATCCTCAACCCTAGGTAACTCAAGCAATTTAATTTCTTGTAAATTACATATAATGTGCTTTGAGTGTAGGGAGTATGGACATTACAAGAGTAAGTGTCCAAGGAGGGTTAGGAAGACTCCACCGGCGCCAAAGGTCAAGGAAGCCGGAGTCCCAACACGCAAGGGCAAGGAGCACGTGGTGTGCTTCCAATGCAAGCGAAGGGGACACTATAGGAGCCAATGTCCGAGGGGGAGGCAATCTCACAAGGACAAGAGATCGAGCACATGTATAGGGGGAGCTAGGGCAAAACCCTAAGGTAATCTCTAAGGCACATTCTTGCAATTCTAGTAGGATGCATGCTAGTAGCCTTATTGCTATTGTCAAGAATGATAAGCATGTTAATTATAGGAATCAATATACATGCTTAGGTGCCAAACATGTTAACCTAGATAAGGATAATACTAGAAATGCCAACCCTAGGATTCATTCATCTAAGGTTAAGGAAAATCTAGGTAGAAACCCCAAAACAACTAGACACATGCCTAGGAATACCTCAAAGAAAAATGAAAAATTAAAAATTGAGGTATTAGAGAAGGAGAATCAAGTCTTGAGGTCAAGACTTGATACTTTGGAAAAGGCTCTTAAGAACTTGGAGAAGTCATCTCTAGGGTTTAAGGGTCAAAAACCAATGTCCAAGGACAAGAAAAGTTTGGGTCACAAACCTAAGTCCCAAGTGGTCAAGCCCACTTATCACAATGTTCCATTCGATTATGGAACAAGACCTAGGGCTAGAAAGACCATCACCAAGGTCACAAGGGGAGTCACCCCTAGAGTGGATCTTGATGAGTCCCAAATGACCAAGGCTTTAAAGCCTAGGAGGGTCATTAGGAGGGTTGCTAGGGAAGTCATCCCTAGTGAATATTTAGTGAACCCAATGAGCTCCAATAGATATTGGGTTCCTAGGAGCGTGATTTCATCACGCTAGATGAGTTAAGGTGTGCCAACCTTACTTGAATAGGTAGTTAACCTAATCATGGCAAAAGGTGGCACTTTAGGAATTTTCAAGGTGTAATCAAGCCTTGAAAATGAAATGGAAAGCTATTCCTAAGGTGATTAGGATGTGCCAATCACATTTGAGGAGTTCTCTAAAGTCAATTGGCACATAGTGATCTAAAAATCTTTGGTATATGATTTTAGGTCTTTTACTCTTAGGAATATAGAACCTATGGCAAAATGATCAAAACTGTCAAAAATGGCAACTAAGGCTAGAATTAGGTATTTCCTATACCTTTACATGTTATTTGTCATACATTGTTTGTCATATGCCATGTCATGACATCATTTTTATTTTATGATCATTTAAAATGTCATGATAATGCTTAAGTTAGTTTAAATGTTATGCTTTATTTAAGTTTCACACTTTATGCCATGACATCATGACATTGGCACATGTTATTATGTATGATATCATTTTATGCCATGTCATCATTTCTTGCATTTATAATCAATGAAATTGATTTAAGGTTAAAAACACAATTTGATATGGAGATCAAATTGATGTTTAGAAAATGCATGAGACCTTAGCCTAAGATAACCTAAACCCATATCTCACATCAAAATTGACTTGGATGTGTTTGATACACCTTAGATGTGTGTGAGATATTAGGATGATGAGTTAGGATCAAGGTGCATAGTTCTTGTACCTAGATGAGCCTAATTCAAAAATTGGGGATCATAGGGAAAGCTTATGTACAAGTCATGTACATATAGCCCAAAGATTGTGGTCCCAAATTAAATGGTTTAAAATCATTTCAAAATTGATTTGAAAAACCTTGATGAAGCTTTTCTAGTGATAGCATTCATCATTGAGCAAATTGATACAAAGTTGAGGTAAACTTGAACTATTTCAAAGTTTTTGAACTTTGTATCTAGATTTGAAAATGGAAGTTATTTTCATAGAAAACTATTTTTCCCTGATAGTATATGTTATGAGGAATGTATCCTCAAAATTTCACAATTTTTGGAATTTTCTGTAATTTTCTAGAGGTTTCTGAATTTCGGGAGAAGAAATCAGAAATCAGAAATCAGAATTGTGGACCGATCAGAGGGGATTCTGATCGGTCCAGGGGTGCCTGGATCGGTCACCGTGACCGATCCAGGGAATCCCTGATCGGTCTGGTGACCGATCAGGGCGTGCCAACTTGCTGAAATTCGACTGGTTGTCTGAAATTTCAGCTCGGGAAGTTGGTATTTTGGATTTCTAAAGGTTTGAAACTCTCCAAGACATTGTTGGTGCAATGGTCAAGGGGGAGTTGACCTTTAGGGGGAGTTTTACCTATTAGTCAAGGAGGAGTTGACTTTTAGGGGGAGTTTTTACTCGTCGAAATTTTTGAGGATGAGTGATATGGGATTATCACTAAGTTAATTATTGACTCTAGTGTCAAGGGGGAAATTAAGAGTTTCAATGAAAGGTATGGGACTTTCATTAGGAAGAAACTCTTGACCTTAATTCACTCTTTTTGATGTGTGTCAAAAAGGGGGAGAGTAGAAAGGAGAATGGAGAATGTCTAGAGAATGTTCAGGGAAGAACATTGGAAAACCTAAGTTATGTTATCGAGTTAACCTAACTTGATTATGGGTTTGATTATGGGTTTTGTCAATGGGTTTTGTCAAACATCAAAAAGGGGGAGATTGTTGGTGCAACCTTAGGTCAAGGTTGACCTGGTTGACCAGACTCGAGTTGACTGGACTCGAGTTGTGTTTTGATGTTTGACGAGTTATGTTTGACAATGGTTGTATCTTGATGTTTGACAAGGATACAAGCTTGGGAGATTGTGGGTGCAACCTGTGGTCAAGGTTGACCTGATTGACCCGAGGTGAGTTGACCTAACTCGGAAAAGTCCAAGCAAGGAGCTTGGCACGGGAAAAGTCCAAGCAGGGAGCTTGGCATCGGAAAAGTCCAAGCAGGGAGCTTGGCACGGGAAAAGTCCAAGTATGGAAGCTTGGCACATGGGAAGTCGGAGAGGGCTCGGTAGCTCGTTCTCCGGACTGTGGTCAGAGAGGGCTCGGGAGCTCGTTCTCTGGACCGGATGGAAGTCGGAGAGGGCTCGGTAGCTCGTTCTCCGAACTGTGGTCAGAGAGGGCTCAGTAGCTCGTTCTCTGGACCGGATGTGGAAAAGTCCTGGTGAGTGAAGCCAGGCAGATGGGAAAGTCCTGGTGAGTGAATCCAGGCAGTTGGGAAATCCTGGTGAGTGAAGCCAGGTGAAAATCCTGGTGAGTGAAGCTAGGTGGAAGTCCTGGTGAGTGAAGCCAGGCAGTCGGAAAGTCCTAGTGAGTGAAGCTAGGCAGTTGGGAAGTCCTGGTGAGTGAAGCCAGGCAGTCGGAAAGTCCTAGTGAGTGAAGCTAGGCAGTTGGGAAGTCCTGGTGAGTGAAGCCAGGCAGTTGGAAAGTCCTGGTGAGTGAAGTCGGGCAGATTGAAAACCTGGTGAGTGAAGCCAGATGAAAACCCTAGTGAGTAAAGCTAGGTGAAAGTCCTGGTGAGTGAAGCCGGGCAAGGGAAAATCCAGATGGATCAAGGGTGATCGGACATCTGGTGTTGAGAAGGTCAAGTAGGTCAAGGGAGTGACCGGATACTTGACACGAAGAGAAAAGTCCAAGTGGGTCAAAGGGATTGACCGGACACTTGGTGGGGAGTCTTAGCAGGTCAAGGGAGTGACCGGATGCTAAGCATGATGTACCAACAGGTCAAGGTTGACCGGATGTTGGTTTGGCAAAAACCAAGCTCTGGATCGATCAGTGGATCGATCCAGTGATACACTGGGTATCTGGATCGGTCTGGTGACCGATCAGTAACCAAACAGTAGCCTACTGAGTGTTATCTGATCGGTCTGCAGACCAATCAGGAAACAACGATCAGAAGGCAAGAAGCTCGGGAGAAAAGGAAGGGGATCGGTCCCTAGACCGATCAGAGAAAGATCTGATCGGTCCCCAGGACCGATCAGGATGAAGCTGGACCGATCAGGAGCATGCCTGATCGGTCCAGACCTTAAAATCGATCAGGGCTTAGCCTGATCGGTCCCCATGACCGATCAGGAGCTCTGTGGACCGATCAGGATGGAGCCTGATCGGTCCACATCCTAGCCGTTGCATAGCAACGACTAGTTTCTTCTGTGTCTTCTTCGCAGGTTAAAAAAGAGTTCGAGGGCCTGTACAGTACTACTCCTTCCTTCTTGCCCCTGCTCCTTGCTGTGCTTGAGCTTTGCTGAGCTCTCTGCTTCGTGAAGCTTCGTGTGAGCCTCCCCGGCTGGTCAGTTGCTGCTGTTCTTCCGTGAAGTTGCTGCTTCATCAACGGAAACCAGTCGAAGGCAAGCAAGGTGTTTTACATTCATATTGTTTGTATTTCTTGCTGTATTTCTATCTTGTTGTTGCAAGTTATTGTGGCGAGGTTTCTCCACCCACAAGGAGTATTTATTAGCCGGTTCTCCGGGGTCTCATCCACCGACGGATTGATAGGCTTCGTCCACCTTACGGACACGCCGAGGAGTAGGAGTTTCATCTCCGAACCTCGTTACATCGCTGCGTCTAAGGTTTGATCTTCTCATTATCGTTTCTATTATATTATTTCCGCTGCGCTAACCTAGTTTGTAGAAAGAAAAGAACGAATTTGGGGTCGGCTATTCACACCCCCCTCTCTAGCCGCGATCATCGATCCTAACACGAAACTCTTCCTTGCTTGGAGCTTTTGCGGTGGCCGGATACTACTTGGAGAAGAAGAAGAAGAAGGAGAGAAAGCTTGCATCCCTTGGAGCTTAGTTGGTGGAAAAAGTTCTTAATCCTTGGATTTTGGTGCTTGGCCGAAACTTGAAGGAAGAAGAAGAAGGTGCTAGGTGGTCCTCATCTTGGAAGATCGTTGCCCACACAACGTCCAAGGTTAGAAGAGGAATACGGTAGAAGATCAAGAGGTCTTTTTAAAAGGTATAACTAGTATTTTTCCTTTCCGCATCATACTAGTTATTTTTGGAAATAATACCAAATACAAGAGACATGCGATTCTAGTATTTCGAATTTATTTTCGATGTTGTGTTTTTTTTTGTTTTTCTTTCCTTGTGATTTGATTGTTCTTTTCGGTTGACCTAAAGTTATTTAAGGAAATTAAATATTAACTTTCCTTAAAATGCTTTGTCTAGGCGGTGGTGGTTGTTCCCATATCCAAGAAGGCCATGTGCCTCGCCATGCAGTCCTGGAAGCCAATTTTGGAAACTAATATTTAATGAAATTAATAACTTAGGTGATTTGGATCGAACGTGTTAAGTTCCGCAAGAGATCCGAGTCTAAACCTAAAAGAACAAATAGATTAAACTTTGGATCAAACGTGTTAAGTTCCGCAGGCGATCCAAGTTTAATTTAAAAGAACACATGATAGCTAGGAAAAGGTTCAGACCTTTGTACAAAATTTTTGTACAGTGGAACCATTAGGTTCTACGAGTAGCAACCAACAGCCATGCAGTAATGGAAGCCAATTTTAGAAATAAATATTTAATCGACTTTGTAACATAGGTGGACTTGGATCAATAATGTTAAGTTCTGTTTGTGATCCAAGTCTAAACCTAAAATAACAGATAAGTTAAACTTGGAATCAATAATGTTAAGTTCTGTTTGCGATCCAAGTTTAATTTCTAAAGAACACAATAGGTTGTTAGGAAAGGTTCGACACTTGTACAAAATTTTTTTGTACAGTGGAGCCAGTACGATATTCCGAGTAGCAACCAACAGCTCCCATACCCAAGAAGGCATAGTGCCTCGCCACGTTTCGTCCTGGAAGCCGATCTTAGAAATAAATATTTAATCAACTTTGTAACATGGGTGGACTTGGATCAATAATGTTAAGTTCTATTTGTGATCCAAGTCTAAACCTATAAGAATAGATAAGTTAAACTAGGAATCAATAATGTTAAGTTCTGTTTATGATCCAAGTTTAATTTCTAAAAAACACAATAGGTTGTTTAAAGGTTCGACACTTGTACAAAATTGTTGTACAGTGGAACCGGTATGATATTCTGAGTAGCAACCTGTTGGTTAGTCCTAGGAAAACGTATTGGTTCCACTGTACAAAAATTTTTTGTACAAGTGTCGAACCTTTCCTTAAATAACCTATTGTGTTCTTTAGAAGTTAAATTAAGAATCGCAGACGGAACTTAACATCATTGATTCCAAATTTAACTTATCTGTTCTTAATGGTTTAGATTTGAATCGCAAGCGAAACTTAACACTATTGATATAAATCTACCTAAGTTATTAATTCCATAAATATTAATTTCCAAAATTTGCTTCCAGGACTGCATGGCGAGGCACATGGCCTTCTTGGATATGGGAGCAACCACCACCGCCTAGGCAAAGCCTTTTAAGGAAAGCTAATATTTATTTCTTTAAATAACTCTAGGTTAACCAAAAAGAACAATCGAATCACAAATTCGAAAAAGAAGAAAACACAAACTCAAAAAAAAGCTATTTCGAAAACTCTAGAATCATATGCCTCTTGTGTTTGGTATTTCCAAAAATAACTATACAAAGAAAACTAGTATAATGCGGAAAACGATTACTAGTTATACCTTCCTTTGTATGCAAAAATAACCTCTTGATTTTCTACCGTATTCCTATTCTTATCTCGGACGTTGTGTGGGCAACGATCTTCCGAGACGAGAACCACCAAGCTCCTTCTTCTCCTAGCTAGATTCGGCCACCATTAATTCTCCATGAGAAGTAAAGATCCTGCCACCACCACCAAGCTCCAAAGGATGCTAGAAACGAAGCCTTCTTTCTCTCCTTCTTCTCCTAGCTAGAACCGGCCACCATGGACTTCCCTTAAGTTGATGTCGCCGACCACAAAGGAGGAGGAGAAAAGAAGGAGAAGAGGAGACCCTAGGGCCGGCCACACCAAGGAAGAAAAGAGAGGAAGAAAAGAATAGAGTCGTTCACAATGAAGGCACCTCTACCCCTTCTTTTATAATCCTTGGTCTTGGCAAATAAGGAAATTTAAATAAAAAACTTCCTTAATTCTTTTGCCATGAAAAGGAAAATTTATTTAATTAAAAATAATTCTCTTCTCAATATACATGGCCGGCCACTTATTTCCCCAAAACAAGGAGAGTTTTAATTAAAACAAAAATTAAAACTTCCTAATTTATCTCCAAAAATTTATAAAAAATTTCTCCAATAATTTTTCCCTTCATGGTGGTTTGTAAAAAGGAAATTTTATAAATTAAAATCTTTCTTTTAAACATGTGGATAAAAAGAAAGTTATCTCTAAAAATTAAAATCTCTTTTAATCTACAAATAAAGAAAGATATCAAATCTTTTCTTAATCTTTTGTAGAAACTTATAAAAGAGAATATTTAATTTTTAAACTCTCTTTTAAATTATGAACATGGTTAAAAAGGAAAGTTTTCTCAAAATTAAAATATTCTTTTCAATCTACAAATAAGGAAAGGTTTCAAATCTTTTCTTAAGCTTTTGTAGAAAGCTATAAAAGGAAAGATTTAAAATTTAAAATTTCTTTTAAAACCATGATATCCACATAAGAAATAATTTTAACAAAAAAATCTTTTTTAATATGATGTGGCCGACCACCTAGACTTGGGCTCCAAGCTATTGGACGGCCACCTTAAGGCTCAACCTTTAGACTTGGCCGGCCCTAAGCTTGAGCTTCAAGCTTGGCTTGGTCGACCCCTATTGGTTGAGTAAGAAGGTGGGTATGTGGTGGGTATAAATCTCTATATACAAGAGGCTACGATAGGGACCAAGAGGAGGAATTGATTTTGGTCTCCTGATGAAATTAAGCTTCCCATGTTCGCCCCGAACACACAACTTAATTCCATCAATAATAATTCATTCTACTAAAGAACTATTATTGAACTACCGCACCAATCCCAAATTACATTTTTGGGCTCCTTCTTATTATGAATGTGTTAGTCTCCCTGTGTTTAAGATGTCGAATGTCCACTAATTAAGTGAGTTACTGACAACTCATTTAATTAATATCTTAGTCCAAGAGTAGTACCACTCAACCTTATCGTCATATTGGACTAAGTCCACCTGCATGTTTTAACATGACAATCCTTATGAGCTCCTCTTGGGGACATTATCAACCTAGATCACTAGGACACAGTTTCCTTCTATAATCAACAACACACACTATAAGTGATATCATTTCCCAACTTATCGGGCTTATTGATTTATCGAACTAAATCTCACCCATTGATAAATTAAAGAAATAAATATCAAATATATTTGCTTGTTATTATATTAGGATTAAGAGCACACACTTCCATAATAACTGAGGTCATTGTTCCTTTATAAAGTCAGTATAAAAGAAACGACCTCTAAATGGTCCTTCTCAATACACTCTAAGTGTACTAGTGTAATTATATAGTTAAGATAAACTAATACCTAATTACACTACGACCTTCCAATGGTTTGTTCCTTTCCATCTTGGTCGTGAGCTACTGTTTTTAATTTATAAAGAACCGATAACACGATCTTCTGTGTGTGACACCACACACTATGTTATCTACAATATAAATTAATTGAACATCTACATTTGGTATATATAAAGGTAGACACTTGACCAATGTGATTCTTATAAATGTTTATACAAAAGCTAGGCTTTTAGTATACACTCCAACAATCTCCCACTTATACTAAAAGACTATGCTGCCATAAATGCTGCCATACATCTGATTCCCATCCATTCAACATGCCCATCAAAAGATCTTGCCTAAAGGGCCTTAGTGAAAGGATCTATAGGTCATCATTTGATGCAATCTAGGCGGCAACAACTTCTCCTCGTTTATACGATTTCTCATATTGGGTGGTACTTGCGCTCTTTTGTGTTCACTTGCCTTATGGACTCATGGTTTCTTCGAGTTTGCTACTGCACCATTATTATTACAATAAATTGTAATAATCTTTGGACAAAGCAGAAATCATATCTAAGCCCATCTTGAAGTTATTGAGTCACTCAGCTTCTATGGCTGCCTCTGAGGCTGCCACATACTTAACTTCCATAGTGGAATCTAAAAAGCACATATGCTTAACACTCCTCCATAGTTATGGCTTTACCTCCTAAAGTAAACACAAAACCCCGAGGTTGACTTACTACTGCCCCTCTCTGATTAGAAGTCAAAATCCTTGTTACCCATAGGGATCAAATCATCTGCCTTGTAAGCTAGCATATAATCTCTTGTGCCTCTAAGGTACTTCATTATATGCTTTACCGCAGACCAATGTCCTTGTCCAGGGTTACTTTGATGTCTACTAACCATGCCCACGGTAAAACAAATATCCAGTCTCGTACACAACATTGCATACATTAGGCTTCCCACAGCCGAAACATAATGAACTGCCTTCATGTCCTTTATCTCCTTTGATGTCTTCGAAGACATCTCTTTAGATAAAGCTACTCCATGCCTAAAAGGTAAGAAACCTTTCTTGGAGTTCTGCATGCTAAACGAGCAAGGATTGTATGAAGCTCGGGATAAGCACAACATTCTTTTCTTGCGATCCCTTATGTCTTTGATCCCAAGAATGTGTGCACATTCTACTAAGTTCTTCATATCGAATTGTTTGGACAACCATACCCTTACTTCTGACAACACTTTGATATTGTTTCCAACTACCAAAAATATTATCTACGTATAGTATAAGAAATACCACTACGTTTCCATCACACTTCTTGTATGCACAAGACTCATTCGATTATTAAATAAATCCATAGGCCCGGATTACTTTATTAAATCGAATGTTCCAAGACTTTGAAGCTTTACTTCAGTCCATAGACTAATTGAGCTTACATACTAGATGCTCTTTTCCCTTTGCAATGAACCTCTCTGGTTGCTTTATATGGATGCATTCTTCAAGACTTCTATAAAGGAAAGCTGTCTTGGCATCCATTTGCCTAATCTCATAATCTATATGAGTAGCAATAGATAAAAGAATCCGAATAGACTTAAGCATGGCTACCGATAAAAGGTTTCCCTTTTTCAACAAGCCTTGCTTTGAAATTTTTCACTTTCCCATCTATCCCTTTTTTCTATTGTAGACTTATTTTCACCCAATGGCTTTTACACCTATTTGGTGATTATATAAGCTCCCAGAATCTATTAGAATATATATATTCTAATTCTGTATTTATTGCTCTTTGCAAAGATACTTCCTCTTTATCTTGGAGTGCTTCGTCATATGTCCGGGGATCATGTTCACGTCTACCAGGGATCAAGTCCAAAGACTCTCCCAAAGCATGAATCTTTTAGGTTGCCTAACAACCCTCCCACTATGACGAGACACTTTCTGCAATTGTGTATCATTTGTGATACGTGTTGTAGTTTCTTGTGATATTTCATCTTGTACAGTTGGTACTAGATTAGACGTGTCCTTTATTATTTTCTTAAGAACAATTTTACTTATGGGCTTGTGGTTCATTATATAGTCCTCTTCTAAAAATCGGTCATTGATGCTAACAATGACCTTCTGATTTTAAAGACTATAAACCTACTTTCGTTTATCTAGGATAACCCATAAACAAATGAACTCTTGTCCAACTTATCATTGTCTCTCTTCAACATATGTGTTGGACTACCCGAATCTGAATATGCTTCAAAATAGGCTTACACCTATTCAGCAATTCTATATGAGTAGAGAGTTCTGATTTGGAAGGTACTATGTGTTGGACCCCGTGGTAGTTTTGATGTGATCAACCAAGTTAGTTAGGTCCTGCGTTTTGTCTGAACCCTGTGTTTGAGTGTGCAGGAACTTAGGAGCGCTGGAAGTCGAGCAGAAGACGCAGCTAGCGAGAAGGACGACACGGGAAGGGAGCCGACGGGCTCGGTGCGTCTGAAGGACGAGAGAGCTGCGGAAGAGTACTCCGGTGGAGCGAGAAGAACGCGTGCGGCGTTCGAGGGATAAGAAGCCGGACGGAAGCCTACTCGAGGAGAAGGGCGGGAACTGGGTTCGGGTGAGCCCTATTCCGGATGGCCGCAATCACCCAAGGAGCAGAACGGGAGCAAGTCAACTGGAGTTGACTTGTCAACGGTTCGGTCGACCGAACCCCATGATCGGTCGACCAAACCCTAATCCTCAGAACATCAACCGCTGGTGACACGTTAGAAGCCACGTCAGAAGCCACGTCAGCAAGCCAACCGTTGGGGAACTGATCGGTCGACCGAACCTCTTGATCGATCGACCGAACCAACGTTTATCCAGAGATTCAGTCGAGCGTTTTGATCGGGCCAGCGCAGAGGAAGACCGTTGGCCGATCGGTCGACTGAACACAATGATCGGTCGACCAAACCTAAGCTCGATCCACAGAGACTACACCTGGACGGAAAGATGGGCAGGTACAGCAGGTTCGGTCGACCGAACCTGGGGATCGGTCGACCGAACCTGGGGATCAGTCGACCGATCCCTCTCGAGTCAAACCTGATCCCGAAGATCAGGTTAACAGATAGGCTCTAAAACCCCTATATAAAGGGGGTCTCGGGTAGCTATTGAAACAACGAAATAGTGAACGAAATTCAACTCTTGTATTCTCTAGTTAAGCAATAGTTCTGTGCTCTTCAAAGTGTAAAAGACTTCTCCGCCTTCAGAGAAGGAGTTTTCTTACTGCGTCTTTCATCACCCTAGATTAACAACCCCCTTGGTTGTAACCAAGTTAACACTCTGAGTTCTATTTCTTTTCTGTCATTTTGTTGTTAAGTGTTGCTTTATTTTAAGAGTTGAAATTGCTTGAGGAGGGTATAGTTTCACTTGCAGGCAATTCACCCCCTCTTGCCGGTCTCCGCTGCAACTTCAAGTGGTATCAAAGCCTGACAGCCTCAGAAGGACTAACCGCCATCTGAAGCACAAAGATCATAACAATGGCCGACACGAACATTCATCCCCTAAAGTTCGACGGAGATTTCACTACATGGAAGCGAAAAATGGAGGTATTCTTTAAAACAGATTTTAATATTTTAATTACTATGAAATATGGTTTTGCAGCTCCTAAAGACAAAGAAGAAAACACGTGGAGCAAGAGGGAGCAAGCCGACTTCGTCGCCAACGGAAAAGCTGAATTCCACCTCCTCAGCGTTCTGCCACCTCATGAGGTAAGCCGAATCGGAAGCTACAATTCAGCGAAGGATCTCTGGGAGAAATTTCTGGAGCTTCACGAAGGTACCTCTGAAGCGAAGCTGGGGCGGCGCGATATCCTCCGGACACAACTAACAAACCTCCGGATGAACAACGGCGAGAAGGTAGCGCAACTCCAAGCAAGAATCAAGGAGCTGATAATGCAACTAACAAACCTTGGAGAAGAAGTAACCAACCGGGATTCCATCCGATACGCGCTCAATGTCTTCCCGAGGACTTTAGAATGGGCGTCCTTAGTAGATGCTTACTACATCTCTAAGTACTTTGAGGTAAGTAGTTTAGAAAACTTATTTTCAACTTTCGAACTTCACGAGTCTCGACTTACAGAAAAACCAGTAGAGAAGTCGAACCTCAGCATTGCCCTACAAGCTGAAAAGGACGATCCCGACTCCGAAGCGTCAATCGACGAAAATGAAGCTGCGTTAATGGTAAGGCGTTTTAATAAGTTTTTTAGATCTAACAAGTTTAGATCGCAGTCAAGTAAGCGTCATCAAAAAGGAAGGACAGTCTGGTGCTACAATTGCAACGAAGAAGGGCACATCAAGGATGATTGCCCAAAATTGAAGAACAAACAGAAAGATAAGGAAAGAAGCAAGAAGCCAGCTCGACCCAAGCACAGAAATCTGAAGGCAACATGGGACGACTCTTCATCCTCGAGTCAGAAGTCGAAGAATTCTCGGGACTAGCACTGATGGCCAACCATCAGCTAGAAGAAACATCTAGCTCAGAAATAAGCATTGATGAAGGGGGAAGAACATCAGAAGAAGAAAGCAGCAGTGAAGGGGGAGCGTCACCAGACCAGGTAAGTAAGGCATGCAATCTAACCCCGACTCAATCTTTTAAATTTATTAAATCTCTTTCTAAAGAATTAGATAAATTAGAAAAAGAAAATGAAAATTTGAAATCAGAAAATGAAAATTTAAAATTGAAAATTGAAAAATTGAAATCTGATGCATGCTTAAAGATAAATGTTTTTCCAAAATCAAAACTTAAAATTTATGGAAAATTAAACTGGTACATAAGAAAGCATCAGGTCAACTTAGGAAAATTCCTAAGAATTATATACCCCCTAAGTTTTTGACTAATCCTGTAGGAAGGAACCTTTATTGGGTTCCAAAATCTATGTTAAACTAAGCTCTTAAAATTAAAACCTTTATAGAGAGAAAATTAAACATTTTCCTTATGAAGGCTTTGTCTAAGGAAGTGGTTGTTGCTCCAATAACCAAGAAGGCATAGTGCCTCGCCATGACCTGGAAGCTGAAATATTGAAACAAAATGTTTAATTAACTTTCTGTAAAAGCATTAAAAGTAAAATTAAAATGCTTTGAAAGTGCACAAACATTTTTTTTACTTTTCTAAGTTTTGGATCTTTTTTGAAATTTTTTTCTAACTTAGAAAATAGATTTCTAAATTAGGAATTCTTTTTGAAAATTCTAATAAAAAAAATCATATTAGAAATTGCTTCCCCGGTTTTTGCTGTGATCAAAGGGGGAGAGAAAAGTACAAGTTTAGGAGGAGTTAAGGAAATTTAAAAGTTTAAACTTTTATTTCTAAATAGTGTTGCAATTTTACTTATTGCAAAACTTATGCTTAATATGCTAGTTTAGTAATTTTTCTTTAAAATTATTTTTTTGTGTATGTTTTACCCTAACTTGAACTTGGGTTGATGCATATCAAAAAGGGAGAGATTGTTGGACCCCGTGGTAGTTTTGATGTGATCAACCAAGTTAGTTAAGTCCTACGTTTTGTCTGAACCTTGTGTCTGAGTGTGCAGGAACTTAGGAGCGCAGGAAGTTGAGCAGAAGACGCAGCTAGTGAGAAGGACGACACGGGAAGGGAGTCAACGAGCTCGGTGCATCTGAAGGACGAGAGAGCTGCGGAAGAGTACTCCGGTGGAGCGAGAAGAACGTGCGCGGCGTTCGAGGGACAAGAAGCCGGACGGAAGCCTGCTCGAGGAGAAGGCCGGGAACTGGGTTCAGGTGAGCCCTATTCCGGATGGCCACAATCACCCAAGGAGCCGAACCGGAGCAAGTCAACTGGAGTTGACTTGTCAACGGTTCGGTCGACCGAACCCCAATCCTCATAACATCAACCGCTGGTGACACGTCAGAAGCCACGTCAGCAAGCCAGCCATTGGGGGATTGATCGGTTGACCGAACCTCTTGATCGGTCGACTGAACCAACGTTTATCCAGAGATTCAGTCGAGCGTTTTGATCGGGCCAACGCAGAGGAAGACCGTTGGTCGATCGGTCGACCGAACACAATGATCGGTCGACTGAACCTGAGCTCGATCCACAGAGACTGCACCTGGACGGAAAGATGGGCAGGTACAGCAGGTTCGGTCGACCGAACCTGGGGATCAGTCGACCGATCCCTCTCGAGTCAAACCTGATCCCGAAGATCAGGTTAACAGATAGGCTCTAGAACCCCTATATAAAGGGGGTCTCGGGTAGCTATTGAAACAACGAAATAGTGAACGAAATTCAACTCTTGTATTCTCTAGTTATGCAATAGTTCTGTGCTCTTCAAAGTATAAAAGGCTTCTCCGCTTTCAGATAAGGAGTTTTCTTACTGCGTCTTTCATCGCCCTGGATTAACAACCCTCTTGGTCGTAACCAGGTTAACACTCTGAGTTCTATTTCTTTTCTGTCATTTTGTTGTTAAGTGTTGCTTTATTTTAAGAGTTGAAATTTCTTGAGGAGGGTATAGTTTCACTTGCAAGCAATTCACCCCCCTCTTGCCGGTCTACGTTGCACCTTCACTATATTCACTTTTGTTTTCAGAGTATATCCTTAAAATGAATTTGGTAATTTTCTGAATAATTCATCATTGATCTAATTATTCCATAAGAGCCTTATACCTTCTTTCTACTACACCATTCTGTTGGGGTGTACCAGGTGCAGTTAGTTGGGATTGAATCCCGACTTCTAATAAGTGACTCCTAAACTCTCCTAAGAGGTACTTGTTACTACGATCTCACCGTAGTGTCTCGATATTTTTACTTTGACATTTCTCCGCATCAGCCTCGTACTCTTTGAATTAATCAAAACACTTAGACTTGCGATGTATCAAGTAAAACTATCTGTGTCTCGAATAGTTGTCTATAAAATAGACGAAATATTCGAAACTACCTCTTGTCTGGATAGTCATAGGACCACACAAATCAGAATGAACCAATTCCATTATATCTTTGGCTCCATACCCCTTAGACTTAAAAGCTTCTCGGTTAGTTTTCCTTCCAAGTAAGACTCTCAGGTTGGAAAGATTTCCACTACCAATGAACCTAAAAGTTCATCAGCTACCAATGAATCCTACTGTTATTAATTTCTATTTATTGCATCGTGAGAGTTATTGGATTTATAAATTATCAACCAATGTACCAGAACAGATAATTTTCTTATTTTTCTTGATAACAACTTTGTTATCAAAATAGACACAATATCTATTCTTTAATAGTTTTAGAAACTGAAATTAGGTTCTTTCCAAACTTAGTACATAAAGACAATTTCTGAAAATCCATATTTTATTCCTATCAGAGGATAAACATCTCCCACTGCAACAGCTACTACTTTTGTAGTAGTGTCCATGTAGACAGTGATTTCTCTTCATATAGTTGTCGGGTTTCCTGGAGCCCTTGCAATGAATTACAGACATGATAGTGGCTCCCGTATCTACTCACCAGGTACCGGTAGATAACACCACTAAACATGTTTCAACAACTAATGAACCAAATACACCTATATTGTTCTTAGTTCTAAGAGGACAGTCTACCTTAATGTCCAAGTCTTATTTCCAATCATAATAATTGGGACAACTAAGTCTATTCTATAGTGTAACAACTAGGCGATTGACTAACATTTGAAAACCTAAGAATCATAAAAATATTTGGTCAAGACCAACATCTCAAAATCCTCATGAATTTTGTATGCCACGATAGTGTGGATGTATACAAATTCTAAAAGGAGATTTTATCCATTAATTTTTATTATCTTGTCAACCTATGACAAATAAAATTAATAGTTGGTCTGTCTTTGATCAAATATTTGGTCAAGACTCTAAATTTAAAATAATATTGATTCCTCAAACAATACTATTTAAATTTGCCAACACCTCAAAACACCATGAATTTTACATGCCACGTTAGTGTGGACGTATACAAAATCAACATTTGTAAGAGGAGGGATTTACCCATTGACTATCTTGTCAATATAACTTTTTGACGAATAAAATTACCTCAAACACCATGAATCTTGTATGCCATGTTAGTGTGGACGTATACAAATTCAAACATTTGTAAGAGGGGTTTATTAATTTTATTATCTTGCCAATCTAGTTTTATGACAAATCAATAGTTGGTTTCCCTTTGGTCACACAAGCGATAGTAGTGACTCCGTTGGGGAGGATACTATTAAATGTGTCTAAGTGTATATCATTACTTGATACTAAGTCCATTAAATAGAATTGTGCCCCTTCAGTTGGAGAAGATCACACACATTCTAAATAACTTCCTATAACCATCCATTAAGGAAGTTTGATCTAGTGATCCTCAAACAAACTCATCCGTTGTGGAGGGAGACACTCAGAGCCAACACGCAAGCTTGTTGCATCACTTACAAACTAGTAATGGAGACCGTGGGATTAATATACTAATCCCTCTCCCACTTAGTTATTTAAGGTGAGGAATTTTAACCTATGCTAGCATACATTACATGCACACACACATCACAGTAAATAAAAGCAATAAATATGGAAATTATTTTTACAATTATTATGGCCTTTTTTTGTCACTGTCTTCCGTGCGCTCCAACCCTAGCTGCTGCCATCTTTAGCCACCGCCATCAGGTCGAGTCGTCGCATCCATCTTTCTTATTATTCCGCTGCGCCTCTGGTGCTCCAAAAGTACCACGCCTTGCAAGAATCCGATCCGCGACAAAAATAGAATTTTACATATATCGATCCTATATTCCACGAGGGAATGTACATGTAATCTAGATCGAAAATAAATTCTAAAAATCCTAGGGCTAATACAGCTCCTGCTGTATTAGTTACATACAATCATGCACACACAAAATAATGCCCTTGACATGTCCAAGGGTCCAATCACACACAACATATATAAGCCATAATAGTTGGAGCCTGCAACCACAAAGTTAGCACATCCTACTATTATCCTGCCTAAATTATGTATGACATGTGCATAACCTAATTTGAAAACCAAACACAGAGAGGCAAACCCTAGCTCTGATACCAATTGTTGGTTAGTCCTAGGAAAACGTACCAGTTCCACTGTATAAAAATTTTTTGTACAAGTGTCAAACCTTTCCTTAAATAACCTATTGTGTTCTTTAGAAGTTAAATTAGGAATCGCAGATGGAATTTAACATCATTGATTCCAAATTTAACTTATCTGTTCTTAATGGTTTAGATTTGAATCGCAAGCAGAACTTAACACTATTGATTCAAATCTACCTAAGTTATTAATTTCATAAATATTAATTTCCAAAATTGGCTTCCAGGACTGCATGGCGAGGCACATGGCCTTCTTAGATATGGGAGCAACCACCACCGCCTAGGCAAAGCCTTTTAAGGAAACCTAATATTTATTTCCTTAAATAACTCTAGGTTAACCAAAAAGAACAATCGAATAGCAAATTCGAAAAAGAAGAAAACACAAACTCAAAAAAAAACTATTTCGAAAACTCTAGAATCATATGCCTCTTGTGTTTGGTATTTCCAAAAATAACTATACAAAGAAAACTAGTATGATGCGGAAAACAATTACTAGTTATACCTTCCTTTGTATGCAAAAATAACCTCTTGATTTTCTACCGTATTCCTCTTCTTATCTCGGACGTTGTGTGGGCAACGATCTTCCGAGACGAGAACCACCAAGCTCCTTCTTCTCCTAGCTAGATTCGGCCACCATTAATTCTCCATGAGAAGTAAAGATCCTGCCACCACCACCAAGCTCCAAAGGATGCAAGAAACGAAGCCTTCTTTCTCTCCTTCTTCTCCTAGCTAGAACCGGCCACCATGGACTTCCCTTAAGTTGATGCCGCCGACCACAAAGGAGGAGGAGAAAAGAAGGAGAAGAGGAGACCCTAGGGCCGGCCACACCAAGGAAGAAAAGAGAGGAAGAAAAGAATAGAGTCGTTCACAATGAAGGCACCTCTACCCCTTCTTTTATAATCCTTGGTCTTGGCAAATAAGGAAATTTAAATAAAAAACTTCCTTAATTCTTTTGCCATGAAAAGGAAAATTTATTTAATTAAAAATAATTTTCTCTTCTCAATATACATGGCCGACCACTTATTTCCCCAAAACAAGGAGAGTTTTAATTAAAACAAAAATTAAAACTTCCTAATTTATCTCCAAAAATTTATAAAAAATTTCTCCAATAATTTTTCCCTTCATGGTGGTTTGTAAAAAGGAAATTTTATAAATTAAAATCTTTCTTTTAAACATGTGGATAAAAAGAAAGTTATCTCTAAAAATTAAAATCTCTTTTAATCTACAAATAAGGAAAGATATCAAATCTTTTCTTAATCTTTTGTAGAAACTTATAAAAGATAATATTTAATTTTTAAACTCTCTTTTAAATCATGAACATGGTTAAAAAGGAAAGTTTTCTCAAAATTAAAATATTTTTTTCAATCTACAAATAAGGAAAGGTTTCAAATCTTTTCTTAAGCTTTTGTAGAAAGCTATAAAAGGAAATATTTAAATTTTAAAATTTCTTTTAAAACCATGATATCCACATAAGAAATAATTTTAACAAAAAAATCTTTTTTAATATGATGTGGCCGACCACCTAGACTTGGGCTCCAAGCTATTGGCCGGCCACCTTAAGGCTCAACCTTTAGGCTTGGTCGGCCCTAAGCTTGAGCTTCAGGCTTGGCTTGGCCGACCCCTATTGGTTGGGTAAGAAGGTGGGTATGTGGTGGGTATAAATCTCTATATACAAGAGGCTACGATAGGGACCGAGGGGAGGAATTGGTTTTGGTCTCCCGATGAAATTAAGCTTCCCGTGTTCTCCCTGAACACACAACTTAATTCCATCAATAATAATTCATTCTACTAAAGAACTATTATTGAACTACCGCACCAATCCTAAATTACATTTTTGGGCTCCTTCTTATTATGAATGTGTTAGTCTCCCTGTGTTTAAGATGTCGAATGCCCACTAATTAAGTGAGTTACTGACAACTCATTTAATTAATATCGTAGTCCAAGAGTAGTACCACTCAACCTTATTGTCATGTTGGATTAAGTCCACCCGCAGGGTTTAACATGACAATCCTTATGAGCTCCTCTTGGGGGCATTATCAACCTAGATCACTAGGACACAATTTCCTTCTATAATCAACAACACACACTATAAGTGATATCATTTCCCAACTTATCGGGCTTATTGATTTATCGAACTAAATCTCACCCATTGATAAATTAAAGAAATAAATATCAAATATATGTGCTTGTTATTATATTAGGATTAAGAGCACACACTTCCATAATAACTGAGGTCTTTGTTCCTTTATAAAGTCAGTATAAAAGAAACGACCTCTAAATGGTCCTTCTCAATACACTCTAAGTGTACTAGTGTAATTATATAGTTAAGATAAACTAATACCTAATTACACTACGACCTTCCAATGGTTTGTTCCTTTCCATCTTGGTTGTGAGCTACTATTTTTAATTTATAAAGAACCGATAACACGATCTTCTGTGTGTGACACCACACACTATGTTATCTATAATATAAATTAATTGAACATCTACATTTGGTATATATAAATGTAGACACTTGACCAATGTGATTCTTATAAATGTTTATACAAAAGCTAGGCTTTTAGTATACACTCCAACACAACCAACAATTCTATTCCCTCCTCTCTTTTCCTTGGGTGGCCGACCACTTTTCCTTTCTCTTCTCCCTTTGGTTTCTCCCCTAAAGGTTGAAGGCAATTGTCCTCTTTCTTCAAGATAGGGCCGGTGGTACAAGAAGAGGAAGCTTTCCACCCTAGGGCCGGCGGCAAGAGAGGAGGTTTTCTTCCTTAGGGTCGGCGGCAAGAGAGGAAGCTTATCTTGTTGTGGTCGGTGGCTTGGAGGTAAGGAAGAAGAATAGAAGGAAATTTCCTATTTTGGCATCTCTTGGTGGCTCGAGAGTCTTGGAGGAGAAGAAGTGGTTCGGGTGGATTCCATCTTGGTAGATCGTCGCCCACTCGACGTCCAAGAGGAGGAGAGGAATACAACAGAAGATCAAGAGGTATTTTGTCTACAAAGAAAGGTACAACTAGTCTATTATCCCGTTGCATACTAGTTAGTTTTTCTTTGTATGAATCCTGAAATACCAACACAAGGGGCTAGCGATTTTATGTTTCGATTTTGTGTTATCGATTATGTGTTTCGATTTTGTGTTTCGATCTTGTGCTTTTATTGAGGTCTCTTTAGTTAAACCTAGGTTTACTGTAAGGAGTTTAAATATTGAATTTATTTGAAAGGCTTTGTCTAGGAAGTGATGGATGATCCCATAACCAAGAAGGTCGAGTGTCTCGCCATATTTAACCTGGAAGCCTATCTTTGTAATAAATATTTAATCAACTTCTGTAATATGGTTTAACTTCTGAAGAACACATGAGTTAAACTTGGAGTAAAAATGTTAAGTTTCATTTTTAATCCAAGTTTAACTTCTGAAGAACAACTTGATTAATAATGTTAAGCATCGTTTGTAATCCAAGTTTAACTTCAGTAGAGCACATGGGTAGTTAGGAAAGTTCTGTGCTTGTATAAATTTTTGTACAGGGGAAACAGAACGAAACTTTGAGTAGCAACCAACAATTGGTATCAGAGCTAAGTTTATGCCTCTGTGTGTTTGGTTTTCAGTTAAATTATGCACTTTTCATACACATATTTAGGCGGGATAATAGTAGGATGTGCAAATAGATTAACTCTGTGGTTGCAGGCATCCTAGTTCCAACTATTATGGCCATATTGTGTTTGTGTGTGATTGGACCCTTGGACATGTCGAGGGCATTTTATGTGTGTGCATAATTATAATTATTAAATACAGCATGAGCTATATTAATTATTAGGATTTTACATTCTGTTTGATCTAGATTACATGTACATTACTTCGTGGAATATAGGATCGATAAATGTAAAATTTTATTTTTATCGCGGATTGTATCCTTACGAGGCATGATATTATTTGAGCACCGGAGGCGCAGTGAAAAAGGAAGCATGATGGATGCGATGACGTAAACCCTTTGGCGGCAACTTGTGTTGGTGGCATACGAAGGGCAACATTGGATGAGGGCATAATCGTTGGAAAATTATTTTTCTTATTTATTACCTTTTATGTTGTGTGTGCTTGTGTGTATGTTAAAATTCCTCATCTTTAAATAACTAAGTGGGAGAGGAATTATTTAAATTCCACGGTCTCCATTACTGGTTTGTAAGTGATGCATTCAAACTTGCGTGTTGGCTCTGAGTTCCTTCCTCCACATCGAATGAGTTTGTTTGTGGATCACTAGATCAAACTTTCTTAATGGATGATTATAGGAAATTATTTAGGTGCGTGTTATCTTCTCCAACTGAAGGGGCACAATCTTATTTAATGGACTAAGTATCAAGTAATGGTATACACTTAGGCGCATTTAATAGTATCCTCCCCATTGGAGTCACTGCTATTATTTGTGTGACCGAAGAAAAATCAACTATTAATTTTATTTGTCATAAAGTTAGATTGACAAGATAATAAAATTAATGGGTAAAAACCCCCTCTTACAAATGTTTGAATTTATATACGTCCACACTAATGTGGCATACAAAATTCACGGTGTTTGAGATGTTGGTGAATTTAAATAATATTGTTTGAGGAATCAATATTATTTTAATTCTAAAGTATTGACAAAATGTTTTGTGATTCTTAGGATGACCTTCAATCTCCTTGCTATTATATTAAAAGAGAACAAACTTACTGGTCCCAATTACATTGATTGGAAATGAAAACCTAGACATTGTCTTAACTGCTGAAGGCTATAAGTTCATACTTTTTGAGATATGTTCAAGCTTGCCTAATAGTAATTCTAGTGAAGAGGATATTGAGTGTCATAAGAAATGGGTCAGGGCAAATGAGATGGCGCGGTGTTACATTTTGATTTCTATGTCAAATGTGCTGTAACATCAGCATCAAGCCATGCCTATTGCTTATGACATGATGCGCAATTTGAAGGAACTCTTCGGACACCAGAATCAAGCTGATAGGTAGGACGCTATGAGAAACTTGATGGCAACCACCATGACTGAGGGGACACCCGTGAGGGATCATATCCTCAAGATGATGGCTTATTTAAATGAGATAGAAATCCTTGGAGCTGGAATCGATGGGGAAACCCAGGTCGATATTATTCTCCAAACACTGCCCAAAAGTTTAAGCAGTTCCACCTGAACTACAATATGAACAAGAGGGTTTATACGTTGGCGGAACTTCTGATAGAACTTTAAGTAGCAGAAGGGCTATTTCATCAAAGTTCTCAAATTCACATTGCTGAGAACGTTTCTCCTTCTAAACCGAAAGGCAAGAAGAAGAAGAAATAGCCTCTGAGGCAGCCATAAAAGCTGTATGACTCAGAAACTTCATGATGGACTTAGATGTGATTCCTGGTTTGCCCAAAATTATTATAATTTATTGTGATAATAGTGGTGCAGTAGCAAACTCGAAGGAACCACAAGTAGATAAGGCAAGTAAACATATAGAGCACAAGTACCACCTAATACGAGGAGAGGTTGTTGGCCCCAAGATTACATCAGTAGATAACCTGGGAGATCCTTTTACCAAGGCCCTTATAGCGAGAGCTTTTGATGGGCATGTTGAGAGGATGAGAATCAGATGTATAGCAGCATAGTCTTTTAGTATAAGTGGGAGATTGTTGGGATGTATACTAAAAGCCTAGCTTTTTGTATGAACATTTATTTTAAAATAAGAATCATATTGGTCAAATATTTGTATTTATGTTAAATGCAGTTATCCATTTAATTTGTATTGTACATAACATGGTGTGTGGTGCCACACAGAAGATCATATTATCAGTTCCTTATAAATTATAAATAATAGCTCACAACCAAGATGGAATAGGGCAAACCATTGGAATGGTTGTAGTGTAATTTGGTATTAGTTTATCTTGACTATAAAATTATACTAGTACACTATGTGTGTATTGAGTATAACCATTTGAGGTTGTTTCTTTTTACACTGACTGCATAAAAGAACAAAACCTCTGTTATTATGGATGTACGTACTCTTAATCTCGATGTAATAACAAACATGTATACTTAGTATTTATTTCTTTAATTTATCAATGGGTGGGATTTATTCTGCTAAATCAATAGGCCCGATAAGTTGAAAAATAATATTATTTATATGGTGTGTTGTTGATTATAAAAGGAAATTATGTCCTAGTAATCTAGGTTGATGATGTCCCCTTGAGGAGCTTATAAAGATTATCATGTAAACCCTGCAGGTGGACTTAGTCCGGCATGATAATGAAGTTGAGTGGTACAACTCTTGGAGCTAGATATTAATTAAGTGAGTTGTCAGTAACTCATTTAATTAGTAGACATTCAATATCTTAAACACAGGGAGATTAATGCACCCATAATAAGAAGGAGCACATAATGTAATTTGGGATTGGTACGGTAGTTCAATAATAACTCTTTAGTGGTATGAGTTATTATTGATGAACTTGAGTTGGGTGTTCAGGGTGAACATAGGAAGCTCAAGCTCATCGGGAGATCAAAACTAATTTCTCCTCTCGGTCCCTGTTGTAGCATCTATAAAGTCTTGTATCCACAAAGTCCACTTCTTACTCAAATAATGGGTCGGACACATCCTTGCTTAGAGCAAGGGGGACCGGCCAAGCTTGGTGTCCAAGCTAGGGGCCGACCATATAAGAATAAAAGGGAGTTTTTAATTTTGTGTTAAAAATTTTCCTTTTATAGTCAGCCTCATGGTTTTAAAAGAGAGTTTTAAATTTTAAAATCTTTCCTTTTATAGATATCTACAAAAAATTTAAAAAAAAAATTAATCTCTTTCTTTATTTATAGTTATCTATAATGTTTAAAAGAGAGATTTTAATTTTGATAAAACTTCCCTTTTTGTAACCATGATTTAAAAGAAAAATTTTAATTTTAATCTTTCCTTTTTTGTAGTCATCTACAATGTTTAAAAGAGAGAGATTAATTTTAAAATTTTCCTTTTGTTGTTATGTACAATAGGAAATTTAAAAGAGAGAGATTTTAATTGTTATTAATTTTTTTTTTTTGCCATGACCAAGGATTATAAAAGCGAGATAGAGGGTGTCTCATGAGATAACACAATTCTATTCCCTCTTCTCTTTTTCTTGGGTGGCCGGCCACTTTTCCTTTCTCTTCTCCCTTTGGTTTCTCCCCTAGAGGCCGGCGGCAATTGTCCTCCTTCTTCAAGCTAGGGCTGGTGGTACAAGAAGAGGAAGCTTTCCACCCTAGGGTCGACGGCAAGAGAGGAGGTTTTCTTCCTTAGGGCCGGCGGCAAGAGAGGAAGCTTATCTTGTTGTGGTCGGTGGCTTGGAGGTAAGGAAGAAGAAGAGAAGGAAATTTCCTATTTTGGCATCTCTTGGTGGCTCGAGAGTTTTGGAGGAGAAGAAGTGGTTCGGGTGGATTTCATCTTGGTAGATCGTCGCCCACACGACGTCCAAGAGGAGGAGAGGAATACAACAGAAGATCAAGAGGTCTTTTGTTTACAAAGAAAGGTACAACTAGTCTATTATCCCGCTGCATACTAGTTAGTTTTTCTTTGTATGAATCCTGAAATACCAACACAAGAGGCTAGCGATTTTATGTTTCAATTTTGTGTTATCGATTCTGTGTTTCGATTTTGTGTTTCGATCTTGTGCTTCTATTGAGGTCTCTTTAGTTAACCTAGGTTTACTGTAAGGAGTTTAAATATTGAATTTCTTTGAAAGGCTTTGTCTAGGAAGTGGTGGATGATCCCATTCCAAGAAGGTCGAGTGTCTCGCCATGTTTAACCCAGAAGCCAATCTTTGAAATAAATATTTAATCAACTTCTGTAATATGGTTTAACTTCTGAAGAACACATGGGTTAAACTTGGAGTAAAAATGTTAAGTTTCGTTTCCAATCCAAGTTTAACTTCTGAAAGACAACTTGGATTAATAATGTTAAGCATCGTTTGCAATCCAAGTTTAACTTCAGTAGAGCACATGGGTAGCTAGGAAAGTTTTATGCTTGTACAAATTTTTATACAGGAGAAACAGAACGGAACTCCGAGTAGCAACCAACATAGAGAAACCAACACACAATCATGGTGAGAATGGTTCCTTATTTGGGAGAATTTGCTGGAGAATACATAGCAAAACCCAATGCCTCGAGCCCTGCACCTTATTCCTGGAGAAGCTCAAGCAGTGTAGCAAACATTTGCCAGGTTTCAGTTCTTAAAGCTTAGGTCAGGTTTAAGTTTTTGAATTTCGGATTTGATATGAGATTAAAAACTAGAACGGGAATCTTTTTGGTCTTTCAAATTTTCCTTTGATTCAAAACCTGTAAAACTAAAGGATCTGAATTATTAAACTCCCAGAATTTTAGAGTTAGGCTCTGAAACAATTCAAGGCAGAAAATTCATTTTTTTCTGAATATGGTATGAAGTTGATGTAAGAATTGAATTTGAACTTCTAAATTAGAATTGGAATGCCCAAAGATTAATTACCAACAGAAACATGTTCAGTAATCAAATTCCTCCAGAATTCGATAGCACCAAATCAGTCATCAAGTAAACCTCAAATTCAGCAAGACAATAAATGTATGATAAAAACTGAAAGAATTTGTCGGTGCCAATTTGTTTTATGATTCCTGAACAACAGCAACAAGAGTTCAAATTCCTATTGTTTTAGTGTCAAATGATAACCTTTGCGACACTGAAATGTCCAAGACTCTAATCAATTGGATTGACCTTAACCGATTATCTAATCGATTAACGCACCTTTTGTACTGTCTTTCAAGAATCAATCGATTGACCCCCTAATAGATTATCCAATCTATTGGTAAGTAGTAAGTGTAGAGCTCTAAACCGTTTCACATCTAAGATCACCTCATTTCGATATTCGAGTCAAAAGTTATGCCCTTTAGAAGTTTGTTATGTCAAAACTTCCTTGTTTCATGCCAACTCTCTGTTGGACTTTCAACCACCAAGTGTCCGGTCAACCTTTGATCTATTTGGACTTTCTCTTTGCTCTTTGACCTACTTGAATTTTTCTCTTGCCTAACCTCCAACTTGGACTTCCACCCTGTCTATCCTCAGATAGAGTTTTCCCTTTGTTGGAATGTATACTGAAAGCCTAAACTTTTCTAAACATTTATTTTGAATAAAGAATCGCATTTGGTCAAATTGTCTATATTTAGTTGTAGTTGTTCAATTAATTTATATTGTAGATAACATAGTATGTGGTGCCACATACAGAAGAAAATGTTATCAGTACCTTATAAATTATAAACAGTGGCTCACGACCAAAATGGAAAGGAACAAACCATTGGAAGGTCGTAGTGTAATTAGGTATAAGTTTATCTTGACTATATAATTACACTAGTACACTTAAAGTGTATTGAGTAGGACCATTAGAGGTCGTTTCTTTTATACTGACTTTATAAAGGAACAAAGACCTCAGTTATTATGGAAGTGTGTACTCTTAATCCTAATATAATAACAAGCACATATATTTGATATTTATTTCTTTAATTTATCAATGGGTGAGATTTAGTTCGATAAATCAATAAGCTCGATAAGTTGGGAAATGATATTACTTATAGTGTGTGTTGTTAATTATAGAAGGAAACTGTGTCCTAGTAATCTAGGTTGATAATGTCCCCAAGATGAGCTCATAAAGATTGTCATGTTAAACGCTGCAGGTGGACTTAGTCCGACATGACGATAAGGTTGAGTGGTACTATTCTTGGATTAAGATATTAATTAAATGAGTTGTCAGTAACTCACTTAATTAGTGGACATTCGACATCTTAAACACAAGGAGACTAACACACTCATAATAAGAAGGAGCCCAAAAATGTAATTTGGGATTGGTGCGGTAGTTCAATAATAGTTCTCTAGTGGAATGAATTATTATTGATAAAATTAAGTTGTCTCCTCGGGGCGAACATGGGATGCTTAATTTTATCGGGAAACCAAAACCAATTCCTCCTCTCGGTCCTTATCGTAGCCTCTTATTTATAGAGTACTTTACCCACATATACCCACCTTCGTACCCATGATATAGGGGCCGGCCAAACTAGCTTGTGGTTCAAGCTAGGGCCGGCCAAGCCTTGGTTCATGGGTGGCTGGCCCTAGCTTGAACCCAAGCTTAGGTGGCCGGCCCCCATTAAATTTAAAAGAATTTTAATTTTAAAATTTTCTTATGTGGAAGATATAATTTATTATAGAGAATTAAAATTAAAATATCTCTTTTATAAAAGATTAAGAAAAGAGATTAGATCTCTTTCCTTATTTGTAGATAGGAAAGATATTTTATTTTTTCTCTTTGTAAATTATTCACATGTAGAAAAATTAAAATTATTAAAAATTTCTTTTTATCAACCATGAAGAGATTTTAAAGGGAAATTTTATTTTTTAAAATTTCCGAAGACAAATAAGAAAATTTTAATTGTTGATTAAAATTGACTTGTTTGCTCTCCATGAGGTGGCCGACTACATACAATTAATTAGGAAATTTTATTTAATTTTTCTTAATTAATTGTTGTCAAGGAAAGTTAAGGAAATTTTATTGAAATTAAATTTCATTATTTACCAAAGCTAAGGAATATAAAAAAGGGGGTTGGGGTGCCTTCATGAGAGACAACTTCTATTATTCTCTCCCTCTTTTCCTTGGTGTTGTGGCCGGCCATCCTTTCTCCATCTCTTCCTCTTTGTGGTGGCCGAAACCCTCTTTTGCTTGGAGCTCTTGTGGTGGCCGGATACTACTTGGAGAAGAAGAAGAAGGAGGAGAGAAAGCTTTCATCCCTTGGAGTTTGGTTGGTGTTTTTTCTTCATCCTTGGTGAAGCTTTTGATTTGGCCGAACCTAGCAAGGAGGAGAAGAAGGTGCTTTGGTGGTTTCTCATCTTGGAAGATCGTTGCCCACACAACGTCCGAGGTTAGAAGAGGAATACGGTAGAAGATCAAGAGGTCTTTCTAGAAGGTATAACTAGTATTTTTCCTTTCCACATCATACTAGTTATTTTTGGAAATAATACCAAATACAAGAGGCATACGATTCTAGTATTTCGAATTTGTTTTCGATGTTGTGTTCTTTGTTTTTTCTTTTCCTTGTGATTTGATTGTTCCTTTTGGTTAACCTAAAGTTATTTTAGGAAATTAAATATTAGCTTTCCTTAAAAGGTTTTGTCTAGTCGGTGGTGGTTGCTCCCATATCCAAGAAGGTCATGTGTCTCGCCACGTCAGTACTGGGAACCAATTATGGAAATTAATATTTAATGGAATTAATAACTTAGGTGATTTGGATCGAACGTGTTAAGTTCCGCAGGAGATCCAAGTCAAAACCTAAAAGAACAAATAGATTAAACTTTGGATCAAACGTGTTAAGTTCCGCAGGCGATCCAAGTTTAATTTAAAAGAACACATGGTAGTTAGGAAAAGATTCAGACTTTTGTACAAAATTTTTGTACAGTGGAACCATTAGGTTTTCCGAGTAGCAACCAACACCCTTGCCTAACCATAGTTAAGGCTTCCTTTGCCAACGTGTGATCATCCTTGACCCACTTGGATTTTCCTTTATCTACCCCTCAAGTAAGGACTTTATCTTACCTAACCTTCAGTTAGAACTTTTTTCGCCTAACCTCTAGTTAGAGCTTTCCTTTACCTAACCTCCAATTAAGATTTTCCCAGTTAAGTATGACCATGACATACTTGACTTTTCTCTCACACATTTTTAAGTATCCAGTCAACCTTAATCTACTTGACCTCTTCTCACATATTGTCCAAACATTGAAACTCAAGCTTGAATCCACTCGAACTTAGTCAAATTGGTCAACCTTGACTCAGGGATAATTGTACCAATAATCTCCTAATATTGTAGTCATAAGATATTATGAATGACCTATGTAGTTACATAAGACGTTCAAGTTTAATGGGATTGGCCCAATTAGACATGATACAATTTAATTATCTGAACCATGACGGTAAATTTTTATTAATATTTTTAGATATTATTTATAATGTTAAATTACATATATATATATATATATATATATATATATATATATATATGAGTTTTTAATAATTTCTAATAGAATTTATAAAATTTTAATCATATTTTAATATAATGATTTATTTTTAAAATAATATTTTATATTTTTATATAATTTACATTTCTAGAATTTTTTATACATATTTTTTATATTTATATAAATTTTATTATTTTTTATATTTATATTTTTATTAATTTTATATATTTTTTCAAACATTCATGTTATTAAAAAATTAATCTTGATACAATATTCAAAATATAATAATTATTATATCACTACAAGAAAACTGATATTTAGCTACGAATTATTTCGTCGCTAACATATTAATGTTCGTCGCTAACAAATATTTACGACAATAACTTTTCGTGGCTAGGATCGTCATTATAAGCTTGTCGTAAACAATTATTAGCGACAATCTTTTTATTTTTCGTCGCCAATATATTAACGACATCATTAAATCGTCGCTAAAGAATTTTAATCGACGCTAATCTTATGGCGACGAATGAATATTACTCGTCGCTAAGAAATTTGTTTGCGACGAATCCAATTTTTTCGTCGCCAACATGTTAGCTACGATTTCCCTTATTTCGTCGCTAATGTCATCGTAATGCGTCGCTAAGACATTTCATTTCGCTGCAAATAGCTACGGTAAACATCAATATGTTTAGTTATTAGCGACGAATTCGAACCTTTTTCATCGCTAACAAATTAGCAACGATTTTCTTAACTTCGTCGCTAACAATCTGTTTCGTCGCTAAACCCATTTCATTTCGTCGCAAACGTTTACGATAAGGTTCGATATGTTTGGGTCGTCACTAACATTCGTTTTTTTTATAAAAAAATTATTTTAAAAAAAAATTATACACATTTACAAACTCATACAATCATCACAACTCTAACAACAATATTCACAATAATCATAATTCCAAGAACAATATTCACAAACTTATACAAATACTAACTCTAACAACAAATTCACAAATAAACTCACAAACAACTCATACTTCATCAAAGTATAAATTCACAAATCTAGTAGCATTCACAAACAAGAGATGCAAGTACTCAACATCAATGTCTAACATCAAGTAATACAACAAATTAAGTACACAAGTAACAATCCAAATAAAGTAAAAACAAGTAACAAGTTCAAAACATTAAGTTTACATCCAGAAATCCACAACATCATAATCTACAAGAAATAAACTTCGCAACATCATGTTCATATCCAAAAATCCACAACATCACGGGACCTTGTATGATATCGAATATCATTTACAATACAGGCGTCATAGAGCTGAACTTCAACATCATGTCCCATTGCTAAATAATACAACTCGTTTGTGATTTCTGAATTTGTTAAATTCTTTAACTTTATCATTCTTTCCCTAAACCATTGTGGAAAATCTCTCTCATGATATTGGAGAAGTTGATTTGAATGAACTTTATGTGATAGAAGTTGTAGATGTTCACTGCATAAATAAATATTTAAGTTATAATTTTATAATGAAATATAAACAATAAAATTACATCATGTAAAAACTTACTTTCTATATTGGTCAACTTCTTTACAATTGTTGAGAATATACCAATGTGCTTTCTTATACAAAGTCAAAGGTAATTTCAGATTATGTTGGTTGCCAAACACTCTTGCTTGTTGTAAGAAAACACTTAAATTGCATGCTACTAGTTGAACATCTTTGTTTCGTTCTGGCCTACTAAATCTTGTCTCAATTTGACTCATATATAAAGAACTGAAAGTCAATGCCTCATTTATAATATACCCCTCTACAATAGATCCTTCAGGTCTTGCTTTATTCTAAACATATTTTTTTAGTCTGCCTAAATATCATTCAAAGGGATACATCTATCGTGACGAAACAGGTCCAGCTAACATGGCTTCACGGGGTAAATGAACTGCCAAATGAACCATAATATCAAAAAATGCTGGAGGAAATATTCTTTCCATCTTGCACAATATGAAAACTATTTCCTCCTCCATTTTATATAAATCCTGTATGTGTAAAGATCTTGCAGTTATCTTTTTGAAAAAATCACATAACTCAATTAGTGTGTCACATATATCTTTTGGGAAGAATTTACGTACAACAACTGGAAGTATTCTTTGCAACAAGACATGACAATCATGTGATTTTAGTCCATGTAACTTTCCATCATCTACATTCACATTTCTAGATATATTAGCAGCATATCCATCAGGAAACTTCACGGATTTTAAAAATAGACAAAATGCATGTCTTTCTTCCAATGTCAACGTGTAACTTGCATATGGCTTACTGAACTTGTCTCCAACTTTCTTTAAATGCAATTCACTTCTAATTCCCATATCTTGCAAGTCTAACCTTGCTTTAAATGTATCCTTTGACTTTCCATCTATATTGAATAATGTGCCAACCAAAGCATCACAAATATTTTTTTCAATGTGCATCACATCTAAGTTGTGTCTCAACTTTAAATCTGGCCAATATTTTAACTCAAAAAATATAGACTTCTTTACCCAATTTGTATCATCCAAAGATCGTTGTCGTTTTTTACTTACTGTAGGATGCTTACTGAATGTCACCTTAGGTAATGTATATAACTGTGCTAAAATCTCATAACCACTAAATCTTCGTGGTGGTCCTTCTTGTTCAACCTTTCCATTGAAATTCTTATTTCTACGCCATGGGTGTTGCATGTTCAAGAATCGACGGTGGCATGTATAACATATTTTACTCCGTGATCTTTGAGATTTAGTTTCAATTGCACATACTGGACATGCTTTATAACCCTTTGTACTCCATCCAGATATTGTTCCATATGCTGGAAAGTCATAAATAGTCCACATCACAGCAGCATGCAATCGAAATACTTGTTCCGTCGATGCATCATATGCTTCCACCCCATCATCCCATAGCTCCTTCAGTTTGTTGATCAAAGGTCGTAAGTATACATCTATCTCTTTCCCAGGTGATTTAGGCCCAGGGATTAAAAGAGACATAATCAAATATGATGGTTTCATCATTTTCCATGGTGGCAAATTATAATTCACAAGTATAACAGACCACATACTATAAGCATTTGACATATTTCCAAATGGTTAAAACCGTCTGTAGCCAACCCTAAGCGAATATTTCGTGGATCACTAGCAAATATTTTATGTGATGTGTCAAATTCTTTCCATGATTCACTATCTGCTGGATGCCTTAATACACCATCTGTTTCAACCTGTTTTTCTTTATGTCATCTCATATCTTTTGTTGTATGTTTCATAATAAACAACCGCTTAAGTATGGGCTTCAAAGAAAAATATCGAAGAATTTTCTGAGCATTCTTTTTCTTATTCATCCCATCATACTTGTATCTAGGCTCCTTGCACACCAGACATGTATCCTTATTCTCATGCTCATCCCAAAATAATATACAATCATTCTTACATGCATGTATCTTCTCATATGTTAATCCTAACTCTTTTAACATTTTCTTTGCTTCATAATGAGAGTTTGGAATCGCATTCGGTTTGGGAAATGCCTCTTGCAATAACTGAAGTAACATATCAAAAGATTTATTGCTCCAACCATTTAACACCTTCACATGCATTAACTTAACCAAAAAATTGAATACAGAAAAATTAGTACAAGTGTAATACAACTCTTTTTGTGCTTCTTCAAACATTGAGCTATAACTTCCTCTAATATTTTCTGCATTCATGTTTTCATTAATATCATCTAATTGAGGCACAATGGTATTGATATTTTCTGCATTTCTTAAATCAGTGAACATGTCTTGAAAATCATCTTCTTCAAAATCACAATCAAGTCCCTCTTCATTAACAATATTTATATTAACAGATAATGTAGAAGCCTCACCATGAAAATTTCAGACTTTGCATAATTTGTCAAATCCTCACCTATAAAGATGTCCTCGAACATAATCCAACTCATATTTAAATAAATAACCACACCTTCGACATGGACAACGAATATTAGATAAATTTAAATTTATCATATAATTCTCTGCCACCTTTAAAAACTGATTAACTCATTTATATATTCAGGGCTAATCCGATTCTCAAGCATTATCCAACTTTTATCCATATTTATAAAACCTGGTTAAACATATAAATATCATATTATTTAATAAATAACTCTAATAAATAAGTTTGATGATAAATTTCAATGAAATTAATAAGCAACTTACATTAAATAACTTAAATTAATTAATGACATCAAAATAACTAAAAAATTATCAACTACATAGCTTCCAAGAGAAGTTCAAGAGTAATTTGGTTAAACATGATCCATCGAGGCAAAATAAGTACATATCTCTTGTTCTTCAAAATAAATACATATCTCAACTAGAAACATGAATTTGGTTATAGCATGTTGAAGTTATTTTGATGCTTGATATGTACTCTTACTATAAGTACTTAAGAGATATTCATTATCTTTGATTCAAAATTTAAGAGCAAAATAATTTCGGTAAAATGAAAAACAAGACAAGCACACTTCTAACAAGATCATATAACTGCTAACAAGATCATATAAGTGCAATCAAATGGAGAGAAAAAATCGATATTTTGGCAGTACCTTTTCTCAAAACGGGAAAGAAGTAAGTTTTAATCAAACAAAACATTCTAGCAACAGCAACAATCAAACTTTAAAACCAAGAAAGCACATAAAAGTCGTCTACAAATGTAAAAAACGCCAAAGTCAACTTAATTATTAGGACCGTTTCCAAATAATCACCTCATTTTTTCATATGTGGAAACAAGAGATAAACCTAAAAAAAACAATATCCGCAAACAAACCAACAAGAACAAAAAAGTGAAACAAAATTCGACCATTGTAGAAATACTCTCCTCACGTATGCATAAACAGTCGTGGCGACAGATAAAATTCGATTTTTTTTTGTTTAGGAAAACAACAAATTCGACCGCCAGAGGCAAGCTCATCTAGAATCTCCCAAACCAAACAACACCAGGGCAATCTCCCAAACTCAACCTTTCGATCCAAACTTTCTCAACACAAATAAATCCATCAGGAACCACCCTCTAGGGACATCCTAACATCAAAATCACCGAGTCTAACAACGGGAGAACGAAAAGCAAAATCCAGTGGCACTCACCTACAAGTACGGAAACACGGAGAGAAAGCCTCGATCTTATGGAGGGCTCGAAGAAGGCGGCCGAGACGTCACCGAAGCCGGAGCAGGAGCAGAAGTCACTGGAGCCGGAGCAGGAAAGAAGGAGGATTCGTCAAACAAAGAAGATTCACGGTGGCGTCGGAGGAGAAGAAGAGATCGCACACCCAAACCCAAACCCTAAAACCTTATCGCGCAACATCGGAGGAGAAGAAGAGAGCGCACATGGAGAAGAAGCAGCGAGCAGGCGGAGAAGAAGAGAGCACGGAGGAGAAGAGAACGCGCGGAGTAGAAGAAGAGGATCGTGATGCAGAGGAGAAGAAGACATCGCGGCAGATTTGGGGAAATGTCGATTCGGGGATAAGGGCAGGTATTAGCAACGATATTCTGATTTGTGATTTTGCCGCAAATAATAAGGATTAGCGACGAATTGTTATAATTTCGTCGCTAATAAATAAGATTAGCGGTGAATTATCTGATTTGTCGCTAATCCTTTTTTATTAACAACTCGAAATAATTACATATAAACGACCATTAACATAATTCATCGTTAATACTAAAATTTTAGCGGCGACCATGCTAACTTCGTCGCAAATATAATGATCTTGTAAAAAAATTAATTTTTTAATATTATTATTTGCGACGAAATTACGTTCCGCCGCTAATAGTCTATTTTTGCTACAAACGACTATTTCGTCGCTAATATTTCGTCACCATTTTACTGTTTTCTTGTAGCGTATAAACACATTATTAATGGTGTATCAAAATTATATTTAGATAATTAAAAAGATTAATATATATAGTTTACGAATATTGTTGGAAGTAATTATTCATCAAACACTCAAACTTTACCTTGTACTAGCTTTTAACCTCTATTTCCAAACAATACATACTTTAGCTTCTCACTAATTTCAAAATAATCTCTATAAAAATCACTTTTAAATAAGCAAAAGTTCTCCCAAACACCCCCTTATTCTTTTACATTTGTTATAACCTCAATTAACTTACAATCATAGAAAAAACCTATTAATGTTCAACCATAAATAATTATTACCATAGCTTGGTCAATATTGTTAAAGGACTTTAAGTCGGATTTGTGAATGTAATATCTATTGAATTTAACTTTTGCTTTCACTTTTATATAAAATTAATTTATGTTTTTTTAAATGTAGATTAGTTACGAGCTATATTGATATTTCTATTTCTATTTTTATATTTATATTATTTTAACAAGAGTTTAAGATCCATCATGGTTTATGGAGAGATTGTATTTCAGAGACATCAGATTTGAATTTATAAATATATGTTTTGACATAGAGAATATAGCAAACGATGCTAAAGTAGGCTCAAAACCGCATATAATGATTATCAAAGTATTTATGATTATAACAATGATATCAAAGCTAAAGTTATTAGAATATGGAGCGATGTAACCCAGGTTTTATAATAGTTTAAGCAAATAAGATAGTTGATACATATATTATTAAGGTTGATGAAAATTGTAGCGAGCATAAATTATTTAAAAGTTGATGAAAAGATGGATGATATATAGATTATCTAAGGCTAGCCAAAGTTTATCAATATTTCAAGTCTAGATAGGAGGTCTAATTTTCCAATATGTGTGGTAAAAGGTTAAATCGTCACCTTAGCGGCCCTTTCAGGGTAGCCCTCACATTTCTTGGAAGGGGATAAATCACAGAGAGCTTCGCCCAGCAACAGTAACGTATATATAGAGAGGGGTTGGGTGAGACAACCAATAGAGTATTCCGCACCTACTGGGAATCAATTCCGAATTTATCTGTGGCAAGCCCACTATATGAAGCATCTGTGCTAACTCGTGAGAGCTTCCTTTGTGGATATGATATCATTGATGCAACCCCCTTGGGGTACTCTATTTAGCATAGGAAAAAAAAAGATTTTAAAAAATTGTCAAGTACTATCCCATATGCCTTGCATATAATATCATTTTAAAAAAATTGATGAATAATTAGATTCTTAAATGAAAATTTTATGGTATATTGTTTAATGAAAGAGGTAATTGATATTGGGAGAAAATTTAAATTTTGGCTTAGGATATTTTACCAGAGAAGATGAATGAAGTTTGCATATATTTCAATAGATTGCTTCAGAAGGAAAAAAATTATATTAAGGAGCTCAATTATCCAGCTTATTTTTCGAGCTCTCCCCTCTAAGCACAGTTCAAGCTCTTCGCTCAGAGCTTAACCCTCCAAGCTCTCCACTCTGAGTTCCTAAAACTCTTCCTTAGAGGTTAATTGCTAGAGGCTAGGAAGTAAATGTCATCAATTGTGTTGATGAATTGCTTTTTCCTAGTTCTCCACTCCAAACAAGCTCAATTCCTCGAGCTCTCTCTAAATCTTCTCAAGATAAAGGTACTATCACCTATGCGATTATTGGCCACGAGCATATGTAACCACAATCCCTATAATGGTCCCTTCACGACCATCACTTTTGCCCAACAATGATTGACATGGGTAAAATGATTGAAGAGTACCTAACTTCCTGAAGATAGCGGTAACAATCTCCATGTATATCTGTCAATCTAATACCTATAATACTCAGGTAACTTAAGCAAACGAACTTTATCAAAAAATAATTCTTGATGCCCTGACATTTATTTTTGGGCGTGCAATTCAAACCATGCTAAACCTCGCTCCATTTTGATAGACATTCACATCATTATCTCTAAAGCAAAAGGTTAATTATCTAAAGCTCGCAAATCATAAGTCCAACAAATTAGTCATCAGAAATGCAAGAACTGAGCTTTAAATAAAGGCATTGTATGACTGAAATCAAACACTTAGCAAACAGAAAAAACACACTAAAATTTTATTTCAATGCAATTAGTGATACTCGAGGATACTTCAACCAGGGACTCATTGGAAACTAATATATCCTTGAATTCCTCTTTACTGGTGCGACTTTTCAGCTTTTGCAATACTGTCTGCTTTAATTCCTCCTCCATCCTCTTTTGATTCGAAAGAAACTCTTCAAACCTCTTCTCGGACATGATCATTCGTAATTTAATTAGCTCTACATATGTAGAGCTATGAAGCAAGTGATCGTCCCTTGCCATTTCATTAGTGCTCTGTATATGCATAGCATCCACACGTATATCAAACCTGGTATTGTAGTGATTAAGTTTCTTAAGAAACTGAGTCAATATCATCGCTGAGGATTGATCTTTAAGATCGAAGTCAAAGTTGAAAATAACGGCGTCCTGTTTGCATTCCGGAGACAAAATTCTATAATTTTCGTGTCCTGCTGTTAATCCCTGTCAATCAAAGCAAATTTTGTTAGAGCGTGTATAAAAATTAGGAAGGTCAGATTTATCGATCGATCTTCTCATACATTTGGAGTTGGGTTAGAATTCAGCATGAGCCAAGCGTCATCGGTTCCAAAATGAGCTCCGAGAATCTTCATCAATGCATCTGGAGGATCTGTCGACGGATAGAGGCCGAGAAGTAATGACGCGTTCCGGACCTTGGGAGCTTCAATGCGCAGCTCACTGGCGACGTTGACGGTGAGCGACTCAAGATTTGGGCAGCGGACGTTGATGGTGCCGCTGACGGTGGAGTTTGCGAATAATAGGACTAGATGCTTAATGGAGCCGGAGTGGATGCTTAAGTTGTCCCCGTATTCGAAGGAATAGACGAAATGTAGAGTCTCGAGGAAAGGGCAAGAGATGAGGAAGGCTCGCAGGAAATCATTCCGGTGAAGGTCGCAATGTTTAATTTTGAGGGAGGTGAGAAGGGTGCAAGCGATGGGCGGCGGATGGGGGTGGCCATCAAAGCATCCCACCGAGATTCCTTGTAAGGAGAGACTCCTCAGCGACTTGAGGCCGAAGAAGCCGCAATTTTCCTTGCCGCTGAGATTCAACAATCTCTCACCGGCGGTTTCGAGGATGAGATCTTGGACGCCCACCTCGACGAGGTCCTCGACGAGGAGCTGCTCGAGGCGTTTGGATAAATAGGTGAACTTGTGGAAGACGATGTGGCATTGGCGGATCAGGGCGCGGGGGAAGGTAAAATGTTGGCTGATGTCGACGCCGCCGGAGGGATTCACGACCTCGAGGCGGAAGGCGTCGAGTCGGGGTATGGAGGGGAGGAGGCGGAGCAAGCGGGAGCAGACGGCGGAGAGGGCGACGCGCTGCTTGATGGGGAGGAAGGAGAGGATGGAGATGAGAAGGTCGTTGTGGAGAGAAGTAAGGCGGCCCTCCGGGGCGGTTGCGTGATCACGCCGGTGCAAAGGCGTGATCATCAGGCGAGCAAAGGCGTCGGGATCAAGAAGATGGTCCGTCATCAGGCGAGCAAAGGCGTCGGGATCAAACTGCTTCGGCCGCCTTCTCACTATTTTGTCGCCGGGCGATTTAGGTTTTGGATTTAGGGCTTGGGATTTAAAATTTATAATTTAATTTAAGGGTTAGAATTTAAAATTAAATTTTTTAAAAAAAAATAAATAATAAATCTTATAAGAAAAAGTAGTTATTAGATTTAATATATTATTTATTTATTTATTTATTGCATCTAGTATTACGATAATTACCAAATATTATATTAAAAATTTATTTACTAAGTTTTTTTTCTATCTTTGATTTTCATTGTTGGAGCAATTAGGCAATATAATTTGTTGTAAAACGATTATTTTTCTAAAATATCATTCTAATGAATTCAAAAAAAAATGAACAATCTTACCTTACCTTAGGTCGGCATGCTTTTGTTGTACTATTATATGGATATGGTATATTCTTACCGACTTTAATTTATATGTACTAATTTATGATAATTCATCTAATGTTTTTAAAATTATATTATTTCTATTATTTATATAAATTAAATAAATTATAATGTATATAAATTATTTACCAGACTATTTTATTGGAACTTTCATGACAAATTAAAATGTCACTTTCTCATTGATTTATCGCGTGTCGGAATCAATCGTGATTTAAATATGATTACCGACCGTTTTAATTATGTTAGCGAGAAAATAACAGATTATATAAGTTATATATAAATTTGTTAACTATATAATAAATATATTATATAAAAAATAAGATATTAAATTTTTTGAAATAAAAATTAAGAATAAATCGCATTTGAACATTTTGTTATTAAGATTTAGTTTAGTATTTTTTTTTTATTTATTTTTTTACATCTATTACAACGTCAATTAACTTATAGTAAAAAAATCTAATACTTATTAATTGTTCAGCCATAAATAATTATGTCCGATCAATATTGTGAAAGGAGTTATTTTAGAATAATTTAGATGTAATATTTATATAATTTAACTTTTACTTAATTTTTTTAAATATTTTTGATTTTTTAATGTATATTAGTTGTGAGTCATATTAATCAAGTTGGGTAATATCAAACCGTAGATGTCTGGAAGACAAGTGAACATCCTTATCATTGCACCATAGTCTCAAGGAGTTAGAGATATTAGATTTGGATTTATGAGTAAATGGTTTGACATAGTAAATTTAGCAAATCATGCTAAGTCACTATAAGAAATACGACAGAACTCGCGACGAAATTAAAATCCATTGCTAATTAACAATGAATTTTAATTCCCATTGCTAATTAGTGCTAGAAAAGAAATTCCATTGCTATTATGGGACGAAATTTATTATTGGGGATCGTGTGGTCGGCTAGAAGGGGGTTGAATAGGCGGTGTCCCAAATCGATTGCTTCCTACGTATTCGTTAGTGCACAGCGAAAAACAACAAATACAAATACTAATATGAATACGAAAGCTAATCTAAAGACAAGAAGACAAATGCAAACCAATAACACGTTTCATTTAACGTGGTTCTGAGATTAGGGCTCCTACTCCACAGTTATCCATAAGGTGGACGATCCCTCAATCCTTCAATGGATTAGCCCCCAGCAAACTTCGGTTACCTCAAGTCTCCTTATAGGTGGAGAAACCTCACCACAACTCTTACCAAGATCTCTTGAAACACAATGAGCACTTGATGACTACTAATTAGGCTTTAACCAAGTTTAATTTCGTCACCTTGGCCAACTATCCCAAACTCCCTTATATAGAGCTTGGGGAATCAGCACACCTGATTTTACCGTTACCAGTCGACTGGTGTATGCACCAGTCGACTGGTGCTTGATCAATGGCTCTTTACCAGTCGACTGATCCCAGCCGTTTTGGGTACAGAAGAACTTTGTGCTCAGCCCTAATTGACTGGTCCCAGTACCAGTCGACTGATACAACCATAAACTTAGGGTTTCCCTTTCCGAATACATTTCTCTCGCATTCTGACTCTCACGATTCACTTGACTCTTTTTCGCAGTTTTGACCTCTTATTTTCAAGCCTACTTCTTTTGGCTCTCGTCCCTCGGATGCATCCGAGCCCCGCCCGCGGCTCGTCCCAATGTCATCCTTCGCGTATACATCAAAGTCGTCACCCTCAGTCTATCTTCGTTACCTTGTCCACGGGCCCTCGGATCTCATGTTATATTTAAATTAATTTTATTCTATTTTATCAGTTTATAATTGATTATTTTTTAATCTTTTCTACTAATACGTGCACACTATTTAAATGTAGGAGGCAGAGGTACAACCTTAATTTTTTTTATATAATTTTTTTATCCTATTATATTTGCACATCTACTTTTGACATTTTTATATTTATGACTCTTTTTTTTACTTATAGACACTCTTAGTAACTTGATATTTAGTTTCGTATAATATTTGACTCCAAAATTAATATTAAAGAATATCATCTAAAACTCATATTTTTAGGTCTTTAAAAGGATAAAAAATAATAATAGTGTAATTAACTAACCTTTTACAAAAAAAAATATATTAGTTATGGTAAAGAACGAAAATCTTTGGATATGATCTTTTAACCATAGTTACAAATAGGACATTGGGGTATTTTTGTAATTTAAAGGGGATGATGGCAAAATAGCCATCAATAATAAATTGCCTTTATGATATCGTGACATCACTGTCAAGCAGGCCTTGATTGTAAAAGGAATGGACCAGTTGAAGAAAAATAAATAGAGGCGAAATCTAAAATATTTTTAATCATTTTTTATCCATGAAGAGTGAATAAAACTATTTATTGGGAATTAGAACGAAAAAATTCTTTTCGTCCCCGTGACGCCCCTCTATCATTTATTATCATAATAGTGTTTTACGATCTAATATCCTTAAGGCATGTTTTCTCTATACTCATATACCCATGGTTAAGATTAAAATATTTTAGATATTTTTATAATAATATGATATTATCTATTTTACACATAAATTTTCATGATTTTACTCTCGGACTCTATTCAAAAGGTATCATACTAATATAGATATCTTTCTCTTATAAACTCATGATATTTACGTGAGAAATAGCATGCGTTTATCGTCTGCGCTACGCCATGAGAGCAACACTATATTTTAGCAACTATAGTGTCTAGTTATTACAATATGGATACTTCATCTCTAGTCAAAATTGATCAATATTATATTTTAACAACACTTTAACTTTTATTAATACTATGATATAATATTTACATAACTATCACAATATAAACACTTTATCTCTAATCAATATTAATCAATACTAGTTAACGTTGATCGACATTATATTAGAGTAGTTATAAATCACAATTATATTTTATTTTTTATTAACACCAATCAACGTTGTGTTGTCGAAGCTACAGTCTTGTAGCTACTATAATTGTGTAGTTGTCGCAATTATAAATATTATATCTGCTAGAGTTGTGTAACTGTTATGAAATCATAACTATTATAATTATGTAATAGTCAGGGCAGATCCAAGATTTTAGGTTGGGGGTCACATACTAAGTGATGAAAATAATTATTATAAGTTATATTCGAAGGTTGCACGATCGGGGCGGAGGGAGAGGAGACGAAGGTATCGACCAACACTCGGACGAAACCGATGACGAAGTCTGGGAGGTACCAACCGCAAAGGGAATACTCTACGAGTGCATTGCCGGTGCACAATAGCCCGAGGGGCCTTTTTTTCCTTTGTTTTTATTAGAGATAAATGGATAGACGAATGATGGACTGATATAACACTGATGTTTTCTACGCGTAAAGTTTGATCTGGGTGAATAAACAATGACAACATCACATGATCATCTACCCAACTCCCCCCTCTCAACTACTTCGAATGCCCACTATTAACACCAAGATTTATTTTTTTTAAAAAAAAATCATTAGTATTAACATCAAAGATAAATTTACATATGGACTAGGGCGTAATTATGATCCCATAGTAACTAAAAAAACGTAAAAAATAAAGGTAGTTTTGTTAAATATAAGTGGTGGGATAGATGGATCTTAAAGTAAAAGTTTTCTTCTCTTTAGCCATTTCTATTAAAAAAAAAACAAGAAGAAAAGAAAAAAAAATATGAAGTTTTGTTTTCAATAGCTGTGTTTCTCTTTTGGAGGAAAACAAGCCCAACGGATTAACATGGGCCTTAAATTTTGTTTTACCAAATTTAGTAAATTTTGTTATTCTGTTTTCTGTTTTTGGGCACGTGAGCGAGTTGGCAATCCCGCCGTAAGCAGACAAATACTTGCCGCCACGTGATAAAATGGTGATGGGTTAAAATGATTTTATATGAAAGAATTATCCACATTTTTCTGCGACGTCTCGTAGATGTTTAAATTGTTAGATGTTTAAATTTGGTTTGTTTATAATTGAGTCGAGTTCGAGTTTTATTTAACGAATATATTTATGTCTCACGAGTTTATTCGAATTTTTATCGAACTTAAACGAACTTAATAAATATAAATTATAAATTTAAATATTCATTAAAAATTAAATTATATATTTTTAAAAATTTATAATATTTTTGTTAAAATTTATAATTTTATTCTAATAAATAAATTTAATATATTTATCTATGTTTTTCATAAGTAAAGTGTAAAATTTATAAATTTAATATCAAAATTATTATTATTATTATTTAAAAGTTGATTCATGAGCTTAACGAACATGTTCACGAGCTAACGAGCCGAATATTATGAAACTTGAACTTGATTTGTTTATCTTAACGAGCCTCATTAAACGAACTCAAACGAGCTTTTATCGAATCGAGCTTCGAATAACTCACGAGCGGTTTGGCTCATTTACACCCCTACTTGTGTCATGCCAATCTACTATATTTATTTGTAAATATATTAGATTTTTAGAGGTTTTTTAAAAAAAAATAAATAAAATGAAAGTTATAAATTTAACTTAGTTAATAAAGTTATATTTAAAATATTTTGATATAAAAAAATCTTTACTAATTTAATTAAAATTGTTGCAACATGATCAAATTAACCTTATAATTATTATAACAATGCGTAATTAGTTATTGTAATATATAACAGATAATTAATGGTTGCTATATTATTTTTTTATAATAAATTTGATGAGAAGTAATTTTTAATCAAATTTAAATAATTTTGATAAATTAGTAGAAAAATAAAATAAACGTACTCTTTATTTTTTTTTACTTAGAGCTATTATAAGTAACTGTACCATTGTCACAATTGTGCACTAAATGAAACTATCTTTTTGAAAGATTTTTGATAGACTGAGTATCCGTATGTAGGTAACTCCCGTGTGCGGTTGAGTGCGCTGAGCACTTGAAAGTGATTTGATAGTCCGGGAGTTGTCTACTTTCAGACCCTGCACACTCAATTACGCGCAGAAGTCGTCCACGGACGGATATGAAAGCTAACAAGCCTCACTTAAGAAATAAGGCAATTTCTCAAAAGGTATACCCAATATTAAAGATTGCCTTAAAAAGATAGATCCGTTACCTTAGCGGCCCCTAGTGTCGGTCCTATGGATATGAAGGGAGGTTCATACAGGTACACAGGTCATAGGCGTATGGCGGGGTAAACTCCAGGTCGTCAGTTCCTGAGAATCGACCCCTGACCATTACGTCAGAGATACCATGCGCCCACCGTTTGCGCTACGCCCTGGGGGCTTAAAAATTACCTAAAAGATAGCACACAATGTTGTGATTGTCCAAAAGACACGCATCTTTCCCGTTTTACCCTTCGATGAAATTGAATTTTTTTTCATGTCTTTCTTCCACTACAAACAAAAAAAAAAAAAAAAAAGGGCAATTCAGGATGAATTTTGTGACAATTTGTTTTTTTTTAAATCATCACAAAAATATTTGGGACTAATTCTACTATAATTTTTTTTCATTGCTAATAATGTCGTCAAATTCTTCGATGAAAATATGTAAATTCATCGTTAAATTTGTGATGAATTTTATTTTCATCACCAAATTTGTTGTAATTTTGTAATGAAAACAAAATTCGTCACAAAAGTACCAAACGCACATTTGTGATGAAATTCTAATTTCGTCCCAAATTTGATGACTAATCCAGTTTTTGTCGTAGATTTAGCAATGAAAATGGATTCATTACCAAATGTGGGAAGAATGGTGATTCGTCGCCAATATGCTAATTCACTAAATCTAGGACGAACCTATTTTGTAGATTTGGCGATGAATCCACGTATTAATGGTAGATTCAACGATGAATTCATGGATTCATTCGATGAAAAGAGTATTTGTCACCAAATATATGATACACAGTAATTTATGATAATTTGAAAGCTAAACTATTTTGTTGTCAAATTCATCCCAACATGTTAATATTTACCTTAGAACTTGGTCATTTTTGCATTTTATCGTGTTAATTACATTCTATTCATTTCCAAACATGTATATAACATATCCTATTCAACCTGTACATCCATCACAGAGGCGCAGAGATGGAACCACCAGCTTTGGCGCTTGCGTCAATGACAGGAAATGGAATGACTCTTCCCCGAAGCTGGACCACTCCAGTGGAAGTTGACTGGAGATGCAGAGGTGTTATCCTCACCTGTCAACACTGCTCTCACCTGCACAAACCACATCGACTTGAACAACTTGGATGGAACTGGAGAAGAGGGCAGCACACTGGAGCTTTCTGCCGGAGAAGAATGGTAGACCACCGGAGTTCGCTGGGGAAAACTCCTGCCTTCGCAAACCACGTCCGCAAGGAGTCCTCTGTAGCGCTCAGTGCTGGAATTAGGGATGAGCTTCACCGGAGAAGATGGTGGACTATCGCCGCTCTTCTTCCTCTGCCCGCCCGAACCACGGAAGACAAGGGTGTCGGAAGAACGTCAGTAGGTGAAGGACACACCGGAGAACCACTCCGATGAGGTGAAGAATATCGGAGCTCATCGCTGCCGCCGCACGCCTTGAATCCCTAGCCTTTGTAACCGCTCTGGCAGGGTATTCAAGGGGGAAATGGAAGAAGGGGACTCACCGAAGAACCACTCCGATGAGTTGAGCACAATCGGAGGTTGTCGTCACCGCTTGCAGCCACCGGCAGGAATGTCGTCGCCATCGCCGCTTGGAATAGATCGCGAAGTCGGGAGATTTGGGGGCGTCGGGAGATGAGGAAGAACAGTGAACCCAAGCCAAGTTTTCATTGAACCAGTTGCCCCTTTAAAAGCCTCAATCGAACCAGACCGATTTTGAATCGAACTAAACCAATGCAATTTAGAGTTATCCGACCCTGATTTGAATTGAACCACTTAACCAAATTGATTCGGTTCAATTGCAAATTTCTTCTTTGGCTTTTAAAATTGGACTTTGGAATTAGGCTTCTTCTTCTCTCTCTTCTAACCATTTGACAATTGAACCAAATTATTATTGGACTAAACCGATACTCTTCTCCTCAATTGTTGTCTCCCTCAATTCCTATAAAATTAAATATAATCAAATAATAGTCATAATATCCATCAAATGTATATGAATTAAAATGAATACTAAAAATATTCAAATTCATGAAACACACTAAAAACCTAGTTTTGGATACAAGATGATAAAAACATCAAGAAATAACACTAAAATAATCTATCCAAATGTCAGTTATCAAATCCCTCACACTTATTTTTGCTCGTCTCGTGTAAGTAAATAAAACAAGAAAACAATTGAAGATGCATTTCCCTAACAATTCTCAATCATGTTTAGAAGATCGTGGAAGAAAGTTATCTAGAATTGTCAAATTCCAATGACCCAAATATTCATGGATTCAATTCATACACTGATTAACAAGTATGATAACTTTAATCCAAACTATATAAACTGAGAATGCTAATAAAATAAACCTCACAAGGTAAGTGGCGCCGACTCTCCTTTTATATACATGCAATGGTAGAGCTCACTCAAGTTACTCATGGTGGTTATCCTTCTTGCTAGCTGCGTCTTCCGCTCGACTTCTTGTATTCTTAAGTTCTTGCACACTCAGACACAAGATATCAAAACTACAGGACCTAATTCAACTTAGTTGACCATATCAAAATTAATCCGGGGTACTTACATAAACTACCTTTGACATTGGTCCCTTACTACTTTCATCGACATCAAGAGTGAGTCTTTTATAAAGGAGTCACATATCTTTTTTTACATTCAAATTGGCTTTGGTTTTTTCTATTGATATCCATCACTATTTTATCAAATTATTAAAAACAATCTTCTCAATATGCATTAAATCTAGATTATGATGAATCAAATGACTAAACCAATATCGTAAATCCCAAAATATACTCTGTTTAGTCCATTTATATGTACTCCCATATTTATGTGTTGTATGTACTATGTGGATCTTCAATAACAGATGGAAAGTTAAACACTTTAAACCAAATATGTTCACTTATTAATCTCAATGATGAAGGCGTTCTTTCAATTTTATTCTTAGTGAATTCATCTTTATTTTTTTTTGAAATTATGATTTGGTAGTGAAAATTATCTATGACAATCAAAATAACTCGACTTCTTCTTGTGTTTCAATCTAATTAACTTTGATCTTTCCATACATATGGGGCATCCTAAGATCCCAATAATACTCCAACCCGATAGTATCCCATAAGTCGGAAAGTTATTTATGGTCCAAAGAAGAGCAACCTTTATTACAAACATTTGATTATTATGAACATCGTATGTAGGAAAACCTTCATCCCATAGCTGTTTCAGTTTTACAATTAGTGATTGCATATAAATATCTATTAACTTCTTTATATTTTGTAGACCAGACACAACCAATGTTAAAAATATATAGGGTGTTTTCATACACATTCCAGGTGAAAGATTATATGAAGTTAAGATAACTGGCTAACCAGAATAATTTTTTCTTGATTCGGCAAATGGAGCAAATCCATTAGCGCAAAGACCTAATCTAATGTTTCGAATTTCCTTTATAAATTTCGGATATATTCTATCAAAAATTTTCCACGCCTCTACATCTAATGGACGACACATTAACATCTCTTCTGTTTGATGATTACATGCCAAGTCATGTATTCAACAATTGTCTTTGATTCATAAAACCTTTATAACCTAGGAGTTAAAGACAAATAAAATAGTACTATATTATTTACATCATTGTTGACTCCTTTTGGTGCTCTTGTACCTAGCTTAATTACAGAATTTACAAACATCTATATCTTCATTATCTCCCCAATATAGCATACAACAATTTCTGTAAATATCAATTATTTCCACCGGAAGACCTAATTCTTTCACAAGTTTTTTCATATTATAAAAATTGGGCAGTATGTGATCACGCAACAATGTTTCTCCAATAACTTAAACAAAATCATTAAATCTTGCGACACATTATTCTCTGTCTTAATATTTAATAGTCTTGCGGTGAGATATAATTTAGTGTGATTATCACAACTAGCCGAGGTTGTTCGCGGCCAACCAAGGCCAACTGCGGTCACTTGTAACCAGCCAAGCCTGGCTGCTAGTCTGAGAGAAGAGAAAAGGGCAAGGGGAGAGAGAGGGAGCTTACTAGCCAGAAATCGTCATTGTAGGAGAGGAATTACCGCCATTGCTTTGGGGGGGGGGGGGAATTAGGTGAGTTGAGATTTTTTAGGACTTTTGGTCACTAAATTTGTCGAGGAATTGATGGTGAATCCATGGATTCGTCACCAAATATGTGGCGAATCATTGGATTTATCGCCAAATCTACGACGAATCAATGGATTCGTCGTAGGATGTTAAAAGAATTAAAAATAAATGTCTTCGTGTTCGATTGATGAAACTAGAAACTCAAAATAACATGAAACTAATTCGTATATATTAGTCTAATTCTCTTAATTATATAAATGTCCTCAAATATCAATTAAATCAAATATAATAAGAGCAGTGGTTTTTTTAACATAAATTAGATTTTTCAAATACATTTGTATTCAAAAAATTAGTACTCTCAATATATTTTATCAAATTGATATTTGAGGACATTTTTATAATTAGAAGAACTAGACGAACACATATAAACTGGTTTCATGTCATTCCGAGCTTTATAGATCCATCTGCCATTTCAGATACATTTTTTTTCATTTTAATTTTTTTGTAACAATCTACAACAAATATGTGGATTCATTGCTAAATCTGTGACGAATCAATTGATTCATAGTAGAATGTTAAAAAATAAAAAAATGTCTTCGTGTCCGATTGATGAACCTAGAGAACTTAGAATGACATAAAACTCAATTCCTATATATTCATCTAGTTCTTTTGATTATATCCTTACCCTTAAATACCAATTTGACAAAAAAAATATTTTTTTCATAGCTAAGTAATGGACTTTAATCAACTTATGACTTAGTAAAAATAATAAAAAGAGTTATTGATTGAATATGTTAGAGTCATTTTGATATTAATAAATTACCGATCTCAATATATTTGATAAAATTAATATTTGATGATATTTATATAATCAGGAGAACTATATGAATACATAAGAATGAGTTTTATGTCATTCTGAGCTTTCTAGATCCATCTATCATTTTTTACACATTTATTTTCATTTTTAATTTGACGACAAATCCATAGATTTGTCGTAGATTTGTCATTTTGAACTCTCTAACTCAGTTGTTGAACTATGAGAGACAATATATTAAATCGTAACTCGTTCAAATATCAATTACTTGTTATAAGGGTGGAACCCATAACGGCCAGGTTTCAAGCTTAAGAAACATTATTTAAATTATTTTCGAAGGCTCCAAATAATTTTAGTCTTAATTTTTTTTTCTATGTTGTAGCTACTATAACTATATGAACTAAATTGTAACGACTACAATTCGTCAATTTAGATGAGAAAAAATATAAGAGATATAATAATGAAAATAAGCTGCTATTTTATAGTGGATGATACTTGTATCATTTTACAGGGATATGAGAGTATCTTATGATAATAAATTAATATAAGGTATTCCTTTGACGATTCATTAAAAAAAAAAAAGATGTCATTCTAATTTTTGCCATAAAAAAATAGAGTATTTTTTTTTAAAAAAATAAAATACCTTTTAAATGATAACAAAAATAAAGGATGCTGTTTTGTTTTTCATCCAATATCATTTCTATCCATTTAAATTAACATCTAAATTGATCACTTATTAATAAAAAAATATATTTTTTAAAAATATTCTAATAATAAATAAATTAAAAATATGATATTTTTTACAATTATATATTTTGTAAATAGTTAATTGATAAAAAATGAATTTAGTAAAATTATTCATATTATTATTTATTATGTGCGAGTTTGTATTTATTTATTTTTTTATTGAATGTGAGTTCTAAACTAATGAGTAGTTTCGTAAAAAATTATGATGAATAACTTTAATATTTATATGTGATCCTGTCTAAGATTCGAGTCGACGGGCGTTGGGGACGTGGCACTTGTTGGTGTCTCCAGATGACCTCCAAGATGACGTGGACCTCCGGTGTGTTGGGGCAATTTCCCTAGGTCAAGTTTGACCAGTTTGACTAAGCTTGAGTTGAGTCAAGCTTGAGTCGGGATTTGAGTTTTGATGTTTGACAATATATGGAGATTGCTAGGGCAATCGTCCGATTATGGAGATGGTCAAGGGATTGACCAGATTGATGAGAAGCCAGGTCAAGTGGGTCAGTTGTGACCGGAGACTTGACCGAGAAAGTCCTAACTGGAGTTTAGGCAGTGGTGAAGTCCTAACTAGAGGTTAGGCAATGAAGAAATCCTAACTGGAATTTAGACAATGGGAAAGTCCTAACTGGATGTTAGGCAAGAGAGAAGTCAAGTAGGTCAAGGTTGACAGGAAACTTGACTGGGAAAGTTCTAATTGGATATTAGGCAAAGGTAAGTCCAACGGGAAGGTTGGCAAGAGTGAAAATCCAAGTAGGTCAGTGTTGACTAGACTTGGTGGTGAAAGTCCTGATAAGTGAGATCAGACAATTGGAAAGTCCAAGTGTGATCTTGGCAAAGTGAAAGTCCTGGTGAGGAGCCAGACAATTGGAAAGTCCAAGCATGTGGTCTTAGCAAGGTAAGTCCTAGTGTGACTTGGCAAGGAGAACTCGATAACTAGGATGAGGCCGAAGGAAGCTCCTGAAGGCAAGACATGAATGATGGGAGATATTCGAGGGGCGCAAGGCTGATGGAGGAGGCTATAAGGCTAGTTCAAGGTTTATCGAGTGTGGTGTATAATCCGACAACTAGGATGAGGCCGATGGAAGATCCAGAAGGCAAGGCGTGAAGGATAAGGAGATATCCGAGGGACGTAAGGCTGATGGAGGAGGCTAAAAGGCTAGTTCGAGGTTGGTCGGGAGTAGCCAAATGCTAGGCGTGCGAACCCAACAGGTCACGGTTGACCGAGAGTTGGGTTTGGGGAGCTTGACTTGAGTTTGAGTCAAGTCCAGGGTGTTCAATCGATCGGACGATAGATTGAATAGGCTCCAATCGATCAGCCGATTGATTGGAGTGTGATGCGATTATTGTGATGGCCCAATCGATCGATCGATCGATTGGGATCAGGAAATCGCGAGCACAGAAGCTCTCCCAATCGATCGGGCGATAGATTGGGAAATTCCAATCGATCGGGCGATCGATTGGGAGCTGCCAATCGATCGACCGATCGATTGGGCAGCAGAAGCTCTCGCGCGGACGCGAGAGCACAGAATGGGTCTGAATCGATCGACTGATCGATTTAGACAGTCCCAATTGATTGGTTGATCGATTAGGAAGTGACTGTTGCGTAGGTTGCAAGCGATGGACGGCTGGGATTTTCCGGATGTGACGTGACGATCGATTGGGGATGGATTCAATCGATTGGAGCTACTGTATAAAGTCTAGGTGGAGCATTTTCTCAGTAGATCTCTTGTGATCTTTTACGCTGTTCTTCAGCGATTCACAGCGAGCTTCTCCGATCTACTCACACCAGTTCTTGAAGGCACTTGAGGAGTTTCTCCAAGGTTCAAGAGGCAACGACAAGCATAAGTAAGCAAGAAGAGGAGTGTGTTGTGTTGTATTTTAGTTTCCTCTTGTTGTATTTGTGTTGTGTTGTGTGTGAGTGTTGTACGAGGCTTCTCCGCCTCCGGTTGCGACCGAGAAGGAGGTTTTCATAGTGGAGTGAGCGTGTCGTGTGGATCCTTGGATTAGTCACCTCATCTTGAGGTGGATAACAAGTAAACCCTAGGTGTTAGCATTGGTTGTTTTTGTCTTTGTATTCCGCTGCACATCATCAAGACGCAACCGACGAACCCCCTCTAGATGACATCACGGTCCCTACAATTGGTATCAGAGCGAGTCCGCTCTTCTGAGGACTAACCGCCAAGAGAGCAACCGCTAGAGGAAGAAGATGGACTTGGGAGGTCCACTTGGATGGGACATCCGGATTCCTCTTCCATACGACAAGGAAGACTTCGCCTTTTGGAGGAATCGGTTGGAGACATGGTTCCAAATGGATTGGAACCAATGGGTTGTCTTGAGCGACCCATTTAAAGCTCCTACGGACAAGAAAGGGAAACACCTCTGATCTCGGCATTGGACCAAAGAGTAACGAGAGCAGTCGGAGGTGGACAAGGAGGTAACGAGAATTTTACATAATTTACTACCTTCTAATATTTTATTGAGTGTAGGTGAAATCACAAATGCAAGTGATCTTTGGAAAAAGATCATTGCTTATCATGAAGACCCTACACAAGTCCAAGGAGTGGAAGAGTCCAAGGAGAAGGGCTTATTGGTCCAAGAAGAGAAGGATCAATTCGATGTTGACACGAGGTCAACATTCGAAGAAGAGGAGGAAGAAAAGAGGCAATCTGATGTTGACGAAAGGTCAACATTCGAGGAGGAAAAGGAAGAAGAGGAAGAGGAGAAGGAAGATGAGGAGAGATCTTCTACATCCTCAAGAGAGGATGAGATGGAAGCATCCATATTCTTAAGAGAAGAAGAAGAAGATAATGATGATGCCACCTCCGCAACACAAGAAAAATCGAATGGAGGATTAAGCATCAACCCTACAAGCAAAGGAATAAAGATTTCAATTATTAAAGATAAAAATCATATCATTTGCTTTGAGTGTAGGGAGCATGGGCACTACAAGAGTAAGTGTCTCAAATTGGCCAAGAAGAAGGGCCAAGTAGCATCCAAGGGCAAGGAGAAGCCCAAGGAGATTGATCCCACGAAACACAAGAGCAAGGAGCACATTGTGTGCTTCTCATGCAATCAAAATGGGCATTACCGGAGTCAATGCCCTAAAGGGAAGAAGCCAATCAAGGTGATTAGAGGAAGCACAAATCTAGGGGGAGCTTATAAGAGCAAACCCAAGGTAAATTTTATTAATGCAAATTCTCTTAGAAATGATGAAAAGCATGCTAAGTCAAATTTAAATCATTTTAATGCTATTTATCATGAAAATAGAATGCATGATAAACCTAAGGGTAAATACATACCTCCTCATGCTAGATCTACCATACCTAGGGTTAGGAAGGTAGATAACTACTTAGGCAATAACTCTAAGGACTTTAGATATAAGCCTAAGGCTAGCAATGCTCATTAGAGTCAAGAAAAATCTAAATCTATGGATTTAATGACGGAAAACCAAGTTTTGAGATCAAGACTTGATAACTTAGAAAGGACCCTAGCAAGAATGGAAAATCTTCTCAAGGGTCAAAATGAGCAAACTATAGGGAGAGCTAGACAAGAGCCATCCAATGACTATAGAGGTTTGGGATACAGACCTAAAGCCAAGAACGATGTGACTTCCTTTCATAAGGTTCCATATAACTATGGGACCAACCCTAGGTGTAAAGGTTAAGTCAAGAATACTAGGGAAGGATTCCCTAAAGGTTCTTTTGACAAGACCAATGTGACTAAGACTTCTAAGAAGTCTAACAAAGTCACAAAGAAGGTCACAAGGGAGACCATCCCTAGAGTTGACCTAGTAAAGGTGACTAAGGCTCCAAAAAGGCCTAATAAAGTCACAAAGAAGGTTACAAGGGAAGTTATTGTTGGAGCAATCTAGGTGCCCTAAGTTTTGATGTTTGGGCAAAGGTTTAAGTTAGGTTTATTGTTGTATTTGATATGCATTGTGAGTGTGCAGGATACAGGTACAACAAGGAAAGTCCAAGGGTGAGTCTTGGCGGTGAAAGTCCAAGCATGTAGTCTTGGCAACGTAAATCCAAGTGTGATCTTGGCAAAGGAGGAAAGTCCAAGGATGAGTTTTGGCGGTGTAAGTCCAAGCATGTAGTCTTGGCAACGTAAGTCCAAGTGTGACTTGGCAATGGATGAAGTCCCGGAGGCGCGACCTCTTGGCAAATGAAGACCCGACAATAATGACAAGGCCGATGGAAGCTCCAGAAGGCAAGACGTGAAGGATGGGGAGGCATCCGAGGGACGCAAGGCTGATGGAGGAGGCTAGAAGGCTAGGTCTAGGTTGGTCGGGCGAGAACGAGTGCTGAGTGAATGTACTTGAGGTAAAATCCTTGAATTAGGGTTTACTGTAGCAGCACTGCAGCGTTACTGTAGCAGTACTGTAGCAGTCGACTGATGCACTGTAGCAGAGAGCCGTTGAGATAGCCGTTGGGCTGGCACCAGTCAACTGGTGCAAGGACCAGTCGACTGGTAACGGACAAATCAGGTTCTGATTTGTTCCAAGCTCTATAAGAAGGAGCTTGGTATGACCGGCCAAGGTGACGAAATTGGACTTGGTTAAAGTCTAATTAGTAGTCTACTTGTGCTCAAGAGATCTTTGTGTGCCAAGAGATCTTGGTTGGAGTTATGGTGAGGTTTCTCCACCCACAAGGAGGTTGAGCTAGCCGGAGTTTGCCGGGGACTAATCCACCGATGGATTGAGGGATCGTCCACCTTACAGACACGCCGTGGAGTAGGAGCAAGTTATCTCTGAACCACGTAAACACCTTGTGTTAGGGTTTGTGTTTGGTTTGTTGTCTTCTTCTTTCTTGTTTTAGGTTAACTTTCGTATTTGTTAGTTTGTTTTTGTATTCCGCTGTGCACTAACATTATAGGAAGTAAAGTTTTGGGTGAGACGCTATTCACCCCCCCCCTCTAGCGGACGTCAAGGTCCTAACAAGTAGTATCAGAGCAAGGTCGCTCTTCTACGAACTAACCGCCAAGAGAGCAAGAAGCTAGAGGAAGAAGAAGATGGAGTCCGAAGGACCGCTCGGATGGGATATCCGAATTCCACCTCCGTATGACAAAGAAGACTTCAATTATTAGAGGAAGCGGTTGGAGACATGGTTCCAAATGGATTGGAATCAATGGGTTGTCTTGAGTGACCCATTTGAAGCTCCTACGGACAAGAAGGGTAAACGCCTCCGACCTCGGCATTGGACCGAAGAGCAACGAGAGCAATCGGAGGCGGACAAGGAGGTAACGAGAATTTTGCATAATTTACTACCTTCTAATATCATTGTGAGTGTAGGTGAATGCACAAGTGCATGTGATCTTTGGAAAAAGATCATTGCCTATCATGAAGACCCGTCACAATTCCAAGGAGTAGAGGAGTCCAAGGAGAAGGGTTCATTGGTCCAAGAAGAGAATGACCAATCCGATGTTGACATAAGGTCAACATCCGAGGAGGAGAAGGAAGATGAGGAGGTATCATCCACATCTTCAAGGGAGGAAGAAGTGGAATCATCGACATCTTCAAGTGAAGAGGAAGAAGAGCAATCCAAGGAAGAGGAGATCTTGGAAGCTCAACCTCCACCTCAACTACCAAGAAGAGCACAAAGGACCACATCAAATGCTTTGAGTGTGGTAAGATGGGGCACTACAAGAGTAGGTGTCCTTCACTCAAGAAGGTAAAGGAGGTAAACCCTAAACTCACTAAAGTTAATTTAGAAACTAATGTGAGTTGTAGGAAGAAGAAGAAGGAGGAGAAGAAGCACATTAGGTGCTTTACATGTGGTGAGTGGGGTCACTACCACACAAAGTGCCCAAGGAGAGGAGAGCTCAAGAAATTGGTGCACTTGAAGAAGTGGGAGAAGAAGAGAGCTTCAAGGGTAAGGGAGGTAAACCCTAACTTGAATGCTAGTTCAAATTTAAATCGTTATAATGCTATTTATCATGAAAATAGAATGCATGATAAATCTAAGGATAAATATATCCCTCCTCATGCTAGATTTATCACACCTAAGGCTAGGAAGGTAAATAATAATTTAGGCAATAACTCTAAGGATTATAGATATATGCCTAGATATAGAAATACTCATAGGGGTCAAGAAAAATCCAAGTCTATGGATTCAATGACGGAAAACCAAGTCTTGAGGACAAGACTTGATAATTTAGAAAGAACCCTAGCAAGAATGGAAAATATTCTTAGGGGTCAAAATGAGCATAACCTAGGAAAAGCTAGACAAGAGTCATCCAATGGCTATATAGGTTTGAGATACAAACCTAAAGCCAAGAAGGATGTGACTTCCTTTCATAGGGTTCCATATAGTTATGGGACCAACCCTAGGTTTAGTGGTCAAGCTAAAAGTACAAGGGAAGTTGTCCCTAAGAGTACTTTTACAATGACCAATGTGACTAAGACTTCTAAGAAGTCTAATAATGTCACAAAGAAGGTCACAAGGGAGGTCATCCCTAGAGTTGACTTAGTAAAGGTGACTAAGGCTCCAAAAAGGCTAAACAAAGTCACAAATAAGGTTACAAGGGGAGTTAGCCCTAGAAGTGACCTAGTGGAAGTGACCAAGGTTTCTAAGAAGCCTAGAAATGTCCTTAGGAAGGTATCTATGGAAGTCATCCCTAGTGAGTACCTAGAGTATCCAAGGAGCACCAATAGGTTTTGGGTTCCTAGGAGCATATTCTCTACACCCTAGATAGGTTAGAGAGTGTCAACTCCAATTGGAAAGGTAGTTAACCCAACCTTTGTAAAGTTGACACTTGAGAGCATTTTCAAGGTTATTGTTAACCTTTGAAAAAGAAAAAGGTTATTGGGTTACTCTTTGAAAGAGTAATATATGTGTCAAAATTTGAGGAGTTAAATATAATTTAAATTGACACACTAGAGAGAAGCAAAAGTAATGCCAAATTTGGAATTCGACATTTTCTTATGGAATTAAGGGAAATGCAAACCTTAATCCAAATTGTCACTCTTGGAAAGAGTAACATGTGCCAAATCTTAAGGAATTATGTTTGAATTAAATTGGCACAATGTGGAAAAACATAAGAAATACCAAATTGGGGGTTTGGTATCTTCTTAGGGTAATTAAAGGAAATCTAGGTCCTAATGTAAGATGTTTACTCTTTGGAAGAGTAAAATGTGTCAAACTTTGAGGTTTTGAACTTAATTTAAATTGACACATTTAGAAAAGGATAAGAAATGTCAAGTTGGAGTTTTGACATTTTCTTAGAAGGTTAAAGGCGAATCTAAGTTTTAATAAAAAATTTCATTTACTCTTGGAAAGAGTAAAATGTGCCATACTTTGAGGAATTTGTTTAACCTAAAATGACACAAATTTAGAAAGAAATTAAAGAAATGTCAAGGTGGGGTTTGGCATTTTCTTGATAAAATTAGGCAATCTAGGGTTAAATTTTGAGTTAGCTAGGGTTAAGAATACTTAGATAGGTAATCTAGGTAAATTTTATTTATGCTAACTTGCCATGATTGTTTGCCCATCATATGTCATGGCATCATATTTAGCATTCACATTTTATTATGAAAAATATAAAAATACCATGTCATGTCATACATACATCATGTAGCTATAACATGCTTTGCTTTTGAAAATTGCTTATTTTGATGTATGTCATTAATCATCATGCAGTATGTTAATTTCCTTGTGATTAAGGACAAAAGACATTTATTATGTATGGAAGTGTTCCAACAAGAGGGATCATATCAAGTGATATCCTAGATGGATGATCATGATTTTTACAATGCCTAGATAGAGATGCATGATCCCTTAGTTTAGGGCAAGACCAAATATACATCTCACAAAGAACTATAAGGTGACTTGTATGTGTTTTAATACACGTTAGATACAAGTGAGATGTTAAGATGGTGAACAAAACTCAAGATGTTGATCTAGTGCATCTTGTTGAGTTTTAGGTTCATCAAAACACATAGTTATGTGTCTTCCAATCATTGAGAAAGCTAATGTACAAGTCATGTGCATTGAGCCCAAAGAACGTGGTTGGATATTGGTTTTGAAAATGATTTCAAAATACTTTTGAAAAACATTTGTGAAGACTATCTTTTGATAGTAATCATCATTGAAAAGTTAGACACAAATTAGGAGAAAACATTGAAGTTTTCAAGAGTTTTCAAATTTGTGTCAATTTTTGAAAATAGAAAGTATTTTTATAGAAAACTATTTTTCCCTGATAAAGTATACCCTAAATAATGTCTACATGAGTTTTCATGATGAAAACAAGTATGGATTGGTTAAGAAAAACTAGAGTGAAGTTTCGGTTGAAGTTTAGTTTCATTATTGAACTTTGAACCTCAAAACTTCGAGTTTTGGTTTTCCTAATTATTTAAGAACACCAAGTCATTGTTGGTGCAATGATAGAAGTTTGACCATATTTTTAGAGGGAGTTACTATTTGAAAACATAAAAATCTTTTCCAAGACCAAAAGGAGGTCAAGTGTTAAGGTAGCACATGACATTGGTATGAGAGGTGTTACCAAGGACAAGGGAGAGTCATCCAAGGTCAATAAGAAGGAATATGCTAGGGTAGCATATAATTATAGCAAGGATGAGGTGTCCAAGATTAAGGACAAGAAGAAATTAATCAAAGACAAGGTGTCTAAGGTTAAGAATGTGAGTTTAGTAGGCCAAGTGTCACCCGAGGTGCATCGAAGTGGCCTAGGCATAGTGGATGAGTCACCAAGGGAGGTGACTAAGGTTAAGATTCCTAAGGATAGGAAGAGCTTTTGGAACCCATGATATATGGGTTATCAAATGTGCCAAGTGGTTAGGAGACAGACTTAAGTCTCTAACCTAGTGGGTTGGCACAATTGGGATGTGTTTCATACATGAAAATATGGCATTAGGGGTCATATTGCATAAAAATTAGTTTTTGATGTATAGATGTCATATAAACCCATGCTAGGGAAGTATTATGATTTAGTATGGGCAGATACATCAAGAGGAAGCCAAAACTAGGACTTTAGGTCAATGTTCAATTGAACTATTTAGCTAGTTTTGAATTTTGTGTCAATCTTGGGATCTGTGATAAATATATTTTTATATATATTTTTCCCAAGTAGACAAGGGAACAATAGACATCTCCACAAAATTTGGGGATTTTTGGAGGTCTAGGGAATTTCTGGTGTATTTCTGAAGTTGGCCTGAAAAGGTTGATTTTTGCAGAAATAGGGTGCCAGTCGACTGGTGCAGATATCAGTCGACTGGTAACAGTGTTTTTGAGCACATAATGTCTCTGTAAGCTCATTTTTTCGATACCAGTCGACTGGTGATGATACCAGTCGACTGGTAACAGTAGATTTCGACCACAGAATGCTTCTGTAAGGTTTTGTCGAAGGGGGTAGTCGACTGGTACCTAGTTGAGTCGACTGATGCCTAAAAATGTTTTTCAACGTTGTTCTTGACCGTGTCAACTCATTTAAATGTATGAGATCCATGGGGGATAAATACATGAGTTTAGGGTCAATTTGGATGACATGTTTTCAACAATTGGGATATTGTTGGAGCTCTTGTTGATGTATGGCAAAGGGGGAGAAGTCTAGGTTTAAGTGGGAAACCTATACACCTTTGCAAGAAATCCTAACTCGAGGGAGAGCTTAGGTGAAGGGGGAGTGATTGTTTAGGCAAAGGGGGAGAAGTTTACCTTTACGCGAAATCCTAACTCAAGGGGGAGCTTAGGTGAAGGGGGAGCCTAGAGATTTAGGTTCCATTATTTATGCATGAGTTGATTTGCATATTTATTTGCATATGTATTGCATTTATGTTTCCCTAACTTAAACATGTTGCCAAACATCAAAAAGGGGGAGATTGTTGGAGCAATCTAGGTGCCCTAAGTTTTGATGTTTGGGCAAAGGTTTAAGTTAGGTTTATTGTTGTATTTGATATGCATTGTGAGTGTGCAGGATACAGGTACAACAAGGAAAGTCCAAGGGTGAGTCTTGGCTGTGAAAGTCCAAGCATGTAGTCTTGGCAACGTAAATCCAAGTGTGATCTTGGCAAAGGAGGAAAGTCCAAGGATGAGTTTTGGCGATGTAAGTCCAAGCATGTAGTCTTGGCAACGTAAGTCCAAGTGTGACTTGGCAATGGATGAAGTCCCGGAGGCGCGACCTCTTGGCAAATGAAGACCCGACAATAATGACAAGGCCGATGGAAGCTCCAGAAGGCAAGACGTGAAGGATGGGGAGGCATCCGAGGGACGCAAGGCTGATGGAGGAGGCTAGAAGGCTAGGTCTAGGTTGGTCGGGCGAGAATGAGTGCTGAGTGAATGTACTTGAAGTAAAATCCTTGAATTAGGGTTATTGTAGCAGTACTGTAGCGTTACTATAGCAGTACTGTAGCAGTCGACTGGTGACTGTAGCAGTCGACTGGTGACTGTAGCAGTCGACTGATGCACTGTAGCAGAGAGCCGTTGAGATAGCCGTTGGGCTGGCACCAGTCGACTGGTGCAAGGACCAGTCGACTGGTAACGGGCAAATCAGGTTCTGATTTGTTCCAAGCTCTATAAGAAGGAGCTTGGTATGACCGGCCAAGGTGACGAAATTGGACTTGGTTAAAGTCTAATTAGTAGTCTACTTGTGCTCAAGAGATCTTTGTGTGCCAAGAGATCTTGGTTGGAGTTGTGGTGAGGTTTCTCCACCCACAAGGAGGTTGAGCTAGCCGGAGTTTGCCGGGGACTAATCCACCGACGGATTGAGGGATCGTCCACCTTACGGACACGCCGTGGAGTAGGAGCAAGTTATCTCCGAACCACGTAAACACCTTGTGTTAGGGTTTGTGTTTGGTTTGTTGTCTTCTTCTTTCTTGTTTTAGGTTAACTTTCGTATTTGTTAGTTTGTTTTTGTATTCCGCTGTGCACTAACATTATAGGAAGTAAAGTTTTGGGTGAGACGCTATTCACCCCCCCTCTAGCGGACGTCAAGGTCCTAACAGTTATCCCTAGAAGTGACCTAGTGGAAGTGACCAAGGCTTCTAAGAAGCCTAGAAAGGTCCTTAGGAAGGTATCTAGGGAAGTCATCCCTAGTGAGTACCTAGAGCATCCAAGGAACACCAATAGGTTTTGGATTCCTAGGAGCATATTCTCTACACCCTAGATGGGTTTAGAGAGTGTCAACTCAAATTGGAAGGAATCCTAACCCAACCTTGTTAAAGTTGACACTTGAGAGCATTTTCAAGGTTATTGTTAACCTTTGAAAATGAAGAGATTTATAGGGTTACTCCTTGAAATAGTAATACATGTGCCAAAATCTAAGAAAATTGGATTTAATTTAACTTGGCACAATTGGGAAAACATAAGAAATACCAAATTAGGATTTTGGTATTTTCTTAGGATAATTAAAGGAAAATCTAAGTCCCAATATAAGATGTTTACTCTTTGGAAGAGTAAAATATGTCAAACTTTGAGGATTTGAACTTAATTTAAATTGACACATTTAGAGAAGGATAAGAAATGTCAAGTTGGGGTTTTGACATCTTCTTAGAAGGTTAAAGGTGAATCTAAGCCTTAATTTGATTTCATTTACTCTTTGAAAGAGTAAAACGTGTCATACCTTGACGAATTTGTTTAATTTAAAATGACACAAATTTAGAAAGGGAAAAAGAAATGTCAAAATTGGGTTCGGCACTTTCTTGATGAAATTGGGCAATCTAGAACTTAATTGTAAGGTTTAGCTAAGGTTTAAGGATACTTAGATAGGTTATCTAGGTACATTTTATTTATGCTAAAATGCCATGATTGTTTGCCCATCATATGTCATGACATCATATTTATTTTTGCATTCATGATTATTATGAAAAATACCAAAAATACCATGTCATGTCATACATACATCATGTAGCTATAAGAAATTTTCTTTTCAAAATTCTTTCTTTTTGATGTATGTCATAATAAATCATGCATTATGTTAATTTCCATGTAATTAAGGACAAATGTCAACAATTGTGGGCTTATGCCAAGTGACATCCTTGGTGGATGATCATGGCTCTCACAATGTCTAGATAGATATGCACGATCCCTTAGTTTAGGGCAAAACAAAATATACATCTCACAAAGAATCATAAGGTGACTTGTATGTGTTTTAATACACGTTAGATACAAGTGAGATGTTACGATGGTGAACAAAACTCAAGATATTGATTTAGTGCATCTTGTTGAGTTTTAGGTTCATCAAAACACATAGTTATGTGTCTTCCAATAATTGGGAAAACTAATGTACAAGTAATGTGCATTGAGCTCAAATAACATGGTTGGATATTGGTTTTGAAAATGATTTTAAAATACTTTTAGAAAACCTTGGTGATGACTATCTTTTGATAATAATCATCATTGAATAGTTGAGCACAAACTTGGAAGAAAACACTAGAGTTTTTACAAGTTTCAAAGTTTGTGTCAATCTTTGAAAATAGAAAGTATTTTCATAGAAAACTATTTTCCTTGATAGTATATACCCTAAGTAGTGTCTACATGAATTTTCATGATTTTTAGATTTTTGTAGAATTTTTGGGGAGTTTCTGAAGTTCGCTGAAATTGAATTTCAGGAAATCAGAAACCCAATCGATCAGCCGATCGATTGGATTGGGTTCAATCGATCAGCCGATCGATTGAGAAGCCAATTCTCGCGACCAGAGGGTAATTGAATCGATCAGCCGATCGATTGACCCAGGCTGGATCGATCAGTCGATCGATTCAGAGGGTATTTCTGCGAGCAGTAGCTTACGGAATCTATCAATGGATCGATTGAAGTGAATTCAATCGATTTAGTCCCAACTTAAATCGATTGGGAAGTCTGATTTTGGCTGGGAAAGCCTGATTTCAGCACTTGAAGTCACTTCGACTCCCATTAACCATTCCAAACCTCTTGGAATACATTTGTATACATTTAGGGGGAGTTTTCGTGTGAAAACAAGTATGAATTCGTTAAGAAATACCAAGGTGAAGTTTAGGATAAGGTTTAGTTTCAATTCTGAAGTTTGAAACCTTAAAACTTCAAGTCTTGGTTTTCAAGGGTCATTAACCATTCCTAACCCTTTGGAATATATTTGTATACACTTAAGGGGAGTTTTCATGATGAAAACAAGCATGGTTTGGTTAATATAGACTTAGGTGAAGTTTAGGTTGGGGGTTTAGTTTCATTATTGAATTTTGAACCTCAAAACTTCGAGTTTTGATTTTCCTAATTATTTAGGAACCCCAAGTCATTGTTGGTGCAATGATAGAAGTTTGACCATGTTTTTAGGGGGAGTTACTCTTTGAAAACATAAAAATCTTTTCAAAAGACCTTGGTAGGTGGGTTAAACCTTCGTGATGAATTAATACTCAGGGTCGAGTATTGGGGAGCAATGGAAGATTGATATCTTCATTGCTAGGATGATAAATGCTCTCGAATGAGCATTGTGGAGTAGATTACTGCTCAAGGGGGAGCATTGGGTTAATGAAGGGGATCAGACCTTCATTGGTAACGTGAAAGATGCTCTTGGATGAGCATTGAGAAGAAGATTACTGCTCAAGGGGGAGCATTGAATACAATGAATGGGAGTTTCATTGGGAGGTTGATGCATGCTCTAGGATGAGCATTGTGAAGTGAAGTAGAGCTCAAGGGGGAGCTTTGGAGACAATGAAGAGTATGAGATCTTCATTGTGTGGTTGTTAACAACATATGAAGTTGTAAACAATGAAGAGTTAACTCTTATGGAGAAGCGTTTGTTTTCAGATTTTGATATGTGACAAAGGGGGAGAATGGAAGGTTAAGTTAGGCCTTCATCCCAAGCAGGGGGAGTTTGCCGTCTAGAAAAGGGGGAGAATGAAGGAAACCTTCATTCATGCTTTGTCATGGAGTTAAGGCTATGAGATTTAGCCTTGGTATGAAGAAGAGGTTAAGGTTATGAGATTTAGCCTTGTGATAAAGAAAGAGTTAAGGCTATGAGATTTAGCCTTGGTATGAAGTTGAGAGTTAAGGCTATGTGATTTAGCCTAACTTAAAAGAATTTTCAAACATCAAAAAGGGGGAGATTGTTGAGGCAATTTCCCTAGGTCAAGTTTGACCAGTTTGACTAAGCTTGAGTTGAGTCAAGATTGAGTCGGGATTTGAGTTTTGATGTTTGACAATATATGGAGATTGCTAGGGCAATCGTCCGATTGTGGAGATGTTCAAGGGATTGACCAGGTTGATGAGAAGACAGGTCAAGTGGGCCAGTGATGACCGGAGACTTGATCGAGAAAGACCTAACTGGAGTTTAGGCTGTGGTGAAGTCCTAACTGGAATTTAGGCAATGGGAAAGTCCTAACTGGAGGTTAGGCATGAGAGAAGTCAAGTAGGTCAAGGTTGACAGGAGACTTGATTGGGAAAGTCCTAATTGGATATTAGGCAAAGGTAAGTCCAACGGGAAGGTTGACAAGAGTGAAAATCCAAGTAGGTCGGTGTTGACTAGACTTGGTGGTGAAAGTCCTGATAAGTGAGATCAGGCAATTGGAAAGTCCAAGTGTGATCTTGACAAAGTGAAAGTCCTGGTGAGGAGCCAGGCAATTGGAAAGTCTAAGCATGTGGTCTTGGCAAGGTAAGTCCTAGTGTGACTTGGCAAGGAGAACTCGATAACTAGGATGAGACCGAAGGAAGCTCCTGAAGGCAAGGCGTGAAGGATGGGAGATATCCGAGGGACGTAAGGCTGATGGAGGAGGCTAGAAGGCTAACTCGAGGTTGATCGAGTGTGGTGTATAATCTGACAACTAGGATGAGGCCGATGGAAGCTCCAGAAGGCAAGGCATGAAGGATGGGGAGATATCCGTGTTGGTTGCTACTCGGAAAATCTAGAGGTTCCACTGTACAAAAATTTTGTACAAAGGTCTGAACCTTTTCCTAGCTACCATGTGTTCTTTTAAATTAAATTTTGGATCGCCTGCGGAACTTAACACGTTTGATCCAAAACTTAATCTATTTGTTCTTTTAGGTTTAGACTTGGATCTCCTGCGGAACTTAACACGTTCGATCCAAATCACCTTAAGTTATTAATTCCATTAAATATTAATTTCCATAATTGGTTCCCAGTACTGACGTGGCGAGGCACATGGCCTTCTTGGATATGGGAGCAACCACCACCGACTAAACAAAACCTTTTATGGAAAGCTAATATTTAATTTCCTAAAATAACTTTAGGTTAACCGAAAGGAACAATCAAATCACAAGGAAAAATAAAACAAAAGAACACAACATCGAAAAATATATTCGAAATACTAGAATCGTAAACCTTTTGTATTTGGTATTATTTCCAAAAATAACTAGTATGATGCGGAAAGAAAAATTACTAGTTATACCTTTTAGAAAGACCTCTAGATCTTCTACCGTATTCCTCTTCTAACCTCGGACGTTGTGTGGGCAACGATCTTTCGAGATGAGAAACCACCAATGAACCTTCTTCTCCTCCTAGCTAGGTTCGGCCAACACAAGAGAGAGCTTCACCAAAGAAGAAGAAAAACACCAACCAAGCTCCAAGGGATGCAAGCTTTCTCTCCTTCTTCTTCTTCTTCTCCAAGTAGTATCCGGCCACCACAAGAGCTCCAAGCAAGAGGGATGTTTCGGCCACCACAAAGAGGAAGAGAGGGAGAGGATGTTGGCCGGCCACACCAAGGAATAAGAGAGGGAGGAAAAATAATAGAGGTTGTACACCATGAAGGCACCCTCACCCCTTCTTTTATATTCCTTAACCTTGGTAAATTAGGAAATTTAATTACAATAAAATTTCCTTAATTTCCTTAACATGATTTAATTGAGAAAAATAAAATAAAATTTTCCAATTAAACTCTTAATGGCCGGCCACATCATAGAGAGGCAAATTAGACAAGTTTCAATCAACAAATTAAAATTTCCTAATTTGTTTCCGAAAATTTTAAAAATAAAAATTTCTCTTCAAATATCCCTTCATGGTTGATAAAAAGAAATTTCTATAGTTTTAATTTTTCAACATGTGAATAATTTTTAAAGAAAAAATAAAATATCTTTCCAATCTACAAATAAGGAAAAAGATCTAATCTCTTTCTTTAATCTTTTGTAGATCCTTTTAAGAGAGATATTTTAATTTTAATTCTCTTTAATAAATTATATCTTCCACATAATAAAAATTAAAATTAAAATTCTTTTTAATTTAATTATGGCCGGCCCCCTCTATCTTGGGTTCAAGCTAGGGCCGGCCACCCTAAACCATGCTTAGGTCGGCCCTAGCTTGATTCCAAGCTAGCTTGGCCGGCCCCCTTTAGGTAGGTATAGAAGGTGGGTATAGGTGGGTATAGTACTCTATAAATAAGAGGCTACGATAGGGACCGAGAGGAGGAATTGGTTTTGGTCTCCCGATAAAATTAAGCATCCCATGTTCGCCCCGAACACACAACTTAATTTTATCAATAATAATTCATTCCACTAGAGAACTATTATTGAACTACCACACCAATCCCAAATTACATTTTTGGGCTCCTTCTTATTATGAGTGTGTTAGTCTCCCTGTGTTTAAGATATCGAATGTCCACTAATTAAGTGAGTTACTGACAACTCATTTAATTAATATCTTAGTCCAAGAATAGTACCACTCAACCTTATCGTCGTGTCGGACTAAGTCCACCTGCAGGGTTTAACATGACAATCTTTATAAGCTCATCTTGGGGACATTATCAACCTAGATTACTAGGACACAGTTTCCTTCTATAATCAACAATACACACTATAAGTGATATCATTTCCCAACTTATCAGGCTTATTGATTCATCGAACTAAATCTCACCTATTGATAAATTAAAGAAATAAATATCAAATATATGTGCTTGTTATTATATTAGGATTAAGAGTACACACTTCCATAATAACTGAGGTATTTGTTCCTTTATAAAGTCAGTATAAAAGAAACAACCTCAAATGGTCCTACTCAATACACTCTAAGTGTACTAGTGTAATTATATAGTTAAGATAAACTAATACCTAATTACACTACGACCTTCCAATGGTTTGTTCCTTTCCATTTTAGTCGTGAGCTATTGTTTATAATTTATAAGGTACTGATAATATCCTCTTCTGTATGTGGCACCACATACTATGTTATCTACAATATAAATTAATTGAACAACTACAACTAAATGTAGATAATTTGACCAAATGTGATTCTTTATTCAAAATAAATGTTTACAAAAGCTTAGGCTTTCAGTATACATTCCAACAATCTCCCACTTATACTAATGACTAAGCTGTCATATCTTCTGCCATACATCTGATTCTCATTCCTTCCACATGCCGATCGAAAGCTTTCGCCGGAAGGGCCTTAGTGAAAGGATCTGCCAGGTTATCCGCTGATGCAATCTTGGTGATGACAACTTCTCCTCGCTTCACGATATCTTGTATCAGGTGGTACTTGCGCTCTATATGTTTACTTGCTTTATGGGCTCGTGGTTCCTTCGAGTTTGCAACTGCACCGCTATTATCACAATAAATTGTGATGATTTTGGGCAAACCAGGAATCATATCTAAGTCCATCAGAAAGTTCCTGAGCCATACTGCTTCTTTAGCCGCCTGAGAGGCTGCTACATACTCTGCTTCCATGGTTGAGTCCGAAACACATTTCTGCTTAACACTCCTCCATGCAATGGCTCCACCTCCTAAAGTAAACACATAGCCTGATGTAGACTTACTGTTGTCCCTATTTGATTAGAAATCTGAATCCGTGTAACCCACAAGGAGCAAATCGTCTGCTTGGTAAACTAGCATATAATCTCTAGTCCTTCTCAGGTACTTTAATATATGCTTTACCGCAGTCCAATGTCCTTGTCCAGGGTTACTCTGATATCTGCTAACCATTCCCATGACAAAACAGATATCAAGTCTTGTACATAGCATTGCATACATTAGGCTTCCTACAGCCGAAGCATAAGGAACTGTTTTCATGTCCTCTATCTCCTTCGATGTCTTCGGAGACATCTCTTTAGATAGAGATACTCCATGCCTGAAAGGTAAGAAACCTTTCTTGGAATCCTGCATGCTAAAACGAGCAAGAATTGTATCTATATATGAAGCTTGAGACAGACACAACATTCTTTTCTTGCGATCCCTTATAACTTTGATCCCAAGAATGTGTGCACAATCTCCTAAGTCCTTCATATCAAATTGTTTGGTCAACCATACCCTTACGTCCGATAATACCTTGACATTGTTGCCAATTAACAAAATATTATCTACGTATAGTATAAGAAATACCACCACGTTTCCGTTACACTTCTTGTATACACAAGACTCATCCGGACACTGAAAAAATCCATATGACTGGATTACTTCATTAAACCGGATGTTCCAAGACCTTGAAGCTTGCTTTAGTCCATAAATGGACCGATTGAGCTTGCACACTAGATGCTCTTTGCCTTTTTCAATAAACCCTTCTGGTTGCTTCATATGGATGTTCTCTTCAAGACTTCCATTAAGGAAAGTTGTCTTAACATCCATTTGCAAAATCTCATAATCCATATGAGCAGCAATGGATAAGAGTATCCGAATAGACTTAAGCATGGCTACCGGTGAAAAGGTCTCCTCATAGTCGATTCTCTCATTCTGAGTGTACCCTTTCGCAACAAGCCTAGCTTTGAAGGTTTCTACCTTCCCGTCTGTCCCTCTTTTCCTTTTGTAGATCCACTTGCATCCAACGGCTTTTACACCATCAGGTGGTTCTACAAGCTCCCAGACCTTATTAGAGTACATAGACTCTATTTCAGAATTCATTGCCTTTTGCCAAGATGCTGCATCTATATCTTAGAGTGCTTCGTCGTATGTTCGGGGATCAGGTTCATGTTTACCCGGGATCAAGTCCGAAGACTCTCCCAAAAACATGAATCTTTCAGGCTGCCTTACAACCCTCCCACTACGACGAGGCACTGTCTGTGGTTGTGTATCATGTGTGACACGTGTTGCAGTTTCTTGTGGTATTTCATCTTGTACTGTTGGTACTAAAGTAGACGTGTCCTCTCTTAGTTCTTCTAAAATAACTTTACTACTGGGCTTGTGATCCATTATATAGTCTTCTTCTAAAAACTGGGCATTGGTGCTAACAATGACCCTCTGGTCTTTAGGACTATAAAATAAACCTCCTTTCGTTCCTTTGGGATATCCCACAAACACTCGAACTTCTGTACGAGATTCTAACTTATCAGCATATGGTTTCAGCACATGTGCTGGACTACCCCAAATCCGAATATGTCTTAGACTGGGTTTTTGCCCATTCCACAATTCTGTGGGAGTAGAAGAAACTGATTTAGAATGTACTAAGTTCAGAACGTATATTGCTGTTTCCAGAGCATATCCCCAAAACGAATTTGGTAATTCTGAATAACTCATCATCGATCTAACCATCTCCATAAGAGTCCTATTCCTTCATTCTGCTAAATCATTCTGTTGGGGTGTTCCAGGTGCAGACAATTGGGATTGAATCCCGGCCTCTGATAAGTAATTCCTAAACTCTCCTAAGAGGTATTCGCCACCACGATCAGATCGTAGTGTCTTGATACTTTTACTTAGTCGTTTCTCCACATCAGCCTTGTATTCTTTGAACTTATCAAAGCACCCGGACTTGCGGCGCATTAGGTAAATGTATCCGTATCTTGAATAATCATCTATAAAAGAGACAAAATATTCAAAACCACCTCTTGCCTGGACAGACATAGGACCACACAAATCAGAATGAACCAATTCTAACACTTCTTTAGCTCTATACCCCTTGGCCTTGAACGACCTCTTGGTCATTTTACCTTCCAAGCAAGATTCACAAGTTGAAAAATTTTCCAACTCTAATGAACCCAAAAGTCCATCGGCTATTAGCCTCTGAATCCTACTTAAGTTAATATGACCAAGCCTTAGATGCCAAAGATATGCTTGGTTCATTTCCGAAGGTTCTTTTCTCTTATTTGAGTTAGAAGATGAGTTATAAATTTCCATGTTTTGCTTTGTGGGAGAAATTGGATTTAAAATATATAAATTGCCAACTAATGTACCAGAACAGATAATCACTTTATTTCTCTTAATAACTACATCGTTACTAAAGGAAACTGAATATCCATCTAAAAACAGTTTAGAAATTGAAATTAAATTCTTTCTAAAACTGGGTACATAAAGACAATTTTTTAAAACCAATTTTTTATTTCTACGAAAAGATAAGTAGACGTCTCCCACTGCAACAGCTGCCACCTTAGTAGCATTGCCCATGTAGACGGTAATCTCTCCTTCAGATAGTCGTCGGGTTTCCTGGAACCACTGCAAGGAATTGCAGACATGATCAGTGGCTCCCGTATCTACACACCAGGTGCTGGTAGATAACACCGCTAAACATGTTTCAACAACTAGAGCATGAGATATACCTTTGTTGTTCTGATTCCTACGAGGACAGTCCGCCTGCTTGCAGATGAAGCACTTGCCCTTCGGCTTCTTCATTCTAGCTTTAGGTCCTGTACTCTGAGATTTATTCACTTTCTTTGCTGAACCAACTTGTTTCTTCTTCTTCTTTCCTTTCGGCTTAGAAGTAGAACCATTTTCAGCATAGTGAATATGAGAGTTGTGACGAAACAATCCTTCTGCTGCCTGAAGTTCTGTCAGTAGTTCCGCCAATGAATATACCCTTTTGTTCATATTGTAATTCAGGCGGAATTGCTCAAAACTTCTAGGTAGTGTTTGGAGGATCATATCGATCTGGGTTTCCCCATCAATTTCTCCTCCAAGGATCTGTATTTCGTTCAGATAAGCCATCATCTTTAGGATATGATCCCTCACAGGAGTACCCTCTTGCATGGTGGCTATCATTATCTTTCTCATGGCTTCTTGTCTAGAAGCCCTATCCTGATGAACAAAAGTTCCTTGAGATTGTTCATAATATCATAGGTCGTTGGTAAATCTTGATCTTGATGTTGCAATACATTTGACATTAAAGCCAAAATGTAACACGCGCCATCTCATCTACTTTTACCCATTTCTATGATATTCAATCTCCTCTTGGGTAGATTCACCAGTGGGTGCTTCAGGACAAGGTACAAATTTATAGCTTTTAGCAGGAAGGACAATGTCCAGGTTCCTTTCCAATCTATGTAATTAGGTCCAGAAAGTTTCTTTTGAAGTATGATGGACAGTGGGTTGAAAGTCATCCTAAGAATCATAAATAACTTTTGGTCAGAACTCTAAATTTAGAATAATATTGATTCCTCAAACAATACTATTTTAAATTAACCAACACCTCAAACTACCGTGAATTTTGTATGCCACGATAGTGTGGACGTATACAAATTCAATATTTGTAAAAGGCGGGGTTTAACCCATTAATTTTATTATCTTGTCAACCTAACTTTTTGACAAATAAAATTAATAGTTGGTATCATTTGGTCACACAAATAATAGCAGTGACTCCGATGGGGAGGATACTATTAGTTGTGCCTAAGTGTATACCATTACTTGACACTAAGTCCATTAATAAGATTGTGCCCCTTCCGATGGGAAAGATCACACGCTCTTAATTAACTTCCTATAGTCATCCCAAATGGAAGTTTGTTCTAGTGATCCACAAACAAGCTCATCCTATATGGAGGAAGGTACTCAGAGCCAACGCGCAAGCTTGTTTGCATCACTTACAAACCAGTAATGGAGACCATGGGTTTTACTTAAAAATCCCTCTCCCACTTAGTTATTTATAAATGAGGAATTTTAACTATGCTAGCCTACTAAACATGTATACTAACATACACACACATCACAATATAAAAGCAATAAATAGAAAATCTAATTTTTAACTATTATGGCTTTTATCTATGGTTGTCCTCCGTGTGTTGTCATCCCAAGCTGCTGCCATATTTGGCCACCGCCACCGGGTCTAGCTGTCGCATCCATCTTGCTCCTTGTTCCGCTGTGCCTCTGGTCCTCAGAAGGTTCCACGCTTTGCAAGATTCGATCCGCGACATAAATAGAATTTTACAATTTTGATCCTATATTCCATAAAAGGAATGTACATGTATCTAGATCAAAAATAAAATCCTAATAAAACTAAATACAGTTCCTGCTGTATTTTATAATATAATCATGCACACACATATAAATGCCCTTGACATGTCCAAGGGTCCAATCACACACATAAAACTATAAGTCATAATAGTTGGATCCTGCATCCACAAAGTTAGCACATCCTACTATTATCCTGCCTAAATTATGTATGACATGTGCATAATTAAATTAATACCAAATACACAGAGGCAAAACCCTAGCTCTGATATCAATTGTTGGTTGCTACTCGGAAAACCTAGAGGTTCCACTGTACAAAAATTTTGTACAAAGGTCTGAACCTTTTCCTAGCTATCATGTGTTCTTTTAAATTAAATTTTGGATCGCCTGCGGAACTTAACACGTTTGATCCAAAACTTAATCTATTTGTTCTTTTAGGTTTAGACTTGGATCTCCTGCGGAACTTAATACGTTTGATCCAAATCACCTTAAGTTATTAATGTAGGACCGTGATCGTTTGATAGAGGGGGGTGAATATCGATTCGAAAACTCGAGTGTAAAAGTACGCAGCGGAAAAGTAAATGAACACAATTGATTTTACTTTGTTCGGAGCCTGTGACGATTCCTACTCGAAGGCCCGTGGTCCTTGACCACTTTCGTTGGGCAATCACTAGCAATTCGAATGTGATTACAAAAAGAGTACAAGAAATGCTAATGAAACAAAACACAAAGCTGTACCGACAGAAAAGAAAACTTAAAGAGCAAGGGCGCGTTGTCGGAGCTTTGTTGGCATCGCTGGAGCACAGAGCAGCAAAGCAATCTGGGAATTCTGAGAGATGTCTTTTTGAAGCTCCACCCCTGGGGCTTCTTTTATATGTTGCTCCTGGCGCCTGGATCTCTTCCGGGCGCCCCGGTACGACGTGGCAAGTCCAGTCAGGATGCTCCACGTGGCGAGGCGACGCAGAGGATAAAACTTGCCTCCGGGCGCCCGGATCCCCTCCGGGCGCCCGGACCACCTTTTTCCAGAGATTCCTTCTCCTGTAAAACAAGGTTAGTCCGAGGTAAAATATATCCTGCAACACAGATTGTTAGCACAATTTATGAATTAACAGAAAAAAGTATGACTTAGATTCCGTCTTTCCAAGACCGGAATCTAGTCACGATCTCGGCTTAGATTTCCGAAATGGATCTAAGCCGGATCGACGCCTAATGTTCCCTTCCCGGGAACGCGTCCTCGCAGTCACTCCCCTCCAGTGACTTACCTTACTTACCTGCCAGACGTCCGGTCAGCCCTTCGACCCGTCTGGACTTCTCGCCAGCTATCCGGTCAGCCCGTCGACCTAGCTGGACTTCTTGCCAAGCATCCGGTCAGCCCGTCGACCCGCTTGGACTTCGTGCCAGCTATCTGGTCAGCCCGTCGACCTAGCTGGGCTTCGTGCCAGACATCCGGTCAGCCCGTCGACCTGTCTGGACTTATCCGTCACACTCGATCAGAGTGTTAGATCAACAATAAACCTAACTTAACCTATTTGTCATTCATCGAAACCTGGGTTGAATCGTTAGTGCTAACCGCACCAACAATCTCCCCCTTTTTGATGGAATGACAACCTGGTTAAGTTAGTGAAGACATTTGCAAGAAAAACAGATAACATCAATATGTGGAGGTTTTTTAAGTTAGTTTGTATTTTCAATTGGTTTGGCTAACTTAACCCACCTAACCCTCTCCCTTTGGCATTCATCAAAAATAAGCATGTTTAAAAAAATAGACTTAACAACTTCAGACAAAGTAAGGAATCATGTCAAGTTACTCTGGGGGAGTTAAACTTAGTAATTTTATCTTTTGTAAAAGAGCTAAGTTTTGAGACAAGTTTAAAAGATCTATTTTTCAAAACTAGGTAAAATTGATTTTCTAAAATTGAGTTGGTAAAGGATTCAACTTTCAAGACTTAAGTACATAAAAGACTTGATTTTTTAAAGCTAGTTTTCAAAAATAGGTGTATATATAAAAAAATCCATATTTAAAGGCTAAGTTTTGTGAAAAATAGCTAATTTTTCAAGTATAGCTTCTAAGGTTAAGGTTTAAGAATAAGTTCTAAATTTCAAGAAAAACAATTTTTTAAAGCAGGTTTCAACTCTTTTCAAACATAAGCAAAATTTCAAAACTAAGTTTTAAAATATATTTCAAGATTGATTGAAGTTTAATTTTCAACACTAAGTTTGTAAAAGATTAAAAATTTTAAAAAGACTTAGTTTATAAACTTACGCTTAGTTTACAAAAATTAATTTTTGTAGAATTAGGTAGAATTAAGTAAAGTCAAGTTCTCAGAACTAGATTTTTAAATTCAATTTTCAAAACTACGTTAAATCTAATTTTGAAATTCAATAGCTTAGTTTTCAAAAATAGGTTTAAGAAATTTTTAATAAAAATGTTTTTTTATAAAAAAGACTGAAAAAATTTTAATTGATTCCTCCCCCTGGACCTGACATTAAATCAAATGTCTAACCAGTTAGTTACTGACTGACTGATCAAAAGATAACAGCTTTCACTTGGTTAGTCAAGTTAAGGTTTAACTTGATTAATATATATTTTGTTTTTAACGCCCAGACTTATGTCGATGCACTGAAATAAGCATCTTAAGTCTTAGGCAAGTGGCCTATGCATCTCACCCCATTCTATTGTTCGGCAAACACAAGCAAGGTAAGCCTAGGGTTTTGGTGAGATGCTCAAAACTAGTCCTATGGGTGCATGTTTTCTAAGGATTTTGAACTAGTCTAAGGCTAAAACTTTATTTGAAAATCTAAAAAGAAGGAAGGTTTTGAAAACACAATATGTTTCAACCTATAATTTGAGAAAGCCATTTTTGAAAATGTTTTTGAAATTTGAAACTCCTAGTCTATTAAGCACATCCCTAATTTTCGACGTAAGTTGCTAAATTCACTTTCAGGGAGTGGTTTTGTGAAAATGTCAGCTAAATTTGATTTGGACTCAATGTATTTGAGTTCAATATCACCTTTAGTAACATGATCCCTGATAAAGTGGTGCCTAATTTCAATATGTTTGGTTCTTGAATGATGCACAGGGTTCTTGGTTAAGTTAATTGAACTTATATTATCAATTAATACTTTTACATTTGTGATATTTAAGTTGAAATCTTTTAGAGTATGCATCATCCATAATAATTGTGCAACACATTCGCCTATAGCTATGTATTCTGACTCAGTTGTAGATAGAGCAACACAATGTTGCTTTCTACTAAACCAGCTAACAAGTGATGAACCTAACAATTGGCATCCACCACTTGTGCTTTTGCGGTCTAATTTACATCCAGCATAATCTGAGTCAGAATACCCCATTAGTTCAAAATTATTGGTCCTAGGATACCAAATTCCTACATTTGTTGTTCCCTTAAGATATCTAAAAATTCTTTTAACTTGTGTCAAATGGGATTCCTTAGCACAAGTTTGGTATCTAGTACACATACTAACTGCAAATAAAATATCAGGTCGGCTTGCAGTTAAGTACAGTAGGCTACCTATTGCACTCCTATAATATTTTAAATCAACTGGTTTTCCATTTGGGTCATTATCTAATATTGTGTTTACTGCCATAGGTGTTTTTATTTCTTTTGTATTTTCCATTCTGAATTTTTTAAGTAATTCTTTAGTGTATTTGTGTTGATAAATATAATTTCCTTCATTTGTTTGTTTGATTTGTAATCCTAAGAAATAAGTTAATTTTCCTACTAAGCTCATTTCAAATTTTTTTTTCCATTAGATTAATAAATTCTTCTAAAAAATTTGAATTTGTTGAACCAAATATTATATCATCTACATATATTTGTGCAATAAATATGTCTGTATTTAATGATTTAACAAACAAGGTTGGGTTTATTTGACCTTTGTTGAATCCTTTAGATGTTAAGTAAGATGTTAGCCTTTCATACCATGCCCTGGGTGCTTGTTTAAGTCCATATAATGCTTTCTTTAACTTAAAAACATAATCAGGGTGTTCTAGACTTTCAAACCCAGGAGGCTGGCCTACATAAACTTCTTCTTTAATTAGTCCATTAAGAAAGGCAGACTTAACATCCATTTGGTATAGTTTGAATCCCTTATGGGCTGTATAACTTAGTAACATTCTAATGGATTCTAATCTGGCTACTGGGGCATAGGTCTCATCATAGTCAAGTCCTTCAACCTGACTAAACCCTTTTGCAACTAGCCTAGCCTTATTTCTAGTAATTTCCCCAGTTTCACTTAATTTGTTTCTGAATACCCATTTTGTTTCTATTATTTTCTTATTCTTAGGTGGTGGTACTAGGTCTCAAACTTCATTACGCTCAAATTGGGCTAGTTCTTCTTGCATAGCTATAATCCAGTCTGGGTCTAGTAGGGATTCATCTACAGTTTTGGGTTCAATTTTTGAAATTAGAGAAATTTGACTTAGGTTTCTAAAGGATGATCTGGTTTGAACTCTCAAGTCTGGGTCACCAATTATTTGATCAGTTGGGTGATTTGGGTTAACCCTTATTGTTCCAGGGGGTTGACTCTCTTGATGTTGTTCCTCTTCTTCATGACTTAGAGTTTGGTTGGTTTCTGGAACAAATTCAAGTGGTTGTGTAAGTTCTAAGTTTTGTTTAGTTTCTTCAAATTTTACATTAGTAGTTTCTTCAATTTTTAAGGTAACCTTATTATAAATTCTATAGCCTCTACTATTTAGGGAATATCCTACAAAAATTCCATTTTCAATTTTAGAGGAGAATTTTCCTAAGTGTTCTCTTGTATTTAAGATGAAAACTGGGCACCCAAATACTTTAAAATATTTTATATTGGGCTGTTTATTATAAAACATTTCGAAGAAGGTTTTGTTATGGGTTTTATTTATTGTTGTTCTGTTTTGTACATAGCAGGCTGTACTAACAACTTCTGCCCAAAAATATTTAGGTAGGTTATATTCATTTAACATTGTTCTAGACGCTTCAAGTAAGGTTCTATTTTTTCTTTCTACAATCCCATTTTGTTGGGGGGTTTTAGGGCATGAAAATTCATGATGGTAACCATTTTCAAGACAAAATCTGTTAAAGCTGTGATTTTTAAATTCTCCCCCGTTGTCACTCCTAATTCTTTTAATTTTAATATCTTTTTCGTTTTCAATTTGTTTGCAGAAATTTATAATGATTTCAAGAGTTTCATCTTTATATTTTAAGAATTTTACCCAAGTAAACCTAGAATAATCATCTATAATTACTAAACAATATAAGTTTCCATTTATAGATTTGACTCCATGGGAGTCAAAAAGGTCTAAATGTAGAAGTTCTAATATTGAGTTAGTTTGTGGCTGATTTGTTTGTTTGTGAGTGGATTTAGTTTGTTTACCTTGTTGACAAGCATTACATATGGTTGAATCTAAGTTAGGTAATTTTGGTAAGCCTCTCACAAGTCCATTTAGTTTACTTATATTTCTAAAGTTGGTGTGAGACATCCTCTTATGCCATAACCAAGTTTCTTCTTTTAGTGTTAAATAACATTTAATTGAAGAAGTGGTTAAGTTGATAGCATAGATGTTGTCTTTTCTAAAGCCTTTTAAGCTTATAGTAGGATTATCTAAATGTTTGATTAAACATTCTGTAGATAGAAATTTAACCTTATATCTAGTATCACACAATTGACTTATACTTAGGAGATTATATTTAAAATTTTCGACAAGTAGAACATTTGTAATTATAAAATCTATTTTTAATTCAATATTACCTATGCCAATTACCTTGAGTTTGCCATTATTTTCGAAGGCTACTGTTCTTAGGCTTTTGTAAGTGAGTTGAGTGAACTTGGTGTGATCTCCAGTCATATGTTTGGAGCAACCACTGTCCAGAATCCATTTAGTTTCCTATAATAAGTAGGAATTGGGTTAGTCTTTTAGAATAATTTTTAAGCAAAATTTTTAAAATAATTTTTAATTTAAGTTTAAAATAATTTTTAAGTTAAATTTTAAAAATAATTTTTTTAAGTTAAAATAATTTTTAAGTTTTTTTTTTACATTAAGATTTAGAGATTAGGTTTAAAATTAATTAAAATTTTGAAATTAAGTTTAAAATTAAAATTTTGAAATTAATTTTTAAGTTTAAAATTAAAATTTTGAAATTAATTTTTAAGTTTAAAATTAAAATTTTGAAATTAATTTTTAAGTTTAAAATTAAAATTTTGAAATTAATTTTTAATTTTAAAATTAAAATTTTGAAATTAATTTTTAAGTTTAAAATTAATTTTTAAGTTTAAAATTAAAATTTTGAAATTAATTTTTAAGTTTAAAATTAAAATTTTGAAATTAATTAAATAAATTTAAGCCTTATTCATCTCACCCGATCTATATTATCAATCAGGGAATCCTATGATTTTGTGAGATGAAATTGGATTTTTAATTATGGAGTTTTGGTTTAACTTGTGTTAGATTCAGATTTAGCTTTGGTCTCCACAAATAGGCAATCTTCGGATAAACTTCTAAGCTTGGTGAGTCACATGGACGTCATTAGTAGTAACCAACCTTTCGAGGTTTTCCGAATAGTCCTATCCACGGAGCTTAGTACTTAATCTTGGTCTAACTGGTTAGGATTCATTTAAGGGTAGCTTCGGTCAGTTTCACTTGGCCAAATGCACCAGATCGAAACCATATCTTTCTAGACATGCGATGCCCAAGCATCCCTAACGTACTATCATCCAAAAACTTCACCAGTACCATGATTCAAGTTAAACTTGCTCTCTAATCCTAATTACCTTGCCGGGTTAGTTTGTTTTAGGTTACCCTGTCGGGTAAGTTAGTTTTGGAGGTGCCAGCTATTATGGAGCCTCCCCCTGAATTATTGGCCATTAATTTAAATTTTGGTTTTAGGTTTGTGTCGATTCCTTTTATAGTTATAATTAACTTGGTGATAGTTTTGTTGAGTTTTAATATTTTTAAATTTTGATTTCTTTGATTTGTGTTTTGGGTTTTGATTTAGTTTATTTGAGTTAATATAGTATATTTTTTTCTTTAGGTATGTAGTATTGATTAATTCCTACTTGCGTGGTCAAACACGCTTTCGGAACCCAAGCTTGATTAGTTGATTTGTATTGAGTTATTAATGACTTAAAAGTTTTATTTGAGTTCAACTTGTATCCGAGTCCGGTTTTATTATAACATGCTTTTTGATTGTTCAGGATTAAGTCAAGATTTTTTGATCTTGTTGTAAATTTTTCTAGCATTTCTTTTAAATTGTTAATATCATTTTTTAATGATAAATTCTCCTCCTCAAGTGTTAGATCTTGAGTTGGATTTGAATTTTTGATTTGTTCCTTGAGGTTTTGATTTTCCTCAAGAAGTGATTTGTTTCATTTTCTATTTTAATTAATTTACTATTTAAACAGGAAATAATTCTAAAAATTTTTTTGTTTAAATTAAAGTATACCTCATTTGGGCCTTCGGAAACGAGTACGGACTCGTGGCTTGTTTCGAGTTCAGACCCATCTTCATCTTCCGACTCGTCTTCTGTTTCAGCTTCGCGGGCCATCAGTGCGAGGTGGCTCTGATGTTTCTGCTCTTCTTCCTCCGATTCGTCCGAGGAGTCGTCCCACGTTGCTTTGAGGGCCTTCTTTTTGGTTGGCTTCGGTTTGTCGAACTTCAGTTTTGGGCATTCGTTCTTGTAGTGTCCCTTTTTATTGCAGCCGAAGCAAGTCACGTTCTTTTGTTCTGAGGGAGAACTGATCTTTTGAAGGTCCGTTTTGCTGAAGCTCCTTTTTCTCCTGGTGAACATTTTTCTTACCAAGTTCACCAGGTGTTCTTCGTCTTGGTCGGAATCTTCTTCATATTCAGGCTTGCTCTTCTTTTCTTTGGAGGAACCTGCAAATAAAGCTATACCTTTCTCGGCTCCAGCATTAGTTTGTTCATGTAATTCTAATTCACAGAAAAGCTCGTCTAATTTTAATTTAGAAAGATTTTTAGAAATTTTGTAGGCATCTACGATTGATGCCCACAAACTATTACGTGTAAAAGCATTTAATGCGTACCTTATTAAGTCTCTATTTTCCATCTGGTGGCCTATCGCATGAAGCCCGTTGAGGATGTCCTTGATCCTCGCGTGGAGCTGATTCGCCGTTTCACCTTCCTGCATTTTTATGTTAATAATTTTATTTAAAAGCCGGTCCCGTTTTGTTACCTTGGCGTCGCTCGTTCCCTCGTGCAGCTCGATCAATTTGTCCCACAGCTCTTTAGCGTTTTTTTGTGGACCGACTCTATAGAGTTCTTCTCTTGTTAATCCGCACTGTAGAGTGTTGATCGCTTTATTTTCTGTTGACGCCTTTTTCTTCAAATCTGCTGTCCAGTCTTCAGGATCCAGTATATTCCCGGAGCTGTCCGCCGGAATTTTATAGGGTCTCGTAACGCTCATCCACTGGTTGAAATCTGTTTTGAGGTAAACCTCCATGCGCTTCTTCCAGTACGGAAAATCGTCCCCGTTGAAGAGTGGAGGTCGTACTGTGCTGAATCCTTCTATCTGAGACATTTTAGTCCTGCGCACAGAAGAAAGAAAAGAAAAAATCCCAAGACTTGGTCTTGGATTAGTAGTGCGGAAGAAAAAATAATAGAAGTATCTAAATTGGTGTTGCACCAATTTAGATTTAATTGCAACAACAAAAAATTCAAAGCAGGTAATAATACCAGTTTGAAATTAAACGAAAAACTGAAAACCGAAAAAAATTAATTTTTCACCCCCTGTCTGATTGGTGGTTGCACCAATCAGAGCGGTACCTGCTCTAATACCACTTGTAGGACCGTGATCGTTCGATAGAGGGGGGGGTGAATATCGATTCGAAAACTCGAGTGTAAAAGTACGCAGCGGAAAAGTAAATGAACAAATTGATTTTACTTCGTTCGGAGCCTGTGACGACTCCTACTCGAAGGCCCGTGGTCCTTGCCCACTTTCGTTGGGCAATCACTAGCAATTCGAATGTGATTACAAAAAGAGTACAAGAAATGCTAATGAAACAAAACACAAAGCTGTACCGACAGAAAAGAAAACTTAAAGAGCAAGGGCGCGTTGTCGGAGCTTTGTTGGCGTCGCTGGAGCACAGAGCAGCAAAGCAATCTGGGAATTCTGAGAGATGTCTTTTTGAAGCTCCACACCTGGGACTTCTTTTATATGCTGCTCCGGGCACCTGGATCTCTTCCGGGCGCCCCGGTGCGACGTGGCAAGTCCAGTCAGGATGCTCCAGATCCTTCCGGGCGCCCGGACCTCCGGGCGCCCGGACCACCTTTTTCCAGAGATTCCTTCTCCTACAAAACAAGGTTAGTCCGAGGCAAAATATACCCTACAACACAGATTGTTAGCACAATGAATTAACAGAAAAAGTATGACTTAGATGTTAGGATCGTTCGTACTCGGCTAGAGAGGGGGGTGTGAATAGCCGACCCCAATCTTTCGCGTTTCTTCCTACGATTAGGTTAGTGCAGCGGAAATACAACGTAGAAAGAAAATAGGAGAAGAAAGACAAACCATATAACGAGGTTCGGAGATGAACTCCTACTCCTCGACGTGTCCGTAAGGTGGACGAAGCCTACCAATCCGTCGGTGGATGAGTCCTCGGAAACCCGGCTAATAGATACTCCTTGTGGGTGGAGAAACCTCGCCACAATAACTCGCAACAGCAAGATAGAATACAAGGAATACAAGAAGTAAATACAATGAATGTAACAATACAAGCTTGCCTTCTTGTCATCGACTGAAGTCCTGGAAGCAACAACTTCACGGACGAATGCCAACAAGCAGCTCAGCCGAAAGAAGCTCACGCGGGGCTTCGGAAGTGAGCTCAACAAAGCTCAGTCGAAGCTGAAACTTCAGCAGCAGAACAGAAGTTCTAAGGAGGAAAAATGAAAGAGTATATTTGCACAGAAGATGCCCTCGTCTCCTTATACCTGCGAAGAAGAAACAGCGAAGAAACAGCACTGCACCGGTGTGGCTACGACCGATGCATCCGAGGCCTATCCGATCGGTGCGGACTGATGCGTCGCGTTGATTGCAACTTCGCCGGCACGAGATCGGTCCCATCGGCACCTCAGAACGCTTCTGAGGTTCAGAGCGCAAAAGACGTGGAGGAAGATTTCGGGTCATTCGGGGTGGAAGACGATGGCTACCCATCAGCGATCGATCCGATCGGTCACGGACCGATCGGATGACCCATGTATCATTGGATCGATCTGCAGCCCGATCCAAACTTCTCGACCCTAAACCTAAGGCTTCCACACCAACATCGGTCAACCTTGACTGTTGGTACATCATGCCTAGCATCCGGTCACTCCTGACCTGCTAGCACTCCCGCTAAGTGTCCGGTCAATCCTTTGACCCACTTAGACTTTTCCACACCGGATGTCCGATCCCCGATCCATCTGGATTTTCCTCTTCGTGCCAAGTATCATCACTCCCTTGACCTACTTGGACTTTCCAACACCAAGTCCGATCATCCCCGATCCATCTGGATTTTCCCTTGCTGGGTTCACTCACGGGACTTTCACCTAGCTTCACTCACTAGGGTTTTCACTGGCCTCAATCTCCTAGGACTTTCACCTGCTGGCTTCACTCACGGGACTTTCCAACCGCCTAACATCCAGTTAGGACTTTCCCCTTCACTCACCAGGACTTTCCAACTGCCTAACATCCCAGTTAGGACTTTCTCACTGCCTGGCTTCACTCACCAGTTCTTTCCAACTGTCTAACATCCCAGTTAGGACTTTCCCACTGCCTGACTTCACTCACCAGGACTTTTCCCGTGCCAAGCTCCCTGCTTGGACTTCTCCAGTGCCAAGTCTCCATACTTGGACTTTTCGCGTGCCAAGCTCCCTGCTTGGACTTTTCCAGTGCCAAGTCTCCATACTTGGACTTTTCAGGTCAACCAGGTCAACCTTGACCTAGGGTTGCACCAATAATCTCCCAACCATCTATTCTTGTCTCACATCAAGAATAGAACTCTCTCACGAGTGTCAAACATCAACATGCAACTCAACTAGGTCAACCTTGACCTAAGGTTGCACCGACAATCTTCCTAAGTCAAACATCAAAATACAACTCGAGTCAGATCAACTCGAGTCAGGTCAACCAGGCCAACCTTGACCTAAGGTTGCACCAACAATCTCCCCCTTTTTGATGTTTGACAAAACCATAATCAAGTTAGGTTAATCTGATAACCTAACTTAGGTTTCCCAATGTTCTTCAATGTTCTTCCTTGAACATTATCTAGAACATTTTCCCATTCTCCAACACTCTCCCCCTTGGGACATCTCTCCCCCTTTTTGACACACATCAAAAAGAGGGAATCAAGGTCAAGAGTTTCTTCCTAATGAAAGTCCCATACCTTTCATTGAAACCCTTAATTTCCCCCTTGAAACTAAATTCAACAATCAACTTAGTGATAATCCCACATCACTCAAGTCTTTAGGAGTAAAAACTCCCCCTAAAAGTCAACTCCCCCTTGACTAATAGGTAAAACTCCCCCTAAAGGTCAACTCCCCCTTGACCATTGCACCAACAATATCTTGGAGAGTTTCAAACCTTTAGAAACCCGAAACTCACTCCCAAAAACTGAAATTTCAGACACCTGTTGAAAATCGCGCACGCCCTGATCGGTCCCCAGACCGATCGAACCCCATGGATCGGTTCCCAGATCGATCCACGCTTTCTGGATCGTCACCGATCGGTCACCGGACCGATCAGGCCTTCACTGGATCGGTCCGGTGACCGATCCAGCCTCTGAAATCAGAGATTTCTGATTTTCTCCCCGGGAGAAGTTCAGAAACTCACAGAAAATTACAGAAAATTCCAAAAATTACGAAACTTTGAGGATACATTCCTCATATCATACACTATCAAGGAAAAATAGTTTTCTATGAAAATAGTTTCCATTTTTCAATCTTGATACAAAGTTCAAAAACTTTGAAATAGTTCAAGTTTAACTCAACTTTGAATCACAATGTTCAATGATGAATGCTATCACTAGGAAAGCTTCATCAAGGTTTTTCAAATCAATTTTAAAATGCTTTTAAAACCATTTGAATTTAGGACCATAATCTTAGGGCTAGATGTACATGACTTGTACACAAGCTTTCCCTATGATCCTTAATTTCTTGAATTAGGGTCATCTAGGTACAAGGACTATGCACCTTGATCCTAACTCATGATCCTAATATCTCACACACATCTAAGGTGTATCAAACCACATTCAAGTCAATTTGATGTGAGATATGGATTAAGGTCAACTTAGGCTAAGTTCTCATGCATTTTCTAAACACCAATTTGATCTCAATATCAAATTATATGTTTGTCCTTAAATCAATTTCATTGATTATAATGCAAGAGATGATGACATGGCATATAATGGTATCATAAGTAAAAACATGTGTCAATGTCATGATGTCATGGCATAAAGTTTGAAAACTTAAATAAAGCATGACATATAAACTAGCCTAAGCATTATCATGACATTTCAAATGATAATAAAACTAAACATGATGTCATGACATGTGAGGGCAAATAATCATGGCAAGATTTAGCATAAATATACCTAGATTACCTATCTAAGTATCCTTAACCACTTGACTAACTTCAAATTTAATCATCGATTGCCCCAAAATGCCAAAATCCTAATTTTGACACTTCTTGAACTCTAGATTTTCCCAAATTGTGCCAATTGAGATTAAAAATCGATATAAATTTTTTTTCAAATATGGCACAATTTACCCTTCAAGGAGTAAATGATAAATCCATTTCATTTTCAAGGATTCACAAAACCTTGAAAATGTTCCTTGAGTGTCAATTTCCTCAAAGTTGGGTTAACTACCCTTCTAATCAGACTTGACACTCTCTAACCCATCTATGGGGTAGAGAAGATGCTCCTAGGAACCCAATACCTATTAGAGCTCATTGGGTTCACTAAATATTCACTAGGGACGACTTCCCTAGCAACCCTCCTAATGACCCTCTTAGGCTTTGAAGCCTTGGTCATTTGGGTCTCATCAAGGTCAACTATAGGGGTGACTCCCCTTGTAACCTTGGTAATGGTCTTCCTAGCCCTAGGTTTTGTTCCATAATCGAATGGAACATTGTGGTAAGTGGGCTTGACCATTTGGGACTTAGATTTGTGACCCAAACCTTTCTTGTCCTGGGACTTTTGACCCTTAGGCCCTAGAGTTGACTTCTCTAAATTTTTAAGGGCCTTTTCTAGGGTACCAAGCCTTGACCTCAAGACTTGATTCTCCTTTTCTAATATCTCAAGTTTTGATTTGTCATTCTTTCTTGAGGTGTTCCTAGGCATGTGTCTAGTTGATTTAGGGTTTCTACCTAGGTTTTCCTTAACCTTAGAAGTGTTAATCCTAGGGTTAGCATTCCTAGTAGTATCCCTATCTATGTTGACATGTTTAGCACTTAAGCACATGTATTGATTTTTAGTGTTAACATGCTTATTATTATTGACTAATGCAATAAAATTACTAGCATGTATCCTACTAGAATTGCACGAATGAGCCTTAAAAGATACCTTAGGGTTTGCCTTAGCTCCCCCTATCGATGTGCATCCCTTGTCCTTGTGAGGTTTCCTCCCCTTCGGACATTGGCTCCTATAGTGTCCCCTTCGCTTGCATTGGAAGCACACCACGTGCTCCTTGCCCTTGCGTGTTGGGACTCCAACTTCCTTGATCTTTGGCGCCGGTGGAGTCTTTCTAACCCTCTTTGGACACTTACTCTTGTAGTGCCCAAACTTCACTCAAAACACATTATGTGTAATTTGCTTGAAATCACAGTGTTTGAGTTACCTAGGGTTGTGGATGTAGATGAGCTTTCTTCTTCATTCCTTCCGGAGGTAGATGCCTCTTCTTGCTCCGATCTTGAACAAGAGCTCTCCTCCTCTTTTTCCTTGGATGTTGAGTAGCCCTCAACTCCCAATTCGCTTCCTCCATGACGTGAGCTACTTGGCTCACTAGGCTCCTCTTCATGGAATTTTGTCAAATTGTTCCACAATTCCTTGGCGTTGTTGTACCTATCTATCTTGCACAAAACATTATTAGGTAAAGCAAATTCAATAATTTTTGTTACCTCGTCATTGATTTCGGATTGTCGGATTTGCTCTTTCGTCCACTCCTTCTTCTTGATAGGTTTTCCTTCCTCATCCATCGGAGGGGAAAACCCTTCTTGTACACAAAACCAATTTAACATATTAGTCCTAATAAAATACATCATCCTTACCTTCCAATATGTGAAGTTGTCGTTAGACTCGTAGAAGGGTTGAATCGTGACATCTTCTCCATAGAGATCCATCTCTAGCCCGTGCTCCCCCGGGTGTTGATCCGTCGAAGAGCGGCCTCGCTCTGATACCACTTGTTAGGATCGTTCGTACTCGGCTAGAGAGGGGGGTGTGAATAGCCGACCCCAATCTTTCGCGTTTCTTCCTACGATTAGGTTAGTGCAGTGGAAATACAACGTAGAAAGAAAACAGGAGAAGAAAGACAAACCATATAACGAGGTTCGGAGATGAACTCCTACTCCTCGGCGTGTCCGTAAGGTGGACGAAGCCTACCAATCCGTCGGTGGATGAGTCCCCGGAAACCCGGCTAATAGATACTCCTTGTGGGTGGAGAAACCTCGCCACAATAACTCGCAACAGCAAGATAGAATACAAGGAATACAAGAAGTAAATACAATGAATGTAACAATACAAGCTTGCCTTCTTGTCGTCGACTGAAGTCCTGGAAGCAACAACTTCACGGACGAATGCCAACAAGCAGCTCAGCCGAAAGAAGCTCACGCGGGGCTTCGGAAGTGAGCTCAACAAAGCTCAGTCAAAGCTGAAACTTCAGCAGCAGAACAGAAGTTCTAAGGAGGAAAAATGAAAGAGTATATTTGCACAGAAGATGCCCTCATCTCCTTATACCTGCGAAGAAGAAACAGCGAAGAAACTAGCCGTTGCGTCACAACGGCTAGAACCTTGATCGGTCTGTGGACTGATCAGGCAACATCCTGATCGGTCTGCAGACCGATCGGATTTCACTTAGTCCTGATCGGTCCATGGACCGATCAGAACTATCTGATCGGTCCACGGGCATCGAGAACTTCGATCGGTCCGTGGCCGATCGGACTTCTCTTCTGCTAGTTTGCCAGGTCTCGCCGATCGGTCTCGGACCGTCGATAACCATCGATAGCATCTTGATCGATCGCGATCGTCACGGGCCGTCGGATGACCCATGTATCATTGGATCGATCTGCAGCCCGATCCAAACTTCTCGACCCTAAACCTAAGGCTTCCACACCAACATTGGTCAACCTTGACTGTTGGTACATCATGCCTAGCATCCGGTCACTCCCTTGCCTGCTAGCACTCTCCGCTAAGTGTCGGTCAATCCCTTTGATCCACTTAGACTTTTCCACACCGGATGTCCGATCATCACGATCCATCTGGATTTTCCTCTTCGTGCCAAGTATCCGATCACTCCCTTGACCTACTTGGACTTTCCAACACGAAGTCCGATCATCCCGATCCATCTTTTCCCTTCCCGGGTTCACTCACGGGACTTTCACCTAGCTTCACTCACTAGGGTTTTCACGTAACATCCTCACTAGGACTTTCTCCTTGGCTTCACTCACGGGACTTTCCAAGCGCCTAACATCGATTAGGACTTTCCCCTGCGGCTTCACTCACGGGACTTTCCAACCGCCTAACATCCCGTTAGGACTTTCCCCCCGGCTTCACTCACGGGACTTTCCACTGTCTAACATCGATTAGGACTTTCCTCTTGCTTCACTCACGGGACTTTTCGTGCCAAGCTCCTGCTTGGACTTCTCGATGCCAAGTCTCCATACTTGGACTTTTCGCGTGCCAAGCTCCCTGCTTGGACTTTTCCAGTGCCAAGTCTCCATACTTGGACTTTTCAGGTCAACCAGGTCAACCTTGACCTAGGGTTGCACCAATAATCTCCCAACCATCTATTCTTGTCTCACATCAAGAATAGAACTCTCTCACGAGTGTCAAACATCAACATGCAACTCAACTAGGTCAACCTTGACCTAAGGTTGCACCGACAATCTTCCTAAGTTAAACATCAAAATACAACTCGAGTCAGATCAACTCGAGTCAGGTCAACCAGGTCAACCTTGACCTAAGGTTGCACCAACATTAGATTCCATCTTTCCGAGACCGGAATCTAGTCACGATCTCGACTTAGATATCCGAAATGGATCTAAGTCGGATCGACGCCTAATGTTCCCTTCCCGGGAACGCGTCCTCGCAATCACTCCCCTCTAGTGACTTACCTTACTTACCTGCCAGACGTCCGGTCAGTCCTTCGACCCGTCTGGACTTCTCGCTAGCTATCCGGTCAGCCCGTCGACCTAGTTGGACTTCTTGCCAAGCGTCCGGTCAGCTCGTCGACCCACTTGGACTTTGTGCCAGCTATTTGGTCAGCCTATCGACCTAGCTGGGCTTCGTGCCAGACATCCGGTCAGCCCGTCGACCTGTCTGGACTTATCCTGCACACTCGATCAGAGTGTTAGATCAACAATAAACCTAACTTAACCTATTTGTCATTCATCAAAACCTGGATTGAATCGTTAGTGCTAACCGCACCAACAATTAACTCCATTAAATATTAATTTCCATAATTGGTTCCCAGTACTGACGTGGCGAGGCACATGGCCTTCTTGGATATGGGAGCAACCACCACCGACTAGACAAAACATTTTATGGAAAGCTAATATTTAATTTCCTAAAATAACTTTAGGTTAACCGAAAGGAACAATCAAATCACAAGGAAAAATAAAACAAAAGAACATAACATCGAAAAACATATTCGAAATACTAGAATCGTAAACCTCTTGTATTTGGTATTATTTCCAAAAATAACTAGTATGATGCGGAAAGAAAAATTACTAGTTATACCTTTTAGAAAGACCTCTAGATCTTCTACCGTATTCCTCTTCTAACCTCGGACGTTGTGTGGGCAACGATCTTCCGAGATGAGAAACCACCAATGAACCTTCTTCTCCTCCTAGCTAGGTTCGGCCAACACAAGAGAGCTTCCTCAAAGAAGAAGAAAAACACCAACCAAGCTCCAAGGGATGCAAGCTTTCTCTCATTCTTCTTCTTCTTCTCCAAGTAGTATCCGGCCACCACAAGAGCTCCAAGAAAGAGGGATGTTTCAGCCACCACAAAGAGGAAGAGAGGGAGAGGATGTTGGCCGGCCACACCAAGGAATAAGAGAGGGAGGAAAAATAATAGAGGTTGTACACCAAGAAGGCACCCCCACCCCTTCTTTTATATTCCTTAACCTTGGTAAATTAGGAAATTTAATTACAATAAAATTTCTTTAATTTCCTTGACATGATTTAATTGAGAAAAATAAAATAAAATTTCCCAATTAAACTCTTAATGGCCAGCCACATCATAGAGAGGCAAATTAGACAAGTTTCAATCAACAAATTAAAATTTCCTAATTTGTTTCCGGAAATTTTAAAAATAAAAATTTCTCTTCAAATATCCCTTCATGGTTGATAAAAAGAAATTTCTATAGTTTTAATTTTTCAAAATGTGAATAATTTTTAAAGAAAAAATAAAATATCTTTCCAATTTACAAATAAGGAAAGAGATCTAATCTCTTTCTTTAATCTTTTGTAGATCATTTTAAGAGAGATATTTTAATTTTAATTCTCTTTAATAAATTATATCTTCCACATAATAAAAATTAAAATTAAAATTCTTTTTAATTTAATTATGGCTGGCCCCCTCTAGCTTGGGTTCAAGCTAGGGCCGGCCACCCTAAACCATGCTTAGGTCGGCCCTAGCTTGATTCCAAGCTAGCTTGGCCGACCCCCTTTAGGTGGGTATAGAAGGTGGGTATAGGTGGGTATAGTACTCTATAAATAAGAGGCTACGATAGGGACCGAGAGGAGGAATTGGTTTTGGTCTCCCGATAAAATTAAGCATCCCATGTTCGCCCCGAACACACAACTTAATTTTATCAATAATAATTCATTCCACTAGAGAACTATTATTGAACTACCGTACCAATCCCAAATTACATTTTTGGGCTCCTTCTTATTATGAGTGTGTTAGTCTCCCTGTGTTTAAGATATCGAATGTCCACTAATTAAGTGAGTTACTGACAACTCATTTAATTAATATCTTAGTCCAAGAATAGTACCACTCAACCTTATCGTCATGTCGGACTAAGTCCACCAGCAGGGTTTAACATGACAATCTTTATGAGCTCATCTTGGGGACATTATCAACCTAGATTACTAGGACACAGTTTCCTTCTATAATCAACAATACACACTATAAGTGATATCATTTCCCAACTTATCAGGCTTATTGATTCATCGAACTAAATCTCACCTATTGATAAATTAAAGAAATAAATATCAAATATATGTGCTTGTTATTATATTAGGGTTAAGAGCACACACTTCCATAATAACTGAGGTATTTGTTCCTTTATAAAGTCAGTATAAAAGAAACAACCTCAAATGGTCCTACTCAATACACTCTAAGTGTACTAGTGTAATTATATAGTTAAGATAAACTAATTACTAATTACACTACGACCTTCCAATGGTTTGTTCCTTTCCATTTTAGTCGTGAGCTACTGTTTATAATTTATAAGGTACTGATAATATCCTCTTCTGTATGTGGCACCACATACTATATTATCTATAATATAAATTAATTGAACAACTACAACTAAATGTAGACAATTTGACCAAATGTGATTCTTTATTCAAAATAAATGTTTACAAAAGCTTAGGCTTTCAGTATACATTCTAACAATCCGAGGGACGCAAGGCTGATGGAGGATGCTAGAAGGCTAGTTCGAGGTTGGTCGGGAGTAGCCAAATGCTAGGCGTGTGAACCCAACAGGTCACGATTGACCGAGAGTTGGGTTTGGGGAGCTGGACTTGAGTTTGAGTCAAGTCCAGGGTGTTCAATCGATCGGGTGATCGATTGAACAGGCTCCAATCGATCATCCGATCGATTAGAGTGTGATGCGATTATTATGATGGCCCAATCGATCGATCGATCAATTGAGGTTAGGAAATTGCAAGCAAAGAAGCTCTCCCAATTGATCGGTCGATCGATTGGGAGCTGCCAATCGATCGGTCGATCGATTGGCCAGTAGAAGTTCTCGTGCGGACGCGAGAGCACAGAATGGGTCCGAATCGATCGGCCGATCGATTCAGACAGTCTCAATCGATCGGTCGATCGATTGGGAAGTGACTGTTATACAGGTTACAGGCGATGGACGGCTGGGATTGTCCGGATGTGACGTAGCGATCAATTGGGGATGGATTCAATCGATTGGAGTTATTGTATAAAGTCCAGGTGGAGCTTTTTCTCAGTAGATCTCTTACGATCTTTTGCTCCGTTCTTCAGTGATTCACAGCGAGCTTCTTCGATCTACTCACATCAGTTCTTGAAGGCACTTGGGGAGTTTCTCTAAGGTTCAAGAGATGACGACAAGCATAAGTAAGCAAGAAGAGGAGTGTGTTGTGTTGTATTTTAGTTTTCTCTTGTTGTATTTGTGTTGTGTTGTGTGTGAGTGTTGTACGAAGCTTCTCCGCCTCCGGCTGTAACCGAGAAGGAGGTTTTCATAGTGGAGTGAGTGTGTCGTGTGGATCCTTGAATTAGTCACCTCATCTTGAGGTGGATACCAAGTAAATCCTAGGTCTTAACATTGGTTGTTTTTGTCTTTGTATTCCGCTGCACATCATCAAGACGCAATCGACGAACACACGACGAGACGCTATTCACCCCTCCTCTAGCAGACATCACGGTCCCTACACGGTGAACCTGCAACAAAGTCGAGCCGGGGAGGTCTTCCTGGCGACGACCCTCCGACGCTCAAGTCAGGCACCGACGAAATAAAGTGGAAGCAGAGTAATGAGACTGTAACTACAGTGAAGAATATCGTATACCTCCGTCGAAGTCTGGGGGTCCTTATATAAGATCCGTGGGGTGCGTGCATGCTTCCCGAGGCGTATACGCTCCTCAAAGCATACCTCAAAAATGGATGTGTCAGAAAAGTGTGTCTGACACCATACCGCAATCGTTCGAGCATATCTCCGACATGACAATGGAAACTTCCACCGTACGATCTTCCGTCCGGTCTGGTCGCCGACCATGCTGTCTGTCGGCGGTGCATGTCTCGAGAAGAATATCGCCAGCTGTCTATTTTGTCCTCTTCTCTCTTCTGTTACTAGGCCGAACGGGTGAGCCGCTCAGTCGCATACTCGGACGGTCCTGCAGTCTTATTTGTTCGGTAGCTTGGCCGAGCGGACATGCTGCCCGTACCGCTCGGCGCATCGACTCCGTTACCACTCGGCGCATTGACTCTTTTATGCGAGAACCCCTGAGCATCGGAAACCCGACCTGCGATCGAGCTGCCTTCGAGCCGACCTGGGCGCTATCACGGCTGATCGGCTAGGTGAACTACCCGCTCGGCAAGAACATCGGGCTGCCCCTCTTGACTTTGACTTCCACGTGTCGTTGACCATTGTACGACCGGACCTCCTCCTTTACCACCGGATTACGTGCCTTCCCCTCAAGTCTAGTCGAAGGAGGTCGAAGATCTGACTGACTAGACTATTAGTTTGGCGGCATAACGACCGCTTGGCCGATGAATCGAGTGCTCTCCTGCTCGGGAGTCGTGAGGATGCCACCCCGCCGCTCGACGACCCACTCGCTGGGCCTAGCAAAGTTTAGATTATCGTTGATTGCCTCGCCGACCCGAGGGCGATTAACGCTGACGTTTTTAGGATTTCCTCGGAATTCGTGCAAATATCTGCCATTAAAGTCGAGCACACGCCCCTGCCTGCGTAATGGCGCTCATTAAATGCCAGCCTCTAACCGGTCGCCACGTGGCGCCGCTACCGTCCTCGTACGGTGAGGACGTCAGCTCCGATGGGACAGACGGCGGTTTAAATTCTACGGCCAGATGTGAGCTTCGATCTCCGTGACCTAGATCGGACGGCTAGGGTTGAACAAGCCCGATCTTTATAAAGCATCGACGCCGACAACTATTCCATCGTTGCTGCTTCTGCGCGCTTCATTGCCTCCCTCGACTTCCACTGCTCCGGCGATCTTCCACCTTCCTCTTCTAGGTCTCCTTTTGTAAGCTCTCTGATCTTCCTTTGTTTTCACGTTTGCTTCCCCTTTTCCCTCGGCGTCGCCTCTTTCGTGTCTCTTTCCGTCAATCCTTCCGACGAAGTCTTTACCTTTTCCTTTTCCTTTTCCGATCATGGCCAGCTCTTCCGACCCTTCCCCCGGCCTCTGGTATCAAGCCATGGAGAGTCGGTTTGACTCGGGGGATGCCTGTAATCTGGTTAACACATATGACTTCCCTGCCGACCACAAGCTTACCCTAGCCGAGCCAACCGACCGATCGACCCCATGACCCGCCGATCGACATTGTTACTTTCTTTCGCGACCAATTTGTAGCTGGCCTTAGGTTTTCCATCCACCCATTCATCATAGAAGTATGTAACTACTTCCGCATTCCGCTCGGCCATCTCGTGCCTAACTCCTTTAGGCTGTTGTGCGGCGTAGTTGTGCTCTTCCGAGTGCATAACATCCCCCTCAAACCTCAAATTTTTCATTATTTTTACTATCTCAAGTAGTCCGAAATAGACACATTCTTGTTTCAATCTCGGATCGGCTTAGTTTTCTTTGATAAGATGCCTACCTCCAACAAGCACTGGAAAGAACATATTTTCTTTTTGAGTCTTCCCGAGCCGCCACCTTTCCGAACCCGATGGCAAACTGCTCTGCCACCTCCCCCCGACCTGAAAAGGTATAGGACCGAGCCCGCTTTTCTACACGCGGATAACTTGTTGGTCTGGCTGAAGCTGGACATCCATAAGTTGCTGCCAGAAGGGATGCTGTATCTATTCGGCTTAAGCCTGATCCGAACACGGCTTTTGAATGACCCTGGTAAGAAAAACTTTCTCTCTTTTTCTTTGGGTCTAACTGATTTCTTTTCTCTTTCTTGCAGCTGCAACCATGATGAAATCGGTGGTGCTTGGCATGCTAAAATGCAAGGCTACCGAGATAGAGGCGGCTGTAGCGCAGGAGGCAGAGAGGCTCGGCATCGCCCTGGTCGACTCTAATGAAGGCGAGAGCGAAGAGGCACAGACGACGGGCGATGTGTCTGCCGCTCGGACCGTCACTACTGATGTGGCAGAAGAGATTGCTCCGCCGGGTACTCAACCGACCATTCAGGCCGAAGAAGCTGAGTCCTCTGGTGACAAACTTCCTTTGATTGGGCGCAAACGCCACCAAATGGGCACATCAACCCGCTCGTCTACCTCAGTCGTTCATGTGTCCGAGCCGATGGACGATCCTCCCTCCCTAGCTCCAGCGACTGTGGAAGTGCTGTCTTCTGACTGGACCCCATCTCAAGGAGATTAGCCTTCCGACCCTGTCGCGGCTCAGCCTCTCAGCTCGCTCCCTCCGGCTCCACGGGTGATCAGGCGATCTCTTATTCGCTCTGAGTCGGTTGGCCAGTCTTCTGCCCCTTTAGTGTCCGCTCAATCTGAGCCCGAGCGGACGCAGGACGATCAAGGTCTTACTCCACCTACCGACAGAGGAATATTTGCAGATGACCGAACAGCCGACAAGCCCCGAACACTTAATAACCATCCGGGGACCCCTCGCGAAAGTCTGGGAGGACGCCTGAGCGCGCGTGGCTCTTATGCCCCTGGGGCTGCTCGACAACAGCTATCTGCAACAAACCACCAGGGTAACTTTTATCACAAGCCTTCATTTCTTTCCCTCCGTTTGGTACTGACTATTTTCCGTTTGACCTGGTTGCAGTATTGGGTGGAAAGTGTAGCGGTATGCCACCGCTTAGCTTTCCTTGAAGAGGAGTTTAAAAAGCTCAAGGTCTCTGGTGGGACTCCCTCTCAAGGCCCTTCTTATGCGGAGCTGAAGGCCGACCTGGATAAGACCAGCAAGCTGCTAGAGGTCGAGCAGCACAAATCTTCGGACCTTCAAACTATGGTGGACTGGCTCGAGACCCAGGTCAAAACGTACGACAAGAAGATCACTTTGGCCACCAATAGGAAGAATCAAGCCATCACTGACCTGGAGACGAAGAATGCCGAGGCCCGGGCGCTTGAGCTGAAAGTCAAGGAGTTGACCAACCTGCTCACTGCCGAGAAGAATGGTCGTTCGGCGGAGGTGGCCGCTCTTGAGAGTGATCTGAAGACCTTTCAAGACGCACTGGAGGCCTCCTGAGTCGCCTTCAAAGAATATCAGGAGGCCGAAACTGGCCGAATCACTGTCATGCAACAGAAGTACATCCGCTCAGAGAAATTCGTAGAGAAAACCTGCTCTCGGCTCGTCCATGCGTTCGAGCTGGCCATTACTGCCACGGCTGACTATCTAAAGACTAAGGGTCGGCTTCCTGAGGATTTCACTATTCCCGTCCGTGATCATGCTGATCTTCTAACCATGATTCCGGATGAGATTTTTAATTATCTAGAGTGAAGTCGTGGTTGTGTACTGGCCGTTCGGTCTATTTCATTTTGTATACTCGCCGTTCGGCTTACTTTGCTTAGTGAATTTTCCTTGTCTGTTTGTTCTATTGCTGTGTGTATTCGAGAGAGCTATCTGTTTCCTTGATCGTTATTGAATTCGTGAGAGCCTTCGTCCTTTGATCTCTGAGCTGCTGCCCGGCAATCGAGTGCAAGGCCAAGTCCTGTTAAGTTTAAGCGATGCCGAGGTTGAACTTTATAGTTACCGGTCGGCGATCTGCAAACCGAATTTTTAATAGTCGCTAGTTCGATTCTAGAGTTTAACGTCGCCGCTTGACGGTCTTCAGGCCGGGGGGTTTATAGTCGCCGGTTCGACTCTAGAGTTTAACGTCGCCGCTCGACGGTCTTCAGGCCGGGGGGTTTATAGTCGTCGGTTTGACTTTAGAGTTTAACGTCACTGCTCGACGGTTTTCAGGCCGGGGGGTTTATAGTCGCCGGTTCGACTCTAGAGTTTAACGTCGCCGCTCGACGGTCTTCAGGTTGGGGGGTTTATAGTCGCCGGTTCGACTCTAGAGTTTAACGTCGCCGCTCGACGGTCTTCGTGGAGATTTGGTCGTTCGACGTATTCTTTGTTTTTTGATATCATTCCTGCATTCAAGGGGAGCAGAAGAACGAAAAGTACATATTGTAGGTGCAGCGGAGGCCGGCAAGAGAGGGTGAATTGCTTCTAAAAAAAAGTATACCCTTCTCGGATCTTTTCAACTCAAAATAAAAGTAATAGCAATAATAATAAAAGAACTAAAACAATAAAGCTAGAGACTCGGGAGTTAACCTGGTTACAACTAAGAAGGTTGTTAATCCAGGGTGATGAAAAGCGCGCACTAGAAAAATCTCCTTCTCTGAAGGCGGAGAAGTCTTTTACACTTTGGAAGCTTAGAACTATTGCAAGGAAAGACTACACAGTTGATTGCTTGAGTTGTTGTTTATTTCCTAGCTCTAGGGGCCTTTATATAGCTCCTGGAAAGTTTATCCCGAGGGTCCAAGACGCCTCTAACAGTTCAAGGCGCCTCCAGCTCAGTCAGCGGATAAAACTTTATCTGCAGCGAAAACGATCATTTTGACCAGTCGGAGGCACCTCAAACCAGATTGAAGGCACCTCCAATGTGGAGGTGCCTCCAATGCTGTTTGAGGCACCTCCAAGGTGGAGGCACCTCTAGCACTAGTTTAAGGCGCCTTGAGCTTTATTTTCAGTCCACTTTCTCCTTTGCTTTGACTTCCGACGCTCCGATCTTTTGGGTGATTACGACCAACCGGAATAGGGCTCACCCGAACCCAATTCCCGACCTTCTCCTCAAGCAGTCTTCCTCCCAGACTTAACGTCCCTCGAACGTCGTGCACGTTCTTCTTGTCCACCGGTGTACTCTTCCGCAGCTCTCTCGTCCTTCGGATGCACCGAGCCCGTCGGCTCCCTTCCCGTGCCGTCCTTCTAGCTAGCTGCATCTTCCGCTCGACTTCCTGCGCTCCTAAGCTCCTGCACACTCAGACACAGGAATCAAACACACAACAGGACCTGACCAACTTGGTTGATCACATCAAAACACCACGGGGTCCAACACATATAATGAATTCCATTGGCACACCTTTCACCCAGCTCGGTACGGCTGGAGATGGTTAGCGCTCCAGGGTCATTCTAGCTGCCATCCATCTTCATATTCGAGGTAATAGACACTCGATCGGAGCTTCTCTATGGCCTTGAAGGGCCCGGCCCAGGAAGCCTCCAACTTGCTTACATCACTGACCGACTTTACCTTCTTCTATACAAGGTCGTCGACCTGGAATGCCCTGAGAATTACTCGCCTGTTGTAATTATGCTTCATTCTCTGCCGGTACGCCATTAACCAGACGACTGCTTTGGCCCATGCCTCGTCTATCAAGTCCAGCTCCAGCTGCCTCCGATCGGCGTTACTCGCGTCGTATTGTTGCACCCGATCAGATTCTACTCCGACATCTACGGGAATGAAAGCCTCTCCTCCGTACACCAAGTGGAAAGGCGTGACCCCTGTTCCCTCCTTAGGGGTAGTGTGAATCGCCCATAACACACCTGGAAGCTCATCTACCCAGCTGCCACCGACATGGTTGAGCCAAACCCGAAGAATCTGGAGGATCTCCCGATTGGCGACCTCGGCCTGCCCGTTGCTTTACGGATAGGCCACGGAGGTGAAGTATTACTAAATGTCGTATCCCTCGCACCATTCTCGGAGTTGCTGTCCGACGAACCGCCATCCATTATCAGACACGAGCCGACGCGGAAAGCCGAACCGACATATTATGTGCTGCTAGATGAACTTCTTAACCATCTGCTCGGTTATTTTCGCCAATGGCTCGGCCTCGACCCATTTGGAGAAGTAATCCACGGCCACAAGTAAAAACTTCCGTTGCTCGGTCGCTATCAGGAAAGGTCCCACAATATTCATGTCCCACTGGTCGAACGGGCAGGACACTGTAGACGCCTTCATCTCCTTAGTGGGTCAGTGGGTGAAGTTGTGATATTTCTGACAGGCAAGGCAGGTGGTGACGGTCCGAGCGGCATCTTCCTGGAGGGTCGGCCAGAAGTAGCCGGCTAGCAGAATCTTCCTCGCCAACGAGCGACCGCCCGTGTGTCCTCCATAAGACCCTTGATGTACTTCTTGCAGAATATAGTCCACATCCCACGGACCAACACATTTGAGTAGAGGCCTGGAGAACACTTTTTTGTAGAGCTGGTCGCCAATGAGGACGAACCAACCAGATCTCCTCCTAAGCAGATGCGCTCCCTCCCGATCGGAGGGTGTTGCTCCGGACTTCAGAAATTCTGCTATAGCTATCCACCAGTCATTTGAAAATGTGAGCCCCTCCATCCGGTCGATGTGAGCAACCAGAGATACCTGCTCGATCAACTGTTGAATGATGATCGGTGATATCGAGCTGGCTAGCTTTGTCAGCTCGTCTGTAGCCTGATTTTTTGCTCAGGGGATCTTCTGGATGAGCACCTCTCGAAAACTAGCCTTCAGTTTTTCGAAGGCCTCCGCATAAAGCTTGAGCCTAGCGCTGCTTATCTCGAATGCTCCTGAAAGTTGCTGAGTAGCCAATTGCGAATATGAATGAATCAAGACCCTGCTAGCTCCCATATGCTGAGCGGCCTGCAATCCGGCTATGAGGACCTCATACTCTGCCTCGTTGTTGGTTGCATAGTAATCCAGCCGAATGGACAGATGCATCCACTCTTCTTGTGGTGAAATCAACAGAAGACCGATGTCGCTTCCCTGCCGCATGGTCGACCCGTCCACGTACACCCTCCAAGTGACTTCGGGCTCGGGGTTTTGCAATTCAATGACGAAATCCACCAAGGATTGCGCCTTAATTACCGTCCGGGGCTGGTACTGTATGTCGAACTCACTGAGCTCAGTTGTCCATTTGATCAATCATCCGGACACCTCAGGATTAAGAAGCACTCTTCCCAAAGGGATGTTCGTCATGACAATGATCATGTGCGCGAGAAAGTAGGGTCGGAGTCTCCGGGAGGCGAGGACTAACGTGAAGGCAAGCTTCTCGAGACCAGTGTAGCGGGATTCAGCGTCTTTTAGGATGTGACTCAGAAAATACACAGGCTGTTCTTCACCGTCCGGCCTTACCAATGCCGAGCCAACAACATGCTCGGTCAAGGATAAGTATATGTGGAGCGGCTCGCCGATAGCTGGCTTGGCTAATACAGGTAAAGTGTTCAGATAAACCTTCAAAGATTCGAACACCCTGTCGTATTCTTCATCCCACCGGAATTTGGTGGCTCGACGAAGTATCTTGAAAAAGGGCATGCTCCGGTCTGCCGTTTTGGAGATGAACCACGAGAGAGCCGTTATCTGACCGGTAAGGCTTGTACTTCCTTCAAATTTCTGGGAGGTGGCATGTCCTACAATGCCTTTACCTTGCTGGGGTTCGCCTCTATACCCCACACGGTGACGATATAGCCCAAAAAGCGACCGCTCTTTACTCCGAAGAGACACTTCTGAGGATTTAGCTTGACTCCGTACATCCTCAATGTATGGAAGGTCTCCTCTATATCTGCACATAGGTTGACCGCTCAGATTGATTTAATAAGTATGTCGTCAACATATACCTCTAAGTTTCGCCCGACCTGCTTCCGGAACACCTTGTTCATGAGCCGTTGATATGTGGCACCGCCGTTCTTCAGTCCGAACGGCATTACGTTGTAACAGTAGGTGTCGTTCGCCGTAATGAAGCTCACCTTATCCTGATCTTCTCGAGCGAGCGGTACTTGGTGGTAACCCTAATAGGCATCCAACATGTATATCAGCTCGCATCCAGCGGTCGAATCCACCATCTGGTCAATTCGGGGCAGAGGGTAAAAGTCATTTGGGCACGCCTTATTCAGATCCCGGAAGTCGATGCAGACCCTCCACTTATTGCCTGACTTGGAGACCAACACCACATTCGCAAGCCAGCTCGGGAACTGTACTTCCCTTATGTGGTCGGCCTCCAGGAGTTTCTCGACTTCCGACCGGATGATGACGTTCTGTTCCGCACTGAAGTCCCACTTCCTTTGCTTGATGGGCCGAGCGTCAGGTCGGACATGGAGCTCATGCTGCGCGACGCTCGGTCGGACACCGGGTAGCTCGTGAGTTGACCATGCAAAGACATCGTGGTTGCACCGCAGACAACTGATTAGCTCTTCCTTCTGGTTCGTCTCCAGGTCGGATGCAATGAATGTGGTGGCTCCCGGTCTGCCATCCTGGATCTGCACCTCTTCCTTTTCTTTATAAACTAAGGACGAAGGCTTCTCGGTTATGGAGTTTACCTCAAGGTGTGGTGCTTTCCGAGTGGACCTCGATTCAGCTCGGATCATCTCCACATAACATCGCTGGGCGGCCAGTTGATCGCTGCGGATTTCTCCCACTTTGTCCTCGACAGGAAATTTGATCTTTTGAAAGAAGGTTGAGACGACTGCTCGAAACTCGTTGAGAGCTTGTCGCCCCAATATCACGTTGTAGGCGGAGGGGGCGTCGACCACGATGAAGTTAGTGGTCCGCGTTCTCCGCAGAGGCTCCTCCCCGAGCGAGATGGCTAACTTGGTTTGCGCGACCGGCAGAACCTCATTGCCAGTAAATCCGTATAGTGGGGTTGTCATAGGCAGCAACTCGGCTCGGTCAATTTGCAGTTGTTCGAATGCATTCTTAAAAATAATGTTGACCGAGCTACCTATATCAATGTGTTGGTTAGTCCTAGAAAGATCGTACCGGTTCCACTGTACAAAAATTTTGTACAAGTGTCAAACCTTTCTTAAATAACCTATTGTGTTCTTTAGAAGTTAAATTAGGAAACACAAACGGAACTTAACATTATTGATTCCAAATTTAACTTATCTGTTCTTAATGGTTTAGATTTGGATCGCAAGCGGAACTTAACACTATTGATCCAAATCCACCTACGTTATAAATTCAATTAAATATTAATTTCCAAAATTGGCTTCCAAGTTAAACATGGCGAGGCACAAGACCTTCTTGGATATGGGAGCAACCACCACTTCCTAGACAAAGCCTTTTAAGGAAAGCTAATATTTAACTTCCTTATATAACTCTAGGTTTAACCAAAAGGAACAATCGAATCACAAATTCGAAAAACAAAAAACACAAATTCGAATAACAAATCCGAAAAACTAGAATCTATTGCCTCTTGTGTTTGGAATTCATACAAAGAAAAATAACTAGTATGATACGGAAGAAAATTACTAATTATACCTTCTCTTTGTATTCTAATGACCTCGAGATCTTCTACCATATTCCTCACCTCGCCTTGGACGTCGTGTGGGTGACGATCCTCCAAGATGAACACCACCCAAAAGAGCTTCTCCTCCTTCTAGTATTCGACCACCAAACGGGAGAAGAGGGTCGGCCACCAAAAGAATCTCCACCAAGAAAATAAGAGTTGTTCTCCCATGAGGTCTCCCCTCCCCTTCTTTTATATTACTTGCCCAAGGCAAATAAGGGAAATTTTTTTACAAAAATTAAAATCTTCCTCTTGTTTTTCCTTTTTCCTTTTTATTTTTCCTTTTCTTTCCTCTTGATTGAATCAATCACCAATCATTAATTGGTTTGATTTTAATTGGCCGACCCCTTGTTTGGGCACTAAGTAAGGGTGGTCGGCCCCTTAAAGAGGAATAAAAATATTTTTTATAAAAGAAGAAAACCTCTTATAAAATTTTACAAGCTCTCTTTCTAAAAGTGGATGTTAAAAAATGAAAGTTTTAAAAATTAAAACCATGTTTTAAAATTTAAAACTTCTCTTCAAAAAATTTCCTTTTTTAACATGCTTACAAAAATAGAAAATTTTAATTTTAAAACTTCTCTTCCTTTTTTCTAAAACCATGAAGATGGTTAAAAAAGGAAAGTTTTAAAACTTTTAAAACTCTCTATTAAACCATGTGGTCTAATTCAAATAATGAAAGTTTTTAAAATTAAAATATCTCTTTTAAAACTTGTAGTTTTCTAAAAAAGAATATTTTAAAAATTCAAAACACTCCTCTTATTTAAATTAATTATGGTCGGCCCCTACTTGCTTGGTCACCAAGCAAGAGGTGACCATGGTGACCAAGCAAGAGGGTCGACCCTCTTAAGGAGATGGTGGCCGGCCATTGCTTGGTCACCAAGCAATGGGCCGACTTCCTTCTTGGACACCAAAAAAGGCTTTTATTTGGATGGACTTGAGACTTTAATGAGGCTACGACAGGGACCTAGAGTAGAAATTGGTTTTGGCCTTCCGATGAGCTTGAGTATCCGTGTTCACCCCGAACACACAACTGAACTTTATCAATAATAACTCATTCCACTAGAGAGTTATTATTGCACTACCGCACTAATCCTAAATTACATTATGGGCTCCTTCTTATCATGAGTGTGTTAGTCTCCCTGTGTTTAAGATAACGAATGTTCACTAATTAAGTTACTGACAACTCACTTAATTAATATCTAGCTCCAAGAGTAGTATCACTTAACCTCATTGTCATGTCGGACTAAGTCCACCTGTAGTGTTTAACATGACAATCCTTATGAGCTCCTCTTGGGGACATTCTCAACCTAGATAATTAAGACACAGATTCCTTCTATAATCAACAACACACACTATAAGTAATATCCTTTCCCAACTTATCGGGCTTATTGATTTATCGAGTTAAATCTCACCCTTTGATAAGTTAAAGAAATAAATACTAAATATATGCGCTTGTTATTATATTAGGATTAAGAGCACACACTTCCATAATAACTAAGGTCTAGTTCTTTTATTAAGTCAGTATAAAAGAACTTACCTAAAATGGTCCTACTCAATACACTTAGAGTGTACTAGTGTAATTTATTAGTCAAGATAAACTAATACCTAATTACACTACGACTATTCCAATGGTTTGTTCCTTTCCATCTTAGTCGTGAGCAACTATTTATAATTTATAAAGAAATGATAACATGATCTTCTGAGTGTGACACCATACACCATGTTATCTATAATATAAATTAATTGAACAATTACATTTAACAAATAAAATGTAGACATTTGACCAATGTGATTATTTTATTTCAAAAATAAATATTTACAAAAGCTAGGGTTTTAGTATACACTCTAACAATCTTCCACTTATACTAAAAGACTAAGCTGTCATATCTTCTGTCATACATCTGATTCTCATCCCTTCCACATGCCGATCAAAAGCTTTCGCCGGAAGGGTTTTAGTGAAAGGATCTGCCAAGTTATCTGCTGATGTAATCTTGGCGACGACAACTTCTCCTTGCTTGACGATGTCTCGTATCAGGTGATACTTGCGCTCTATATGTTTACTCGCCTTATGGGCTCATGGTTCTTTCGAGTACGCAACTGCACCACTATTATCACAATAAATAGTGATGATTTTGGGCAAACCAGGAATCACATCTAAGTCCATTAGGAAGTTCCTGAGCCATACAGCTTCTTTGGCTGCCTCAGAGGCTGCCACATACTCAGCTTCTATGGTTGAGTCTAAAACGCATTTCTGCTTAACACTCCTCTATGCAATGACTCCACCTCCTAAAGTAAACACGTAGCCTGATGTAGACTTACTGTTGTTCCTATCTGATTGGAAATCCAAATCCATGTAACCCACAGGGAGCAAATCGTCTGCTTGGTAAACTAGCATATAATCTCTAGCCTTCTAAGGCACTTTAATATATGCTTTACAGCAGTCCAATGTCCTTGTCTAGGGTTACTTTGATATCTACTAACCATGCCCACGGTAAAACAGATATCAGGTCTCGTACACAGCATTGCATACATAAGGCTTCCTACAGTCGAAGCATAAGGAACTACCTTCATTTCCTCTCTCTCCTTTGATGTCTTCGGAGACATCTTTTTAGATAAGGCTACTCCATGCCTAAAAGCTAAGAAACCTTTCTTGGAGTTCTGCATGCTAAAATGAGCAAAGATTGTATCTATATATGAAGCTTGAGATAGACACAACATTCTTTTCTTGCGATCCCTTATAACTTTGATCCCAAGAATGTGTGCACATTCTCCTAAGTCCTTCATATCAAATTGTTTGGACAACCATACTCTTACGTCCGATAATACCTTGACATTGTTGTCAATTAACAAAATATCATCTACATATAGTACAAGAAATACCACCACGTTTCCGTTACACTTCTTGTATACATAAGACTCATCCGGACACTGAATAAATCCATATGACTGGATTACTTCATTAAACCGGATGTTCCAAGATCTTGAAGTTTGCTTTAGTCCATAAATGGACCGATTGAGCTTGCACACTAGATGCTCTTTGCCTTTTTCAATGAACCCTTCTGGTTGCTTCATATGGATGTTTTCTTCAAGACTTCCGTTAAGGAATGCTGTCTTGACATCCATTTGCCAAATCTCATAATCCATATGAGCAGCAATGGATAAGAGTATCCGGATAGATTTAGCATAGCTACCGACGAAAAAGTCTCCTCATAATCGATTCCCTCTTTCTGAGTATACCCTTTCGCAACAAGCCTTGCTTTGAAGGTTTCTACCTTCTCGTCTGTCCCTCTTTTCCTTTTGTAGATCCATTTGCATCCAACGGCTTTTACACCATCTGGTGGTTCTACAAGCTCCTAGACCTTATTAGAATACATAGACTCTATTTCAGAATTCATTACCTTTTGCCAAGATATTGCATCTATATCTTGGAGTGTTTCGTCATATGTTCGGGAATCAGGTTCATGTTTACCCGAGATCAAGTCCGAAGACTCTCCCAAAAACATGAATCTCTCAGGTTGCCTTACAACCCTCCCACCACGACGAGGCACTGTCTCTGGTTGTGTGTCATGTGTGACACGTGTTGCAGTTTCTTGTGGTACTTCATCTTGTACTGTTGGTACTAAAGTAGACATTGTTGGTGCGGGTAGCACTGACGGTCTAACCTAGGTTTTGATAAATGACAAATGGGTTAAGTTAGTTTTGTTGTTGTTTGACACTTTGATCGAGTGTGCAGGAGAAGTCCAGACAGGTCGACGGGCTGACCGGATGTCTGGCACGAAGCCCAGCTAGGTCGACGGGCTGACCGGATAGCTGGCGAGAAGTCCAAGCGGGTCGACGGGCTGACCGGACGCTTGGCGAGAAGTCCAGCTAGGTCGACGGGCTGACCGGATAGCTGGCGAGAAGTCCAGACGGGTTGAAGGGCTGACCGGACGTCTGGCAGGTAAGTAAGGTAAGTCACTGGAGAGGAGTGACTGCGAGGACGCGTTCCCGGGAAGGGAATATTAGGCGTCCATCCGGCTTAGATCCATTTCGGAAATCTAAGCCGAGATCGTGACTAGATTCCGGTCTTGGAAAGACGGAATCTAAGTCATACTTTTTTCTATTAATTCATAAATTGTGCTAACAATCTGTGTTGCAGGATATATTTTGCCTCGGACTAACCTTGTTTTGCAGGAGAAGGAATCTCTGGAAAAAGGTGGTCTGGGCGCCCGGAGGCAACTTTTATCCTCTGCGTCGCCTCGCCACGTGGAGCATCCTGACTGGACTTGCCACGTCGCACCAGGGCGCCCGGAAGGGATCCAGGCGCCCGGAGCAGCATATAAAAGAAGCCCCAGGGGTGGAGCTTCAACAACAACTGAGAACTCTTCGACTGCTAGTCCTGCTACTCTACGCTCCTACGACGCTAACAAAGCTCCGACAAAGTGCTCCTTCTTCGTTGGCTAATTTCCTTGTCGGTATTACTTTGTTTCATTAGCATTTCCTGTACGCTTTTTGTAATCATATTCAAATTGCTAGTGATTGCCCAACGAAAGTGGTCAAGGACCACGGGCCTTCGAGTAGGAGTCGTCACAGGCTCCGAACGAAGTAAAATCAACTGTGTTCATTTACTTTTCCGCTGTGTACTTTTACACTTGAATTTTCGAATCGATATTCACCCCCCCTCTATCGAACGATCACGGTCCTACAAGTGGTATCAGAGCAGGTACCGCTCTGATTTGGTGCAACCACCAATCAGACAGGGGGTGAAAAATTATTTTTTTTCAGTTTTCAGTTTTACGAATTTTTTTTTCCATTGCAATTAAATCTAAATTGGTGCAACACCAATTTAGATACTTCTATAATTTTTTTTTCTTCCGCACTACTAATCCAAGACCAAGTCTTGGAATTTTGTTTTTCCTTTCTTTCTTCTATGTGCAGGACTAAAATGTCTCAGACAGAAGGATTCAGCACAGTACGACCTCCACTCTTCAACGGGGACGATTTTCTGTACTGGAAGAAGCGCATGGAGGTCTACCTCAAAACAGACTTCGATCAGTGGATGAGCGTTATGAAACCCTATAAAATTCCAGCGGACAACTTCGGGAATATACTGGATCCTGAAGACTGGACAGCAGATCTGAAGAAAAAGGCGTCAACAGAAAATAAAGCGATCAACACTCTACAGTGCGGATTAACAAGAGAAGAACTGAACAGAGTCGGTCCACACAAAAACGCTAAAGAACTGTGGGACAAATTGATCGAGCTGCACGAGGGAACGAGTGATGCCAAGGTAACAAAACGAGACCTGCTTTTGAATAAAATTCTTAATATAAAAATGCAGGAAGGTGAAACGGCGAATCAGCTCCACGCGAGGATCAAGGACATCCTCAACGGGTTTCATGCGATAGGCCACCAAATGGAAAATAGAGACTTAATAAGGTACGCATTAAATGTCTTTCCACGTAATAGTTTGTGGGCATCAATCGTAGATGCCTACAAAATTTCTAAAAATCTTTCTAAGTTAAAATTAGACGAGCTTTTCTGTGAATTAGAATTACATGAACAAACTAATGCTGGAGAAAGGTTTAGCTTTATTTGCAGGTTCCTCCAAAGAAAAGAAAAGCAAGCCTGAATTTGAAGAAGATTCCGACCAAGACTCCGAAGACGAAGAACACCTGGTGAACTTGGTAAGAAAAATGTTCACCAGGAGAAAAAGGAGCTTCAGTAAAAAGGACCTTCTAAAGATCAGTTCTCCCTCAGAACAAAGGAACGTGACTTGCTTCGGCTGCAATAAAAAGGGACACTACAAGAACGAATGCCCAAAACTGAAGTTCGACAAACCAAAGCCAACCAAAAAGAAGGCACTCAAAGCAACGTGGAATGACTCCTCGGACGAATCAGAGGAAGAAGAGCAGAAACATCAGAGCCATCTCGCACTGATGGCCCACAAAGCTGAAACGGAAGACGAGTCGGAAGATGAAGACGGGTCTGAACCCGAAACAAGCCACGAGTCCGTACTCGTTTCCGAAGGCCCGAATGAGGTATATTTTAATTTAAACAAATTTTTTTTTAGAATTATTTCCTGTTTAAATAGTAAATTAATTAAAATAGAAAATGAAAACAAATCACTTCTTGAGGAAAATCAAAACCTTAAGGAACAAATCAAAAATTCAAATCCAACTCAAGATCTAACACTTGAGGAGGAGAATTTATCATTAAAAAATGAGATTAACAATTTAAAAGAAATGTTAGAAAAATTCACAACAAGATCAAAAATTCTTGACTTAATCCTAAATAATCAAAAAGTGATTTGAGTAGAGCGGGGTCGTCATGGGCAGCAGATCGGCTCGATCAATTTGCAACTGATCGAACGCCTTCTTGAATATGATGTTGACCGAGCTCCCTGTGTCAACAAATACGCGGTGAATAGTGTAATTTGCTATTACCGCTTTAATGAGCAGAGCATCGTCGTGGGGCACTTTAACTCCTTCTAAGTCCCCGGGCCCGAAAGTGATTTCCGGTCCACTTGCCCGCTCTTGGCTGCAACCGACTGCGTGGATCTGGAGCTGCCGGACGCTCACCTTTCTGGCTCGGTTGGAGTCTCCTCCAGTCGGCCCGCCAGCAATAACATTGATCTCGCCGCGGGAAGTATTGCTCCTATTTTCCTCTTCCCGAGTGGACGGTCGGGACCGTTCTCTGGATGCTCGGCGATTCTCCTGTCTCGGAGATCGGCGCCGATCGGACGTCTGTTGATGTCGCCTCTCGGTGCGGGTCCGGTCGGCTTCATGGGTCCTTGGTCTCCTGTCGATGGAAGGAGACCGTCGTTCGGCATTTCTGGGAACGAGATTAGCCACGAAGGGAAGACTTCGACAATCCCTCGTGTTGTGCGTATCCGTCCGGTGGAAGGAGCAGAACATAGGGGTCCATTTCTTCTTTGCCTTGGGCCGAGCGGCAGCTACCTCTTGTACTTGGGACCTCACACGAGGGGAGCGGATTGCTTCGGCCCTTGGTCCTCTCAGCGGTTGATGAGCGGCCAAGGGTCTCCGCTCGGCATGAGGAGCCCGTTCGGTTGGTGTTTCTTTTTTCCTGGCTGCCTGCGCTTCCTCCACGTTGATATATTCATTGGCCCGGTGCAGTATATGATCATAATCTTGGGGCGGCTTTCGGATGAGCGACCGGAAGAAGTCCCCATCCACAAGGCCTTGCGTGAAGGCATTCATCATTGTCTCCGATGTGGCCGTTGGAATATCCATCGCCACTTGGTTGAATCGCTGGATGTAAGCTCGAAGCGATTCTCTCGGCTCTTGCTTGATGGCGAACAAGCTGACACTTGTCTTCTAATAACGTCGACTACTGGCGAAGTGGTGGAGGAACGCCGTTCGGAAGTCCTTGAAGCTAGTGATGGATCCGTCCGGTAGCCTCCGAAACCACCGTTGAGCTGATCCCGAGAGAGTGGTAAGAAAGACTCGGCACTTTACTCCATCTGTATATTGATGGAGCGTAGCTGTGTTATCGAACTTACCCAGATGATCATCCGGGTCGGTTGTTCCATTGTACTCGCCGATCGTCGGAGGCACGTAGTGCTTGGGCAGAGGGTCTCGTAGAATAGCCTCCGAAAATTGGCGATTGATCCGCTCGGGAGATTAGTCCGCTCGGGGAGCTTTCCCCTTTCTGTCGTCTCGCCTAGGCATTTCGTCGGAAGAAGATCCTCTATCTCTCCGAGCTGGTACGGCTTCAGGGGTGCGGAATAAGGCCCGATGGAATGCGACGGTGGCTTGAGGTGCTTCCGCTCGGCCACCCGACGCAGATGTTGCTTGTTGCTCCGGCCGCTCGGCTGATGCTTTTTATTTTTGCTCCACAAGTTTGGTGGCCCTCATCTCGAACAGAGCGTCGAGTTCTTCTGTTGAAAGCGCCACCGTGTGTTGTCGTCCAGCCTCGTCCATTGTTCCCGTTCGGATGCAGGTGCGTTCCCACAGACGGCGCCAATTTGATCCTGTCCGAACCAGGGGTCAACGAACGCTGGGGGTGTGGCGCTCCCTGCTGGATCCTCGAGTACTCCGGTGAACCTGCAGCAAAACCGAGCCGGGGGCGGGGGGAGGTGTCCCGGCGACGGCCCTCCGACGCTCAAGTCAGGCGAGAAATAGATGAAGAAGGTGGCTGCAAGATGAAGACTCGCGTACCTCCGGTTGAAGAAGTGGAGGCCTTATATAGACTTCTGAGGAGGCTGATGCACATACACCGAGGCACACCCACGTGTCCTAAGCCCATACCCAGTATGGGCTTGTCAGAGGAGCTTGCCTGACTCCTTACTGCTACAGTACGAGCACGTCTTTGATGGGACAGTGAGCCCATGTCCTAAGATCCTGCATATCATCTGCTGTCAGAAGATGTTTCTATCCTTGCCTTTTCTTACTCCCCGTCGAGCGTCCGACCGGTCGGCGGTTTCCTCGCGTCCGGCCGGTCGGATGTGCTGATCCGCGCGGGAGCTTCCTGGTCATGTGCTCTGGACTGTTCGCAGTGTTGATGTTTTATGCCTTCGGCCGAGCAGGCCATCTGCTCGGCCTTACCTACTGTTCATCATGAGCGTCGGAACCCCGACTCCGGCGGGGTGTATAGCTTCCGCTCGGAAGCTTCAGCCGGTCGTCGCCCTCATTATCCGCTCGGCCAAGCTTATGGTTGGCCTTTTGCCTTTGGACCTCCTCGCGGCGTTGACTCTGCTAAATGGGGTCCCCCATTCTTGCTGCCGGATCATATCAAATTAGCCTTAACAAATTTATTTTGGCTAAAATTTTACTTGTTTTTTGAAAAATTAAAAATTCTTGCTTTGTTTTGAAAAATCAAATTTGAAAATTAGATTCAACTTAGTGTTTGAAAATTGGACTTTGAAAATTAGATTTTACCTTTTGAAAAGTATACGTTACTTAAATTCTAAATTTGAAAAACCAGATTTGAAAAATTTTACACGTTTGAAAAGATTATCAACTTTAAACTTATAACTTTTAAAATTCATTATTGCAAATATTATCTTTTGAAAATTCATTATTGCAAATAACTTAGTTATTTTTTCAAAGGCTAAAAAGTAAAATTTAAAGCGAATCTATCTTAATCTAGACTCCCCCAAGTCAACTTAACTATTTCTAACTTGGTTTTAAAAATTGTACTTTTATCAGTACCTTTTTCGCTGTCTCTTAAATTTACAAATTTTTACAGTAACTCTACACTATGCTTGTTTCCATTGCCTATTTTTTGATGAATGCCAAAGGGGGAGGGTTAGGTGGTTAAGTTAGCTAAACCAAATTGAAAACACCAAAACTAACTTTAAAAAACCATGTACCTATTTTACTTATTTTTTTTGCAGTCTTTTTACTAACTTAACCAGGTTGTCATTCCATCAAAAAGGGGGAGATTGTTGGTGCGGGTAGCACTGACGGTCTAACCTAGGTTTTGATGAATGACAAATGGGTTAAGTTAGTTTTGTTGTTGTTTGACACTTTGATCGAGTGTGCAGGAGAAGTCCAGACAGGTCGACGGGCTGACCGGATGTCTGGCACGAAGCCCAGCTAGGTCGACGGGCTGACCGGATAGCTGGCAAGAAGTCCAAGCGGGTCGACGGGCTGACCGGACGCTTGGCGAGAAGTCCAGCTAGGTCGACGGGCTGACCGGATAGCTGGCGAGAAGTCCAGACGGGTCGAAGGGCTGATCGGACGTTTGGCAGGTAAGTAAGGTAAGTCATTGGAGGGGAGTGACTGCGAGGACGCGTTCCCGAGAAGGGAACATTAGGCGTCGATCCGGCTTAGATCCATTTCGAAAATCTAAGGCGAGATCGTGACTAGATTCCGGTCTTGGAAAGACGGAATCTAAGTCATACTTTTTTCTGTTAATTCATAAATTGTGCTAACAATCTGTGTTGCAGGATATATTTTGCCTCGGACTAACCTTGTTTTGCAGGAGAAGGAATCTCTGGAAAAAGGTGGTCCGGGCGCCCGGAGGGGATCCGGGCGCCCGAAGGGGATCCGAGCGCCCGGAGGCAACTTTTATCCTCTACGTCGCCTCGCCACGTGGAGCATCCTGACTGGACTTGCCACGTCGCACCAGGGCGCCCGGAAGGGATCCAGGCGCCCGGAGCAGCATATAAAAAAAGCCCCAGGGGTGGAGCTTCAACAACAACTGAGAACTCTTCGACTGCTAGTCCTGCTGCTCTACGCTCCTACGACGCTAACAAAGCTCCGACAAAGTGCTCCTTCTTCGTTGGTTAATTTCCTTGTCGGTATTACTTTGTTTCATTAGCATTTCCTGTACGCTTTTTGTAATCATATTCGAATTGCTAGTGATTGTCCAACGAAAGTGGTCAAGGACCACGGGCCTTCGAGTAGGAGTCGTCACAGGCTTAGAACGAAGTAAAATTAACTGTGTTCATTTACTTTTCCGCTGCGTACTTTTACACTCGAATTTTCGAATCGATATTCACCCCCCCTCTATCGAACGATCACGGTCCTACAGACATGTCCTCTCTTATTTCTTCTAGAACAATTTCACTCATGGGCTTATGGCTAATTACATAATCTTCCTCTAAAAATCGAGCATTGGTGCTAACAATGATCTTCTGATTTTTAGGATTATAAAACAAATCACCTTTCGTTCCCTTAGGATATCCCACAAACAGACAAACTTTTGTACGTGATTCCAACTTGTCAGTATCTCCCTTCAGCACATGTGATGGACTACCCCATATCCAGATATGATTCAGACTAGGCTTATGCCCATTCTATAATTCTATGGAAGTAGAAGGAACTGTTTTAGAAGGTACCATATTCAGAATGTACACTGCTGTTTCCAGAGCATATCCCCAAAACGAATTTGGTAATTCTGAATAACTTATCATCGATCTAACCATTTCCACAAGAGTCATATTCCTTCGTTCTGCCACACCATTCTGTTGGGGTGTATCAGGTGCAGACAATTGGGATTGAATCCCGACTTCTGATAAGTAATTCCTAAACTCTCCAAAGAGGTATTTGCCACTACGGTCAGACCGTAGTGTCTTGATACTTTTACCAAGATGTTTCTCCACATCAGCCTTATATTCTTTGAACTTATCAAAGCATTCAGACTTGCGGCGCATCAAGTAAATGTATCCATATCTTAAATAATCGTCTATAAAGGAGACGAAATATTCATAACCACCTCTTGCCTGGATAGATATAGGACCACACAAATCAGAATGCACCAGTTCTAACACATCTTTGGCTCTATACCCCTTGACCTTAAAAGGTCTCTTGGCCACTTTACCTTCTAAGTAGGATTCACATGTTGGAAAGTTTTCCAACTCTAATGAACCCAAGAGTTCATCGGCTACAAGCCTTTGAATCCTACTTAAGTTAATATGACCAAGCCTTAGATGTCAAAGATATGTTTGGTTCATTTCCGAAGGTTCTTTTCTCTTATTAGAGTTAGAAGATGTGTTATTAATTTCCATATTTTGCATTGTGGGAGAAATTGGATTTAAAACATATAAATTGCCAACCAATGCACTAGAATAGATAATAACCTTATTTCTCTTTATAACCACATTGTTACTAAAAGAAACAGAATATCCATCCAAATACAGTTTAAAAACTGAAACTAAATTCTTTCTAAAACTGGGTACATAAAGATAATTTCTTAAAATCAAACTTCTATTCCCATCAAAAGATAAGTAGAAGTCTCTCACTGCAACAGCCGCCACCTTAGTAGTATCGCCATAGACGTCTCTCATTCAAATAGTCGTTGGGTTTCCTGGAACCCTTGCAAAGAATTGCAGATATGATCAGTGACTCCCGCATCTACACACCAGGTGCTAGTAGATAACACCGCTAAACATGTTTCAACTACTAGAGCATGAGATATACTTTTATTATTCTTATTCCTATGAGGACTGTCCGCCTTCCAATGTCCTGACTGCTTGCAGATGAAGCACTTGCCCTTCGGCTTTTTCATTCCAGCTTTTTGTCTTGTACCCTAAGGTTTATTCATCTTCTTTGCTGAAAAGACCTGTTTCTTCTTCTTCTTGCCTTTCGACTTAGAAATAGAACCATTTTCAGCATAGTAAATCTGAGAATTATGACGAAATAATCCTTCTGCTGCCTGTAGTTCTGTCAGAAGTTTCGCCAACGTATACTCCCTTTTATTCATGTTATAGTACAGGCGAAACTGCTCAAAACTTCTGGGTAGCGTTTGGAGAATTATATCGACCTGGGTTTCCCCATCGATATCACCTCCAAGGACTTGTATTTCGTTCAGATAAGCCATCATTTTGAGGATATGATCCCTTACGGGTGTTCTCTCTGACATGGTGGTTGTCATTAACTTTCTCATTACCTCTTGCGTAGCAGTTCGACTCTGGTGCCCAAAGAGTTCTTTGAGATTGTTCATTATATCATAAGTCGTTGGTAAGTCCTGATGCTGATGTTGCAATACATTTGACATTGAAGCCAAAATGTAACACCGCGCCATCTCATCCACCTTTACCCATTTCTTATGATATTCAATCTCCTCTAGGGTAGAATCATTGTTAGGTGTTTCTGGGTATACCTCTGACAGTACAAACTTATAGCTTTCAACAGTTAAGACAATATCCAAGTTTCTTTTCCAATCTATATAGTTGGGACCAGTAAGTCTGTTCTCTTTTAATATAATGGCTAGTGGGTTAAAAGACATCTTAAGAATCACAAAATAAACTTTGTTCAGGACTCTAAATTTAGAATAATATTGATTCCTCAAATAATACTATGTCAAATTTACCAACGCCTCAAAACACCATGAATATTGCATGTCACGTTAGTGTGGGCATATACAAATTCAACATTTGTAAGAGGAGGGTGTGACCCATTAATTTTATTATCTTGTCATCCTAACTTTATGACAAATAAAATTAATAGTTGGTTTTCCTTTGGTCACACAAAACAATAGCAGTGACTTCGTTGGGGAGGATACTATTGAATGCGTCTAAGTGTATATCATTACTTGATACTTAGTCCATTAAATAGGATTGCCCCCTTCAGTTGGAGAAGATCACACACTCCTAAATAATTTCCTATAACCATCCATAAAGGAAGTTTGATCTAGTGATCCGCAACAAACCCATCCGTTATGGAGGGAGACACTCAAAGCCAACACGCAAGCTTGTTGCATCACTTACAAACCAATAATGGAGACCGTGGAATTTATTTAAAAATCCCTCTCCCACTTAGTTATTTAAGGTGAGGAATTTTAACCTATGCTAGTATATAACACATGCACACACACAGAGTAAATAAAAGGAATAAATTTGGAAATTAATTTTCCAACTATTATGACATTTTCATCACTGTCCTCTGTGTGCTCCAACTCTAGCTTCTGCCATCTTTAGCCACCGCCATCGGGTCAAGTTGTCGCATCTATCTTGCTTCTTATTCCGCTGCGTCTCTAGTCCTCCAATAGCACCACGCTTCGTAAAGATATGATCCGTGACAAATATAGAATTTTACATATATCAATCCTATATTCCATAAAGGAATGTACATGTATTCTAGATCGAACAATAATAAAATTCTAAAAATAATACAGCTCCTGCTGTATTTGATACATACAATCATGCACATAAAATAATGCTCTTGATATGTCCAAGGGTCCAATCACACACAATATCTATATGCCATAATAGTTAGAGTCTGCAACCACAAAATTAGCACATCCTACTATTATCCTGCCTAAATTATGTATGACATGTGCATAATTAATTTGAAAACCAAAACACACAGAGGTAAACCCTAGCTCTGATACCAATTGTTGGTTAGTCCTAAGAAGATCACACCGGTTCCACTGTATAAAAATTTTGTACAAGTGTCGAACCTTTTCTAAATAACCTATTGTGTTCTTTAGAAGTTAAATTAGGAATTAGAAACGGAACTTAACATTATTGATTCCAAATTTAACTTATCTATTCTTAATGGTTTAGATTTGAATCGCAAGCGGAACTTAACACTATTGATCCAAATCCACCTATGTTATAAATTTAATTAAATATTAATTTTCAAAATTGACTTCTAGGTTAAACATGGCGAAGCACAAGACCTTCTTGGATATGGGAGCAACCACCACTTCCTAGACAAAGCCTTTTAAGGAAATCTAATATTTAATTTCCTTATATAACTCTAGGTTTAACCAAAAGGAACAATCGAATCATAAATTCAAAAAACAAAAAACACAAATTCGAATAACAAATCCAAAAAACTAGAATCTATTGTCTCTTGTGTTTGGAATTCATACAAAGAAAAATAACTAGTATGATGCGGAAGAAAATTACTAGTTATACCTTCTCTTTGTATGCTAATGACCTCGAGATCTTCTGCCGTATTTCTCACCTCGCCTTGGACGTCGTGTGGGCGATGATCCTCCAAGATGAACATCACCCAAAAGAGCTTCTCCTCCTTCTAGTATTCGGCCACCACCACCAAGGAGCAAAAGAGAGCAAAGGGAGAAGAGAGGGAGAGAGGGCCAACCACCAAAAGAGTCTCCACCAAGAGAATAAGAGTTGTTCTCCCATGAGGCCTCCCCTCCCCGTCTTTTATATTACTTGCCCAAGGCAAATAAGAGAAGAATTTTTACAAAAATTAAAATCTTCCTCTTGTTTTTCCTTTTTCATTTTTATTTTTCCTTTTCTTTCCTCTTGATTGAATCAATCACCAATCATTGATTGGTTTGATTTTATTTGGCCAACCCCTTGCTTGGGCACCAAGCAAGGGTGGTCGGCCCCTTAAAGAGGAAGAAAAATATTTTTTATAAAATTTTATAAAAGAAGAAAACCTTTTATAAAATTTTACAAGCTCTCTTTCTAAAAGTGGATGTTAAAAAATGAAAGTTTTAAAAATTAAATCTATGTTTTAAAATTTAAAACTTCTCTTCAAAAAATTTCCTTTTTTAACATGCTTACAAAAATAGAAAATTTTAATTTTAAAACTTCTCTTCCTTTTTTCTAAAACCATGAAGATGGTTAAAAAAGGAAAGTTTTAAAACTTTTAAAACTCTCTATTAAACCATGCGGTCTAATTCAAATAATGAAAGTTTTTAAAATTAAAATATCTCTTTTAAAACTTGTAGTTTTTTATAAAGAGAAGATTTTAAAATTTCAAAATACTCCTCTTATTTGAATTTATTATGGTCGGCCCCTACTTACTTGGTCACCAAGCAAGAGGTGACCAAGCAAGAGGGCCGACCCTCTTAAGGAGATGGTGGCCGGCCATTGCTTGGTCACCAAGCAATGGGCTGACATCCTTCTTGGACACCAAAAAGGGCTTTTATTTGGATGGACTTGAGACTTTAATGAGGCTACGATAGGGACCTAGAGTAGAAATTGATTTTGGCCTTCCGATGAGCTTGAGTATCCCGTGTTCACCCCGAACACACAACTTAAGTTCATCAATAATAACTCATTCCACTAGAGAATTATTATTGCACTACCGCACCAATTCCAAATTACATTATGGGCTCCTTCTTATCATGAGTGTATTAGTCTCCCTGTGTTTAAGATAACGAATGCCCACTAATTAAGTAAGTTACTGACAACTCACTTAATTAATATCTAGCTCCAAGAGTAGTATCACTCAACCTCATTGTCATGTCGGACTAAGTCCACCTGCAGGGTTTAACATGACAATCCTTATGAGCTCCTCTTGGGGGCATTCTCAACCTAGATAACTAGGACATAGATTCCTTCTATAATCAATAACACACACTATAAGTAATATCATTTCCCAACTTATCGGGCTTATTGATTTATCGAGTTAAATCTCACCCTTTGATAAGTTAAAGAAATAAATACTAAATATATGCGCTTGTTATTATATTAGGATTAAGAGCACACACTTCCATAATAACTAAGGTCTAGTTCTTTTATTAAGTCAGTATAAAAGAACTTACCTAAAATGGTCCTACTCAATACACTTAAAGTGTACTAGTGTAATGTATTAGTCAAGATAAACTAATACCTAATTACACTACGACTATTCCAATGGTTTGTTCCTTTCCATCTTAGTCGTGAGCAACTATTTATAATTTATAAAGAAATGATAACATGATCTTCTGAGTGTGACACCACACACCATGCTATCTACAATATAAATTAATTGAACAACTACATTTAACAAATAAAATGTAGACATTTGACCAATGTGATTCTTTTATTTCAGAAATAAATGTTTACAGAAGCTAGACTTTTAGTATACACTCTAACACAATGAATATGCGGTGAATGGTATAATTTGCTATTACCACCAGGATGATGAGTGTGTCGTCATGTGGTACTTCAACTCCTTCAAGGTCTCTGGGCCCGAAGCTGATCTCAGGGCCCTGTGCCCGTTCCTGACTGCAGCCTACTGCATGGATTCTTAGCTACCGAGCGTGTGACTTTCTGGCCCGATTTGAGTCACCGCCTGTTGGTCCACCGGCAATGATGCTAATTTCACCCCGAGCAGTGTTGCTCCTGTTTTCTTCCTCCCGAGCGGACGGTCTCACTCGCTCCTGTGAAACTCGGGGATTGACCCTCGGTTAATGACGATGTTGTCGTTCGGGGGACTCCCTAGCCGTCCTCCGCCCAATACTCTGATGTTGACGACGTCGATCGGGCGAAGGTGATCAGCGTCGATTGCCTCTCAGCGTTGGGTGAGCGATCGGGCCGAGACTCCGACAATCGCGGGTGTTGTGGGTTGCTGACTGGTGAAACGAACAAAACATGAGAGTCCATACCTTTCATTTTTGCTTAGGCCGATCGGCTACCACATGCTGGACAGCGTGTGACCTTGCCTCCGAATGGGGGCGCGCTCCCTCAGCACAGGGCCCCCTTGGCGGTTGATGACTGGCCGGCGGTCTCCGCCCTGTCGGAGCTGAAGGCTCGGGTGGTGCTTCTTTCCTCCTGGCCGCCTGAGCTTCCTCCACATTGATGTACTCGTTCGCCTTCTTCAGCATGTGGTCGTAGTCGCGAGACGGCTTTCGGATGAGAGAGCGGAAGAAATCCCCTTCGACTAGGCCTTGAATGAAGGCATGCATCATTGTCTCGGATGAGACCGTAGGGATATCCATGGCCACCTGGTTGAAACGCTAGATGTAAGCTCGGAGGCTCTCTCTCGACCTTGCTTCATAGAAAATAAGCTGACACTGGTCTTCTGGTAACGTCGGCTGCTGGCAAAGTGGTGGAGGAACGTCGTTCGGAAGTCCTTGAAGCTCCGTACCGATCCGTCTGACAACCTCCTAAACCAGCGTTGTGCTGAGCCGGACAGGGTGGTGAGGAAGACCCTGCATTTAACTTCGTCAGTGTATTGATGTAGAGTGACGGCATTGTCGAACTTACCGAGGTGGTCGTCGGGGTCGGTTGTATCGTTGTACTCTCCGATCGATAGAGGGGCGTAATGCTTTGGAAGTGGATCTTGCAGAATCGCCTCAGAGAACTGGTGATTGATCCGCTCAGGGGATAACTCGGTCTGAGGCATTTTCCCCTTCCTGGCGTCCCCCACGGGCGCTTCGTCGGATGACCCCTGGTTGGCCTGAGCTAGCTCGGACGACGTCTGGAACAAGGCCCGATGGAACGGAATAGGGGCGGGCGGCGCATCTCCTGGTGTGCCAGTCTGACCTTTATTCTGTGCCCAAGTGGAGTATTGCTCCGGTCGATCTTCTTGGGTCGCTCGGCCGCCCGACGCTGATGTCTCCCGCTGCGCCCTCCGCTTGGCTAACGCTTTTTGCTGCTGCTCCACTATCTTTGCCGCTCGTGCTTGGATGAGCGCGTCCAGTTCCTCAGGAGAGAGCGTCACAGTGTGTGAACGTCCAGCTTCCTCCATCTTCTCGGCTCAGATTCAGGTGCGTTCCCACAGACAACGCCAATTTAATCCTGTCTGAAATTCGAGTCGACGGGTGTTGGGGATGTGGCTCTCGTTGGTGTCTCCAGATGACCTCCAAGATGACGTGGACCTCCGGTGAACCTGCAACAAAGCCAAGCCGGGGAGGGGTTCCCGACGACGACCCTCCGACGCTCAAGTCAGGCACCGGCGAAATAAAGTAGAAGCAGAGTAACGAGACTATAGCTACAGTGAAGAATATCGCATACCTCCGTCGAAGTCTGGGGGTCCTTATATATGATCCCGGGGGGCGCGTGCACGCTTCCCGAGGCGTGCACGCTCCTCAAAACATACCTAAAAATGGGCATGTTAGAAAAGTGTGTCTGACACCAAACCACAACCGTCCGAGCATATCTCCGACATGACAGTGGAAACTTCCACCGTACGATCTTCCGTCCGGTCTGGTCGTCGACCATGCTGTCTGTCGACGGCGCATGTCTTGAGAAGGATATCGCCAGCTGTCCATTTTGTCCTCTTCTCTCTTTTGTTACTAGGCAAATGGTGAGCCGCTTGGTCGCATACTCGGACGGTCCTGCAACCTTAGTTGTTCGGTAGCTTGGCTGAGCGGACATGCTGCCCGTACCGCTCGGCGCATCGACTCTTTTATGTGAGAACCCCTGAGCATCGGAAACCCGACCTGCGATCGAGCTGCCTTCGAGCCGACCTGGGTGCTATCACGTCCGATCGGCTAGGTGAACTACCCGCTCGGTAAGAACATCGGGGCTGCCTCTCTTGACTTTGACTTCCACGTGTTGTTGACCATTGTATGGTCGGATCCCCTCCTTTACCACTGGATCAATATGAATGGTAGCATTTTGAAAGTAACTACAATCATAATAGCTACACTATGACTATAATTATCCCACGTTATAATAATTATTATAATTATAACAATTATGACTATTGCTCTACATTATTTACTATTTAATTAAGAATTAATAATTAGTTGGGGTGAAATTTAAAATTAAATTAGGTTAATGTTATTTTTTTTTTCTTTTAACACTGTAGATAAATTTAAGGTTTATTAGTAATTTTTTCTAATTATTTTTTATATAAAAATATGTATGTTATAATTTTCTTTAATTCCATATCTTAGAATTGACAACACAACTACGCAAGTGGAAGAATTGATAACATATGATCATATATAATATTTATTTACTACATATGATCATATATTATATTACACATTCAACACATGTGTATGATCATAATTACTATGCATGATCATAAAATATTTCAATAACAAATATAAAAAACATACTTTTATTATATTTTTTTATAAATAAAATGTTATTTTGAAAAGGCTAAAATAAAGTGCATCATTTTCATTTTTACCTTAAAAATTTGATGATGAACCCCCTCTAGACACTTAGTTTTGACTTCCTACCTAATAGGCTTTATACTTCGCACAATTATACAAATATATTAAATGAAAAAATAATTATTTTATTTCAATTAAAAATAAAGGAATAAAAAATGCATAATTATTATAAATTAAACACATTAAAATTAACATATTAAAATGATATTTAAATCGAGTAATATATAGAATAGACCATATAAATATTCTTTTTTTTAATGTCATTTTAAAATGTTGAGGAATAAAATACGACAATTGACCGTCGTCGAATTCTAAAAATAATGTACCTAATTTTTAGATTGCTCGAAGGAGCATTTATTTTTCATTTTATTTCTCCCAATAACAACACCATATTAATACTATACTTTAAAAATTAATACCACTTTAATATTGTATAAATCCTAAAATCAAAATTAGTGTAGCGTTTATTTTTGAGAATCAAATGTTTATATACCAGTAATATTTTATTTGAATACAGTATTAAATAAAAAAAATATGTTTTTTAGAAAATCTAAAAATTAAATGTAATATTTGAGAATTTCGTAATTTTAAGTTTGCCCTTTTTGATTGCTTAATAAAATAGTAAAATATATATCTGTCCAATTTTCTTAATGATGAAATATTAAATAATTATTTTTTCGCTTTATAAAATAAAAATATAATTTCCTCTTTAATTATTTGTTTTAAATATCTAGCGAAAGATCACAGCGCTTCTTCGCCGAGCAATGGTCCGCTTTCCTTCGGGAGATCTCGTCGGTGATGGCCCTCTCGGCCTCTCCTCCTCTCTGCCGTGGCTCCTCCGGAAGCCCTCGTCCTCCTCTCAGATCCTTCAGCGGATGAAGCTTCTAGCTGCGGGTGATCCATCGAGGCCCTTCAAGTGGTTGTTTGAATTTCCCGTGGTTTGATTGGATTGAGTTGGTTGTTGGTTTATTTGATACTCGTCAGGGCACGGCTTTCTCGATGACTGAGAGGGATCGCCTGGATCTTCGCGGGCTTCTTCCTCCAAATCATATGACACCGCAGCAGCAAATTGAGCGCTTCAGTATGCCTTTTGACACGTTTTTCTACGTTTTGTGTTCTAGTCGGAAGTCAGTTCTTTAGTTCGTTGGGAGTAGACTCACGCATCATTCACGAAAAAGTTGTATTTTATTTTTTGGGTCTTTTTGTTCTGTTGCGATTGGTTTACTGATTACTATAATTTCCATATTCTACAACTTTGATAACACGAGTGTTCATCCGGTGTACTGTTTAAACTTCTATAGATATCTACTAAGTTAGTTGTGTTGTCTCAGCTAGCCATTCCCCTCATTCTTGAACTGGTTACATTGTGCTAGTAAATGTTGCCTCTTTTTTATACAAATAGAAGGCCTTGTTTATGCTTGTGGGTTGGGTGTGAGTGGTAGCGGTGTGCTCTGGAAGTCTTAGGAGAGTTGGCGAGAAAACAAAAGATGAGTTCTTCTCTCTGTTGATGTAGGCTTTGATTTTTGGCCTAATTATTCAAATTGATGGCACTTGTTGTTTGTTTCTTTGCATTTGATCGTCAAAGCATTGAGTCAATTCAATTTTAGTGTTAAGGTAATTGCTACTTGGAGGGGAGGGAGACAAAATGGAGGGGGAGGAAGAGGGAAAGGACATTATTATAAAAACTTTCCTAACATGTTTTATATTTCTATTTGTATCCTATCGCATTATTATATTTCCATAGTCTCTAAGTCATAGTTTCCTTTTTGACAGTGGTTGATTTAAAAAGATTCCAAGTAAATGCCAGGGATGGACCATCAGACACCGATGCTTTGGCCAAATGACGAATTCTTAATAGATTGCATGACCGAAATGAAACTATGTACTACAAAGTGAGTTTTAGATATTTGACAAGACATTCTATTCTAGATAGTTCACACATTGTTGTTAAGAGTTTTCAAGTGCATCATAAGTTACATTTGCACTCTTTGTTTGAAAGAATTATCTGCTTTCTCGCAAGAGAAGTTGATTGTTTTGCAATTTTTTATATTTTTTTAAATTTGTTTTGCGTCACTAGCTATTCATGTGAGAATTAGAAGAAATTTAGCTTTTAGAATTTGCATGTTACCTTTTTTTTTTAATTATTATTTTTTGATTATTGCAGAAGTTCCACCATATACCCATGAGTGTCTAAGCACCACTGCCTTTTGCTTTCTACTGCATTGACTTCCACCTTTCTTTTCTTCTGTTATTACCCTTTTTAACTATTATCAAAATCAACTTGCTTATTGTAAGCTTGGATGGTATGAGCTTAACATATTACATACTCATGTTCTTTAGCTTCATTCATATTCACTATAGTTTGACCAGACACTCCATTATTGAGAGCAGTTTCTACACAATGTAGAGAAATGCGCTATCATGTATTTTCAAATTTCTGTAGAATTATCAAAGTAACCCTTCATTACGGTGCTAATTTAGGGTCTGTCAACATGTTCATATATGGCACTTGTTTCTTTATCCCATTACTTTGCTTAAATTTATTTCTGTTTAATGTACAGTTAATTGATGTGGAAGCACTTTCTACTATTGCCCAAATCTTCATTTATTTTAATCTTTTGCTTTGGGCGGTGTTTTGATTTTTGCACTTGTTAATATGCGCAGGTTTTAGTTGAAAATATCGAAGAGTATGCACCAATAGTTTATACACCCACGGTGGGTCTTGTGTGTCAGAACTATAGTGGTCTTTTTAGAAGATCCCATGGTATGTACTTCAGTGCAGCTCATCGTGGAGAGATGATGTCTATGGTTTATAACTGGCCAACTGACCAGATGTTTATTTTTATTTTTCTATATCATTGCTGTGATAGTTGCCATAACCTGAACTTTTTTTAAAGTGCAGTAATTATTTTTGCTTTTGTTTCCTAATAACTTGCTCTTTTGACAAACATACTAAATTTACTTCTTTTATCTGATTTAGGAAAATAAATCTAGACATTTTTTTTTGAATTGGTTGATTCTTTTGGTTCTGCGGTGATCTCTTATGCCAAAATCCAAATCATATGCTTTAAACTTTTTGTTGGCCAAATGGATGATGATCGGTCATGGCCGGTCCCAAGCCCAGATAAAAGAGGAGGATTGCGTTAGGTTGCCACCTAGCATTAAAACTATGACAAATATTCAATGAATGAATCCATTAAACTATTGTGCTAATGCTAGGTTGTTCCCCGGAAGTAGCGCGTTGCAGGGTCTGACTGTAATCTCTTGGCAAGGATCGCTACATCTCCAAAACTCGGGTGTAGTGCTAAATATGCAATAGTTTGCGTTGCAGGGTCTGACTGTAACATATCGGCAAGGACCGCTACTTCTCCATGAGAATTTGGGTGTAATGTTAAATAGACAAAAGTTCTCACACTATAGGTTGGATAAAAACAAATATGATAGAAAAACTAATAATCTATGATTTGGAGCATTAACATAGAAACCCTTATTGGTAAATCAATGGAGGTAGTAAATACGATGATTAGGAGAAGAATTAGTATTTTGTGTACAAAAGATAAAATGGGTAGGCGAAAAGGCAAAGATGATAGAGAACTCGGGTTTTAAGTTATGGTACACTGGAAAGAATAAAGTAAGAAATAGAGTGGGTATTGTTGTAGATAGTTCGTTAAAGGATAAAGTTGCAGAAGTAGTTAGAAAAGGGGATAGAATTATAGCCCTTAAGAGAATAGTGGCGAAAGAAACTATAAACATAATTAGCGTATATACACCGCAAGTAGGATTAGATGAAGTTACCAAATCAAGGTTTTGGGACGACTTAGATGAAATATTATAAAACATTCCGCCAAATGAAATGAGGAATATGAGAGGGTACATGAGAGCTATGGGTTTGGAACGAGAAATGAGGAAGGGAAAACTATATTAGATTTTGTGATAGCATATGACTTTATGTTAGCTAATATGTTTTTTAAGAAAATAGAAGAACACTTAGTCACATTCAAAAATGGAAATAATAAATCGCAAATTGACTTTCTTATAATTAGGAAGAAGGATAGAAAGATTTGTAAAGATTGCAAAATCATCCATGGAGAAAGCTTAACTACCCAACATAGATTAGTAGTGTTGGATATATGTCTCAAACATAGTATCAATAGAAAAAAAATATATACGACTCCTAGAATTAAGTGGTGGAAGTTAAAGGATGGAAAGCAAAATATATTTAAGGAGAAGATAGGAGTACAAACATTAGGTGAAATATACGGTGACTCTAATACGACAAGGGATAAGATGGTATCAAAGTTGAAAATAGTAGCTAAAAGTGTACTTCGTGAGTCAAAGGACATGCACACTAAGTAAGGAATCTTGGTGGTGGAATGAGAAAGTACAAGAGAAAGTGAAGGAAAAACGAATAGCTTATAAAGAATTATATATTTGTAAGAATGAGGAAAACTTAAAAAAATATATAATAGCCAAGAAAAAGCTAAAAAAGTAGTGAATGAAGCAAAAAATGAAAATTTTGAATGATTATATAAAAAATTGGATACAAAGAAGGTGAAAGAGACATTTATATAACAGCTAAAGTGAGGAAAAGGAAGACAAGAGATCTTATCCAAATAAAATGTATTAAAGATAAATGTAACATGGTACTAGTAAACAATGGAGAGATAAAAGAGCGGTGAAAGAGATATTTTCATAAATTTTTTAATGAAGGTTTAAGTGACTAACTTAACTTAGGTAATTTTAGTAGGTCATATGAGCATAGAAATTTAAATTTCGTAGAATTCAAATTTCAGAAGTAGAACAAACTTTAAATGAGATGCACAATGGAAAAGTCGTTGGACTAGATGACATTCTGATAGAGGTATGGAAGTGCCTAGGGAAACAATGTATTGAATGACTTATAAAATTATTTAACATGACATTGAAAATGAAAAAAATGTATGATCAATGAAGAATAAGTACTTTACTTCCCTTATATAAGAACAGGGGAGACATACAAAATTGTGCAAACTGTTGGGGTATTAAACTAATGAGTCATACCATGAAACTTTGGAAAAAGTTAATAGAAAAAAGATTAAGAAAGGAGACTGATCCTGTCCGAATCGCTGAATCAACGGACGCTGGGCACGTGCCGCTCTCCCAGTTGCTGACGCAGATCTCCGACCGGTCGTGCGGAGCTCCGGCGAACCTGCAAAGAAGTCGGGCCGGGAAGGGGTTCCCGGCGACGACCCTCCGATGCTTAAATCAGGCAAGTGGACAACAATGAAGTGGCTTCGAATATCGTAGAATGCGTACCTCCGATGAAGTGTGAGGCCCTTTATATAGAGCTAGGAAGGGGCTCACGCACGCACACTCAGGCGAATACGTGTCCTCAGCCCATACCTCAATATGGGCTTGTCAGAAAAGCTTGCCTGACACCATACTGCTACAGTCCGAGCACATCTCTGATGGGACAGCGGAACCCTCTGTCATAAGATCCTGCGTATGGCTTGCTCGCCGCCATACCCACTGCCGAGGATGTTTCCTTGTCCTTTGCTCTCCTTACTCCACGCCGAGTGTCCTACGGCCTAGCCCTCAAGGTCCCCATATACGTGGCCGGTCCACTTAGAGATTCCTGGAGGTGCTCCGGAGACTGCTCGCAGATAGCACTCATGCCTTCTACCGACCGGCTACCCGCCTACCGCATAACTGTTCAGCAGAGCGCCGAACCTCGACCGCCGGTGCCTTTGACCGATGAGACCCGTCGGACGACCGGCCTCTTCTCCGGCCTACTGCTCGACCTTCGACTTCCACGTGGCGTTGACTTCCCTCGGAGGGGTCCCTCTTCTTACCGGATCACTTGCCTCCCTTCAAGTCTAGTCGGGAGGCGATTACCCGACCGGACCATCAGTTGGGCCACGCGGAAACAAGGGGCAGCCAAAACGCCAGTCAACGCCAATATTACTCAGCATCTCTTCGAATTTTCCGCCAATCTCCATCATTAAGGTCTAGCACGCGCTCATTAAATGCGCTCCAGTGGTTGAATGCCACGTGGCGGTGCTGCCGTCATCGTACGGCGGCGGCGTGGTGTTCTGACGGGATCGAGGCGGTTCGAAATGAACGACGCGATTCGTGCTTCGATTCTCGCGACCTGGATCCAACGGTGGAGGCCGCTCGGGCTCCGCCCTATAAAATCTTCGCTTTCTCCCCTTCACCACATTTGCGTCTGCGCGAGTTCACTGCTTCCCCGTTCACTCGCGATCGCTCTTCCGACGACATATCTTCGATCTCTTCCCCGATCTTCTTCTTCAGCATAACGGTTCTTCTCTCTTTGGTTCTAGCATTTTCTTTGCACTTCTTTCCTTCGCTAATCCATACGCTGTTGTCCGCCTACCGCTAACCGCTTATATTCGCCGCCTCCTCGTAATTCTCCTTCATCCCACCTTTCTGGTTCGAAAGGGGTTTTTATATTTCGTGTGGATAGTCCGCTCGGATGAATGTATACTTTTTCGCAATCGAAATTTACGCTAGCTGCTCGCCAAGTACCTGTTACCGGCCGATCGGCGACTTTATTGTCTTAGCCAACGAACTCGATTTTTGACGCCTGAGCTCGACCAGATTCCTACTGGAGGGTTTATAGACACCGGTTCGTCTCGATTTTTAACGCCGGTGCTCGACGGTATTCCGCCGAGGGTTTATGACGCCTGCCTCGATTTTAACGTCGGAGCTCGACCCGATCTGCCTCGATTTTTAACGTTGAGCTCGACGGTCTTCCGCTGAGGGTTTATCGACGCCTGCCTCTCGATTTTTAACGTCTGAGCTCGGCGACCTTCCCAGGAGGGTTTATAGACGCCGGTCGTCTCTTGATTTTTAACGCCTGAGCTCGGCGGTCTTCCGCCGGAGGGTTTATGACGCCTCGTCTCGATTTTTAACGTCGGAGCTCGACGGCCTCGGAGGTTTGACACAGCCGTTCGTCGATTTTTACCGTCCTTTACTTCTCGGAGGGTTTATAGGCGCCGGCTCGTCTCTCGATTTTTAATGTCGGAGTCGACGGCCTTCCCACGGAGGGTTTATGACGCGCCTGCCCTCGATTTTAACGCCTGAGCTCGATGGTCTTCCGACGGAGGGTTTATGACACCGATCTGCCTCTCGATTTTTAACGCTCGAGCTCGACGGTCTTCCGCTGAGGGTTTATGACGCCGGCTCGCCTCGATTTTAACGTCGGAGCTCGACACTTTAAGGCTAACTTTGACACCGCTGCTCGCGAAGCTTATTCGCCATCCTTTAATCATTTTGCTTCGCATTACAAGGACATAGCGACCAAAACATATATAAATTACATCAACAAGACCTCTCACCCACTACCGAGATGATTCGCGCTCCATGGTCGATCCAACCGCCGTCCGTCTTCATCCTCCAAGTAATAAGCACCCGAGCGAAGCTTTTCGATGACTTTGAAAGGGCCCGCCCAAGGAGCCTCCAACTTGCCGACGTCGCCGACCGGCTTTACTTTTTTCCAGACAAGGTCGCCAACTTGGAATGCTCTAGGGATCACGCGCCGGTTGTAGTTCTGCTTCATTCTTTGCCTGTACGCCATCAGCCGGACGGACGCCTTGGCTCGCTCCTCGTCGACCAAATCTAGCTCCATGTTCCTCCGCTCGGCGTTGTCATCATCATAGTTCTGGATCCGGACGGGCTCGACGCCCACTTCAACTGGAATCACTGCTTCCCCCCCATACACTAAGTGGAATGGCGTCACGCCCGTTCCCTCCTTCGGGGTCGTTCGGATGGCCCATAGGACGCCCGGCATTTCATCCACCCAGCTTCCTCCCAAATGGTCGAGCCGAGCACGCAAAATGCGAAGAATTTCCCGGTTGGCTACTTCGACTTGACTATTGCTTTGGGGATACGCCATGGACGTGAAGTGTTGCTCGATGCCATTGCTTTTGCACCAATCTTCGAGCAACTTTCCCGCGAATTGGCGCCCGTTGTCAGAAACAAGTCGACGGGGGATGCCGAACCGGCAGATGATATGTTGCCAGATAAACTTCTTGACCATCTGCTCGGTGATCTTGGCTAGCGGCTCGGCCTCCACCCATTTGGAAAAATAATCGACCGCCACTAGTAGAAATTTCCGCTACCCGGTCGCCATATGAAACGGACCCACAATATCCATTCCCCATTGGTCGAACGGACAGGACACGGTAGCTGCTTTCATTTCCTCCGCCGGTCGGTGGGGAAGTTATGGTACTTTTGGCAAGAAAGGCACGTCGCAACGGTCCCGACGCCGTGGCCTACTTCTCCACGGATCTTCTTAGCCGATCGTCCTCGGGATGCCGACGATCCTTCCCTCGATGCATCCTGGTGTCTTCCCTCACACATTTCAACAGCGGGCGGGAGAAAGTCTTCTTGTAGAGTTGATCTCTAATAAGTGTGAACCGACCGGCTCTCCTCCTCAGAAGCTGGGCTTCATCCCAATCGGACGGTGTAGCACCCGAGTGGAGAAACTCCATGATGGATGTCCGCCAATCGTTCGGAAACGAGAGGCCCTCCATCCGGTCGACGTGCGCCACCAAAGATACTTGTTCAATTGGCTGCTGGATGACGACCGACGTTATTGAACTCATGAGTTCGCTAACTATCTACCACCGGTTTTCCGCTTCGGTATCTTCTCGGATAATGACTTCTCCGAAATCGACCTTGAGCTTTTCAAAGGCTTCAGTAGAGTTTGAGCCGAGTGTTGTTAATCTCAAAAGTACCGCAGAGCCGCTGAGCGCCAACCGAGAATCAACGCACACCCGTCCGACCCCACACGCCGGCGGCCTGTAGTTTACTATAAGGGCTTCATACTGCCTCATATTCGAGCTCTATAATCCAATAGGACGGATAAGTGCATCTTTTCTTCTTGGGGAGAGAGCGATAAGACGCCAATCCCGCTCTCGGCCGGGTGGACGATCCGTCCACAAATACTTTCCACATAGCTCTGGCCTTTGCACTTAGGTGATAAAATCGCCAAGGATCGCGCCTTTATCGAACGGGCTGGTATGAATGTCAAATTCGCCAACTCCGTTGTCCATTGATGAGCCGCCTGACGCTCGGATTCAATAAAGACTCTTCCCAATGGGCTATTCGTCCTGACGATGATAGTATGAGCCAAGAAATAGGGACGGGCGCCGAGCGGCGAGGACCAAAGCGAAAGCCGCCTTCGAGCCCAAAGTAGCGAGATTCAAGATCTTTAAAATACGGCTTAGAAAATATACAGTTCTTCTCCGCCGTCCTTACTAGTGCCGATCGCTTCAACAAGATAAATAGATACAAAGTGGCTCACCCATAGTCGGCTTGGCTAGCACAGGTGATATGTTTCAGATCTTGAACGCCCGATCGCATTCTTCGTCCAGTGAAACTTAGTAGTCTTGGAAGATTTTGAAAAAGGTAGGTTCCGGTCGAGATGAATCGACAAAGCAGCTTATCCGACCGGTCAAGCCGCACTTCCCTCGATTTCTCATATCTTGTAGTGCTTTCACTTTGCTGATTTGCCTCGATACCCCGCCACCATGATCCCAAGAACGCCTTTTGTCCGAACAGCACTTCCGAGGGTTTAGCTTAACTCCATATTCCCGTAGCGTTCGGAAAGTCTCCTGTCTTCCAAGAGATCGGCCGCCGGACCGACTTGATGAGAATGTCATCCACATATACTTCCGTGATTTCGCCGATCCGCCTCGAACACTTTGTTCATCAAGTCGTAAGTTGCTCCCGCGTTCTTCGATCCGAACGGCATCATATCAGAAAGCGCAGTGCGCCACCGTAACGGCTAACCTTCTCTTGATCTTCTCGAGCAGACTACGGTAGCCCCGATAAGCGCCGAGCACGATATCAACTCGCACTGCTGGAGTCCACCATTGATCGATCCGGCAGGGATAAAACTGGGCACGCCTTGTTGAGATCCCGTGAATCGACGACACTCTCCACTTGCCCCATTGAGACTAGTACCACGTTCGCCAACCACCGGAACTGGACCTCGCGATGTGGGCGGCCTCGGAGTTTTCGACCTCCGCCGGATGATTGCATTTGTTCTACCAAGTCCTCTTTCTCCGCTTTCACGGGCCGAGCGTCCGGTCGGACGTGGAGCTCGTCCTGCTTATACTCGGCGAAATTCGGCACACCTGACGAAGACATCATGCGCTCGGAGGCATTCGACTACTTCCTCTTCCTTGCCTCCATATCGGCCGAAGAATGTGGTGGCCTTCGATCGGGTCGAGTGGATCTGCACTTCCTCTTTTCTTCATACACCAAAGAGGGAGGTTTTTCGGTTATGGCGTTTACCTCAATCCGGGCGCCTTACGAGCGGAATTGGCTTCTGCTTGCACCATCTCGACGTAGCATCGCCGAGCCGCCATTGATCTCCTCGTACTTCTCCCACTTTGTCTTCGACCGAACTTGATCTTCGGTGGAAAGTGGAGACGCCGCCTGACCACCGAGAGCCGGTCGTCCCAATATTACGCTAGACGCCGACGAGAATCCACCACGACGAAGTTTCATAGCCGCCCTTCCGAGCGGCTCCTCTCCCAATGAAATGGCCACCGGATCCGTCCGACCGGAATTCGCGTGAAACCCATGTAAGGGGTCATGGCAAGAATACTCGGCTCGATCAATTTGCAATTGGTCAAGGCCTTTGAATATAATATTGACCGAGCTTCCTGTGTCAATAAACGCGGTGAATAGTGTAGTTAGCTATTACCGCTTTGATGAGGAGAGTGTCGCCATGCGGCACTCGACTCTCCAAGTCCTTGGGCCCGAACCGATTTGGTCCGCCGCCTTTCGGCCGCACTGACCGCATGGATCCGAGTCGCTCGACGCTTTCCTCGCTTGCTAGAGTCTCCTCCGGCCGCCCACCATATAATATTGATTTCGCCAAGGAAGTGTTGTTTATTTTCTTCTTCCGAGCGGACGATCTAGGCCGCCCCTGACATCCGGATCTTCACGCCGGAGTATGACGCCGCCAGAGTCTGCTCGCCGCCGGGTATCGCCCGCCGGCTTCACGAGGTCTCGTCCGCTGATGATGGCGATCGACACCGCCACTCCGGAACGGGTGGGCGATCGAGGAAGACTCCGCAATCTCGATGTTACGTGTCCGTCCGGTGGAACGAGCAGAACATTAGGGTCCATACCTTCGTTTGGGCCTCTCAGCCTACTGGATACGGACCTCCCACGGTGAGAGCGGATTGCTTCACCATGGTCCTCCGGGCGGCTCCGGCGATTGACAGCTCCGCCGGCAGGCCGGCCGGCCAGATTTCTTCGCCGCTGAGCTTCCTCCACATTGATGTATTCATTGGCCGGTGTAGCGTATGATCGTAGTCTGGGCGGCTTCCGAACGAGCGAGCGGAAGAAGTCCCCGCCCACGAGGCCTGCGTGAAAGCATTCATCATCGCTTCGAGGTGGTCGTTGACGTCCACGGCCACCGTCAATCGCCGATATAAGCTCGAGCGGCTTCGTTGCTCACGGGCGACAGCCGACACTTGTCTTCCGATAACGCCGACCGGTTGCAAAGTGGTGGAGGAAGGTCGCTCGGAAGTCTTTGAAACTTGTGATGGTCCGGCACCTCCGAAACCACCGCTGAGCCGATCCCGAGAGGGTGGTAAGGAAAACCCGACACTTCACTCCATGATGAAGGGTAGCGGTGTTATCGAACTTACCAAATGATCGTCTCGGTGGTTCCGCCAGATTCACCGACCGCGGCACATAAGTGCTGCAGGGTCTCGCAGAATGACCTCCGAGAATTGGGTTGATCCGCTTGCAGGCCCGCCGGGGCCTTGCCTTTTCTCTTGTCTCGATCGGTTGCCGTCGACGAAGATCCTCGCCCCGATTAACCGCTGCAGCCCAGGAGGCGCGGAATAGGCCCGAGGAAATGGAACCGTGGCTCGAGGCGCTCTCGACCCGCCGATGCCGCTTCCGCTCAATCCGCCATTGTGCTTCGTTGTTCCACAAGCTTACCGCCTCGACCGATCAAAGCGCCGAGCTCCTCCCGAGAGCGCTATCAGACGCGGTCGTCGCCCGGCCCATCGCCTCCGATCGGATGCAGAGCGTTCCCACGACGGCGCCAAATCGATCCCGTCCGACCGAATCAATCGGGCGGGCACGCTGGCGCTCCTGGCACGACGCAGATCTCCGACCGGCCGTGTGGAGCTCCGACAACCCGCAAAGAAGTCGGGCCGAAGGGGTTCCCGACGACCCTCCACGCCAAGTCGCAAGTGGGCAACAAAGAAGTGGCTTCGAATATCGTAGAATGCGTACCTCCGATGAAGTGTGAGGCCCTTTATATAGATCTAGGAAGGGGCTTACGCACGCACACCGAGGCGAATACGTGTCCTCAGCCCATACCTCAATATGGACTTGTCAGAAAAGCTTGCCTGACACCATACTGCTACAGTCCGAGCACGTCTCTGATGGGACAGCGGAACCCTCTGTCATAAGATCCTTTTGTCTCTTCTGTTCCTACGCCGAGTGTCCTACCGGTCGGCAGTCATGGCATCGTCCGGCCGGTCATATATGCTGGTCCACTTAGGAGATTCCCGGTAGTGTGCTCTGTGGAGACTGTTCGCAGTATTGCTACCTCATGCCTTCGGCCGAGTGGGTTACCCGCTCGGTCGTACAATCCTGTTCAACAGGAGTGTCGGAACCCTGACTCCTCGCCGGGTGCCTTTGACTCCGATGAGACCCCGGACGACCGGTCTCCTCTTCTCCAGTCGGCCGTTCGGCCCTTTGACTTCCACGTGGCGTTGACTTCCCTCAGAGGGGGGTCCCTGTTCTTACCGCCGGATCAGAGACCATAATGACTAGAAATCAATTTGGGTTTATGCCTGGAAGGGCAACAATAGAAGCTAGACATCTTCGACAATTAATTTAAAAAATATCGGGAGCAAAAATAAGATCTACATATGGTATTCATTGACTTAGAAAAAGCTTATGATAGAGTCACACGAGAAATTATATGGAAAATTCTAGAAAAGAGAGGTGTTTACATAATATATATTGAACTAATTAAGGATATGCACGAGAATATAACAACCAGAGTAAAGACTTCAGTGGAGTAACTTAAACATTTTTAATAAAGATAGGGTTGCATCAAGGATCAGCTCTAAGTCCCTATATTTTTACACTAATTATGGACGAACTCACTGTACATACTGTGGTGTATGTTGTTTGCAGATGATATTGTTTTGGTAGATGAAACACGTGAAGAAGTAAATGCTAAACTATAATCTTGACAGGAAAGATTTTAGATTTAGTAGAATAAAGACAGAATATATGAAATTTAAGTTTAGTAATATTAGACGTAATGAGACAATTGTTAAGATAGAAGATGACGAGTTGTCGAGAACCAAGAGGTTTAAATATTTAGGATTATTTTTGTAAAACGATGGAGGGATTGAGAGAGATGTTTTACATATAATACAAACAGAATAATTGAAATGGAGGAGAGCGTCGGGTATTTTATGTGACCGTAAAGTACTTCTAAAACTTAATGAAAAGTTCTACAAAATTGCAGTTAGACCTGCTATGTTATATGAAGTTAAATATTGGGCTATGACTCGAGCACATGAGCAGAAGATGACAGTTGCAGAGATGAGGATATTAAGGTGAATGTATGAGGATGAACAAAATAAGAAATGAGACCATTAGAGAGAAAGTCGGAATTGCATCTATTGAGGGAGAGAAAACTCTGAGAGACACGTTTAAGATGATACGGACATATACTTAAACGACCAATAAATGCTCCAGTTAGGCGATGTGCAACTATGACAAACATGCATATCAAACGAGGAAGAGGAAGACCAAAAAAGACTTGGTTAACAACAATAAAACAAGATAAAATTGATTTAAGTATAGATGATGATATATTATGAGATTGAGCTCAATGACATAAAAGGATTCATATAGCCTAACCCACCTAGTTAAATAAGACTTGGTTGTTGTTGTTGTGGTGGTAAGGATCACAGTTTGAGTTCCCTAGAAACACATCTGCTTGTACAAGTGCAGGCAGGGTATGGGAGAACAGGAGTTACACTCTTAGCCACAATGTTTGAACTCTACATTTCAGCTCCTAGCCCGCAGGTCCCTAATCTTTGGCTATAAACTCCAATTTTATGAAAATCCTGATATTGGCTATTACAGTGGAGTGACCAATATACAAACATGCATAGGAAAAATGCATGAATCCACTTTCAATTGCAACTTGATTCTTGGTCTATTAACTTTCTGAACAAGTATTTGGATGCCCTCAATTAGAGCATCTTATCTATGAGGTTTTGCTACTTCAAGTTTTGGTTGTTTAGCTGTTCCCATGTTTGCATTTATGTTTATTTTAATTGAATAATAGACAATCCCACATGAATTTGTAGTTATTTATGCAGTTGAAATTTCCCTAATTAAGTGATTATATTTGTTCTAAATATTTTTGTAAGATTTAAGCACCTTGCGTTCACCTAGGACCTCACATTGGTGAGAGTTTCATGCACTGCTACTCTTTTTTAAGCATCTTGTGTGGTTGGACAAGTGCTTAGGTATCTTGGTCAGTAGTTGGACTTCACAATTTGGTGGTTGTTGCACCTTGTAACTGTTGGTGCAGCGGGGCCGACAAGAGGAGAGTGAATTGCCTGCAAAATAAGATTATACCCTCCTCAAGGCTTTCAACTCAAAAATGCAACACTAATAAAAAGTAAAATGAGAAGAAATAAAAAGGAAACCAGAAATTAACTTAGTTACAACTAAGACGATTGTTAATCTAAGGCGGTTGAACAGCTCTACTAGAGTATCTCCTTCACTGTAGGCGGAGAAGCCTTTTTACACACTTAGAACGCTCAGAGGTTGCTAGGAATGATTACAGAGTTGATTGTTTGAATCAATGAATATTTCCTAACTCCAGGGGCCTTTATATAGCTCTTGGAAAGTCTATCCCGAGGGTCCAAGGCTCCTCCAACAAGGTTCAAGGCGCCTCCAACCAAGTCAAGCGGATAAAACTCTATTCGCGCACAAACGGTCGAGTTGACTAGCTTGTAGGCGCCTCTAGTAGTGTTGAAGGCGCCTCCATTGTTGAAGGCACCTTCAACACTTGTTGGAGGCGCCTTGAGCAGTGAGGTCAGCTCACTTCGTCTTCTTTTCTTCTTCCGAAGTTCCGATCGCTTGGGTGATTTCGGCCAACCGAAATGGGGCTCACCCGAACCCAATTCCCGGCTTTTTCCTTGAGCAGGCTTCCGTCCCGGCTTTACGTCCTTCGAACGTCGCGCACGTTCTTCTCGCCCACCGGTGTACTCTTCCGCAGCTCTCTCGTCCTTCGGGCGCACCGAGCCCGTCGGCTCCCTTCCCGTGTCGTCCTTCTCGCTAGCTGCGTCTTCCGCTCGACTTCCTGCGCTCCTAAGTTCTTGCACACTTAGACACAGGGATCAAATAACAACAGGACCTAACCTAACTTGGTTGATCACATCAAAATAACCACGGGGTCCAACAATCTCCCCTTTTTGATGTGCATCAACCCAAGTTCAAGTTAGGGTATAAAAACAAATAGTAATTTTAAGGAAATTACTAACTAACAGTTTAAGCATAAGAATTGCAATAAAAATTTGTAACACAAATTTTTTTTAAAAATTCTCTTTCCTAAGTTGCAACACAAAAGAAATTTTAAAATTCTTAAAATTTCTCAATTTTCTTAACTCCTCCTAGACTTGTATCTAACTCTTTCCCTTTGATCACAGCAAAAATCGGGGTACAAAATATTTTCAAAATAAATTCTAAGTTATTTAGTAGAGATGTGAAAAATTTCTAAGTCTTTTGAAAAATTCTAAGTCAAAGTTTAATATTTAAATCATTTAAAACACTTAGTTTAAGACAAATTTTTTTTTTTAAGAAGATATCTTTAAAAACTTAGTCTTTTTAATTTCAAGAAAATGTTTTAAAAACTTTTTAAAACATTTTTCAATTCTAACTTTAACGCTTTTACCAGAAAGTTAATTAAACACTTCATTTCTATATTTGGCTTCCAGGCAGTGGCTAGTGTCTTCTTGGTTATTGGAGTAACAACTACTTTCTAGTCAAAGCATTTTTTATTTTTTATTTTTTTTCTGAAAGCCTTTAACCTTTTTAATTTAATCTAGCAATGATTTTGGAACCAGTAAAGGTTCCTTCCTACTGGATTAATCAGAAACTTAGGGGGTACATAGTTTCTAGGAACTTTCCTAAGTTGTCCCTGATGTTTTCTAATGTACCAATTAATTTTCCATAAATCCTTAGTTTCGATTTTGAAAATTTATTTAAGCATGCATGAGATTTTAACTTTTCAATTTGGAGTTTCAATTTATTATTTTCAGATTTCACATTATCTAACATTTTATTTAAGTTGGCAATTTCTTTTTCTGATTCAGCTAAGTCTTTAGAAAGAGCTTTAATAAATTGAAACGATTGTTTAGGGTTCAAAGCACGTACCTTACTTACCTTACTTTGTGATGTTCCCCCTTCATCGTAGCTTTCCTCTTCTAATGTTCCTCCCCCTTTATCGATGCTCATCTCGGAGCAGTTTTCATTGTCATCCTTAGGTCGGTGTTCGGCTATTAGTGCTATGTTGTGGATCTCCTCGATCTCAGATTCCTCTGATGACGAAGCGATGTCCATCAAAGGGTCAGATTCTTCTTTTCTTGACGTTTCGTGATGTTCTAAGAACTTTTCCCAAAGTTCTTTCACACATGTATAGTCACCGATCTTTTTGAGTTCCTGCACAAGTAGAACAGTAAGTAAATGAAATTCAACCTTACCATTTGCCATGAATTCGATTCTTTGTTGTTCGTTCCATCGGTATTCCTCAAGTACTTTTCCGTTTGTTGTTTTAGGTACTTTGAAACCCCTCTTTATACTCAACATGATGTCGAAGTCCGTCTTGAAGAAGACCTCCATTTTGCGCTTCCACGTAGCGAAGTCTCCGTTGAACTTTGGGGGATGAATGTTCGCTCCGGCCATCGTCTTGATCTTTGTGCTTCAGTCGGCGGTTAGTCCTTCTGAGGCTGTTGGGCTCTGATACCACTTGTTGGTGCAGTGGGGCTGACAAGAGGGGGGTGAATTGCCTGCAAAATAAGATTATACCCTCCTCAAGGCTTTCAACTCAAAAATGCAACACTAATAAAAAGTAAAATAAGCAGAAATAAAAAGGAGACTAGAAATTAACTTGTTACAAACATAACATTGTTAATATTACATTGAGATATTTAAATATATTTAGCAAAACACACATCTGAATATATAGTAAAATACACTTATATGTTCAATCATAACAATGATAGGCTTGTGGGCCATATATATACAAAAGTTTAGCACTATCACAAAAGAACACCATTACAGGTATCAACTTATTGGAGATATTCTACACGACCATGGATGGTGCCTCAATTGTTTGCACCTACAAGACTTGTTTTGAACCTTTTTCGTGTTCTCGGACGGGATCCTTGCCTTCTTTCTTCTTCCAAGCTCCCAGCTCTGGGTGATTTCGGCCAACCGAAATAGGGCTCACTGAACCCAATTCTCGGCTTTTCCTCGAGCAGACTTCCGTCCCGGCTTTACGTCCCTCGAACGTCGCGCACGTTCTTCTCGTCCACCGGTGTACTCTTCCGTAGCTCTCTCGTCCTTCGGATGCACCGAGCCCGTCGGCTTCCTTCCCGTTGTTAGAGTGTATACTAAAAGCCTAACTTTTGGTATAAACATTTATCTAGAAATAAGAATCACATTGATCAAATGTCTACATTTATGATAAATGTAGTTGTTCAATTAATTTATATTGTAGATAACATGGTGTGTGGTGTCACACACAGAGGATCATGTTATCAGTACCTTATAAATTATAAACAGTAACTCACGACCATAATGGAAAGGAACAAACCATTGGAAGGTCGTAGTGTAATTAGGTATTAGTTTATCTTAACTATATAATTACACTAGTACACTTAGAGTGTATTGAGTAGGACCATTTGAGGTCGTTTCTTTTATACTGATTTTATAAAGAAACAAAGACCTCGGTTATTATGGAAGTGTGTGCTCTTAATCCTAATATAATAACAAGCACATATATTTGATATTTATTTCTTTAATTTATCAATGGGTGAGATTTAGTTCGATGAATCAATAAGCCCGATAAGTTGGGAAATGGTATCACTTATAGTGTGTGTTGTTGATTATAGAAACTGCGTCCTAGAGATACTAGGTTGATAATGTTCCCAAGAGAGCTCATAGGATTGTCATTAAACCCTACGGTGGACTTAGTCCGATACGATAAGGTTGAGTGGTACTACTCGACTTAGATATTAATTAAATGAGTCAAGAACTCACTTAATTAGTGGACATTCGATATCTTAAACACAGTGAGACTAACACACTCATAATAAGAAGGAGCCCAAAAATGTAATTGGGATTGGTGCGGTAGTTCAACGATAGTTCTCTGGAATGATTATCATTGATAAAATTAAGTCATGTGTTCAGGCGAACACGGATGCTTAATTTTATCGGAGACCAAAACCAATTCCTCCTCTCGGTCCCTAACGTAGCCCTTACTTATAGAGTTCTATACCCACCTATATCCACCTTCTATACCCACCAATAGGGAAGCTAGCTTGGGAACCAAGCTAGGGCCGCCTAGGTATAAAATTGGGTGGTCGACCCTAGCTTAAGCTAGGGGCTGGCCAAATTAAATTAAAAAGAAATTTAATTTTAATTTTATTATTATGGAAGATATAATTTAAAGAGAATTAAAATTAAAATATCTCTCTGTAAAAGATCTACAAAGATTAAAGAAAGAGATTAGATCTCTTTCCTTATTCATATGGAGAGATGTTTTATTTTCTCTTTAAAATTATTCACATGTTGATAAAATTAAAATTATAGAAATTTCCTTTATCAACCATGAAGAGATTTTAAAGAGAAATTTTTTTTTAAAATTTCCGGAACAAATTAGGAAGTTTTAATTGTTGATTAAAACTTGTCTAATTTGATGTGGCCGGCCATGAGATTATAATTTGGGAAATTTTATTTTATTTTCTCAATTAAATCATGTCAAGGAAATCAAGAAATTTATTGTAATTAAATTTCCTAATTTGCTTAGGCCAAGGAATATAAAAGAAGGGTAGGGTGCCTTCACGAGACACAACATCTATTATTCCTCTCCCTCTTTTGTTCCTTGGTGTGGCCGGCCATCTTCTCCCTCTCTTCCTCTTGTGGTGGCCGAACCTCTCTCCCTTCCTTGGAGCTCTTGTGGTGGCCGGATACTACTTGGAGAAGAAGAAGAAGAAGAAGAAGGAGAGAAAGCTAGCATCTCTTGGAGCTTGGTTAGTATTTTGGTTTTTCTCCTTGGTGAAGTTTTCCTTTTGTGGCCGAACCTTGCTTGGAGGAGAAGAAGGTGGTTGGTGGTTTCTCATCTCGGTAGATCGTTGCCCACACAACGTCCGATGTTAGAAGAGGAATACGGTAGAAGATCAAGAGGTTTTTCTACAAGGTATAACTAGTAATTTTTATTTCCGCATCATGCTAGTTATTTATGGAAATAATACCAAATACAAGAGGCTTACGTTCTAGAATTTCAAATATGTTTTTTCGATGCTGTGTTCTTTTATTTTTTCTTTTCCTTGTGATTTGATTGTTCTCTTTGGTTAACCTAAAGTTATTTTAGGAAATTAAATATTAGCTTTCTATAAAAGGTTTTGTCTAGTCGGTGGTGGTTGCTCCCATATCCAAGAAGGTCATGTGCCTCGCCACGTCAGTACTGGGAACCGATTATGGAAATTAATATTTAATGGAATTAATAACTTAAGGTGACTTGGGTCGAACGTGTTAAGTTCCGCAGGAGATCCAAGTCAAAACCTAAAAGAACGAATAGATTAAGTTTTGGATCAAACGTGTTAAGTTCCGCAGGCAATCCAAAATTTAATTTAAAAGAACACATGGTAGCTAGGAAAAGGTTCAGACCTTTGTACAAAATTTTTGTACAGTGGAACCTCTAGGTTTTCCGAGTAGCAACCAACACCCGTGTCGTCCTTCTCGCTAGCTGCGTCTTCCGCTCGACTTCCTGAGCTCCTAAATTCCTGCGCACTTAGACACAGGGATCAAATAACAACAGGAGCTAACCTAACTTGGTTGATCACATCAAAATAACCACGGGGTCCAACAGTAACAACACTGCTTTGCTGCAAAAGATTAGACGCAATTGGTGTTTCTTGCATCTGCCCTTATCTTTTAGTTGCTGATTTCTTTTTACCATGATTAATTTCTCTCTGCATACATATGAAAGAGGCTTAAATCAAAGGGAAACAATAATTATCAAAAAATAAATTGTTCTTATATTGTACCAGTGTTTTAGTACATTATTATAGGTTTTGAAAACATTCAACCTTTATTTTGTGTCAGGATTAGGTAATTATCATCCATATTTTCTTATTTTAGACTTTTTTTTCTCAAACACGTGGACTGGAGAAGTTGATTGTATTATCTCTGCAATAGAAGTGTTACCCAAGGTGCTTCTGGTTGCTATAGAAAAGGGAGTTTATTCTTGATTCATAATTAATTATCTATTTGCTATCTAATCATATATTTCTGAGCTCACTTCTCAGTGACATTTCTATCTCATCACTTAATTGTTGAGAGCTTGTTTCTGGTTCCAATAATATGCAGTGGCATGTCCAATGGATTTCTGTTAATATTTTAACTTGTATATTCTAGGTTGATATGATCGTGGTAACTGATGGCAGTAGACTTTTGGGCCTTGGTGATCTTGGAGTTCAGGGTATTGGCATCGCAATTGGGAAGTTGGATTTGTATGTTGCGACTGCTGGAATAAATCCTCAGCGGGTAAATTTGTCATTGCTTCAGTTTACTTCACAATTCTTTCATTTCCCTTTCTACTTATTCTGTGACAAATGTCTTTATGAGTTTTGATTTTGCTAATTCCTAAGTATGGCTTGGGCTCCAAAAAGGTGATCATGAATATAGTGTGCAACAATGGTCCAAATATTCTAATGCAGTTTGATGATAATGATGGTGGTGGTCCAAATATTTTAATATGGATTAATGGTGGTGGATATTCTAATGCAGTTTGATGATAATGATGGTGGTGGTCCAAATATTTTAATATGGATTAATGGTGGTGGTGGTTCTGAATATTCTAATTCACATTCTATTATGTACCATATAAAGCATAGTGCCCGTGAAAATTTTCTACATAGTTTCCTTAACAACTTAAAATATTTTAATATATTTAACTCTTTACCGCATAAGGCATAGTGCCCATGCTAAATTCTATATAATTTTCTTAACAATTTAAAACTGGGTTTTATTTTTCATAACGAAAGATATAATAAAGATAATGGTAGATTGTCTATTCATCAACAGGCTCAAGTAGTGTTGAAAAATTGCTAGTCTATTATCCCTTGAACAAACTATGATTCAGAAATAAGAAAGAAACCCCTGATTAAATGATTGCTTTATCATTACACCACTAATTCTTTCACCTTATCTCACATAACTATATTAGCTTGTATGAGGTAGATTCTAGTTTGACGATGCAAAGAGGAAAACTATACCCACTGAATTTAATGTGGAAACTTAATTGAGTATTAAAATCATTGGATACCACTAGTATGCTAAGCTTTATGTAAGATTTTGGTGAATGTGAAGGATGATCCATTGTCTCTGTTCATCAGGTTTTCTTTAGCAGTAAAGTTGAAAAATCATATCATTGTAATTGGTGTAAGGTTGCCTGGTTAAAAGCTAAAACTTTTCTTGTAGAAGCCTAGTCTTATCTGATCTAATGAAGGTAGAATTTCATCCTTGCATCCATAGAAATGGAAAATATTGAATTCACATGAAACCATTTATTCATATATAGGCACACTACAAACTCACATAGCATATTATATGGGTGCTATGGTAGCCAATACAACCTAAATTACCTTATGCACTTAACACTGTAGTTCAAATTTTAACAGCATAAGCCCTTGTATGATCTAACTGCCTTATTTTGGACAAAATATCAGCAATGTGCTTTCATGTCAAGTTGCTACATTCTTTATCTGTAATACTTCAGTCCCAAATATTCTTATGTGGGAAGAACTGTGGTGTACAGTTTGTAAGTGCTTATTGGCATAGTTTGATTTCTAAAGCTTTTGCATCTGACATGTAGCATTTGGTTAAGATGGTCAGTCTTAGCATCGGTTTCTTGTCTGCAATATAGGCAGAAAATATGGGATATGTTTTAGTCAAAACTTTGATCAGAGGGTGGCATCTCTCACATTTGCTTATTTGAATGATTTCACTCCCTATTCCAACATATTCGCATAGTTCCTTATGATAGTTTTCTTTCTTTTGCTAATTGCCTCATTTAAAATATGATTTCAACAAATCTTCAGCAGCAGCCTCTTTTCTCCATTCAGTGTTTTTCTTTCACTGTAGGTTCTTCCTGTGATGATTGATGTTGGAACTAATAATGAGAAGCTCCTTCGTGACCCACTTTGTAAGAATCTTATATCATACTCTACATTAAAAAAAAAAAATTTGTTAGAGGAGACCTATATGTAGGTGAACTCTGAGCTTTGTAAAGATCTATAATCCATTGTTATAGAAATAAAAATTATTAGTGGGAACAGATATATCAACTTCTAAATCATTCTGGCATATCCATGCCATCGATTGAAGTCTACCTGGAACTCTGAGCCGTGTAAAGATCTATAATCCATTGTTATAGAAATAAAAATTATTAGTGGGAACAGATATATCAACTTCTAAATCATTCTGGCATAACCATGCCATCGATTGAAGTCTACCTGGTATCTGAAAGTAACACCTGAAGTCGTGTAAGCTTTCAACTTTTTTTCTCCCAGCGAAAGGTGTTATCATGTTAGGTGTGAAGCAAGACTAAAGAAAATTCTGTATATTAAGTTTTATAATGATATTAGTATTGCTAATGGAGCAAATATTAGTATTTCTAATGATATTGCCTTCCATTGAGCTAAATGGTGCAATAAGATCTATAATGATTTTACCAAACTCATGATAAAAAATAATTTTTACAGCCAAGGCATTTGATAAAAGAGATAGTTGAATATAAGTGCACCAAGGGCGAGAAACACTGAAATGTATTATATTTAACAAAACATTGATATATTAAATAATTTACTGCAATATATTTTAATCCTAAATATTTGTTATTTATATTGCAAAAATAATGTAATATTATAATATTCATGATCATCATTATAAAGTTGTGTTTATACCAACTATTTAATGTTGGCTGCATAAATCTAAATTTCATAATATAAAGATAATATTTTAGTATATGTATTATTTTGTATCACATTCTTTGAATATTTATTCAATATTTTAGTAATATTGATGTTATTTTGCTTCTTGAGGAGAATCATCTAAGCTTTAAATTTATAGTAAAGAATGAAAACAATTTAACAAAATTTCACTCAGAAGGTCCATTGAAAAATATTTAGGGTGCGTTTGGTTTGCACGTTTTTCATTTTCATTTTCTGGAAAATGCGCGTTTTCTAAAAAACAGAAAATGACTTTTTGTCATTCTTTGTTTTTCTAGAAAATACTCTATTTTTTAGAAAACAGACACGAAAAATGCAAACCAAACACCATTTTTCAGAAAACGCGCGTGATCCTGTCCGAACCAGAAGTCAACAGACGCTGGGCACGTGGCGCTCTCCGACTCGCTGATGTAGATCTCCAACTGGTGGCGCGATGCTCCGGCTAACCTGCACAAAAGTCGGGCCGGGAAGGGGGTTCCTGGCGGCGACCCTCCGACACTCAAGTCAGGTAAATTACGATGAACAAGGTGGCTCCCAAAGTCTCAGAATACCTCGCCCAAAAATCTCCCTGCCGGCGAAGTCTGAGGCTCTTTATATAGAGCTGTGAAGGGTTTGGGCACGTGTACCGAGGTGCATACGTGTCCTCTGTCCTTTCCTAGGTATGCGGCTGTCAGAAAGCTTACCTGACCCATATCGCTACAGTCAAAGCATGCCCTTGATGGGACAGCAGAATCCCCTGTCACAAGATTTGGAGCATGGCACACACGTGAAACCTACCGGTTGTCAGAGAAAGAAGTCCCCTGTCCTTTTCCCTTGCTCCAAACCTGTCGTCCGGGCGGACAGCTCCCTCAACATCCGGCCGGACATCCGCAGTGGTTTACTTGTGCTTTGTGGAGACTAATAAACAGGGGTGCTTTATGACTTTGGTCGGTCAAAAGGTCAGCTCGGTCCATGACCTTTTCAACTGAGCGTCGGAACCCCGATTTGACAGGGTGCCTTCCAACCATAAGTGCGAGCCGGCCGGACCCATCCGGGTATTCGATTCCATCGGCCGGCCGGCAGTCCGGTCGGACCGGCCGTCTACGGCCGTCCGTCCGGTCGGACCACACTCTCCCCGGATGGGCGGCTGCTCCGGTGACTTCCACTTGGCGTTGACTTTGCAGGGGGGGGGGGCCCGCTCTTACTACCGGATCATTATCCCGAAGCCAATTGAACAAGTATCTTTGGTGGCACATGTTGACCGGATGGAAGGCCTCATGTTTCCGGACGACTGGAGGACACCCATCATGGAGTTTTTGCGCTCGGGCACCACTCCTGCCGATCGGGATGAAGCCCAGCTGCTCAGGAGGAGGGCCAGTCGGTTCACACTCATCGGCGATCAGCTCTACAAGAAGGCTTTCTCTCGCCCGCTGTTGAAGTGTGTGAGCTCGGAAGACTCGGCTTACATCCTCCAAGAGGTACATCAAGGATCGTGCGGAGGACATCCGGGCGGACGATCACTAGCCAAGAAGATTTTGCTTGCTGGATACTTTCGCCGACCTTACAAACGGACGCCGGACAAGATCTCACGTGCCTTCATGCCGAATATCACAACATCTCGCACCGACCGGCAGAGGAGATGAAGACATCACCGTTTACGTCCGTCGATCAACGGGAATGGATATCTGGGTCCATTTCCACGGCGACCGGCAGAGGAAATTTTTGGTGGCGGTCGATTATTTTTCCAAGTGGGTGGAGGCCGAGCCACTAGCCAGATCACCGAGCAGATGGTCAAAAATTCATCTAGCAACACATCATCCGTAGGTTCGGTGATCCCTCGCCGATCGTTTCCAACGGGCGGCAATTCCAGGGAAGGTGCTAGAAGATTGGTGCAAGCTACGGATCGAGCAACACTTCACGTCCGTGGCTTACCCCAAAGCAACGGTCAAGAGTAGCCAACCGGAAATTCTCCGTATTCTGCGCACTCCACGTGGGAGGAAGTTGGCGGATGAAGTGTCGGGCGTTTATGGGCCATCCGGACGACTCTAAGGAAGCAACGGCGCACACCTTTCATCCGGTGTATGGCGGCGGTCATTCCGGTTGTCGGCCGAGTCCGTCTGCCCAATCAGACGAAGGCAACGCCGATCGGAGGAACATGGAGTGGATTTGATTGACGAGGAGCGAGCCAAGGCATCCGTTCGGCTGATGGCATACCGTCAACGAATGAAGCAAAACTACAACCGCCATTCTTCCCGATCATTCTGTGCCGGCGACTTGTAAGAAAGTCAAACCGGCACGACGCCGAAGCTCAAGGCAAGGTGTCCCTTCAAAATCATCGAAAGCTCCGCCGGTGCGATTATTCGAGGACGAGGACGGTCGGCGCTAGATAGGCCGTGAGCGAACCACCTCCGGTCTTCAAGTGACGATGAAGGTGTACCATCAGAATCATCCTGTGTACTTTTTTCGACTGAACACTGGAAATGCAGAAATGAAGAATCAAGAGAACAAATATAAGGCATTGTCAACAAGAAACGAAGGCCCCGCGTCGTTCGGCCAGAGGTAAATTATCCGAGCCAAAATGCTCGACGAAGCAGACCCTGAGCCGTTCGGCCAGGAGTACGTTCTCCAAGCTAGGTGAAAGGTGCACTAAATATAAATTTATATACTTTTTGGTCGCCTATGTACTTGCGATGCAGGAAGCAAAAGGATGAAAACACATTGAGTATTCTCCGCTGAGCGGCTTACCGTTCGGCAGGGGCATATGGATTATCCGAGCCAAGCGCCCGAATAGCGAAGGCCTCCTAGCCGATTAGATTCGCAAGCAAATGACCCGTGCTGTTCGGCCGGGCATAAAAACTGTTCAAGCGCGAGATAAGTTATGAAGGCCAAGGTCGCTCGACCTGGTAAGGAGTTAGCCTTGAAGACCGTCTAGCCCAGACGTTAAACCGTAGAGCCGCGCCGACCGGCTATAAATATCCGCGCCGACGAGCTCCGTCGTTAAAGATCGAGAGACGAGCCGGCGTCTATAAACCCTCCGAGCAGAAGACCGTCTAGCCCAGACGTTAAACCGTAGAGCCGCGCCGACCGGCTATAAATATCCGCGCCGACGAGCTCCGTCGTTAAAGATCGAGAGACGAGCCGGCGTCTATAAACCCTCCGAGCGGAAGACCGTCTAGCCCAGACGTTAAACCGTAGAGCCGCGCCGACCGGCTATAAATATCCGCTCCGACGAGCTCCATCGTTAAAGATCGAGAGACGAGCCGGCCTATAAACCCTCCGAGCGGAAGACCGCCCAGCCAGACGTTAAACCGTAGCCGACCGGCTATAAATATCCGCTCCGACGAGCTCCGGTTAAAGATCGAGAGACGAGTCGCCTATAAACCCTCCGAGCGAGACCGTCTAGCCCAGACGTTAAACCGTAGAGCCGCTACCGACCGGCTATAAATATCCGCACCGACGAGCTCCGACGTTAAAGATCGAGAGACGAGCCGGCGTCTATAAACCCTCCGAGCGGAAGACCGTCTAGCCCAGATTAAAAATCGAGAGCCGCCGACCGCTATAAATATCCGCTACCGACGAGCTCCGTCGTTAAAGATCGAGACGAGCCGGCCTTCATAAACCCTCCGAGCGGAAGGTCGTCAGCCCAGACGTTAAAACGTAGACGAGCCGACCGGCTATAAATATCCGCTACCGACGAGCTCCATCGTTAAAGATCGAGAGCGGCCGCTATAAACCCTCCGAGCGGAAGGCCGCCAGCCAGGCGTTAAACCAGCCCCGCCGACCGGCTATAAATATCCGCTACCGACGAGCCCCGTGTTAAAGATCGAGAGACGAGCCGACGTCTATAAACCCTCCGAGCGGAAGGCCGTCTAGCCCAGACGTTAAACCGTAGAGCCGCGCCGACCGGCTATAAATATCCGCGCCGACGAGCTCCGTCGTTAAAGATCGAGAGACGAGCCGGCGTCTATAAACCCTCCGAGCGGAAGACCGTCTAGCCCAGACGTTAAACCGTAGAGCCGCGCCGACCGGCTATAAATATCCGCGCCGACGAGCTCCGTCGTTAAAGATCGAGAGCCGAGCCGGCGTCTATAAACCCTCCGAGCGGAAGACCGTCTAGCCCAGACGTTAAACCGTAGAGCCGCGCCGACCGGCTATAAATATCCGCGCCGACGAGCTCCGTCGTTAAAGATCGAGAGACGAGCCGGCGTCTATAAACCCTCCGAGCGGAAGACCGTCTAGCCCAGACGTTAAACCGTAGAGCCGCGCCGTCCGGCTATAAATATCCGCGCCGACAAGCTCCGTCGTTAAAGATCGAGAGCCGCGCCGTCCGGCTATAAATATCCATGCCGTCGAGCTCCGACGTTAAACATCGAGAGACGCGTCAGCGTCTATAAATAATCCGAGCGGAATATCGTCGACACTGCAATTATCCGTATTCTCCGCCGATATTGTTAGACCGACGCTAAGTTCCGCTCAGACTCGAGGTATAAAGGTTCTGATCGGCTTATAACGAGCGATTCTTGCTAGCAACACAGAATGATATTCGGCCGAACGGAAGGGCTGGGGAAAACACTTACAAGAATGCACCTCGAATGCCAAAGGTGTGATAGTAGACGAGCGGGCAGCACAAGTATTAGCAAGGGGACAGTGCAAAAAGATAGAGTACACGAAAGGAAAGCATTTCATTGAAATTAAAACCTTAGGCCGAGTGGCCTAAGTACAAAAAGATTCATGTTTAGCCGAGCGGCGAAATTACAAGAATTACTCGATGTAGTCGTAGAGGTCCCTCGGAATGTTGCTCAGGAGCTCCACCTGATCGCCGGCTGGAATATTGGTGGACTCCGGAAGAAGGCCCTTCGACTTCAGATAGGTCATAGTGGCCGTAATGGCCAAGTCGAAAGCTGAGTACATCCGCTCGCAAATTTTCTCCGAGAACTCGGGCGATCGGATATGGCTTTGTCGGAGAGCGGCAACTCGGCTCGGCTCGGCATCCTGGTATTCTTTGAAGGTCGCCTGGGAGCTTGTGAGGGCCTCATTCAGATGTTCAATCTTCTCCGCATCGGCCGAGCGGCCTGCCTTCTCCCGGTCGAGCTGCTCCGTCAGCTCCAGTGGCCGAGTTATCCTTGTGTCAAGCGACTTGACTTGTCGCTCAGACTCGGCTAGGGCGTGGACCTGGTCAGCTGTTTTCTTCTGCTCAGCAGCCAGCAGAGTTTGAGCTTTCTTCAGCTCTTTTTGCAGCTCGGAGTAGGAAGGGCCTTGGGAGCCGCTCGGACCGCCTGCAGTTGCCTTATCTCCTCGTCCGCCATAGCCAGGCGGCTGGAAACTGCTATCTCTTCCACCCATCTCTGAAGCAAGAAGGCGCAGTTGTTAAAAGCCGAGCGGAAATATTCAGGCAAAACTTCAAAAAAAAAAAAAAAACAACAAACTTACCCCCGTAGCCGCTTGCATGTGGCTGTTGGCTAAGTTCCTCGGCCCACATCTCGGCGAGGGGCCCTTTCAAAGTAATGGTGTGCTCGGGCACGGTTGGCCGGTCGGCTTCTGGTAGCAACTCTTCAGTTGGAAGATGAAGAGTAACCCGTATTGTGCGGCCGTGACCAGGGATCGCCCGACCGGGATCAGAAGCTGGCGCAGAAAACCGCGAATGGATGGTCGAGCGTTGGACTGAACGGCGAGCAGGGGGGAGAGTGTCGACCGGAGTGGCCTCAACCGGAGCAGTCAGCTCGTCCCAGTCAGAAGGCGTCCGGTCGGACGAAATGGTCTCGGGCACAGGCGCCTTGCCTTTAGCAGTCACGGCGGCCCGGTCGGAGGGTTGGACCGCGGAGGTAGCCGAGCGCAGTGGAGTCTCCACTCCTCCCGAACGGACCCTTCCTCGGGGCCGTTGGTTCCCTGGAGGGTAGCTCCGCGCCACCTGCTGTTGAGAGGCTGGAGCGGCCGATTCACTGGTGCCGCTCTCTCCTTCGTGAGAACCGACCGGCTGAATACCCAGCGCCTCCATTTCCTTGGCCGCCGCGGCCTTTCTCTTCGAACGCCGGCCATCACCGAGTCCACTGACGATGTCACTGCGTGAAAAGAAGAAGAAATCGAGCAATTAAAGCAAATGCCAAGCAAAATTCTTACCGAAGCCAAGGGGTCCGTATAGGACTCAGCCCAAAAATGTACATCACTCCCTCGTGAAGAAGTTTGTTGATGTCAAGCCGTAGACCGGCTAGTACATTTGCGGCGTGAAGATAATCCGGTCGGGTCTTGAATTTCTTCAACTCGGGAGTAGGAGGTAGATTGGCCTGCCATTGGGTCGGAAAGTTTGGCTGACTGGGCATGCGGAGGTAGAAATAATAGTCCTTCCAATGTTTATTGGAAGTGGGTAGTTTATTGAAGAAGACCAGACCGGGCCGAGCTTGGAACATAAAGGTGCCCGACTCGGCTTGCTTAGGGTAATAGAAATAAAAGAAGACCTCCGGTCGGAGGGGAATGTTGTGAATCTTAAACAAAACGACAACACCGCAGAGGAGACGGAAGGTATTTGGTACTAAACTTCCGAGCGGCACGCCAAAATAATTACAGACGTCTACTATAAAAGGATGCACGGGGAACCGCAGACCGGCGGTAAATTGGTCGCGAAAGACATAGAAACCGCCGCGCGGCGGTCTGTGTGGCCGAGCGACGGGACCAGCTAGGCGAACTTCAAAATCCTCGGGGATTTCGAAATTCTCAGCCAAAATATCAAAATCCCGTTGTTCGAAACGGGACCGCATGGTAGTATACCATGGGCCTAGGGATTGTTCTTCGGGATGAGAAGAACTGGCCATGATCCGGACAGAAGAAATCAAAAAAGAAGTTTCAAAGACGAAGAAAAGGAGTTTCAAAGACTGGAGCTAGGGGAAGAAATGCGAATTAGATACCGGAAAGGAAGAAGGAAAGATCTAAAACCTTACTGAGGGGAGAGGGATCGAGGAAAGGCGCCGAAGAGCGTCAGAGGGCAGAAACAAGATCGCCGGAGCTCCAAAGCGCAGAGGGCAACAGTAGAGGTAACGGAGGCGAGTGAAGGTGAGAAGGAAACGAAGAATTTATAGGGTGAGGGCCGGGCGGCCTCCACCGTCGGATCCAGGTCACGGGAATCAAAGCATGCATCTAGCCGTTTATTTCGAATTGCTTCGATCACATCAAAATATCATGCCACCGCCTCCGTACTCTGATGGCATTGCTCCACATGGCAGTCAATCATTCGGAGCATTTAATGAAGGTATGATCCTCCTTGATGTCGAAGATTGGCGCAGAACGCGAGGAGATCCGGTGAAGGCCATCATTGATTCATTCAAGGATATCTCTACGGCTGACCGAGGAGTATATTAGCATGGAGGAGCCGTCGGCTAGACTCACAGCAGTCGGACTATTCGCCTCCTTCGACTAGACTCAAGGGGAGGCAAGTGATCCGGTAAGAGCCCCCCCAAAGTCAACGCCATGGAAGTCAACGGGCAAATGGTCAGCAGGAGGTCCATCCGACGGACGGCCGTAGACGGCCGGTCCGACCGGATTGCCGGCCGACCGATGGAATCGAATACCCTGGGTCCGGCCGGCTCGCACTTATGGTTGGAAGGCACCTGTCAAATCGGTCGACGCTCAATTGAAAAGGTCATGGATCGAGGTGACCTTTCGACCGACCAAAGTCATAAAGCACCCTGCTTATTAGTCTCCACAAAGCACAAGTAAACCATCGCGGATGTCCGGCCGGATGTTGAGGATGTCCGCCCGGACGACAGGTTGGAGCAAGGGAAAAGGACAGGGGACTTCTTTCTCTGACAACCGGTAGGTTTCACGTGTGTGCCATGCTCCAAATCTTGTGACAGGGGATTCTGCTGTCCCATCAAGGGCATGCTTTGACTGTAGCGATATGGGTCAGGTAAGCTTTCTGACAGCCGCATACCTAGGAAAGGACAGAGGACACGTATGCACCTCGGTACACGTGCCCAAACCCTTCACAGCTCTATATAAAGAGCCACTTCGCCGGCAGGGAGATTTTTGGGCGAGGTATTCTGAGACTTTGGGAGCCACCTTGTTCATCGTAATTTACCTGACTTGAGCGTCGGAGGGTCGCCGCCGGGAACCCCCTTCCCGGCCCGACTTCTGTGTAGGTTAGCCGGAGCATCGCGCCACCAGTTGGAGATCTACATCAGCGAGTCGGAGAACGCCACGTGCCCAGCGTCTGTTGACTTCTGGTTCGGACAGGATCAGCGCGTTTTTCAGAAAATGAAAACGAAAAACGCACGAACCAAACACACCCTTAATTTTTTAACAGATTTTTGTATAAATAGGGGAAATCATCTTACCCTATCCAACCTCCATTACCTACAAATGAATCAAATGGTGGATATTTACAACAGTCTGTATTTTTAGATAATTAGAATGGTCTTTGATTATTGTATCTAATAAAAATCAAATCATGTACTTTACAGTTGGACTTTTTTCTCCTTAAATATTTGAGATGATTTGATTTTTCATTGTTAACATTGTTTGAATATTTAATAAAGGTTTCATAGTTTAATTGCTGTTCTATGGGCATAATGGATCATCATATAGATTTAGGACTTCAAGAGCATCATCTTGATGGTGAGGATTACATTTCAGTCATTGATGAATTTATGGAAGCTGTCTTCACCCGGTGGCCACATGTAATTGTGCAGGTAAATGGTAATATTGGAGTAACTACTATTGTGACAATATCTATTCTGGTCAAATGTCTTTAACATTCCTATTTCCTCTTATTTTTAGTTTGAAGACTTCCAAAGCAAGTGGGCATTCAAATTATTGCAGCGTTATAGGAACAATTATAGAATGTTCAATGATGATGTTCAGGTAAATATAAAACAAGTACACCACTTCAAGCATTCTTGTTTTTGAAATCTGCTGAAGATTGCTTCTCTAACATTTAGGTAGTATAAAAAGTTAATTGCCTTTTGATGCTTTCAATTAGTTGGTGCTTCAACTGTGGTGCACCAGTAGTTACCTGCATACCACATTTGCTATGGATTAATAGTGGTTAGCATGAAAGAAGAACACAGTTAACCATAAAAGGAAGAAAATGAGGAGACATGGGCCAGACATTTTGTTTTGTTGGCCGACCAGCATATGGAAAACGGAAAACACCTGTAACACTTTTGCTATCCTTCTGCGATGACAACAACACACCAGGGACTTCCACTAAGGCACACAATTTTTCTAGCAACACGGTGTGAGGTCAATGATGACTCCTAGTAAGATCTACAAAATTTTCATGAGGTGGCGAGGTCTTGCACACAAGTCCAATAATGTCAAGGTCCTGATTGAGCATGATCCAATGGTGAGGGCTTTGTGGCTTCACGAGGACTTTGTATCTATGCAACTTCATGGTGAGAGCATCGTGGCTTCACAACTTCAAGTCAAGTGTTTTGTGACTTCACAACTTTGTGGTGAGGGCTTCTTAGTGAGGTAGTGAGTTCGTGAAAGCTCTGATGACTTTCATGATGTCTCACTCCTCCCCCCTTCTTTGTATGTGTATCTCTCAGCTTCGTCATCAATTCCTGAAATGGAGCAAGTATTTCTCTTCTTCCTCCTCTCCTTCCCCCATTTCTACCTCTTCTTGTGTTTGACACACCTCCGTCTTGAGCGGGCCATGGACCTAAACGTCATCTTGGCTCAACATTTCAAATCTTGATCCTAAGTTAATGGATATTATATATGTTTTTAAAAATTAATAACCGTTCATCACCGTCTTTTTCGTATATCATGATTTCACTTGCCTTCACAGCTAGTCACCCTACCTTCTGTAGTTATATCCCACTCCATATTGCAGAAAATCTAGATCAAATGTCTTGAAGTTCTCATCCTCTTTGCCTTCTATTAAATGCAAATGAGAACCTGCACTAACCTTCTGCGTGTGAGCAAAGCATGTTGTCCAATCTTATCAAGTGATCAAATAATGATTTTAGCCTAATAGAGCGTTAGGTCTGTGTTGTTTCTGAGGTGTTCTATTCGACTGAACAGATGTCCCTTGTAATTTCTTTTTGTTAGTAATTCTACCACTTTCTTTTCCTTGTCAAAGTTTGTCCTTGTACATTCATGTAGCTACCATCCTGCAAGTTTCTTTCAAACAACTCTCAACAACTCTCTAAATACAAGTCGCCCTAGGAAATTATTAGCCCACTTAAATTATTGATATAAGTAAATGGAAATAAGTATTTCTAATTCAGGTAGAACTATGAGGCACCTTAGGAGAGATTGTTGCTTTGCGATTAGATGACTGTTCAACTTAGATCTACTAATCCATAGGCTTGATTTGGCATAGTCCTATACAAGTTATGGATCTGATGTTGTAGCCATGAGTGAGCCTACCTGAGCGATGTTAAGGCCCAAGAGAATTAGGGCTTCAGCTACCGACTGTTTCCTTGCCTTGATAGTAGACTAAATTGAGGGAGCAGTCTCAATACCACCTTCATAATGTGTATTAATTTGACTCACCATGAGTTGACATCATTTCGTCCAGGGAAATTTTACTACCATACTCCATTCATTCGGATAGAAATGACCTCATTTTTGTTCAGACTGAGAGCTTATCCTCAAAGGCAGATCACTATTTTTTTTTTGTGTTTTGACCTCCTTTTGTTCAGATCTTGATGTGCATTTATATTGTTCCAGAAAAGTGATTTTGTGGTATAGATGCATTCTTTAAGCTCACAAATGCATTTCCTTATATCACACTAATTACATTATTACTCAGTTCGTATAACTTTAGCATCAACATCACATAATAGGAGATTTACCATACTTGTGCCTTTAAGTTTTGATCTGTTAGCATGGGATCCTTTGTACTTTGAAATTTCTAAAAGGAATACATGAAAGGCTAGACATTTCATTGCTCGGATGCCAATGCTTTTTATTGCACATCGATATTTATTTCATGTTGAATTTGGGGAACTTGCAATCCGGTTTGACCTACATATGACATAGGGAACTGCTGGGGTTGCAATAGCTGGTCTCTTAGGAGCTGTCAGAGCTCAAGGAAGGCCAATGATAGACTTCCCCAAGCAAAAGATCGTTGTTGCTGGTGCTGGAAGGTCTCTTATCATCTTTGTCATTTCATGCTATGAGTTTCTTTTTTGTAACTGGTTATTTCTTGTTTGATGTTAATCTAGCATAGGGATCACCTTTGTTGATATAGATTGCCTTTCTTTCTTTGTTTATCATTGTATCTTATTATACCTAGTCTGTAATGATTTGCAATGCTTTTGTTAAAGCATATAACTGACCCCACATAATGTAGCCATTATTTACTATATTTGTGTATTATAGATTGGTTTCATATCCTCTTTCTATTTAATGATAATATGTTTTACTTTTAACTTGGTATCTAAGAGGACCGAATCCTAAGATTCAGTTGTTTCTAGGGTTTTCACTTCAATTCCCTATTCAATGGGTACATCGTGCATTACTGGGCATGACCTTCCTCCCCTTCTCCATCCATGATCCCTCAAGTTATACTTCAATTTTTCTAATAATAAGTATTTTCAAAAGAAGAATTAATAATTAGGCTTCTCTATTAACAGTCTGAGAGTGTGAGCCCGTACCTCATCCAACCAAGGGTGATGCTTTTGTGCTTGTGTCTATCCTACGTATTATTTCCAGTAAGATGAACTATGCTTCTATCCAGTAAGATGAACTATGCTTCTATCATGCATGCAATCACCATTAGCTGCTAAGATTCGCCAATCTTCAAGAGCATTGCACTTTAACTAAGCAGCCTGGCCCATGCCATCATCTACACACACAATCTCCTTAGTAAGCAATAAAATCAACATCTGCACCTTTGATCCTGCATCCAAGTCTGGCAGCTAAGTGCTACTGCTATCTATCACTTCTTTCCCTGTATTGGGCTGTTACTGCTAGTGCTACTGCTATCTATCCTTCTAAAAATACAAGGAATTTGACCTACTGCAATTCTGTCTTGCTGACTTCTACTTTGAATGGTTTGTTCACTGGGATTATAAACTATAATTTTGCATGTTAATTTGTTGCACTGAAGCTTGAGCTTTATTCTAGGAAACAAATATATGTTAATGATGTAGCTATCTCTTTGTTAAGTCACGAATGGACTTTGTGCATGCCTAATTCTATGTTGTAATGTTAGTTTTGTTTCTTATATACATGTTTCTTAACTGTTGAACATGAGGAAATGCTTATCTTATTTACATGGGATCTTAGGGTCTAGTAACAGAAAGCTGTGCAAATATTGATCCTGAAGCTTTACCATTTGCTAGAAAACTAAAAGAACTAGAGCGTCAAGGCCTTCATGAAGGCTCTAACTTGGCTGAAGTGGTAAAATTGAACCCATTCTGATGCATTATGAAGCTGCTTATTAAAAATTGAACCCATTCTTCCATCCATGGACATGATAGGAACTATGAAACATGAAACCTGACTCTATACAATCTTTGTGATTGCATCTGCCTTTCGTTTGACGTGACTTTTCACACAGTAACTTCATACCTGATTGATAACTAATTTTCTGTTAAGAAGATTGAACATGTCTTAGCTTTGTTGAATAAAATTTTCTGCAGGGGCTTCAACACAAGGAGAAAACTACTTCAGGATTTTAATAATGTCATCATATGGATGGAATTAGTCCAATATAATAATCACTAAGGGAAACCTCTCACTTGAAGACTAAGGGAAACCTCTCACTTTGAAGGAGTCAAACAAGAAAAGATTAATTCACACTATCAAGAGCCATTTCAAGATCGGATTTAATCATGGCACTTTTGATTCCTCTTCTGCAGCAGTAGTGGATATTTCACTATTGATCATAAAGCAGTCTTAAGTTTGATTGCCCTTTAAGAAAGACACAGAGAGGGAGCCACTAGTTCATCCATTAAGCTAACTTATTTTAGTCAATAAGCTAGCACTTTGAGCAGGCTGTCTGTTAAGCTAGCTTTGTCAATGGAAGGATATCAAACATCCGTTGAGCAAAAGGATATGGGGAAAAAAGAATTTTTCATGTTTAGTAGGTCTTCTCAAAATTTAGAAAAAATACATTTACAATATTACAACATTGAAAATTTTCATGTTCCACATGTTATATAACCTTTTACAGATAAAGCTATATGGCCTACATAAATAAACATAATTAAGAAGATGTGTTATTTAATACTTAAAAGTCTAATGAATTTTCATATAGGCAAAAGTGTGGTAGAATGAGTGTGTCAAAAGGCACACAGTTAGCGGTCCATGCATCAAACCCCAAGTTATCATTAATTGATATACATGTGGGATGCAGTGGCAAGTAAAGCTATCTATGTGAGCTTGTTCCCAAATGTGATTTGACTCATTTGCAGAAAAGTGCATTTTGTTTATGGTACAATTTTGTCTGAAAACTATAAAAAAACAACCATTTTGATTTATAGACAAATTATGCTTTTATGCATAAAAGCACAAGAAATTGTAGATTAAACTCCTTATCATCTCGAGCTCATGACACCTGAGTTTACATAATAAAATCAGCATGTTTTGTATTTTAAGGATTTTTGAAATTTGCAACATCTCAGCTAATTCCAGTTATCATAAAATAGGTTAAGAAAGTGAAGCCTGATGTTCTACTTGGACTATCTGCAGTTGGTGGTCTTTTCTCCAAAGAGGTAGAGATTTATTGGATTTGCAGTGATAATTTACAGAAGTTCCTAACTTTTCTCCTCAGAAAGTATGTGAAAACTATGTGCAATTAGAATGCACTTAACTAGGTAATTGCATGAACATTTTACAGTTGAATGATTAGAAAGTTGGAGTAACTTGTTATCCTTATCCTCTCATCTCTCATGATGATGAATACTCATCCAAAATGTATTGGAATGCTTGGCTTTTGGACCTTGGTAACTAATGAATTGTGGAATACGATTCATGTTTTTTCTAGCAAAGTAGGGAATGCTTGATCTTATTTGTTAAGAACATGAATAGGGATAAATGTTCAACTCAATTGATCTTTTAATTTATGGGTTAGCAAAAGAAGTAATATATCTCTTTCCAACCCTGATGATGAGGAAAAGTAGCAATAACTATGCAATATTCTTTAGTAACAACGTGAAGTATTATGGTGTGGTACCAATGTTTCTTCCTGCTCAGTTGAATAACCACATATATCACTTGTTCTTCATAGAATATGAACACTCATAGTCTCAACAATTTTTTTTTTTGTAGAAATAGGAACTGAGCTCCTCTTTTCTCTAGCTGTTACTTTGATTACATCTATGACAAATTTTGTTAATCTTGACTATTAACTTCCATGAACTTCTTTCTTGTTAGGCAGATGTTTGTAAGCTGCTCTATGCACTTTTAGTTTATTACTTTTTTTTTTGGAAATGATTCCCATTGCAAAAAGCAGGGTAAGACTGCGTACAATGGATCCTTCCCCGGGACCCCGCATGGCGGGAGCTTTGTGCGTCGAGCTGCCCTTTTTATTCCCATTGCACATTAGACTCAAGGATTAAATTCTCGGCAACCACTGCCAGATATGGACATTAACTGCTCTCCCAAGCTAGCACCAAACAGATACAGGCTACCACAGATGAAAAATGCTTGTTTCATTCATTCCACCCAACACCAATCATGTGTCACCCTCATCTGGCTTTTGTTTTGATCATAAAAAAGCCAGATGAACTCC